>NW_022631085.1:6062822-6662822 GCF_010015895.1 Lontra canadensis | reverse complement strand
AAACCAGTTAGGTTAGTTTCTATCCTATTTCTGGGATTTAGAAATGCTTCCTTTATAAGAGCTTAATCTGTACGCAAGTTAAATAGAGCCCTTATACGAGTTAATTTTGGCAGTACCGTCTGAAGATGGAAACATAACAGATCTATAATGGAGCTACATAGACCTTCACACGGAGAGATCTAGTAGCTTCCACGAAGCCATCGCAAACTCACTGGTTTGTACATATCAGTTGGAATAACCAAGTTTGCCCAGAGGGCTGAAGTCTTTCACTCTTTGTGGAGAAGACTTTTAAGATTTGTGTTGTCCCTGAAAGTAAATCTTAAAGAGGCTGCGATCTAGGGTCTGAGCAAGAGAACCCTTCTCACAATTTGTATTTTTAAAGGCCTCTTTTTAAAAATGTTTCTCCTTTTGTCTTAGGTGAGCATGAACATTGTTTTAGGTACCTCTTAGAGTGTTTACAATTCAAAGACATAGTAAGATTTATATCTTCAAGGGACAGACACAGAATGCAAGCTTCTCCAAGAAGGACTTTGGTTTCCTAAGGCCAATAATTAACAAGACTCCTGAGATAACTAGGACAGGTTTTAGGATGGGTAAAAAGGAACAGATGAACTTTAGATTAAGCCTTGAGTCTCTGAGCCAAAATAAAATGGAAGAGTGTGTGTGCCTGGGTTGGGGACCATGTGACTGTGGTGTCATTTTGCAGAGTACCTCGTTTGCTCAGAAATTTTCTCGAGGTTGGCAGGTGGCTTAGTATCAAGGTAAACTGTTCTGTGCCAGCTTATCCTAACATGGGAGTCTTTGAATTAGGTGGGAAGCACTCTTCCTTTCTTTTTTTTTTTTTTAAGATTTTATTTATTTATTTGGGAGAGAGAGAATGAGAGAGAGAGAGAGAGAGAGCATGAGAAAGGGAAGGCTCAGGGGGAGAAGCAGACCTCCCATTGAGCAGGGACCCCCTCCCCCCCAAGTAGGACTCGATCTGGGGACTCCAGGACCATGACTGGAGCTGAAGTCAGTTGCCCAACCAACTGAGCCACTCAGGCGCCCTGGTGGGAAGCACTCTTAACAGCACTTAAATGCTTGACCCGTGCCCACCAGCTCTATAGCTTTGGCTTCCAAGGTGTCTTAGCAATATCTTCTACCTAAGGTGACCGTTAACTCAGATGCCAGTAGGGTTAGGAGCGTGAACTCTCTAGTCTGTAAGGCTGGCCAAACACCAGACTTACGGTGCTTATCCCTATGCTCTACCCTCTGGTCTTTCTTCCTGTGACGAATGACGCAATAGACAGGGACAGAAGGAAACAGTGACCGCCCCTGGGAGGAAAGCGATTGATTAAAAACCAAGAGCACTCGTGACGAATTTTGACCGAAGTCAGTATACCCTACGAACTAGTTTCACAAATATTTTCTTCAGCTCATCTAAATTGAGACAAAGAAAAGGACTGTCACCACTTCCGCAGCCATCAGACCCTGCAGGCAGAGATCCAGGAGACCCGTGTGGTCGGGATTCTCACCTTCCGCTGGCTTTGGTTCTGGAATCTCAGCAGGGCCAGTCACTGGAAAGCAGTGCCCAGCTAGTTACATGTTCATCTTGCTGCCTATGCCAGTGGTCGGGGAGGACAAAATTTTACACTTTCCTTCAAGGTTCTTTTGGCTGATCTAAGAATAAAATGGACATGAGACAGAGTAACAGGAGAAAAGGAAATATAATTAAATATGTGAAGGGAGCCCCATAAGAAAAGCAGTGAGGGGGGCGCCTCAGTGGCTCAGTGGGTCAAAGCCTCTGCCTTCGGCTCAGGTCATGATCCCAGGGTCCTGGGATCGAGCCCCGCGTCAGGCTCTCTGCTCCACAGGGAGCCTGCGTCGTCCTCTCTCTCTGCCTGCCTCTCTGCCTACTTGTGATCTCTCTCTCTCTGTGTCAAATAAATACATAAAATTAAAAAAAAAAAAGAAAGAAAGAAAAGCGGTGAGAGGGGTATTTGAGGCCATCCAGAGCTGAGGAGAAAAGCGTAGGGGTGTCTGGGACTTCAGAGGGAAAGAGGACATTTCATAGGGAGATGAAAAAGGCAAATGTTTGGTGAGCAAATGTTTGTTGGGCCGCTCAAGCAGTGGGACACAGAGAGGAATTTTAACCAACAGACTTTGCCAGCTTCCTATCTACTATACCTTGTTCTCATTATGGTGATCTGTGGGGACAGCTCATTTCTGCAGTTGGTCCTCTGCCTAAATTCTTTCAGGCAAGGGGCACCTGGGTGGCTCTGTTAAGCTCTTAGGTTTTGACTCAGGTCATGATCTCATGGTCGTGAGATCGAAACCCATGTCAGGCTCAGCATGGAGTCTGCTTCAGATTCTCTCTCCCTCTCCCTCCAGCTTGCACTCTCCCCCTCTCTCTTTTTCTCTCAAATAAATAACATCTTTAAAATAAATAAATAAATACTTTCTGGAAGTTAGGGGGAGCGTCAAAGGTTTCCTGAGACTTCCGTTTCTTAAGATCAATCAGCCTAAACATTCACATACCAAAGGGACATATTTTGGGGTGGCAAAGTTTGCTTCCTTACCAGGACAGAAGGCGCCCACCTACCCCCTTTACCCTCTGCCTCAGTTTCCCCTATAATTAACATCTGGCATTGGCGTGGCACATTTGCGAAAATGGATGAACCAATATATTGATACATTACTATTAGCGAAAGTCCATGATTTCCAACAGGGTTCACACTCGGCGCGCATTCCATGGGTTGGGACACATGCATAGTGACACGTGTCTATCATTACAGTAGCACACGGACCATTTTCACTTCCCTAAAAATCCCCTGTGCCCTGCCTATTCCTTTTCCCCTCTTTTCCTCAACCCTGGCAACTGCTGATCTCTTCATGTCCATCGCTTTGTCTTTTTCAGACTATTTTCTAAGGAAGGTGTAGACTCGATTTTGCAAATACATTTACCAAATATTCAGAGTAGATGTGAATGAGGACCTCTCAGTCTGTCCCTTGCACACACCTTCACCTTCTCGACTTCACCTTCTTCACCCTGCATGCTGCAGAAAGCCAGGATCCTGAGAGGCACCTGGCTGGTCTCTCAAGGTAAGGTGTACCAGCCTCCGGGCCTTTGCACAAGCTCTTCCCTCTTTCTGGAACACTCTGCTCCTTAGCTTTGTCTGGATGGCTGCTTCTTGTCCCTTAGGTCTTTGACTCTTCAAAGAGGCCCTCCCTGGTCTCCCTATTTGATGTTATTTGATCATAGCCTTGATCAGGATCTGAAGTTATCTTTAGGTGTTTACTGTTTATCCCTAGGCCTTATTTGTCTTGTTTCCCTACCACATCCCCAGGGCCCAGGGCAAGGAGCCAAGGTGCATACCAAATGCTCATTGAATGAATGCTCTCTGTCCCCTACTTTACTTTCTACGGCCATGAGCCGCTGAGCCTTCTCCCCGTGGATACTCCTTATAGGACCATGAAAGATTCTCCCGCTCAGTTCTTTGGGGACCAAAGACAAACTTTTGGAGAATTGGAAGAAAACCACAGCCCTCGCCCTCAGCACTCAATAGTTTGCGTGCATATTCAAGGTTGTCTCTGGTCCTTTGCCACCCAGCCCTGCAGTTCTGGAAACAGACATGGTCAGCAGACATGCCAGGTATCCAGCATAGGTGAGACATACAGGGAGGCATGTAAGTCCTCTGCTCAAACGTACTGTCTGTGATAGTACCCCAGTGCTCTCCTCCAAGGGGATATGACATCAGGGTCACACCTCAGGCTCTGGGCTTGGTGGGGGCAGGGGGGAAGCTGCAGCCACCTGTAAGTTTCATGGAAGTGTGACAGTGTTACCTGTAAGTTTCTCTGAGTAGGGTTTTGAGGGGTGAATAGAAGTTCACAAATCCAGCGACGAAGGGAAGGATATTCGTTAGGTGCTCATAAAAGCTTTACTCTAAATGAAAAGGAGTTTGGGGGTTTGGTGGCCTGTCTCCTTTGTCAGAGAGCCTAAACACCATTGCTGAAACACTCCAGCAGACCCACATAGCAAATGAGTCCTTGGGACAAAATAATCTCAAAAAGCAAAATGAGAGAAGCCTCTGGGGGGCAGGGGGTGGGTGGGGAACTGTTTAAGGTGGATCATAGGTCATTTTGTAGGATTGCTGCGGTGTGGAGTGCAGCTTCCTCAAGGGGCTATGCCAGGGCCCCTGAGCCCTTAAAACATCTCCGCATAGCCAGGCAGGAAAACCGACTGGCAGTCTCTTACAGAGTTAGCACACCCCTCTCCTACCACCCCGCAGTCCCAGTCCTAGGTATCGTATGCAAGAGAAAAGAAAGCATATGCCCACACACAGACTTAGACACGAACATTCCCAGCACCGTAGTTCCTAACAGCCCCAAACAGGAAAGAAACCTCCCAGATATCCATCGACAGGAGATTAGATAAACAATTTCGGTAAATTCACGCAACTGGGACACAGCTCAGCAGCAAAACCAAGCAAACTCTGGAGCGGCGCCTGGGTGGCTCAGTCCTCTGAGAATCTGATCTCAGCTCAGGTCTTGACTTCAGGGGTCGTGAGTTCAAGCCCCGTGCTGGGCTCGATGCTGGGGTTGGAGCCTACTTTAAAAAAAAATACTCAAACCAAGCAAACTACAGAGACAGCATCATGCATGACCTTCCCCTGCGTCCTGTTTGGGGAAACCAACCAATCAGAATAGGATCACACCATGGGACCCATTGCTTTGTATGCGGTTTGAGAAATTTATATGATATTTACAAAAGGCAGAGGTCACAGGGGAAAATTCTAGAATGCCTGTGATCTTGGAGTGGTGAATACATAGGTCTAAAAAAAAAGTCAGCAGGCTGAATACTTAAGGTTGATACAGTTCAGACTCTCTGTTATGTAAATGTCCTCCCTGGAGAAATTAAAAACCAGTTCTCGGAGCCCCTGTACACACACAGCCCCGGGGATGATAAGGCGCTTGTTTGACAGGAAAGAGAAACTCAGCAGCCAGCCAGGGTTTATTTTCACTTTCCCGCCTGGTGTGCGGGCAGGTCGTGCAGCTTGCTGCCCGCCGAGTCTGGGGAGACGGGCACTTGAGGTCAAGGGCACAGCCCTGGCGATGGTGCAGAAAACAAGAAGGGTCGTGAGCCCCGATTTTTTTTTAATTAAAATAAAACCAGGAGGGGGAAACCCAAGTTATGCCCAAATATGTCTGTCTGAGAGGAGAGAAGAGAGTAAAAGACTGCACACCACGTTGCTAACAATGTTTTTTCCAGGAGACTGGATGAAAGGAGAAAATTAGCACCTAGCACACCTGTCATTACGTTGGGCGACAGGTCTCAGCATGCGGGATGAGGGGTAGCTTTGCGGTTTCACACCATCAACAAGAGCTAATGAAAGGAGGGAACAGTATATAGTTGGCCCCAGAACCCGTCGGCAAGAACCTCTTGGGACACCTGGGAAAAAATGTAGGAGCCTGGGTGTCTAGGAAACCTCCAAGATGGGTCTTCTCCTCGCCTTTCTGCTCTCCAGGAGAAACCTTGGCCATCACTGTTATCCCCAGTTTAAAGATGAAGAAACTGAGGCCAGCACAGTCTGAGGCTAGCCTGGGTACCCCTAGCCAGGAAGGATCAAAACTCACTCTCTTGTCCACAGAACCCCCATTTTACAGGGGGATCACCTGGGGCTGGAGGAGATGAGCTAAGTCATCCAAGGGCCGATAGAGGGACCCAGGTCAGAGGTTCTTTGCATTGGCCTTGGGGAATCTGGTGCAATCATGGCCTGACCCTCCCAGGCCCTCCTCTCTTGCCCCGAAGCCTGGTTTCTCTAAGACTAGCAGTCTGGGGAGGCCAGCCTGAAATCGGGTGGCAGCCCTCCGGCTGTCAGGATGACGGGACTGGACAGCTGTCAGCCCTGCCACCTGGCCTGGTAGGAGGTCATCCGTCATCTTCCTGCTGGGATATTAGGCGAAGGTCAGCTAACCGTGGGGAGCCTGCCGTGGCAGGATAGGGCGACAGGTGAACGCCAGCCCTCGGGCTGCCTGGCCACACACTGCAGCTTGCCCACTGGATGAAAGGACCCTGCAGGTGGAGGGAAGAGAGCTGTCCGTGGAGTGAGGGGGAGCTTGGACAGGTGTGTTCAGGCCTCTGAACCTCAGTTTGCTCATCTGGAAACAGGGCTCATCCGCACAACCTTTGAGGGTCTGTGTAAAGATTAGAAGCAACACCCTGGGGGCGCCTGGGTGGCTCAGTGGGTTAAAGCCTCTGCCTTTGGCTCAGGTCATGATCCCAGGGTCCTGGGATGGAGCCCCGAATTGGGCTCTCTGCTCAGCGGGGAGCCTGCTTCCTCCTCTCTCTCCCTGCCTGCCTCTCTGACTACTTGTGATCATCTCTGTCTGTCAAATAAATAAATAAAATCTTAAAGAAAAAAAAAAAAAAGAAACAACACCCTGATACCTATGCCAAAGGGCCGTGCAGATGTGTGGTTATTATAGACGTTCTGGAACAAGGCTACTTGGGTTCAAGGCCTAGCTCTCCCTTGCCAGTCGTGTGAGCTTGGGCCCAGGGTTTAATGTCCCTTCTATGTATACAGTCCACACTCAGCAGATACTTACCGGGTGCCGATGCTGTGCCGGGTGCTATGGAGGGGCTCTCTGGGCCTCAGTGTGCCCACCTGCAAAATGGGAATAATGGCGTTTGCCTCGTAAGGTTTGGGAAGATGAAACACCATATTCCCCGAGAGGCCCGAGAGCAAGGCCCGGGCCCCAAATGCTCGGTTTGCTATTCCCAGAGCAGTGGCGTTCCCCGAATGGCAGCTTGATGACCAGGAGGGCAGGGAGCATGACTTTGGCCACGGTTGCTTTTCAGATCAGGCCTCTCTGCTTCCTGGTCAGTGTGGAGTTTGAAACTCCTTGCGTGCTCAGGCTGACTGAGCCCCCTCGGTCCTCAGCATCCGTCCCTCCCCCAGGTGGTTTGTCCAGGGATGTGGATACCTTCTTCCGGAAAAAAAGAAAAAACTAAGGTAATATTTTATGACTGCATTGGCCTAAAGATCCATGTAACCCAGGCTGGGGTCATGGTGACGCATTGGTTATTAACCATATTTGGTTTTCCCTTTTTTTTTTTTTTAAGGTTTTTTGTTTGTTTGTTTATTTGACAGACAGAGATTACAAGTAGGCAGAGAGGCAGATGGGGAGAGAGGGAAGGAAGAAGGCTCCCCGCCGAGCAGAGAGCCCGATTCGGGGCTCCATCCCAGGACCCTGGGATCATGACCTGAGCTGAAGGCAGAGGCTTTAACCCACTGAGCTACCCAGGGGCCCCTTGGTTTTCTCTTTTATTTTAAAAGGACCTAAAACATTTCCGCGGGCCCCTAAAAGCATCCTAGGCCCAGGCACTGTGCCCATGGAGCCCAGTGGATTATAAGTCGCTCCCCTTCCCTCTTCCTGGGAGGGCATCCCTCCCTTGGGCTAGAAAGCTGGCTCAGAATTTTGCAAGAAACAGTGCTTCCCCTGCAAAATCCCCCTGGAACTTACCCCATGAGCCCAGACCCCTGCTCTTTCTGTCCCTCTCCTGAAGGGAGGAGCCAGAGGTCCTGGGCGGGGCTTACCAAATTCCTGTGACAGCCACCACGGCAATAGACAATCAGGAACGTTAGCAGCTGGCTCTGCGGAAGAGGCCACCCGTGCAGGTGGGCGCACAGCATCTGCACACTCTGGTCCCTACTTCGTGTAATCCATCGCTCCTGTCGTGAGACAGATGGGACAGGTGTCGCCCCAGAAAAGCCAGAGAATGTGTCCGAGGGTACTCAGTGAGTGGGAGGTTCAAAATCAGGCAGACAAGGGAGGGATCCCCAAACGTTTGCCATCTCCCTCCTCGTAACGACATAAAGCATCAGCAAGAACGTCTGTGTATGTGAACTGGTGGGTAAGTTACGTACGTATTCGTTACTGGGGGCGACAGCAGCAAATGACCACAAACTGGGTGGCTCAGAGCAACAGAAATGGGTTGTCTCTCGGTCCTGGAGGCCAGAAGTCCGAAACCAGGACTTTAGCCAGGCTGGTTCCTCCTGGAGACTCTAGGGGAGGGTGGGTTCCCTACTTCTCCCCTGGCGTCTGGTGGCTGCCAGAACCCTTTGCTGGTTCTTGGATCATAGACCCAGGCACTGCGATCTCCGCCTGGGTCTTCACACAGCCTTCTCTTAGGAAGATCCTTGTCGTTGGAGTCAGGGCCCACCCCGTTCCAGGGTGATCATGTCCCCAGAGCCTTCTTCACACGTGCAGAGAGACTGTTTCCAAATTGCCCTCCCAGGTCTCGGGGTTAGGACTCACACGCGTGTAGGGGCGCTACTCAACCAGTTGCAAGCCAGATGCAGATAAAGCAAAAACCAGGATATAAATAATAGTAAGATCTTAGCATGTGGCCCGGCGCCTGACACAGGGAAATTATATATATACACATATACTTAGGTCTGTAAAATCCCTAGTCTCAGAAAAAAAAATGTGTGGGTGCCTCAATGTTCCCCGATTTCGGAAGCGCTAGCTGGTGTGACTACAGCTGGGACCCCAATTCCCGGGTCTTTGTGAAAAACACCTTTCGTCTTGTTTTATGTTTGGCAAACAACCTGCCGTTCCTGTCCATGCAAGCCTGGCCTGTGCCACGGTTCCCAGAGAGTGGGGCCCTTTGTTTTCCCAGCCTCGGGCTTTTACTCCTGCCTTCCTTGGCCCGATGGGTCCGCCCACGCCATCTCTGAGCTGTATTTTGTAAAAGGTGCTTACTCCCTGTTTACCCCCAGCTCCCAGAGAACTGGACGGCGTCCTGCCTATTCATTGCTATATCCTCTGGCCTAGAAAAGGAGCTGGGCACACACACATTGGGTGCTTGCAGGATTAACTCTCCCATCCTGCCCCTAATCATCTTTGTGACCTCCTCCCATCATCCATTATGTTTGAGGCCCTTGTTCCCTCTTTTAGTTCCTGGAATTAAAATCATGTTCCTGCCTCAGGGCCTTTGCTTGCCTTTTCCCACAGCCTGCAATGCCTTCTTTCCATCCAGATCTCAGCAAAATGTCACACACCCATCCTGCCCTCCCAGGCCCGGCACCGACCTTTTGCACTTGTCCCACCACACGTCTGGATGGATCTAGACCGTGCTTTGTCCCGGCTCATTATGTATTTGCTGCCTGCCTCCTTACACCAGTTCACAGTCCCTTTGGGGGCAAGGGTATTCTCTGGCTCCCAGCAGCAGCCCTAGCACCCAGCAAATCACATGCGCTCAGAAAATAATGTGTTCAACGTAGGGATATATGGGTTTCGCTCTTTAAGACAAGGTGCTTTCATCCGTCGTGAACCAGCAGGCTTCAAAGGTTGCAGAATCCTCTGTAATTGCAGGCAAAACAAGGTCCTTGCCAAAGCGTTTTCCCAGAGACAGGGTCCCATTTTACCCACCAGATTCTCCGTGGGTGGGTGCTCCCCAAAGACTGAGAACCGTCACTTTATTTAAAACATTCATTAAAAAAAAAAATCCCCTGTCTTCACCGTCTCTCTTCCTCTCTGTGTTCAGTTTCACTTTACTTATGATTAAAGAGAGGCCAGGCTTTCTGCCTGGGTCAAGGGCACTGAATAACATCAGGGAATATCTCTGTCTTGGCCATTTGGGTCTCATGGCACCTGGCATACAGTTGACGCCTCATTCATGCTGGCTAAGTGGAAGGAGGAAGTCAGATCCACGTCAGCTGCTCTGTCTGTGGGACCCTGGACTGGTGGTATGCTCTCTCTCTCTCTGAGCCCTGGTTTCCCGGTCCATGAAACCGTGCCCTTAAGTCCTCTCCTAAAATCTGGACGGAGGGACTGCAGGGACCGTGGGCTCAGCAGTAGATGGGACTGCTCCCAACCACCAACTTTGCAGATTCTCATCCTGCTCCTACCCTGCTGACTGAATGGACCAGCGTTTCTGGGGTAGGGCGCCCCCCTCCCCCCACCGTGTAACAGAATTTTACTTGGTGACAAAGACAAGCAGAGCTCGGGTCTACGCTACAACGCAGAGGGCCTTGGAAACGTGCTCCGTGATGGAAGTCAGACACGGAAGACCACGTATTGGAGGATGCCCTTTACATGAAACGTGTAAAGCAAATCCATGGAGACAGAACAGAGATTAGGGCTTTGCCTAGGGTTGGGGAGATGGGGCCAGGGGGAGTGACTATACATGGGTAGAGGAGGTTAACTGTTTGGGGTGAAAATGTTCTAAAATTGATTGTGCTGATGATTGCACAGCTCAGCCTAGACTAAAAACCACTTTAACTGGGTGAAATGCATGGTATGTGGGTTGTATCTCAAGAAAGTTATTTTTTTTTTTTTTGAAATTTCCACAAGAGAAGAACTTCTCACCCTTGGCGAGCCAAGGGTTGGGGCTGGTGAGCAAGGAGGGCCCAGCCGCAGGCCCCTGGCTGCATAGGAAGCGGGGAAGAGGCGGGCAGTGTAGTTTCAGGTGTGGGCTGTGGCCCCTCCCACGGTCCTGGTAAGATCCTGGTTCTGGGGCTCACCCCAGTCCTTCATGGAGGGGAGGCCCTTGGGGATGTGGGTTTTAACAAACCTCCAAGGGAAAGGAGCAAACCCCTGGTTTAAGATGACTCTGTGTGTGTGTGAAGGGGGCCCAGATGCCTTTGGACAAGCCACTGAGCACCAAGGACCTTCGGCCCAGAAAACCACACACTCAGGATGTAGAGGTCTCAGGGGATTAGGACTCTTGGGCTCTGGGGACACAGGACACGCCCACAAGCTGCTTATAACTAGATATAGCCCCGTGAGAAATGAGCTTGCTGGTTACCCAGAACTGGAGGGGAATAAACTAGAGCTAAAACTGGGCAGTGTTCAGTGACCCCCACTAATTCACTCAAGTTCCTAGGAAGAGCCCCTTCTGCCTCCTGCAAATTCGTTCCAGCCTGGAATTGAATGCCTCTTGGCTTTGGGCAAAGAAGACAGCCTTGGCATTGGCCATCCTTCACAGACTCCTCAGGGACTCTCCTGACCTTGGCACCACTCTGTAGGAGGGACTGCCCTTGGGAGATCCTGACCTCCTCTGGGGTCTGGGAACTGGGTGCAGAGCTGTGTGTGTGTGCGGTGGGGGGCGGGTGGGTGAGAACAGGAGCAACGGGGTAGCTCATACTGATGGGACCCCATGCTCGGCCAGGCCCGTGCTCAGTGCACACCATCGCCCAGCCCCACAGGGACGGCGGGATGATTCATCCCGCACAAAGTCCCCCCACCTGTCAGTGCCTGGCTGGGTCTCCAGGACTCAGCTTCAGAACCTCTATTCTGCCTTTGCTTCATTTGTGTGTATGACATAGTAAAACAAAAGTGTCGCTGGGGCGCCTGGGTGGCTCAGTGGGTTAAGCCTCTGCCTTCGGCTCAGGTCATGATCTCAGGGTCCTGGGATCGAGCCCCGCGTCGGGCTCTCTGCTCAGCGGTGAGCCTGCTTCCCTCTCTCTCTGCCTGCCTCTCTGCCTACTTGTGATCTCTCTCTCTCTCTGTCAAATGAATAAAAATTTAAAAAATTAAAGGAAAGAAAAACACTTAAGGGGCGCCTAGGTGGCTTGGTTGGTTAACTGTCCAGTTCTTGGTTTCATGGTCTCATGGTCATGGGATCGAGCCTTGGGTAGGGCTCCATGCTCAGTGTGGCATCTGCTTGGGATTCTTTCCCCCTCCCTTCCCCTCTGCGGTCCTCTCCTCCCCTCCCCCCTCCCCCACTCCCCTCAGCTTCTGTGCATGCACGCGCGCTCTCTCTCTCTCTTTCAAGTAAGTAAATAATTAAAATCTTTTTTAAAAAGCAGTCCCGGGGTGCCTGGGTGGCTCAGCGGGGTAAGCGTCTGCCTTGGGCTCAGGTCATGATCCCAGGGTCCTGGGATCAAGTCCCGCATCAGGCTCCCTGCTCAGCGGGAAGCCTGCTTCTTCCTCTCCCTCTGCCACCGCTTGTGTTCCCTCTCTCGTTGTGTCTTTCTCTGTCAAATAAATAAAATCTTTAAAAAAAAAAAAAAAAAGCAGTCCAGACGGTTAAGTTTATGTTATGGGTATTTTACAACAACAAAAAATAAAATTATTGTGGTCTACCCTGTAAGTGGTAAAGTGGTCACAATCTTGGATCTTGGGTGCAATTTGACTTGTACACTCACTCGCATGGGGCTCACCGGACTGACAGAGAAAACGCAGCTCCCGTGGGCCCCCGCACCCTCAAAACCTCGCCCCGAAATAGGTCCCTGGCGATCAGACTCCCGTCCGACCAGCGTCCTTCCCTGTTCTCAAATGTCATAAATGGAGTCGTACAGCGTGTCCTCGTTTGAGTCTAGCTGCTTCTGTGTGCAGGGACGCTCCCGTCCTTTCGGTGCTGCGTGCCGTCCTGTTGTGTGGCCGCTGTCTTCCTGCCGAGGCCTGAGCTGCCAGTTTGGGCTGTTAGGCGTGTCGCCGGTCTGAGCGTTCTTGTGCGTGTGCGTCCTTTGGCGAACTCGCGACCCCGTTTCCCCTGGGCATATCCTTGGCAGTGGGATAGCGAGGTTGCGGGCTGTGTATGTGTCCAGACTTAGTCAATGCTACCAAACGGATTTCTGCGAGGTTGGGCCCGCTCACATGCCTGGTGGCCATGCGCGGGAGGTCCCCCGCCGCACATCCGCTGTACCTGCTCTTGTCTTTTTCGTTTCATGCCTTCAGGTGACTGTGTCCTGAAGTGGCTTCTCATTTGGGGTCTGGTGAAGCCCAGACCACAGGCCACGAGGTACGGGTGAACATGCATGACACCTTCGGTGAAAAATCCCTAGTGCAAGAGCCTTGATGACCAACCCTTGTCTGGTAAAGGACAGAGGGCCACTGCTAATGGGCTTGTTTTGAGAAAGTTCTACAGGGCTTACAGCAGCGACTCCCACAGTGTGGTCCCTGACGTAGGGCATAGCATCCCCTGGAGCTTGTGAGAAATATAGACTCTGGGTCCAGCCTAGCACCTAGGGGTTTAGGAATTCTGGGGGTGGGCGGGGCCCAGCAGAGTGGGTGCCAACAAGCCCCGCCCCCAGGGGATGTTGGTGCCTTCCCACAGGGGAGAGCAATGGCCCATAGCTTCATGGTGAGGACATGGGCTCTGTCCTGGGTAGCTGTGTCACCTTGCCATGGTTCTTAACCTGTCCGGCCTCACTTTCCTCTTCTGTGAAAGGGGCATAATAACCATACCTACCTCAGTATGTTTTTAAGGATTTGATGAACTAGTATCTCTCCTGTTCTTGAACTCAGATAGTATTCCATAAACAAGTGGAAAGGGAACAGGTAGGGCTGCCTGGTCCAAAGGAGGCAGGCACCCACGTGTCCTCATACATCTGCCCCACGTGATTGTTGGTTAAGTGAACACACCAGAAAGCTTCCACCCTCTTCCAGACCAGGTCCAAGGCAAAGCTCAAGTCCGGGAGGTTTTGGGGTGTGTGTGTTGGGGGGGTGAAAACGGGGTGAGGCTGTCACCTTAGGAGGTTCACGGAAAGGGAGGCTCCCTTTCTGGAGAAGGGGCTGCACAGCCAGGTTTCCTGCTCTCAAGAAGGCTCTAGAACTGCCCGCACTTTCTCTGGTTCCATTTTCAGTTTCTTGGAAAGCACTGACTTTCCCTACTCTGGACCCCTCCTGTCAGCCCCCACCCAGGATACGCACACCAGAGGCGCCAAGCATCTTGGAAGCTGTCCAGAGCTAGCAGATAAGGAAAGCTCCTTGTAACTGCCAAGGTCAACATCGCACACAGCAGGGGCGGGGCTGGTCCCCCTCTGGCAGGTGTCCTGCAGCGACGCCCCACAGGCGCAGAGGAGCCCAGGGCAAGGTGAATTACGGTGCTTCCACACCATAACCCAGGTTTTATGGGCTGATAGGGAGACGAAGTACAGGGCGATAAAAGCTAGGGGCAGGTCCGGTGGCAGAAGAGGCTCCCGTTTGCATAAGGAAGAGAAAACACGAGTTAATTCCACAGGCTGGTACCAGCAGAGCATCTTTTTGGAAAGGCACACGGGAAACTGACCAGAGCGGGTGCCCCCAGGAAGGACAGCCAGGAGGCTGAGGCTGCCGAAGGCTGGGAGGGAAGCTGACTGCCTTCTTTTTTTTTGTTTTTTTTTTAAGATTTTATTTTTTATTTATTTGACAGAGACCACAAGCAGGCAGAGAGACAGGCAGAGAGAGAGGAGGAAGCAGGCTCCCTGCTGAGCAGAGAACCCGACAGGGGGCTTGATCCCAGGACCCTGAGATCATGACCTGGGCAGAAGGCAGAGGCTTTAACCCTCTGAGCTGCCCAGGTGCCCCAAAGCTGACTGTCTTCTGATTTTGGAGGCTTCGAATTTTTTGATGAAATCATCAGCACGCATCATTATTGTGGGGTTCTTTTTAGAAGGAAGAAGGAAAAGAGGCTTTCTTGCTTAAACCAGCTTTCTGGAGGGATGTCCTATGTGGCTCTCTCTCTGAGAGATTTAGTCAAATCAGGGCTGCGGACTCAGTCTGGGTTCCCATCTGGACTGCCCCACTTTTTAGCACTCTCGGGCAAGTTGTAAAACCTCTCCAAGGTTTGGTCTCCTCCCCGGTGAAATGGCACGGATATGGCATGGCATATGAATATGGACATTAATACAATAATAATGGTTCCTGCTTCATAAACTTGTTTTGCAACCTGAGAGCTGCAAACTTGTTTGATATGCTTGAGAAAGTGCCCGGTGTGGGGGCTGGGCGGGGGATGAACCCCCTAGGGTCTTGTTCAATGGGAGGTAGATTCTGACCCACTGGGTAGGCGTTGGACGGGGTAGGTGCTAGACGGGCAGGCAGATCTGCATTTCCATAAGCTCCCTGGAGAGTACCGCTGGCCTGAGGACCACACTTGTTGCAGCCAGGGCGTGAATCGTGATCGGGGGCAGTGACTTTCAAGTGTGTGTGTGAAAACTGATCAAGCCGCATACTTCAGACGCACGCACTGTACTGTATGAAGTGGATACCTCCGTGGAAAAGATCACAAAGGCACAGATGGTTTGGGGTGCTGTACGGATGGGGGAATGAAACAGCATTGAGTGACACTGGAGAAAATACCCAGCCTGGGGATGGTCTCAAGAGGAACTCGCTGGCCTGGCCACCCACAGTGTTCTCTGTAACCACCCCGCCTTCCTAGCAGGTGCTGGGGGAAGGAGCGCCTTTCTCAGGAAATGCGTGTGGTCCCTGGTTAGGGAGACAAAGCCACCCGCACTGGTGTTCGGCTTCCAGCAGGAGGAAGGGGGCATTGTCTCAGGGCACGTTCCAAGAAGTGGGATTGAGGCTTCAAAGGGAAGGCAGACGATGACAGAGGGGTGGAGGTCGAGGGCAGCCGCTGGTCCTCCCCCCCACTCCCCGCCACACCCCACAACCCACCCCCCCAACCCCGTGCTGCTTGTCTGGACACACCTCCTGGCTCAGCAGCACCACTGCAGGCCCCTGCTGGGGCAACCCCAGCGCCTGTGTCCCCCTGCCTGCTCCCCGCCCGTGGCTGTCCCCACCCCGTCCTCCCTGGTCCCTGTGTCTCTTCATGCTGTCATTTCCTCACTGAGTCCCTGGTCCTCCAGGGCCGCAGGGCTGAATGATGCACTGTGGCCTCTGGAACCCTTGTGCGAGGTTCAAATCAGCTCAACACAGATGCGCTGTGTGACCTCCAGCGGCTCCTCAACTTCTCTGTGCTTTGATCTCCTTGCCATAAAACCCAGCCTCTCCGGGTTGTTGGTGAGGATGAAATGTGCAAACCTAGGAGGAGCCCTTGGAATTCTGACCTGTAGTAAGTGCTGGGTAGCCCCCAGCCACCACCCACCATCATTCACACCCCTGCTCTTCCATGTTTGCTGGTGGGGGTGGGGGTGGCGGGGACCCCTCCGTCCAGCCTGGGAGCTGACCTGGCCCCCGCGTCCCCACCCCTCCCACACGGGTCCCAGCTCCTTGCCTGTGTGCTGAGCCCAGCAGCTGCATTCCTCCTGGGAGTCCTGCCCCTGGGCTCTCTGGGGACGACAGGCAGACCAGAAACAGTGGGCTGATGTTGCTGCTTCTCAGAAACCCGAGATCCCCAGGTCAGGAGCGGGAAGCCATGTTTCAGAGGCCGAAGCTGAGACGGGCAGGTTCTGTAGATTGTGCCTCAGCCTCTGGGTCTGCGATCTGGCGCTTGGCTCCATGTCCCAGACAGCTGTGGGGAAGCCGGGTGAGGTGGAGGGACCCTGAACCCCTCCTGGGACAGGCACGGCATCTTCGGGGAGCTTTCCCCTGCCCCCACCCCTAGCTTCCTCTGCAGGAAGACAAGGACAGTGGATACATTTGGAACCCGCAGCATCCCTCTTCCTCAGCCTCGGTCAGGCCAGGCTGGAGGCTTGGGGGTGGTCTCCAGAATTTCCCAGAGGGCCCCAAACCTGGAACTCTCTTGGGCTTGGAGGCTCGACACACCTCAGTTTGAATCCTTGCTCTGTCACCTAGCAGCTTGGTGGCCTTGGGCTCACACCTTCAGCTCTGGGCCTTAGCATCCTTGGCTGTAAGGTGGGAATGTTCTCCCTTTGCAGGACAGGTGACCATGAAGGGCCTCTGGGATTTTTGTGGTCCCTGGCATCACCCCTGCGGTGCCGCTGACTAGCGGGGTCATGGCTTCCCTCTGGGTTCCCTCTGCCCAGGTGAGGCTCTAAGAAAATTCAGGCATCTGGGGAAAGGCCCCACCCATCTCCTGGAACTACCCATTCCTGAACTCTCATGAAGGATTTCCATGGAAATTTCCATGGAAGCCAAATGCTATTTCCTATGGGGTTGGCACTCCCCGGAGGGGCCCAAAGGCCAGCTTCCACTGCCATCTCAGCAACCAGGGGGGCTGCCAGGGAGCCTCAGTTTACCCACTTGTGAAAGGGCCGGTGACCTCCCATCTTAAAGCATCGGCTCCCTGATTTTAGGATCTCAAGGACCTCAGGCTTGATTGGAAAGTTAACTACCAACCTTAAAAACTTACCAAGAAGAGTTTTGAAGAAACCAGTTAATATCTCTGATTTTCATCCCTTCGTAAAAGGAATGTGTGTACACCGGCAGAAGCTCCTGAAGTCCAGGGACGGCCAGTTCCTGCGGTAGAATAATTACAGTGATTAATGCACACTTGCTCAGAGCCAGGTGCAAACTTGAGGCCTCGGCACAGCCCCGTGCCCCAGACTTGATCACGATCTTCATTTCCAGCTGGAAAGTGGTGCTGGGGACACAAAGTAATGCGCCTGAAGCCACACAGCTCTTAGGAGGCAGATCCCAGATTCCAAACCCCCGGGGTGGCCGGCTCTCTGTCTGGACTTTGTAGCCCTAGGCCAGTGGTCCTTAAATGTTGGCATGCTTCAACAGCCCCTGGAAAGCCCTGTCTGCAGCTTTTGAAGCTCTGGAGGGGGCCCAAGGATGTGCATTCCTAGACAGTCCCCAGATGACCCCGATGCTGCTGGCCCAGGCCCACTCTCAGAGAGCCAGGGCTCTTCCTCTTACTGCTCACCAGGATTAGCTTGGGCTTTATGAATCACCTATGAACTTGTCCTGCTTTTCTCTTTTTGCTTCAGAGCCATTGTTGGGGGTCAGATGTGGTCTGTGAGCCAGCACATGGGACCCTCACCTAGGGGCAGGACCCCAGGGTAGCAGCTGTCCGTCCTGCCACCACTGGGACTCAGTATTCTCATCTAATAAGTGGGACAATCATGATATTCTCTGCCTCTCTCGGGGTGGAGGCAGCAGAGAGGGGAACCCAGGGAGACACTCCGGTGAGGAGCCCTTTGGAACATTACCACCCGCTCCAAGATGTGTCTCTTTGGCACAGATTATTTTAGGTTGATTATTTTTAAGAAACAGGAGGCTCAGGAAGGAAGTTTGACCTTCCCCCTTAACTGTCTGAAAGAATTTAGACAGGGATTCCTGGATGGCTCAGTCAGTTAAGCATCTGACTCTTGATTTCAGCTCAGGTCATGGTCTCAGGGTCATGAGATCGAGCCCCGTGGTGGGCTCCACGCTCAGCACAGAGTTTGCGTGGGATTCCTGTCCTCTCCCTCTGTCCCTCCCCCTCCACTTGTACACACACACTGTCTCTCTAAAATAAATAAATAAACAAAATTTTTTTTTAAGAAGAAAGAATTTAGACAGAGGACCTGCTGTAGGAAGGGAGCTGTCCCCACGGATAACCACAAAATGAACTAGATGATGGTAGACAGGGAGGAAGGTGGCAAAAGTCTGTTGATTAAAATTCTTCTGTGTCCCACTGGTTCTGAGTGGCCCTGCAAATACTTACCATACATTCACTCTTTTTCATCATTCTGTGAATTGTCTTCCTTCCCTTTGAGGTCCCAGAGCCCTACCACCGTCTCCTCAGCTCTAGATACCATTGAAGCTTCAATTGCCTGACTGCCCCTGGGCCTCCTGTTCTCATGGGTCCCCTGCATGTGTGTAATTACATTTTATTTTCTCCTGCTGATCTGTCAATTTCATTCTTAGACCAGCCAAAAGAACATAAAGGAGAAGAGGAAAATTTTTCCTCCCCAGCACCTCCCTCTGAAAATAGCATTTACTGAACCAAGTGTGCCAGACATGATTTTATGTATTTATTTATCAGATATTTAATGAGAGCTTTCTAGGTTCCAGGCAGGCACTGTTCTGAGGCTTTTATAGGTATCAACTCATGTAATTTCCATTTCCAAATGAGGACTGTCTTATCCTCATTTTACATGTGAAGAAATCAAGGCACAGAGAGGGTGAGTCACTTGCTTGAGGTCCCACAGCAAATAAGAGGTAAGGTCAGGATTCCGAGCCATGCTGAGAGGCTCCAAAATCTGTCTCTTGTCCCACCTCTGGTCATGTTAATGATATCCCAGATAAGGGCTGGGATGTGGGGAGGCTTCTACCTGGTATTGATTGGCCCAGGCTCATCAAATATAGTGGGTTGAAGAGTGTCCCCCAAATAAACAGGTTCACATCCAATGCCCTCAGACTCTGTAAATGGGATCTTATTTGGGGGAAAAAACGGTCTTTGCAGGTACACTTAAGGGTCTTTTGACGAGAACATCTGGATTTAGGGTGGGCCACAAACCCAGTGACAGTGTCCTTAAAAGAGAAGGGCAAGAGATTTGGGCACACAGACACGGAGGGACGGAGGCAGAGATTGGAATCATGTGGTTGGAAGGGGGAAGGAAGGAGTCTCTCCCAGAGCCTCCCCAGGGAGCATGGTCCCGCCAGGACCTTGATTTCAGACTTCTGGCCCCCAGAATTGTGTGAGAATCAATTTCTATTTTTTTTAGCTGCCTAGTTCATGATAATTTGTTACAGCAGCTCTGGAGACCCTACATAGTGGGTGACCCTGGGCAAGTCCCCTCCCCTTCAGCCCCACCGTGCAGATGCTGGGGTGCCTGCTGACCCCCCGATGCCAGCCCACAGGGGACCCTTCCAGGATCAGTGGGGCGTCATGGGCCAGGGTGCATCCCCCAGGCACAGCACTGCTTTTACAGACAGAAGGGCTAGGGGCAGAAGATGTGCAGATCTTGGGGCTCTGGACAAGACACCATTACCTTTGGGGCCTCTATTTCCTCTTCTGCAAGATGTGAGCCCGCCTGCCTCCTGTGGGAGCTGGGAGCCTCCACGGCATTCCACCTGTAAACACAAAGCCTCCCGGTCTGTCGTGAACATTGTTTTCGGTCCCTCAACAGGCTTTTCCTGAGCACCTACTCTGTGCTCAGCTGGCCACGAGCCCCCTCTGGAGGACACAAGTTGTTTTTCTGATTGCGATTGTCTCTCAGGTCTCCCCCTGCTCCCGAGCAGCTGTGATCGCTGGGGTGGGGGGCTTCCCGGTGGGCAGGGTGGTAAGAGTTTGCCATTTGGGATGGGGCTAGTCCGCAGGGGATGGAGTGTGTGGGCCTTGCCCGTGTGTGCCCGCAGGCATCAGTATGTATCTGTATGCGTGTGTGTGTGTGCATACACATGTATGTTCCTCTGTGTGCAGGCATGTGTGCATGTGTGAGTTTTGCTTTCACATTTGGTGCTGCTCAGAGGCCCTGATTCCTGTAAACCTCATGGTCTAGTTTCCAGCACACACTGCACGGCAGTGGCAGCAGGCACTGTGACCGAGGCTCGGTCTGACCGTGGCTTCCCCTTCTTGCTCCTCTGGCTGCACGGTGTGCAAGGGATGTAAATGAAGGCAGGCCATCTGGCCCTCGTGGCAGCTGCGGGCCCAACTGGCTGTGGCATTTGTGACATGAAGCCAACCGGGGGGGCCCTGAGGGAGGGCATGTGCTACCAGGGCTGTTGAGGGTGCAGCACCTCGGGAAATGTGGGTGCGTCTGGGGGACCCGTCTCGAGGTCCCAGATGGCCAGAGAAAGACTCGTGAAGGAGCCTGCCCATAGCATATCCATGTGTGGGCCTGGGCCTCAGTTTCCCCTCCTGTCAAGGCAGGCGAGGAAGTCCTCACGATCATGTGTGCGTCCGTCGGGGACGCCTTGGGGACTCAGTCCTCCTGCTGGGCACCAGCCTTTTCGTTCACCCAGATGTGCTTCCCTGGGTTAGCACAGGGGTCCAGGGGCAGAAATATCAAAGAATGCTTGCTTCCCCCATGCCATTTCTGTTCCACCTGGAAAAACACCATCTAACCCTTGGTGTCGCTCCTCATGTCCCAGGCGCTGAATGAGCGAATGCACCTTCTTTTCACTTGCAACTGCCCCACGGTGCTCGGGACTTGGACTTTCAACCCCATTTTGCAGATGCAGAGATCGAGTCCCATGAAGGAACTTGCTCAGGAGTACGTGGTAGAAGGAGGTCAAGGTGGAATTCAAATCAAGGAGGCACTGGCTTTGGAGCCGCTGCCCTGCCCAGCCCTTCAGAGGCACCCTAACATGGGGGTGCAGGGTGGGGGGCCTCCTCCCAGCCCAAGGAAGAAAGGGCCTCTGGCGGGATGGACTAGACTGAGGATGGACTGAGTGGCAAAGGTGTGGGGGGCAGGACAGAGATGGCATGTCCGGGGACAGACTAGGAGAGACTCTGTGCCTTGGGGAACAGCGTGAGTTCAGGATGGAGAGATGGAGGCAAGGAGCGGCAGGAGCATGGGGCACTCTGGGTCTCCTCCCTTGGGGGCTGATGCGGGTTGCAGGGAGAAGGAGGGACAGTCAATTCCTTGCATACAACAATGCTTGCATACAACGGGGTTCTTCTTCCCTTGTCCAAAGGCTCTCCTGGAGCCCGGCTCCCTCCCACTGTCCAAGCCTCCTGCCCAGCAGGTGCCTTGACACGGAATTGCCTTCCTGGGCACTGAGTGCCCCAGTGGTCTGTAGCTCAGCCCTCTACAGCCCAGCCCTCTGCAGCTAGCCCGCTGCCCACCGGTCCCCGCGGATGGCTGGTGGGGGTCAGCACCTGGGGCCCAACGCAGGCCCAGGCAGACTTGTCTCCGGCCCTTGGGAGCACCTTAATGCAGCCGTTTTTCAAGAACCTCTCAGGGTTGACTCAACTTCCTTTATTCCCAGCTGGGTTCGCTCAGGAGTGTCGCTGTTTTGCAAGGCTGAGGTTGGAGTCCTTTAGAGGTGAGGAGCCGGGCTCTATGCCTCGGTGAACCTCTGATGAGGGTCATGGCCCCCGAGAAAACCGCAGTCCCAGCACAGTTGGGAAACTACCCCCTTTCTGGCCGTTGAGGTATTGAGATTTGGAGAAACTGCTCTGAGGCTTCGGAGGGGGTCGGGTGGGAGGGAGTGGGTCAGGGGTGGGAGGAGAGATCGTCCTGTCTGTCCGTGTGCAGCCTAGCCTCCTAAGCCCAAGCCCTTGCTGCCCTTGGGGGGGTCCCGTGTTGACATCCCATGTGCCCCCCTTTTCCTGCCTGCCCCCGATCTAAGGCATTCCTGCCCACTGCTTTGCTCAGGCCGTTTTGTTCTTTCTGTACAAACACGCAGGGCATTGTTCATTCTTGACCATGTCGAACAGTTGCACTTTCACGGAAGTCTGATCGTTTTGGGAAAAGAGGTCCGTGACAAGTACAAAATACTGGCCTGGGCTTCTTATTTTTTAATTTATTTGAGAGAGAGAAGGCACAAGCGGGGGGAAGAGGCAGAGCGGGAGGGAGAAAACCTTAAGCAGACCCCCAACCCTGCTGAACATGGAGCCCCCCACGATCTCACGACCCTGAGATCACCACCGGCGCCGAAACCAAGAGTCGGCCACTTTGCCGACTCAGCCACCCAGGCGCCCTTGGGTTTCCCATTTAAACACCTGAGAGGATTTTCACATTAATCAGGTCATACCACTCAGGGGAGAAGGCAGCCTGGACGGGACTCTGTGTGGGGAAATGTGTTCTTCCAAGCCACACTTGCACTGATCTGAGGTCTTTCGTGGCGAAGAAGCAGCAGCTGCCCAGGGCTTCCAGGTTATAGCTTCCAGGTAATAAACGTCACTTTTTGGAGCAGGGGTGACCTTTAACCCACCTTGTCACATGATGTCCAGTGGAAAGGATTCAAGCATGGAAGCCTACTTACCCAGAGTCACCCTCATACTGGCTGTGTGGCCTTGGCCAAGTCACTTGATCTCGTGTGAAGCCTGGTTTCTTGGGGGTAGATTAAGGGTATAGGGTTCTCTGGATATATTGTTGTTGTTTTCTGGTTTGAGATTTTTTCCCCCCCCTTTTTTATTAAAATCATGGGGGATTTTAAAAAAGATTTTATTTATTCATTTGAGGAAGAGAGAGCGCAAGAGCTGGGGTGCTGGGGTCAGGGGGGAGGGGGAAGCAGACTCCTCGCTGAGCAGGGAGCCTGACACAGGACTTGATCCCAGGACGCTGATATCATGACCCAACCTGAAGGCATCGGTAGCGTCGCCTAGGTGCCCCAAAATAAAGTTGAAATTTATATTCAAAGTCTACCATCTTAAAGTGTACAGTTCAATGGCTTCAGCACGCTCACAGTGTTTTACAAGTGCTGTCTCTACCTAGTTCCAGAACATTTTCATCTGTCCTGGTACTCACTCTAGAAGCATTAACGTATACGCAGTTGAACTTGCTTGGTCCCCTGGGCTGAGCCCCCTGAAGAGGAAGTGGGGTTTTCTGGCTGGGCCAGAGCCCACGCCAACAGGCAGCCTGCTACCATGTGCACCGAGCATCTAGCCCGGGGCAGGGATGCTGTGGCACTGAGGGTGTGTCTGTGTGTGTGTGTGTGTGCGCACAGTTCTATGAATTTTAACACCGGTAGATATTTGTGTAACGACCACCACCAAAACCAGGACACAAAATAACTCCGTCACCCCAAAAAGTGCCCTCCTGCTACCCCTTTCTCTATTCAGTCCCCTCTGCTTCCCCCAGCCCCTGGCAACCACTGATCTGTTTTCTGTCCCTATAGTTTTAGTCATGCCAGGATGTTGCATAAGTGGAATCCCACAGTGGGGTCTGGTTTCTTTTGTGCCCAATCCTAAATTGCTGTGTTTATCAAACATCTATTCTTTTTTCTTGCTGAGTAGTATTTCGGAGCGTGAATGTGTCACAGTTTGTTTCTCCATGCACCTGCTGAATGACCTCTGGGTTGTCCCCAGTTCGGGGCAATCATGATCAGACTATTATAAACACTCCTATTTTGGGCGTGAACCTAAGTTTCTATTTCTGGAGGGAAGATACGCGGGACGGGGAACACAGGCGGGGTGAGGTACAGCCAAAGTGCATGATTCTACTCCTGGGCGAGGTAAATCTCTCTGGGCCTCAGTGTCCTGCATCTGTAAAATGGGTATAACAAGAGTACGTACCTCTTGTTATCGTGGGGATGAAATGAGATGTTGTATGTGAGGCACCGTGTAAGTGCCTGGTAATTGTCACTTCTTGCTCTTTATTTTTTTTTTTGGCGGGGGGAGGGGAGTGGTTCCTGTCTTTGGTTGTATTTTTGCCTACGGTGAGGGGGTCACCAGCCAGGGTTGGCATGTGGTGAGGTGATTTCCTTTGAGGCATCAGAGGTAGGAGTCCTGGGAAATTCATGACCAAATCTGGCTGTAGACTTGAGGTCCCATTTGCAGGGAAGCTCCTTGATTCCACAGAAGGGGTAACTAAAAGCTCAGAGAGGGACAGAGTCTTGCCCAAGGCCACCCAGCCAGGCAGTGGTAGGGAAAGACTTAGCTCCAGGGCTCCTGATGCTCCAGCCCAGTGAATGCCCCCCTTGATTCCAGTGGCTGGGATCTGGGACATACGTGAATGAGGGAGGGAGGCAGCGTAGCAGGTATGAGCACAGGCTCTGGAACCAGACTTCCAGGGCCTCTCATCCTCTCTTTTTCTTATGAGTTGTATCCTTCGAGTACATTCTTTGACCCCTCTGATCTGTAAAACGGGCACAGTGATTTTCTTCATCCCATAGAGATGTTAAGAGGCTTACGTGCAAAGACCTGTAACAGTACCAGACTCACAGAATGTGCCAGATAAAACTTTTTCTTTCTTCCTTTTCATTTATGTATTGAAGATTTTATTTTTAAATTATCTCTACACCCGGTGTGGGGCTTGAACTTCCGACATGCCTGTCGAACGAAGGCATGCGTGTTGGTGGGAACTGAACTGGGCAGGTGGGAGGCATCAGACCTGCCTTCAGGACCAAGGGGCTCACTCCCAAGCTGCTGGCCGAGTTGGCACCTGATGGCACCCAGCGGAGTCCGTCTGTGGGAATGGCCCTAACAACCCCCCGTCCAGTGACTGGTCAGTAGGGAGTACGAAGACCCAGTCCCCTTCCCCTAGGTAGGACCCCTGTGCAGGGCTGCTCCAGCGCCAGACCTTCTGGAGTTTACTCACCTTACTGCAGACCTGCCCACCTGTCCTTCCCTCCCTCCACCCACCCGTTGAAAGTGAGTTGGAGACGTCTCTTTGTTACAGTTCAAAGTAAGTTGGAGACATCCATACATAGCCCCTCTTGACCTGTATCCTTTGGCATGCATCTCATTAACTAAAATCCAAGATTTGTTTTATAGAACTGGCCTCCTTCCTTTCTTCCTTCCTTTCTTCCTTCCTCCCTCCCTCTCCCTCCCTCCCTCTGTCCCTTCTTTTCTTGAGTTCCTCAGGGAATTCTACCCTGGATGACCCAGGATAGTAGGGAAAAGTCCCCCTCATCTGATGGGGGCCTGATTATTAAGATACCCAAGAGGGACCTTTTGTTCTATGTGGAGATCAGAATCCCTGACTTCAGCTCTTACTACTGTGTGGTCTTTGGTTTTGTATGTGTGTGTGTGGGGTGGGGTGTCACAGCACCTCTCCAAGGATCAGTTTCTTCATCTATAAAATGGACTTATTGGGACATCTGGGTGGCTCAGTCAGTTAAGCGTCTGCCTTTGGCTCAGGTTGTGATCCCAGGGTCCTGGGATCGAGTCCCGTCTCGGGCTCCCTGCTCAGCGGGGAGCCTGTTTCTCCCTCTCCAGCTCCCCTGTGCTCGTGTTCCCTCTCTTGCTCTCTCTCTCTGTCCTAAATAAACAAAATCTTAAAAGAAAAAGAGAAGAAAAAAAGAAACACGCTTCCTGGGGCATCTGGTTGGCTCCACTCTTGATTTTGGCTCAGGTCACGACCTCAGGATCATGAGGTCGAGCCCCGTGTCAGGGCAGAGTTTGCCCTCTCTCTGCCTCTCTCTCAGAGATCCTGTCTCTGCCCCTTCCCCCACTCATGCACGCGTGCTCTCTCTCTCTCTGTGTTTCTCTGAAATTGATGGATTGATTGATTATTTAAATTAAAAAAAAAATAAAAGACTTCTTAGAGCAGTGCTGAGGAGTAACCGAGTCTCTGCCCATGAAGCACGTGGCCTGCTGCTTTGCACTTAGTAAATGCACAGCTAATGACAGTTACAGCTATTTTGAAGAAGCTACTACGTGAGTATCCTTCCAGAACAAAGTCCTTTCCTTAGGGCGGTCGGGTTCAGTCTCTGCTCTGGTTCACCCTGACGCATTTCGTCCTGATCCTCCGGAGAACTGGTGAATGGGTAGGTTGAATGTGAGGTCAAGGCCTGGAAATCCCCTTGTCTTACCTTTGTCCTCAGGTGGCAGGAAACTCCCTGCCCAAGGTCTTTGATCTGGCTAAGAAGCAGGGGCCCGGGGTGGGTGCTTCAGGCCCCCGCTGAGGGTGGCAGGTAGGGAGGGAGATCATCTCCCATGGAGGGAGGACTCGCTGGGAGTGGGTCCACGGACCCCCGTGATCTGTGCCCTGTGGGCAGTGAAGACACCAATTTTGCAATACCGGGAGCTGGTGACACGTGGGAGGCCCTTAGACGTTTTCCCCAAGGTACCAAGGAGCTGCACGTTGGTTAACACAGGAGGCCTCCACCCTTCCCACCGCCACCCTGCGGGGAACTAGGAGAAGAGCTTGCCTTGTAGAGACCGAGTTTGCAGACTGGCTGCTCCCAGGCCAGAGTCACCCGTAGACAGGTTTTATTTGGTCCTTTGTTTAGAGTTGAATACATTGCCAGCATTTTTTTTCCTTTCTGGAGAAATCAAATCTGGCAATCCTGGGCCTACCTTCCTCTGTGGCAGCCATGGCCCAAATTGGATCGGCCCCGTTCACTGAGACCCACGGAGACCAGTTTTTTTTTTTTTTTTTTTTACGGCTCTACAAGCGTTCCCTGCCTGGGACAGCTGGACTCTGAGCTTGGATCCCTGGCAGAGCTTCTGAGGACACAGGTCCGCACTTATGGTTTAAGACAGAGTAAAGCAAGTATTGGGGGAGAGGCGGGATCTAGGCCTCCCCGGGACACTGACGATGTCTGAAACCATTTCTAGAAGCCACGACTCCAGGAGGGGGCTCCTGGCGTGTGGTGGGTGGAGGCCAGAGATGCTGCTGATGTCCTGCGGGCACCTCGGGCAGCTTCCACAGTACAGACTGACCCAGCCTCAAGGGTCAGAAGAGACCTTGGATTAGGGGTGTCAGCAAACTGCTCGGGAAGGGAGGGATTGAGTCACATCGTTAGCTCCAGAAGGTCTCCCTGAACAGGTCTCAGTGGCAGCGGGCACTTGGTGACTAAGCCAGGGTTCAGCTGGGAGAGACGGGGCGGGGGGCGGGGGAAGCACGTTAGGCCAAGGACAGCCGGAGCCAAGGTGAGGAGGCATCTTCGAAGGGGGAAGTGGGAGAGTGTGTGCACAATGAGATGACACGAATGGTTCAAGAGCATCAAGTTTGGGGTCCGATGGTCATGAACATGAATCCTGGCTCTACCCCGCAGGGGCCATGTGGCCTCAGGCCTGTTATTGGCCTGAACCTCCTTCTCATCACCTGAAAAACGGGGCTAAGAAATGAGGTTATGTGGGTACAGCCTCGTCTCCTCCCCGCTCCTCCGTTGGCACCCCGCCTCCCAGCCACCCTGAAATTCTGGCGGTTTGCGTCTTGCTTCTGGCTCCTTCTCTCCTCTCTGGGCTCTCCATGTGGGGTGCCCTCTCCCCAGGATGCTCATATTCCAGGACGGGTCACACCGTCAGGAGATTTAAACCGGGCATTGATATGTTCAGACTGGTGTTTTGGAAAGGTCACTGGAGCTTGAGGGGTGTGTGTGTGTGTGTGTGTGTGTGTGTAAACTTGAAGGCCAAGAGAATGGTGGGAAATTCCCAGGCTCAAACAAGAGGCATGGGAGCCTCTGCCTTTATGCCAGCTCCTTTCCCCATCTTCTCTGGCCTTTAGGTACTTAGGGGCAGGCCAGTGGGGACCCATCACATATGAAGGGTTGGCTTTCCTTTTTTCTTTCTTTCTTTTTTTTTTTTTAAATTTTATCTATCTGAGAGAGAGTGTGTGTGCACATGCACAAACAGGAGGAGGGTTAGAGGGAGAGAGGATGCAGAATGCAGACTCCGTGCTGAGCAGGGACCCCAACTCGAGGCTCGATCCCAGGACCCTGAGATCATGACCGGAGCCAAAGGCAGATGCTTAATTGACTGAGGCACCTAGACGCCCCAAAGCGTTGGATTTTCTGTGGGTTAACGTGCCTGCTCCCTTCTCAACCCAGTAGTGTGTTATGCTGCAGTTCAGAGCTGAGGTGTAGAGGCCAGAACCGCATAGAGGTTACTGCAAGAGAGCTCAAGGGTAAGCTCCTTGGCTTTCATGAGCTGTTTCCTTATCTGGGTAGAACACAGTCTTTCTAGGGTGTGAGAGAAATACTCCCTACAAAGCTCTTAGGACAGGGCCTGGCTCAATGTCTTAACTGCTTTATAAACATCAAGTTGTTGCTAAATATCCTCTCTGTGCTCTCTGAATGCAGTACCCTCTGTACTATGAGGGGCTCTAGGAGTACAAAGTTTCCTAAGGACTGGCCTTGACTTTCAGGATTTGCCTGGTTAAGGATTTGTGGATTTTGCTGACTGGGGACATACAGTTCTAAGGGAGAAGTTCCAGTTCTAGGCATTTATCTGATACATATGTACAAAGATTCCGGTCCAAGGAGGTTCACAGTAGGGATTCCATAAAATGAAATACTGGAAATGGTCTTAACGTCCAACTGTATAGGACAGCAGTTAAACAGGTATCTGACAAACAGAATATTATGCAGTCCGAGAGGAACCAGAGGGATATTTGTTGTTATGGGAAAATGTTATTATTAAGTGAAGAAATATAGAAAATGTTATTTTTAAAAAGATTTTACTTATTTATTTGACACAGAGGGAGAGATCACAAGTAGGCAGAGAGGCAGGCAGAGAGAGAGAGGCGGGAAGCAGGCTCCCTGCGGAGCAGAGATCCCAAGGCAGGGCTCGATCCCAGGACCTGATCCCAGGACCTGAGCCAGAGGCAGAGGCTTAACCCATTGAGTCGCCCAGGTGCCCCACAAAACGTTATTTGTATATCAAAAATATCAAAAATATGTATATATATATATATTTAAATATGGATGTTAATATACTCAAAAGTTAACAGTGGATATCTCTGAGTGATTTTTACAGTTTGTTGGGTGATTCCAGATTTCCCTTTCTAAATGTTCTACAATGAATGTGCATTTCTTTTGTGAAAAAATATATTTTAGGTTTTGGATTATTTTGTTTTTAAAATATAACAATAATCAAATAATAGTAATAA
This sequence comes from Lontra canadensis, assembly GCF_010015895.1. Taxonomy (NCBI): domain Eukaryota; kingdom Metazoa; phylum Chordata; class Mammalia; order Carnivora; family Mustelidae; genus Lontra; species Lontra canadensis. The sequence continues at coordinate 6,633,837 of NW_022631085.1, read as the reverse complement.
AATAATAAAATAAATCATAAAACAATAATCAAAATAGTAGTAAAGGGGGCAGTTTGGGCAGCCGTCCCTGTCCCTCATCCCCGCCTTCTCCCTTGACTCGGTTCTTCCTCATTCCCAAAAAGCATGGGCTCGCGCTACTGTTCCTTCCAGCATCGATTAGTATTGATGAACCTCAGAGTAATCCCGCCATGCGAGATTGTCCGGGTGACTTGCGTGCACATCAGGTTTTGAGATGCGCTGAAACAAGCTCTCCCTCGTTCATTTATGTATTCTCTGGTAATTCGCTTTGCCCATTCATTCACAGCTTGGGAACGTTTATTTACTTGACGCACGCATGCGCACTCCTGAAGGCTGGAGGAGGCCGCGGGACCTTGAAGCCCCGCCTCCCGGCGCCGACCATTGCTCTGTTCCGCCAGAGCGTCTCTGATTGGTGGCTACGGACCGGGTCCCGCTGCCTATCAAAGTTGGCGGGAAAGCGGAGGCGGGGCAGCATGGCGGCCGCGGCAGCAGCCGCGGCTGTTGGGGACTCGGCTACCGGCGGCGGCCCAGCGGCCGTGCGGCTGCCGCGGTCACCGCCGCTCAAAGTCCTGGCGGAGCAGCTGCGGCGCGACGCGGAGGGCAGCCCGGGTGCGTGGCGGCTGTCGCGGGCGGCGACCGGCCGCGGGCCCCTGGAGCTGGTGACCGTGTGGATGCAGGGCACGGTGGTGGCGGCGGGCGGCGGCGAGGCGCGGCTGCGGGACCCGAGCGGGGCCTTCTCGGTGCGCGGCCTGGAGCGGGTGCCGCGCGGGCGGCCCTGCCTCGTCCCAGGTAACGGCCCGTAGCGGAAGAGGAGCTGACCCTGGTTGTGGGCGGCTGGAGGGCGGGGCCTGGCAGGTCCCCGGCTGGTCCCCCGCCCGTGGCCAGGCTGACCTGCTGATTAGCCTCCCCTGCAGCCCGCTTAGACGCCGCAGGATCCAGACGCTCCCCTACATAGAATCTCCGGTGGAGGGACCCCCCCCCCCGACATCGGTATTTGTAACAAGCCCCTCCCCCACGGGTGATCTTTTTTCCCCTCCCCCATCAAGTCTTGGAAAACGCTGTTACGAGGAAGCCTTTGTTCATCCCTAACGTCTGGACTCGAGTGTGCCTTCCTCCTAGAAGTCCTCCCTGACTTCTCGGAATGGAAGCTGTCTGGCACCTCCCCTTCGTGGAACTGCTTTAGGCTGTATAGTTATCAAATGTTTGCCTCTTAAATCAGCGGGGTCCTCAGACTTATCCTGAGGGCTTGTGACTACCCGGAGGTCTGGGTGAGGCTGAGAATTTGCCTCTCTAAACCAGCTCCCTGGAGTCACCAATGTGGATGCCCTTGGGGCCACACTTGGAGAACAGGAGGACCAGGGCTCTTTCTGACCTCTTTGATTTCAGCATGAGGTTGAATTCCTGGCTCTGCTCTTTTCCCGCTGAGCCTCCTTGGAGCACTTTTCTTAACCTCTCTGGATCTGTCCTTCCTGGATCAGAAAGGGGCCTGTTGTGTGGCTTCAGTTGAAAAAAAAAATGGTCTTAACACAGCGCCCCGCTCACAGTGAGGTTCAAGACATTGTGCTGTCCTTACTATGCGCTTGTTCCCTTCTCGCCCCACGCCTCGCCCCATCCTTCAGCCTCCCCTCTTCGCCCTCTCCGCTGTAGCATTATTGAAACACACGGTCAGCAAACCACAGGCTGCTGCCTCTCCAAAAGGCTGTGAGCCTTTTTCTTTTCTTCTTCTTCTTCTTTTTTTTTTTTTTTCCATTTTCAGATGGTTCAAAAAACTAGAGGATGATTTCATGACATATGGAAAGTATAAGAAATTCAAGTATCTGGAAGGCCAGAGCCACATTTGGGGAAAATCGCGGCCCCAGCGGGGTGGGGGTAGTTGTGGATCCGTGAAGAGGACGCAGCTGGAGGCGGACCTACTGGAAATGGTGTGGTCCAGGCCAGCGGATGAAGGCCTGGTGTAAAGGAGTGGGCGTGGTGGGGCCCAGGAGAAGGGAGACAGTGTGGAGACAGTGCTGGGGGCAGAGAGGGTGTGGGTAGGATGAACCCTCCTAACCAGACTGTCTCATCGCCGGAGGAGCAAGTTCATGCCAGCTAGCTCATCCTTCTAGCCGTTGGTGCCCTCGTGTAGATATCCTGTTACACTCCCCTGGCAGGGATCTCCTTGTACTTGTTCATCTTCCTTGGGTCTTCATTCTTTTTCTGAGGGTTCTGTCTTTACCAATACTGGAGAGTCCTTTGGGAGGTATTGGCAAAGTATAGTTTTAGCGCTCGCTCCTATCACCTAGGAGCCCCATGTTACTTGCTCAAGTAGAATCTAGAGGTGGGTTCAGAGGAACCAAATTACATCGTGCCTCGTGCAAGGGGTAGCCGTCCAAGAGGCAGGTGTCAGCTTGCCAGCCTTCCTTCAGCCAGAGCCCGGGGGGGCCTGCGTGCGAACTCAGCCCTGCTATTAGAAGCAGTGTGATTAAAGTAGCCTCGCAGGGGCATGCAGTGGGGGCTGGCAGGGTGCCTGCCCTTCCTGCTGTGTTTGGGGTTTTTTACACAATTGAGTTCTATGTGGTTAAGCCTGGCCAAGTTTTGCTTTCAAGGAGAGCCACTTCCCCAAGGGAATGGGAAGAGAGTCGTGGTTAATATGTCATGAGATCATCCCAACGGCAGCCCGTTCTCTTGTTGATTTGCCAGCATGTGCCCGGCTGGTGGCAGGGATTGGTCCCGGGCAGCTGGAATAGCAGGGTGGCCTGGAGGGGTGCTGTGGCCTGCCCAGCTCTTCTGGGCATCAAGGGAAAGTCAGATTTGCTTTGGGGCAGATCTGGGGATATCTTTGCAGAAAGAGGACTGCTCCCCTGCACAGAGATCAGCCACATACCCTGCGGCACTGGGCAAGAAACAGAGATAAGAGAAAAGCTTGGGGCTTTTGCCCCTGTCTTAGAACAGTCGAATTATAACTCCTAACTCCATTGTGAGTCTCTTCCCTTCCTTAGGCATGATTGTTTCGTGCATGATGGTAGGTTGCTGCAATTTTATTTTATGGTTTTTAAACCAGAAGCCAGAGTTAAACATTGATATCTACTCTCTAGTTTTTTGGTTTTTGGAGTGTGTGTGTGTGTGTGTGTGTGTGTAATTGGCTTCTCTGATAAAGTTAAACTCTGAAGGATAGGGGTCTCTGTTTTGGTTTTATATCCATGCAAACAAGTCATCCCGGGCTTTTCTTCTTCTAGGGAAGTATGTGATGGTAATGGGAGTGGTGCAGGCGTGCAGCCCCGAGCTGTGCCTTCAGGCTGTGAAGATGACAGATCTCTCCGATAACCCCATCCACGAAAGCATGTGGGAGCTAGAAGTGGAGGATTTACATAGGCATCTTCCGTAGATGACACTGGAACCCTTGCTAATAACAACAGGAATTCTGAAACAATTTAGGTTCTTACACCATGTAGATTTCACAGGTAGCATTCCGCGGACATTTCTCATAAGTTTCTCCAAGATGCGATACATTTCTCATAAGTTTCTCTAAGAGTTTTGCTTTGGTTGACCAAGGAGTCCGGAGGTGGGATTTCTATGCACTAGGACATTCCTCTTAACTTAGCCCTCGATGCCCCTTGCTTTGACGACTGTAGATGAAAAGCAGATGTGTGCTCCGTGTTTTTTTTTTTTTTCCCCTTTTGGTTTATGTGTGTTAATGCTCTTTAAAGCACGCAGAAATCTCATGTTGCATTTTCCAAGTCTTATAAGTGATGGTACTTTTTCCGTTGCCACTGGGACCCTATTTTTACGATGTTGAAGTTGAATCTCGCTCATTGCCTGCGGTGATTAAACTGTGGTTGTGGGCTCGGAAACAGACTGCGTGAAATGGGAATGACATCATGGCCCGCCTCTTCTTCCATCAACAACTTCCATGTCCAGCTTGCAGGTCAAACAGCGTTTTCCTGCCGCGGGCACCAGCAGTCTCTGAAAGGCAGCTCGCTCTCTGTGCCGCCTGGGCCTCCAAGCCAGTAAGGTACATTTCCTGGAGATCCCAAGGGTTAACACCTGCCGTTCTTCCTCTCTTGGAGCCGTTGAAACACTCAGAAGATGTCTTGTTGAAACCAAAATCAAGATTGAGAATGACTTTTAGGCATTAACCAGACTTCTGCCTCGTAGCTTCTGGTGAGACGCCGCAAGGCAACAATGTCCTGGTGCAGAGGTTTTGGGGCTTTTTTTTTCCCCTTCCAGTGTTATTGAAATACAGTCAACATATGGCACTGTGTAAGGGGTACTGCCTAAGGATTTTAGAGTTCTAGCATTTTCTGGACGGAATGACTTTTTGTTGTAATTATGTTCAGCGTGGGTTTCTGCTCTCTTACTGGTGCCTGTTTTTTTCCAAGATTGTAAATATCAAGGAATTATATTCCTACGCTGCTGTACAGTTTTGTTGGGTTACTGATCTTCTACCACTAATAAATTATTTTACATGCTGTATTTTTCTTTAAGATTTTTTATTATTTGAGAGAGAGATAGAGCAAGGGGAAGGGTAGAGGGAGAAGCAGACTCCCTGCTGAGCAGGGAGCCCGATGTGGGACTCGATCCCAGGACCTTGGGATCATGGCCTGAGCTGAATGAAGGCAGAGGCTTAACCAACACAGCCACCTAAGCGCCCCTTTTTTAAAAATAGACTATTTTGGGGGGCACCTGGCTGGCTCAGGATCATGAGTTTGAGCCCCACATTGGGTGTGGAGTCTACTTTAGAAAAAAATAGACTACTTTTTAGAGTAGCTTTAGATTTATAGAAAAAAGGAAAAAGTACAGAGTTTCCATGTACCCCATCCTGCAGGTTCCTCTCTTATTAATACCTGGCATTGGTGGGTTACATTTGCTATAATTTTGACACCACACAGATAAAGTATCGCTACCTAAAGTCTGCAGTTTTCATCAGGTTCTTGCTTTGTGATCCCCGGTTCTACAAGTTTCTCAAAGACAAAATATTCTGTATCTTCCATGACCGTGTCCTACAGAATCAGAGCACCGGCATGAAACTCCTCTGTGCCCCACCCGCCAAGCCCGCCCTCTCCCTTGACCGCTGGCCTGGCCGCCGCTGATCTTTCTACTGTCTCCATAGCTTGCCTTTTCCGGAATGTCTCACAGTTGGAGTCCTACCGAATGTCATCTTTTCAGACCGGCCTCTTCTCCCTTAGCAGTATGCGTGCGGCTAAGCTTCCTCCGCGTTTCTCTGTAACTTGGTGCTCATTTCTTCTTACGGCTGAATAACGCTCCGTTGCATAAATATCCCTTAGTTTACTTTTCTATTGAAAGACCCCTGTCGGATTCCAGTTTTTGCCAGTTATTAATAGGGCTGAAACGTTTGTGTGCAGGTTTCGTGTGGACTCAGGTTTCCATTTCTCTGTTGTAAATGCCTGGGAGCACCCCTGGGGGTCTCGCGGAAGCCTGTGTTAGCTTTGGGAGAAAATGCCGGGCTGTCCCAGGCCAGTCAAGCTGCTCTCACAGGACGCCATAGACTAGCGGTGGGGGCTTGAAAACCACAGACATATATTTTTCACAGTTCTGGAAGCTTTGGCAAGTCCAAGATGCCAAGATTCAGGGTGCCTTTTACTGTTCGTAGATGGCTGTCCTCACATAATGGAAGGGGTAAGGAGCTCTCTGGGGCCTCTTTGCTGGGCACTGATCTCACCCGTGGGGGTTTCACCCTCATCACCTAGTCACCCGCCAAAGGCCCCACCTCCAAATACCATCACACTGAGGGTTAGGTTTCAGCGTAGGCATGTGGCAGAGGGGACACGTGCTCAGTCTTTAGCACTGTCCTCTGGAATGGCTGTACCCCTCCACTCTCCCATCAGCCGCATACGAGAGCGGTCATTATCCTGTATCGTTGCCAGCATCTGGTGTTGTCAGTGTTTTTGGTGTTTTGGATTTGCTAGACTTTTTTTTTTTCCCCCCGATACTAGTTCTATTTTATTTTATGTTTTTAAACTTCTAAAGGCAAGGCAAATCGGAAAACACCCGCTGTCTTTTATTACTGATCTGAGTTCATGGACTGCTGGAAGCTTGGTTTCGAGCCAGCTCCCGTTCAAAGTTTGGGAATTTTTCAGGCCCTGTTACTGAGTTGCATCAGTTAACTTTGCAGGGGGCGGACCTGAACATGAGCTTACGCGTGCTGTGTGGCTGTGAGCAAGTTAACTAATGTCTCTGTGCTTTACTTAGCTCATCTCCTAAAAATACAGATTTTCCCTAGCCCCCGGCACCGATATGAGGAATAAAGGAGGGTGCACAGAAATCACACGTCCGTGTACCCAGCACACGGCAGGCATCGAGTGATTGTTTCTGGGAGGAGGAGAGAGTTCTTAGAGCCACTGACTGCCTTTAAAAAATTTTTTTCTAAAGAATAATTTTAGATCCACAAAAAAATGGCTGAGAGAGTACATAGAGTTCCCATGCACTGCAGCCAGTCTCCTTTATTATTAACATCGTACGTTAACGTGGCATATTTGTGACGATTAATGAACCGCCACGGAGATGTTATTATTAACTGAAGTCTGTACTTTATTCAGACGTCATTTCTTTTTTTTTTTTTTTTCCCTAACGGCCTTTTTCTGTTCCAGGATCCTGTCCAGGATACCCTGTTATATTTAGTCGTCGTGTCTCCTTAGGCCCCTCTCGGCCGTGCCCATGGACCAGTTGCTTTGATTACATGGATATTTAATTCCGACATAGTCCATGGGATCTCCGGTACAGGACCCTCAGCCTAAAACATGATTTCATAGTTGCTGCGGGGCTCCCCGTCGGAGTCCTCGAGCTGGGAGTGTGGTCGGCTCCTTGACTCCCGGCCCAGAAGTCTGCCCTCCTGAGCCTTGCCCCGCCCCCTTCCCCAAAACCCGCTTTCCAGCTAGAAGAGTGGGCTGCCCAGAACCTTCTCATCTCCCTGGCGTTTGTCTTCACCTAACTTTGGTAAATAGTGCCCTGTTGAGAAATGCTGATTTCGCTGATAGGGTTGCCTGGGCGGTGACCTCTGTCAGGAGTGTGGGAGGTGGGGACCAGAGGGTGCCTGCACTTTTTCCGACAGTCCCCGCAGACTGCCTGCGGCTCCCAGGGGCTCTTGCCACCCCAGTGCGGGGGCGCGAGCCCTTGTGTTTCCCCCAAATATTAATAGCTCTCACCGATTCATAGCATTTCCTCCGCGACATTGCTAAATGAAAACGCATCTCGGTTGGGGGTTTTAGTTTTCAGGAGCCAAATCACAGTCGGTTTATCAGCAAGCACCTCCCCCCCCCACTTCCCCACCAGATGAGGACAGGCTGTGTGCGCTCCTGCCGCCACCCAGTTTCCCTTTTGAAATGGGCTCTTTTCTAAGAACTGAAAATAAGCACCCGAGGCCGTGACTTCACTTTTCTTGGAACTGCTTTACATTAGAAGAAGAAACACACACACACACACACACACATCTTCATTTAGCTGGTTTTGGATCAGAGTTCCCTTGTCGTTCCTGCTGCGTCTTCTTGTAAAGCTGAAGTTTTACCGCAAAATTCTGATGCATCAGGTGAGGCAGGAAGGAGAAGCAGGAAGCCCGTGAAACAGTCGAGGGTGCTGTGTCCTGGCTGGTTCCCGTACGATTTAATGCCGGAGGAGGGCACGAGCTGGGATGGACACACTGTGGGGTGACGTTCGGATCCCCAGGGTCACAGGCATGAGTGTGTGGCCCCGAGAGCCGTCAGGCCACCAAATGGGCTAGAGCTGGTGTCACTAACCCCCAGGCCACAGTCCAGATCACCAAACGGCTGCCCATTGGCAAGGATATGGAGAAAAAAACAGCACTTTTCAGCTACAGTGACCTAAATTATAGTAGCCATGTTGGAGCCGGTGCAGGAGGAGGTCTCCACGAGCCCCTGCCCACTTAGGATAAGGGAGAGCGTGACTGAGCCACACCGGGGGTCCAGTCCTGGTCCTGCCCTTTCCTGTCTAACCTTGCACTTGGAAGTCAGTCTCTGAAGTGGAGCTAGTTCTTCCCTCACAGAATGCTCGTGGGAACTGGCGTAGATACCCTTCTCAGTGGGGATCTCTGTAGATAGGCACATACCTTGTTCTGAGATCGGCTGTTGGTATCTCTGTACCCATCAGTGGAAGCTTTCCCCTGGTGTGATCGTGGCTTATCTATCTCTGCCCCGTGCGGGGCCTTGCAAAACCGACGTGGGTTGTCAGTAAATTGGGGGGTGAATGGCCGCATTTTAGGTCAGAAGACAGAGGGGTTCCACAGGGAACAATGCTTTTGAGTTGACACTTGGCACACAGCAGTTTTCCAATGAAAGGAGCCCTTCCAGGCCAGGCTTAACGAAAAGCACCCTTTGACTTGAGCACCTGGCTAATGTATAATCAGCCTGAGGGTGCTTGCTAGAATGTTGGAGAGAGCTGGGCGTTCTGAAGTACAGAGACCGCTTGATTGAAAAAAGGCTGGAGGAAAAGGAAAGAGACAGCAGAGCACCACACCATACCCCACCCTCCCTGCCTGGCAAATGTTTGCACTTTGGGCAGAATCTGAAATTACAGTCCCACAGGAATTAGTAAACATGTCTTGATTTAAAAAAAAAAAAATGCAAATTCAACCAGGAGTTGCATGCCGGGGACTCTGCTAGATTTCCCCTCTGTTACCTCATTTTATTGTGTCAGTGCTTCCCGGGAGTTCATTTCCTCCTCCCCGACCCACCCCCCCCAGAAAAGGGATGCAATCCCTCGCCCGAGAGCATCTAGCCAGCAGCCTGTGGCAGAGACAGGTGACACAGGCCTGCTGATGTCCCGAGTTGTAGGGGAGGTGGCCCGTGCCTTTCTGAGCCGGCTCTTCTCTGATGAAGTCCTCAGACCCATTCTGGAAGCTCCTGGTCTTTCCACTTAGGTGCTGGCTCCCCCTGCTGGCCGGCCCCAGACACCACTGCCCTGTGTTGTGGGAAATGGGATGCCCGCCTGACAGGCGTGGAAAACCACAGAAGGAGGCAAAGGAACAAACTGGGGCCATGAGAAGCTCACAGCTGTCCACCCTGGGAGTTGTGACCATCGTGGCCAAGCCATCTTGGGGGTGAGGGGTGGGGGACAGTGTTGGATGGGCTCCAGTGGCTCGGCTTTTAAACCCTTGCCCTATTGCCTATTAACTGGGTGACCTTGGATGAGTGGGTTTCACGCCTCTGAATCTTATTTCTGCCATCAGTACAGGGCGTGACTTGGGGTCTGAGAGGTAAAGTCGCTCGTTCACGTGGGTGCTCAAAAAATGTTCACCTCATTGGTCTTTCTACCCCTAAGCACTTGCTGAGCACCTGCTGGGTTCCAGGCTCTGGGGACCCACACAGTGACCAAAAGACACGTGGCGGCTCCCTGTGGAGCCCGGTGTCCGCACATGCTTCAAATCGCTGACTTCCCACTCTGCCTCCTCTCTCCGGCTTACAGCCCCACAAGCCTCTGTGGTCCAATCAGGCTTACCGGGATAGCCTCCCCCATCTCAAGGCGTTTATCTAATCACATCTGCAAAGCCTACAAAGGTAACATTCGCAGGTTCCGGGGATTAGGACTCAGACCTCTTAGAGGGAGGCATTCTACCTACCCCGTCTGCTCTCTGTTCCCCCAAAAAGTGTATGTCTGTCCCAAAGGCAAAGATGCACACCCTTGGTCCAGAGGCCCCGCATCTTCCCTAAATCTCATCTTTGAGGTAATCTGGGTGTGCTGTGGGCAGGTCCTGGGTGTAACCCATCCTGAGTGCCGCTCCTCTCTGTCCAAGAAACCAAGCTCCTCCCCCACAATGGGTAGGTGACAACCCGGAAGGGACACAGTCTGGTTCTGTCCCTGATCCAAGGGACCAGACATGCAGGCAAGGACAGTGAAGAAGAAGAAACAGCGAAGCCCTAGCACATGGAAGTACCTAACTACTGGACATCCCTTCCCCCTGAGCAAGTAGGTAAAGGAAAGGAGCTTCTAGAAAGATCTGTCGGCACCTACCTCTCCGGGGCATGGGGAGAAAGTGGACCCAGCCGTTTCCATCAAATAGGTGGGGCCTGTTTTGGAAAGTCAGCCAGGGCCAGACCCCACCCTGGCGTCTTCCAGGGCACGGCTGTGCGGCCTTTGGGTGCCGAGACTTCCTCCGAGTACCGCCCAGGCCGGGCGTCCCCATGGGAGCCTCAGGGCCATCGCATGTGGCTTATTATCAGCCCCACCTGGGCTGCCTTGAACCTCGTCTCTCCCCACATCTTTAATCAGAATTCGTGTGGGCAGGGCTCAGGAAGACGGAAGCACGCAGAAAGCTCCCCGGGTGAGTCTTAAAACCGGCCAGGTGTAGCAGGCCCAGATCTACGGCTTCCTGGCCGGGGGCACCTGGGGGGAAGTCAGAGCTGCTCGAGCTTGGTTGACGGCTCAGGCCTTTTGCCTTCTCAGATGGGGCCCCCAGAGTCCACAGGAAGGGCAAAGGAAGAACTCGGGAACCCTGGGGAGCAGGACCGAGTGGGGGCACCCATCCCCCAGCTTCCATGAGGAGGAGGAGGACCAGAGGATGGGAAAAGCTCCCACCGAGGAACGGGGCTGGACCACTGCTGCTGAGGTGTCATAAGGTAGTAATATCAAGGCTTTTTTTTTTTTTTTTAATTTAAGAGAACGCAAAGGGAAAGGGAGTGGCAGAGGAGAGGGAGCCACAGAGGGAGAGGGAGAAGCAGACTCCCTGCTGAGCAGGGAGCCCCACACGGGGCTCAAACCCAGAACCCCGGAATCATGACCTGAGCCGAACGCAGACACTTCACCAACTGAGCCACCCAGGCGTCCCTCAGCTCTCCTGTTTAAAAAGTGAATCCGTTTGAAGGAAAAACGTTACGTGAACCACAGTACCGGTGGTCCGTGAAGGCCTGTGTTTGGGTAGCCCGTTGCCTTCCCTTGACCTACAACAGAGCGTGCGGTCCCATGCAGCAGCCACTAGCCTTGCCAAGCTGTGGAGCGCTTGTCGTGCATCCGGGGCTGCTGGTAGGGTTGCCAAATTTAGCCGACAAGTACAGGACACCTCCCATTTCCTAAGTGTGTGTCGTGCGTGGTGGCTTCCTTCCAAAGAGGACCCGGTAGCAAGGTGTAGCGGAGAGGGTAGCTTTCCAGTGGAGAAACCTGGGCCCCCACACCTCAGCTAGGTGACCAAGGCGAACATCAGCTATGGTAAGTCCTGCTGAGTACGGTTTGTCCTTGGTTGGGTGTGGTGAGAACCACCCCCTCCCTCTGCGACCTTGCCTCCCCACGCCAAGCCCTGTCTTCCATCATGAGAAAAACCTGAGTCAAGTCCCAGTTGGTGGGCATTCAACAAAATCCCTGCCCAATACTCCTCAAAACTGTCAAGGTCCTCCAAAACAAGGATCGCTTGAGAAATTGTCGTGCTCGGGGCGAGCTGGGACCACAGCCACAGGTGGTTATTAAGAGCAGGCGAAGCCTAAGGACACCGGACAGTTCAATGTCATGTGGGATCCTGCAGGGAGGAAGGGCACAGGCCAAGAAGAAGTCTGAAAAGAGTACGCAGTTCAGTTAATAACATCTGGACAAGGTCTGTTTGCAAAAAATTACCATGGAACGTAGGATCTACATTCTATCCGCCTACCAAGAGGCGGATGTGGGGGTGAGGTAGTTGGGAACTCTCTCCTTTTGTCACAATTCTTCTATAGATCTAAAACTGGTGTCCCCGCCCCCAGAAGTGGCTTTTATGAATTAAAAATACAGGCTGCCCAGGTAAAGTTAAATTTCAGATAAATTAGTACTCTTGGTGTGTAAGTATGTCCTGTGGGATATTTGGGATTTAGTTATACTAAAAAATGGTCCATTGTTTATCTGACTTTCACACTGAGCTGGGTGTCCTGCATTTTGTCTGGCAATCTTACCTAACTGAATTCCTAGTTTTGTTTTGTTTTGTTTTAAGACTTTATTTATTTAAGAGCGAGAGAGCGAACAAGCACAAGCAGGCAGGGGGCAGAAGGAGAGGGAGAAAGACACCCATTGCCAAGCAGGGAGCCGGACGTGGGGCCCAATGCCAGGACCCCAGGATCAAGGTCTGAGCCAAAGGCAGATGCTTCACTGACTGAGCCACCCAGGTGCCCCTGAATTCTTAATCCTTAATGGATTTGACTGTAAACAGCCCTGAGCGGCCAGTGGCTTCAGGTGGTTCGGGAAGCAGAGATCTGGGTCCTGTGGCCCTGAGGTCAGCAGTGAGAAGGCAGGTGAGGCCCCGGAAACATCTAATTCCAAGTCTGGTCCTCTTAACTGTGCTCACCTGGTTCCCGCAGAGGAGGACCAGTTCTTTGAAGGACGTGCTGGGAGCCCAGTGGAGCAGTGTGGGGCCTCCAGGAACCCGGGAGAGGCACGGGAGAGCTCTGAGTCTGCTTGTTGTGACAGCTTGAGACCATGGCTTAGGGACGGCCAGGCCACGTAACAGATTGCCACGGGCTCAGCAGCCCACCTGAAACAGCATGGTTGGGTTTTCTGCTCAAAGCCTCACTAGGCAGAAATGAAGGCATCAGGCCAGCTAGCTGTTAGCAGGAGGCTCTGGGGCGTGTGGGGGGGAATATACTTTGAGGCTCATCCGGGCTGTTGGCGGAATCCAGTTCCTTGTGGTTGCAGGACTGTGGCCCCCGTTCCCTCACTGGCTGCAAGTTGGGGGCTGCCCTTCATGCCTAGAGACCACCCCCATTCCTTGCCCTCGATCCCCCCGCCCCCATCTTCAAGCCAGAAACAGTGTCCCATTGCTCTTCGGCTCCTAGTCCCCAGTTTCCCCCTCTGCACTCTAGGCTCCAGTTGGAAGCACATCTATGATAAGGTCAGGCTGGTCTGCCTCAAGGTCAGCTGGTCTGGGACTCTGATGACCTCCCCAGATTCCCTTCATAGCAATGGGTAAATTAGGGTTGGGTTGAATAATGGAACTGTGTGTCCACACCAGGGGTGGGGATCTTGGGAAGGCATCCTAGAATTCTGGCCACCATGAGGACCTGTGACATACAACCACGGAAGGGATAAAGGGTTCTAAGCCAGACAACATGGCTTCAAATCCCAGCTCCCCCACCACTCAGTGTGTGGGCCACCTGGGACACACGGCCTCTATGAGCCTGTTTCCTCATCGGCAAAATGGGAATAAGCGTGACCTTGTTGAACTCTGACTGATCGCCGATTCGTCTTGGTGCCGTTCTCCCTCCCCCTGCCCTGCCCGTTGCAGGACCTGCCTTGTCTTTGTAGGCGTGAGAATGGCGTTTTCCCTGCTTTCCCCACATTCTTTGCCTTTCTGGCTTGCGACAAGGCTCTTTCAGAATGAGCTCACTGGCTTGGGCTCTTGATCTCCCCAGTTTGGCAGGCTGGACCAGACTTGGCATGGGAGAGAAATGTCAGTGGGAAAAAATCTGTTTGGAAAAAAAAAAATGTATGGATGTAGTCAAATGCATATCCAATTCCAACATAAACATAATTGCACACGTTGGCGTGTGTTAACGAGCCCGAGGTAGGAAATGTTTGGTAGGTCTGAGCGGATTTTCATCTGCTCTCTTGCCGCATGGCTCATGGAAGATGAGACTTGGGGCTTTAGCAATCTGGTGGAGGCATTTCTCTGCGAGCATCCTGTTTGTTCCATGGTCATGGGCCTTGAGAACCAAATGTGCCTGAAAGCCCTGTGAACTTACTAATGGAGAAAGACCAAGCAAGGGATCTTGGGTAATATGAAAGCCAGTGGCCAGTTTTGCGCAAGTTCTAACATGGGTGGTTTATAACTAATTGGAAAAACATGCATCTTCTGGGTTGACTTAATCCTTTCTGTAGTGCCCAGGACTTAAGTGTTCCCAGAAGGCTTACGGGGGTGTACTTGGCTCCCAGGGTGGTCCCCACAGTTCCACAAGGGACAGAGAGCTTATGCCTGCGTCTCAGGGTCTTCCTCAGGTGTACTGCCCACTCGGTCTCAGGGAGCAAGGACTCTGCCTGTCGCCAGCTGTCTTGGCTAGGGCATGGGGCTAGGTGTCAGGGATAGCAGAGAGGAGGGACTAGTCCTGGCTTTAAATTTAGCCTTCAGAAGGAAAGGCTCTGGAGGCCAAGTTTGGGGTCCAGGCAGGAAAAGGAAACAGGCAACGTTTAAGTCCTCTCCGACCCGAGGAAGCCCTCACCCTTCAATTAAGAAGCGCACAGTGTTGGGTCCTTCCATCCTTCTGCAAGACCATCTTCAGAGACACAGAAGCAGACCGTCCTACTTTCCCTTCCTAATTGGGGTTCTCTGTTCCCAGGGACAGATGAGCTGGTTGGGCCCTCGGCTTCCCAGTGTCCTTCAAGAGAAACCTCTGTCAGCAGAGTGGAACTGGGCCCTGGCCAACGCTGCCAGCAGCTCTGGTCCAAGCGCTGTAGAGGCCAACGTGTGACCTCGGGCCCCCCAGGCCAGAGGGACCCAGAGCATCCCTGACCCAGCTTTGCCAGCTGGTCTCTGTCCCTGGGCCACCTCTCTCAGAGCCACTGGGTGGTTTCAGGATGAAATGCAGCGTGTGGAGCTCTGCCCCCAACCCCTCCCTCGTCACCACAGCGTCTGAACGAGGGGGGTGCCGACCAAGAGGTGATCCTGTTATTAGAGTTATAAGCGTTTGTGGTTTCCTCTCTCTGTCTCCGCTTCCTTCCTGAAACCCCAAAAGAGCCTTCTCCGGAAAGGAAGGGCCTTTCAGATCCGGGAGCCCAGCTGGGAATGGCTGGTCCCAGTTAGGATGGCTAGCTCGAGCCCGGGGTGACCAGCTTGAGGTACGGGCTTGATTCACCAGGGCCACTGAGACACAGCTGGTTGAGCTGGGCCAGCTGGGCCCAGCCAGTGGGCCAATGTCACCTTTGTTCAACCCTGGGAGCTGTTCCACCATTGGAAAAAAAAAAAAAAATGTTGTGGAGAGTTGTCCTGCTCAGGACAGGCCGCTTCCAGGGACCCCATAAGGGCAGCCTGGGTCCTTTGCCTCCCAGGAGTTTTTAGCTCAGAATGCATGTGTACAAGGGGAGTGCAATGGACCCACTCTTGTGCAAGTGGGGTCACGCTCTTGAAGGCTCTTTTAGGAAGTGGCTACAGGATGGTTATTCCAAGGCTAGAGATTGGGTGTCCTGTTTGGAGGGCTCTGTGGCTGGCAAGCCCCTTGCTTTATGGAAACTCTGGTCAGTTTCAGGCACCTGAGAACCTAGGGACTAGTAGCTTTGAAGCAGAACAAGTTACATAACTTATGGGGCCCAGCCTAAAATGAAAATGCAAGGCCCCTGGATCAAACACTATTAAGATTCAAGATGGTGACAGTGGGGCACTGGGGCAAGCATGTGGGTGCTTCTGAGGGCAGGACCCTGACTCTGCAGGATGCACACCCATGAAGCCAGACCTGGTCTAGAGAGTGAGTGTGTGGCAGGCGGCTGGTCTGGGCACCCAGATGGATTTGTTCACCCCTCCATCTTTTCTGGGCTGCCAGCCCGCGGAGACTAGTGACATGAACAGGGCTTGCCCTAGTCGAGGCTGAGGGGCTGGTTGGGTGTGACATGCAGTGAAGAAAAGGTAAGGACCACTGGAGGGGGACAACAGATGCTCTGGGCCAGGCAACATCTCTTCTCTAGAATGGGAGGTGCCTGAGCATGGACGCCTGACATCATCATCTCTCACAGGGCTCAAAGCAAAATACAGAGGACCAGGCAATGATGCATTGAAGCCACCACCCCCCCAAGTCATCATGTTCTAAAACCACCTGTGCTTTTGGGTGATACAACTTTTGTTATTTCTATCAGAGAAAACCAACCCAATTGACCTTCAAAAACAAATCCATCCCTGCCAGGAGACTTGACTACATGTGAACATGGAAGTGTCACCCAAAATGTGATCCTTGCTTCTTCTTTTCTTTGCCTTTGGCCCACAGCCCCAGGCTTTTCTGCAAACATTTTGCCCATGGCCAACCGTGGCTTCCATTGTTCCTAATGAATTCAGTGGTCATTCTTCCTGCCGTTCCCACTAGTGGAATGTCTTCTTCATCTGCAAGCTGCTTTTAAGATTTTTCTCCTTTTCTTCAGTTTCCATTAGTTTATGGTGTGTCTAGGTGTGGTCGTTGTGTTAATCCTGTTTGGGATTTGCAGAGCATCTTGGACCTGTGGATTGGTATCTTTCATCAATTTTGATTAATTACTGGCTATCATCCCTTAGGATAGTCTTCTAGCCTATTCTTTCTCTCTTCTCCTCATGGGACTCCAATTACACATATATGAGACAACTTGATGCTGTCCTGCAGGTCTCAGACATGTGTCCTTTCTTACATTTTCCTCCCCTCTTTCCATTTCATTTTTAATTCTTGTTTCATTCTGTGCTTCAAGTTGGATAACTACTAATGACCTGTCCTCAAATTCACTGATTCCTCTCTTGGGCTGTGGCCAGTCTGTGGTTAAATTCCTCTGATAGATTTTTCATTTCAGACATTTGTATTTTAAATTCTAAAACTTCCTTTTGGTTCTTTCGTAGAGTTTCCATTTTACTCTTAAATTTCCATCTCTTCCTCTTCCTCTACCATCCCATTTTACCTCCAAATTCCTTAACATATTTTCAAGTCTTTGTGTATTCCAGCATCTGGGTCATGTGTGGATCTGCTTTTATTAATTGTGTTTTTCTGGTTCACACAGCTAGTAATTTTGGATTGTATGTTGAACATTGTGGATGACATGTTGTAAAGACTCTGGATTATATTATCTTCCTCTAGAGAATGCTGAGTTTTTGTTTTTGTTTTTTTTTTTTTTTAAGATTTTATTTATCAGAGAGACAGAGATAGCACGAGTGGGGAGGAGAGGGAGAAGCCGGCTCCCGGCTGAGCAGGGAGCCTGATGCGGGAGTCCATCCCAGGACCCTGGGATCATGACCTGAGCTGAAGGCAGACACTTAAGCAACTGAGCCACCCAGATGCCCTGAGAATGCTGAATTGTGTTCTTGCTGACAGTGAAATTGACTGACTGATCAGCTTGTACATATCAAGGCTTGGTTTCAGCTTTGTTAGAATGGGTCTGTTTCAAATCCTGCCTCCTCTTCTCTCAAGTTCTAGTGTATGGCCCCTACTCTTCGAGTATGCCCCACACTCTTCAAGCCTGGCTTTTCGGGGGTGTCTACTGAAAGCCTCAGATGATTAATCAGAATCTTTCCTCCTAGGAGTTGTAGGACCTATAATATTTCTGTTCAGTTTACTTGCCTTCCCTACCTGCACACATCTGAGCTGTTTTCCACTAGATCTCAGAGTCTCGTTCTGCACTTCTGCAGCTCAGGATCTGAGGTGAACCTCCAGGCAGATTTTTGGGGCTCTCTGTGTGGCTCCTTCCTCTTTAGCACTTGCCCTGCGAGTCTTAGGTGTTCTAACATCTCTGAACTCTGATCTCTGTTACCTCCAGTTTAACAAGACCCGTGTTCTCTGTTGGGGCTCTACATCCCTGCTCAGTGTCTGTTCTTTTTCTCCTTTCCAAAGAAAGCCATGGTGAACATGGACTTCATCTCAAGTACTTCTCTCCTGTCAAGAACTGCCTCTCTGTGCTGTGCTCTCCAATTCCTGCAAATGATTGTTTTATGTATCCTGCTTAGTTTCAGAGTTGTTTATGATGGGAGTGGTAGTAATCCAGTGAGGCCGGCTTGCAGACTTTTAAACTTTTTGTTAGATCATAAAAGATATATATATATCCTGGATTTCTGGGATTTGAATCCTGCTTAGAAAGGACTTTCCTACCAAGAAATGGTTAAAAGTTTCTTTTGAAACTTTCCTTCTTCTAGTACTTTTCCAGTTTCATTGTTTATGTTTAAATCTGACTCCTCTGTAATTCATTTGGATGAAAGAAAAAGGTAGAGTGGGGTCTAACAGTGTTTTTCCCAGATACTACCAAGTCATTCTAATACCGATAACTAGAGAGTACTTCCCTCCACTGATTTGAAATGAAGTCTTTCCTTATATGTTAAATTTTTGAATATATTATGTGTATTTTTCACTTCTGTTCCATTGATAGGTTTTATGTACCTTTTCACACATACATATGTTTGTATGAAACTGTTTTAATTATTATAAGATCATAATCTGTTTTAGTACCCAATAGCATTCTTTATTCTTTCAGAAATTTCCTGATTATTGTTGTTTTTAAAAATTTCATGAACTTTATTTTTAAAAAATTTTTAAAGATTTCATTAATTTATTTGACAGAGAGAGACACAGTGAGAGAGGGAACACAAACGGGGGAGTGGGAGAGGGAGAAGCAGGCTTCCCACCAAGCAGGGAGCCCGACACGAGGCTCGATCCCAGGACTCTGGGATTATGACCTGAGCTGAAGGCAGATGCTTAATGACTGAGCCACCCAGGCACCCTATCGAGAACTTTAGATTCAGATCATCTAGTTGAAAATTTATGTGTGGGTGCACACTCTCACACACACAGAAGCATATATATCCCTGCGGGGTATTTTCGTTGAGATCATATTTACATGTTAAATTTAAGA
This sequence comes from Lontra canadensis, assembly GCF_010015895.1. Classification (NCBI taxonomy): domain Eukaryota; kingdom Metazoa; phylum Chordata; class Mammalia; order Carnivora; family Mustelidae; genus Lontra; species Lontra canadensis. The sequence continues at coordinate 6,615,360 of NW_022631085.1, read as the reverse complement.
AGTTGCTTTTTTAGTGTCTTTATTTTTATACCTTAACAAGTCACCGATTTTAAGTGGACACATCTGTGATGTCTAGTGAATTTACAGAGTCGTGCACCATACTATGGTCCGATTTTAGAACACTGCTCCCACCCCCAAGAAGAGCACCTGTGCCGCTGGCTGTCACTCCTGGTTCCTACCGCCAGCCCCAGGCAGCCACTCTCTGTCTTTACCAGTTTTCCTTTTCTGGACATTTCATGTAAATGCAGTCACACAGCCTGTGGTCTGTGGCGTCTGGCTTCTTCCGCCCAACCTACTGTGTTCGAGAATCGTCTCTCTTGTAGCAGGTACCACTGTTTCCTTTTCACTGCCAAGCAGCCTTCCATAGACTGGACACACCACCGCCTATCTGTTCATTCATCAGCAGGAGGGTCCTCACGTACCAGTCTCTGTGGGAGCTCACGCCTTCATTCTTCTTGGGTAGCAGCCTAGGGACATTGCTGAGCCATATGGCACAACGGTGTGTAACTTTTGAAGAAATCGCCAACGTGTCTTCCTTCTGGATTGGCCATGGCCTCTCACACCCCCACCACGTATGAGGGCTCCACATCCACCCCGACACTTGCTATGGACGGTTACACTTTACCTCGTGTTGAGTTTTTGCTAGATAAGAATGTATGCACTACAGCTTTCTTTACAGTTGAAGTCTTTTATTTCCAGCTGCTTTAAAAAGATGGCTCCATCTGGATTGTATACACTCTGGTGCCTTTGTTTCTGGGAGTTTTCTTTTTTTGGAGTCTGTTGTAAACAGAACATTTACTTTTGCTAACTTGTCCAACTGCTTACTGTTCGTACATAGGAAGGCTAGGTATTTGGGTATGTTGCTTCGATACCCTATCCCTTAGGGAAATCTCTTTCCGCTTGCCACATTTTTCCATTGCTTCTTTTGGACTCTCCAGAGTAAACACAGTTACTTTTCTTTCTTTCTTTCTCCTCAAATTTCTTTTTTTCTGCTTAACTACTTCCATCAGCCGGAATCGTCCAAACAAAATAGTAATGATAGGGGGCATTCTTTAGTTGCAGAGTCTCATGGAAACTTCTCTTGCTTCCAACCATCACAGATGATGCTGATTGTTGGCTTGATGGATGTGCGAGTCTGTGTGTGTAAATTTTATCATGTTAAGAAGGCACCCTTCTTTCTAATTTGATAAGTGATTTTGTTATAAATGGTAAATTTGGTCAAATGCCTTTCAGCATCTATGATAAGTAGATGCTTTAATATGTTAATATAAAGTATCCTTTAATATAAAGCCACTTTAATACATTAATATAAAGTAAATTAGAAGGTGTCTGTCATACTGTACAAGTCTCACTTGGTTCTGGTGATTTCTCCCTTTAATGATCATGGTGGATTTTATTTGCTAATATTTTATTTGGGATTTTTGCATAGATTTTTTTTATTAACAATAAATAATAATGTATTATTTGCTTCAGGGGTACAGGTCTGTGAATCATCAGTCTTACACAATTCACAGCACTCACTATAGCACATACCCTCTCCAATGTCCATAACCCAGGCACCCTATCCCTTCCCACCAACCCTCCAGCAAACCTCAGTTTGTTTCCTGAGATTAAGAGTCTCTTATGATTTGTCTCCCTTCCCAGTCCCATCTTGTTTTTTTTTTTTCCTCCCTAGCCCGCATGATCCCCTGCCCTGCCTTTCAAATTCCTCATATCAGAGATATCATGATAATTGTCTTTCTCTAATTGATTTATTTCGCTTAGCATAATACCCTCTAGTTGCATTCATGCCGTTGCAAATGGCAGGATTTTTTGATGGCTGCATAGTATTCCATTTGTGTGTGTGTGTGTGTGTGTGTGTGTGTGTATAGCCAAACTATAGAAAGAACCTAGATGTCCATCAACAGATGAATGAATAAAGAAGATGTGGTGTATACATACATACCACATATACATATACATATATACATACCACATCTTCTTTATTCATTCATCTGTTGATGGACATCTAGGTTCTTTCTATAGTTTGGCTATTGTGGACATTGCTGCTATAAACATTGACTGCACGTTCCCCTTCAGATCACTACATTTGTATCTCTAGGGTAAATACCCAGTAGTGCAATTGTTGGGTCATAGGGTAGCTCTATTTTCAACTTTTTGAGGTACCTCCATGCTATTTTCCAGAGTGGTTGCACCAGCTTGCATTCCCACCAACAGTGTAGGAGGGTTCCCCTTTCCTCCTCACCAGCATCTGTCATTTCCTGACTTGTTAATTTTAGCCATTTTGACTGGTGTGAGGTGGTATCTCACTGTGATTTTGATTTGTATTTCCCTGATGCCAAGTGATGTTGAGCATTTTTTCTTGTGTCTGTTGGCCAGTTGGATATCTTTGCCAAAATGTCTGTTCATGTCTTCTGCTCATTTCTTGATTGGATTATTTGCTCTTTGGGTGTTGAGTTTGGTAAGTTCTTTATAGATTTTTTGATACTGGCCCTTTATCTGATATGTCGTTTGCAAATATCTTCTCCCGTTGTATTGGTTGTCTTTTGGTTTTGTTGATTGTTTCCTTTGCTGTGCTAAGCTTTTGATCTTGATGAATTCCCAATAGTTGATTTTTGCCCTTGCTTCCCTTGCCTTTGGCAATGTTTCTAGAAAGAAGTTGTGGCAGCTGAGGTCGAAGAGGTTTCTGCCTGTGTTCTCCTCAAGGATTTGGATGGATTCCTGTCTCACATTGAGGTCCTTCATCCATTTTGAGTCTATTTTTGTGTGTGGTATAAGGAAGTGGTCCAGTTTCATTCTTCTGCATGTGGCTCTGCAATTTTCCCAAAACCATTTGTTGAAGAGACTGTCTTTTTTCCATTGGATATTCTTTCCTGCTTTGTTGAAGATTAGTTGACCATAGAGTTGAGGGTCCATTTCTGGGCTCTCTATTCTGTTCCATTGATCGATGTGTCTGTTTTTGTGTCAATACCATACTGTCTTGATGATTACAGCTTTGTAATAGAGTTTGAAGTCTGGAATTATGATGCCGCCAAATTTGGTTTTCTTTTTCAACTTTCATCTGGCTATCCAGGGTCTTTTCTGGTTCCATATAAATTTTAGGATTATTTGTTCCCTTTCTTTGAAAAAAAAATTGATGGTATTTTGATAGGGATTGCATTAAATGTGTAGATTGCTTTTAGGTAGCATAGACATTTTTACAATATTTGTTCTTCTAATCCATGAACATCGACAGTTTTTCCATTTCTTTATGTCTTCCTCAATTTCTTTCAGGTGTACTTTATAGTTTTCTGAGTAAAGATTTTTTGCCTCTTTGGTTAGATTTATTGCTAGATGTCTTATGGTTTTGGGTGCAATTGTAAATGGGATTGACTCCTAAATTTCTCTTTCTTCTGTCTTCTTGTTGGTGCATAGAATGCAACTGATTTCTGTGTGTTGATTTTATATCCTGACACTTTTTATTAAATTCCTATATGAGTTCTAGCAGTTTTGGAGTGGAGTCTTTTGGGTTTTCCATATAAAGTATCATATCATCTGCAAAGAGTGAGAGTTTGATGACTTCATTGCCGATTCCTATACCTTTTATTTTTTTGTTGTCTGATTGCTGAAGCTAGGACTTCTAGTACTATGTTGAATGGCAGTGGCGATATTGGACAGCCCTGCTGTGTTCCTGACCTAGAGGGAAAAGCTCTTAGTTTTTCCCCATTGAGAATGATATTCACTGTGGGGTTTTTCATAGATGGGTTTGGTGATATTGAGGTATGTACCCTCTATCCCTGTACTGTGAAGAGTTTTGATCAAGAAAGGATGCTGTACTTTGTCAAATGCTTTTTCAGCATCTATTGAGAGTGTCATATGGTTCTTGTTCTTTTATTAATGTATTGTATTACATTGATTTTGTGGATGTTGAACCATCCTTGCACCCCAGGAATAAATCCCACTTGGTCGTGGTGAATAATCCTTTTAATGTACTGTTGGATCCTATTGGCTATTATTTTGGTGAGAATTTTCTCATCTGTGTTCTTCAAGGATATTGGTCTGTAATTCTTTTTTTTTTTTTAAGATTTTATTTATTTATTTGACAGAGATCACAATAGGCAGAGAGGCAGGCAGAGAAAGGGGGAAGCAGGCTCCCTGCCGTGCAGAGAGCCCGATGCAGGGCTCGATCCCATGATCCTAAGATCATGACCTGAGCTGAAGGCAGAGTCTTGAACCCACTGAGCCACCCAGGCGCCCCTGTAATTCTCTTTTTTGATGGGGTCTTTGTCTGGTTTTGGGATCAAGGTAATGTTGGCCTCATAAAATGAGTTCAGAAGTTTTCCTTCCATTTCTATTTTTTGGAACAGTTTCAGGAGAATAGGTATTAATTCTTCTTTAAATGTTTGGTAGAATTCCCCTGGGAAGCTGTCTGGCCCTGGGGTCCTGTTTTTTGGGGGAGATTTTTAATGACTGCTTCAGTCTCCTTACTAGTTATGGGTCTGTTCAGGTTTTCTATTTCTTCCTGGTTCAGTTTTGGTAGTTTATACGTCCCTAGAAATGCATCCATTTCTTCCAGATTGTCAAATTTGCTGGCGTATAGTTGCTCATAATATGTTCTTGTAATTATTTGTATTTCTTTGGTGTTGGTTGGGATTTCTCCTCTTTAATTCATGATTTTATTAATTTGGGTCCTTTCTCTTTACTTTTTGATAAGTCTGGCCAGGGGTTTATCAATCTTATTAATTCTTTCCAAGAACCAGCTCCTAGTTTCGTTGATCTGTTCTACTGTTCTTTTGGTTTCTATTTCATTGGTTTCTGCTCTGATCTTTATTATTTCTCTTCTCCTGCTGGGTTTAGGCTTTCTATGCTGTTCTTCCTCCAGCTCCTTTCTCCTTCAGGTGTAGGGTTAGGTTGTGTACTTGAGACCTGTCTTGTTTCTTGAGAAAGGCTTGTATTGCTATATACTTTTCTTCTCAGGACTGCCTTTGCTCTGTCCCAAAGATTTTGAACAGTTGTGTTTTTATTTTCACTTGTTTCCCTAGATTTTTAAAATTCTTCTTTAATTTCCTGGTTGACCCATTTGTTCTTTAGTAGGATGCTCTTTAGCCTCCATGTATTTGCACTCTTTCCAACTTTTCTCTTGTGGTTGAGTTCTAGTTTCAAAGTATTGTGGTTTGAAAATATGCAGGAAATGATCCCAATCTTTTGTTACCAGTTGAGACCTGATTTGTGACCCCAGATGTGATCTATTCTGGAGAATGTTCCATGTGCACTAGAGAAGAATGTGTATTCTATTACATTGGGATGGAATGTTCTGAAGATATCTGTGATGTCCATCTGGTCCAGTGTGTCATTTAAAGCCTTTATTTCCTTATTGATCTTTTGCTTGGATGATCTGTCCATTTCAGTGAGGGGGGTGTTAAAGTCCCCTACTAATACTGTATTATTGTCAATGTGTTTCTTTGATTTTGTTATTAATTGGCTTATATAGTTGGCTGCTCCCATGTTAGGGACATAGATATTTAACATTGTTAGATCTTCTTGTCAGATAGATCCTTTTAAGTATGATACAGTGTCCTTCCTCATGTCTTATTACAGTCTTTGACTTAAAATCTAATTTATCTGATATAAGGATTCACTCCCACTTTCCTTTGATGACCACTAGCACGGTAAAGGGTTTTCCACTCCCTCACTTTAGATCTGGAGGTGTCTTCCAGTCTAAAATGAGTTCCTTGCAGATAGCATATTGATGGGTCTTGTTTTTTTTTTTTTTTTCTTTTTATCCATTCTGATACCCTGTGTCTTTTGATTGGGGCATTTAGCCCATTTACATTCAGGGTAACTATTGAAAGATATTAATTGAGTGCAATTATATTGCCTGTACAGTGACTATTACTGTATATTGTCTCTGTTCCTTTCTGGTCTGTTACTTTTAGGCTCTCTCTTTGCTTAGAGGACCCCTTTCAATATTTCCTATAGGGCTGGTTTGGTGTTTGGTCTTTTAGTTTTTGTTTGTCCTGGAAGCTTTTTATCTTTCCTTCTATTTTCAATGACAGCCTAGCTGGATATAGTATTCTTGGCTGCATAGTTTTCTCGTTTAGTGCACTGAATATATCGTGCCAGTTCTTTCTGGCCTGCCAGGTCTCTGTGGATAAGTCTGCTGTCAGTCTAATATTTCTACCATTGTATGTTATGGACTTCTTGTCCCGAGCTGCTTTCAGGATTTTCTCTTTGTCACTGGACTTGTAAGTTTTACTATTAGATGACGGGGTGTGGACCTATTTTTATTGATTTTGGGGGGGGGGGTTCTCTGTGCCTCCTGGATTTTGATGCTTGTATCCTTCGCCAAATTAGGGAACTTCTCTGCTATAATTTGCTCCAATATACCTTTTGCCCTTTCTCTCTTTCTTCATCTTCTGGGATCCCAATTATTCTAATATTGTTTGGTCTTAGGGTATCACTTATCTCTCGAATTCTCCCCTCGTGGTCCAGTAGTTGTTTGTCTCTCTTTTTCTCAGCTTCTTTGTTCTCCATCATTTGGTCTTCTATATTACTAATTCTCTCTTCTACCTCATTTATCCTAGCAGTAAAAGCCTCCGTTTTTGATTGCACCTCATTAGTAGCTTTTCTAATTTCAACTTGGTTAGATTTTAGTTCCTTTATTTCTCCAGGAAGGGATTCTCTAGTATCTCCCATGCTTTTTTCAAACCCAGCTAGCACCTTGATAATCATCGTTCTGAACTCTATTTCTGACACATTACTAATGTCTGTATTGATTAGGTCCCTAACTGTTGGTACTGCCTCTTGTTCTTTTTTTTGAGGTGAGTTGTATCACATTTTCATTTTATCCAGATGAGAATAGATGAATGTGAGAGAACAAAATACTAAAAGGATAACAATGACCCCAGAAAAATAGACACTAACCCAATCAGAAGAGACCCAAAACTAGCGGGAGAAGAAAGGAAGAAAAAAAAAAGAAAGAAAGAAATGTATATACATGTAAATTAGACTGGTGAATAGAACAGAGCCATACACTTGATTATGGGTGTATTTTGGTCTGTTAGAGGGAACTGCCTCCCAAAATTTTAAAGAGAAACACACACACACACACACACACACACACACACAAACAACGGTAAACACAATGAAGGGATGGAATATGACTGTAAAGATATAAATTTTAAAAGACTCTTACAAAAGAATTGATAACATAAGAAGTTGGTTTAAAAAAAAGAAAAGGTGATCAGTCTGGAGCCTAGAACAAAGCCATTCTGTAGATTTAGGGTATATTTTGATCTCTTAGTAGAAACTGTATCCTAAAATTTTAAGGAAAGAAAAGTGTACAAAAAATAAGGTGAAATTGGGCGCCTGGGTGGCTCAGTGGGTTAAGCCGCTGCCTTCGGCTCAGGTCATGATTTCGGAGTCCTGGGATCGAGCCCCGCATCGGGCTCTCTGCTCAGCAGAGAGGGATAGAATACGACTATAACAAAAATTTAAAAAGATTTTTTAAAGAGGTATTGATAAGATAAAATAGTTAAAATGTTAAAATAGGAAAGAGGGAAAATTTTTAAAAATACAATAAGAAAAAAATTTTTTAAATTTAACTGAAAAGAGTAAAGAATCATGGGGGGGGGGAAAGCCATGAATTCCCATAGCTCTGAAGTTTTGCAGTTCTCATTGATTGGTGAGCTTGATCTTTGCTGGATGTTCTTGCTGATCCTCTGCGGGAGGGGAGGGGCCTGTTGCGTGATTCTCAAATGTCTTTGCCGGCGGTGGAATTGCGCCGCCCTTGCCGGGGGCCAGTCTAAGTCATCTGCTCTTGGGTTCTCTTGGTAGCTTTTATCCCTGAACGCTTTCCGTACCGCTTTGGAGGATGGGAATGAAAATGGTGGCCTCCCAGTCTCAGGCCTGGAGGAGCCAAGAGCTCAGGGTCCCACTCCTCAGTGCGCCCTCAGAGAAAAACAGTCACTCCCTCCCATCTCCCGGGTCTCTGGCCACACTCTGAGCTCACCCAGCCTGTGACCGAGCATTTCTGTCTCTGGTGCACGGCCCCGTTTGGAGTCTCCAAACCCAGCTGATTCCTGTTTCTTGCTCCCGCCGCTGCTCCTCCTGGAGGAGGAAGGAGGGCGTCTCCCCAGATCTGCCACTTGTGGGGTCCATGCCCCAAGAGCAGTGGCCCAACTGTGCTGTTAATCACAGTTTAAGGTAACCCCGAGCTGAGAGCCCATTGCTCGGCTCCATCTCTGCATCTGGCTTCCCCGCTCTGATGCCTGGGAACTCTGCCACCCTTAGGCACCCCTGGTCTTCTGTGTCCTGAGATGACACTGTCCCCATGAGGGCGCCACCTTCTGCTTAGGCTCTAGAGCGACATCCCTCCGTGGAGCAGACTTCTACAAGTTCCGATTTTGTGCTCCGCTGCTCCACCGCTTGCCGGGAGCCGGCCCCTCCCCCCACGGTCTGTCTTCCCGTCGCTTCGGATTCACTTCCCTGAGCGTCCTACCTTCCAGAAAGTGGTTGGTTTTCTGTTCCTAGAATTGCGGCTCTTCTTCTTTTCGCTCTCCTGTTGAGTTTGTAGGTGCTCAAAATGGTCTGGTAACTATCTAGCTGAACTCCTGGGACCCGATGATATTTAGGCCTCCTACCCCTTAGCCGTCTTAATTCAGTTCATTGAGCGACATTCATGGACACACAGGGTGACAACTGCCAGCAAAGGGCTGACCTGCTAGAAAATGCTGAGAGGCACACTGGCATGTTGTTAAGCTGGGGTTCTGCAGTGATGACTTCTCTCACCAAAGGGCAGTCACCACAGGTGGCTCCCCTCTTTGCCTTCCATTGATTTTTATGAAAGCAAAGTTGGTCTATGGTTTTCCTTTATTGTGCTGCAATTGTTGGCTTTCAATATCGATGTCCCTAATAAAGAATTTGGAAGTGTTCCTTCCTCCTCTAGGCGCTGGTTAAATTGAAATGGCATTAGGAGCATCCCTAAGGGTTGACTTGAGGTTGGTTCCCTTCACCCGGGAATGGATCCACACCTACGGTTTCTCCCTTCCCCTCCCACCACGGGGCTTGGGGAAACGGTGGTATGTCTGCAACAGCCTTCCCAAGTTTCTTCGGGTATAGCTATCTTCCCTTTTTGGTATGTTGGGGAGGAAAAGTTTTCCTCTACCTTTCACAGACTCTTCTGGCTGGTCCAAGAATTAAATTGACATGAGACAGGTTAACAGGACGAAACCAAATTTAATCTGATACGTATGGAAATCCACAGGAATACAGAGGAGGGGTTCAAAGACAGAAAGGAAAAAAGAGGTCTATATGCTGTCCTAAGCTAAGAGATGGGAAGGTGGGTCTGGGGCTTCAAAGGGGGAGGAGGGCATTTGCAGGCCAATAAGAAGAGATGTTTGGTAATGAGATGCTTGCCCTGCCATACAGATGGATCCTGCGGATAAACTCTATCTCTGGTAATAGCTCTCATTCTGGGAAAGAGCCCTCATTTTAGATTCTTCTGGGTACTTAGGGGAGGGGCAACATTCTTTTGAACTTGCAGGATCTCAGTTGTCTTCAGAGCAAAGTAGTCCGAGCCAAAGTTGTACATTTTGGGGAGACTTGTTCTAAACACCTTCATGTTCTTGTTCGTACTCCCCCCCCCAGCCCCCAGAAAATCTGTCTCTAGGTTTTCAAGTTTGCTTGCCTAGACTGTGGCCTTGACAGCCCCTTTCTTGTCTTGATGAGCGTAAACCCCCTTCCCCACTACCAAATAAGACAAGTCTTAAGTTGACTTAAGGTTACCATTTTTCTCTTAATTAATTTTTTGAAAAGTTTTACATTCAGGAAATGCTACATTCTTCCAAGTTGTTCTTGGAGGAGTAGGCTAAGATATACATCATCTCCTAGAGCACACCACCCCCATCCCAGGCAGTAGGAAGTCCCTGGAATGAGTCCTCTGCATTCAGCGGCCAAGGATCGGCTCTGCTCCTCTCCTGAGGGAGGAAGTCCTGGCCAGAGAGCTTCTACCCCTTCCCTGTCTTCAAAGAATAATGGAGAACTGAGGTTAGGTAATGAAAGCTCCCATGGTTTTTCCCAAGTTGTGTGTTGACTGGGTCAGTTTCCTGCTTACTTAGACAATGGTCAAATAAGCTGTTTTGCCTTGGCCCCCTTCTGTTGTAAAACTCAGGTTTCACTCACACCATCTCATGGAGACTAGATTTGTTAAAAAAAATATATAATTACATACACACACACACACACACAGACTTTATATGCTTTTAATTTGGTGAGAAGCCCCGCAGGTGGCAAGAACAGGACTGACAGAGGCAAAGGGCAGCAGAACGTGCTACCTGAAAACATGCCCCAAAGAGTTTGATGCTGAAGGCAGTTGGGAAAAAGCAGACACAGGAAAAGCTTGTCGCTCTTCCCCTGTTGGCCTAGAGCAGGACTAAAAACAAATTTTTTTGAAGATTTTATTTATATATTTGACAGAGAGCAAGAGAGGGAACACAGCAGGGGGAGTGGGAGAGGGAGAAGCAGGCTTCCCGCCGAGCAGGGAGCCCGATGCGGGGCTTGATCCTAGGACTCTGGGATCATGACCCAAGCTGAAGGCAGGCACTTAACTGAGCCACCCAGGTGCCCCTCTCAGGACTAAATTTATAAAGCTGACTCCCTCTGTCCCTTCCCAGAAGGGTACAGGCTAATCCGGGGAGAGAACTCCAGTCCCTTAGGATCACCAAAGGCATCCACATAACAAACCCTGTTAGTTAGTTCCCCTGTGTATTTACACCTTCCCTCTATGTTCTGCCTCTAGAAGCTCAGCCTTCTCCTTCGACTTGTCTCTTCTCGAAAACTGTGTTGTTCTCTTGTTAACTCGAGCTTGCGCTCGCGCGCGCGCGCGCTCTCTCTCTCTCTCTCTCTCTCTCTCTCTCTCTCTCTTCGTTACTCCTGCAGGTTCTCCCATGTACATGCTTGAAACACACGCTAATAAACTTCTCCTTTCCTCTTGCCAGTCTCTCGTCAGCATAATTGATGGGACCCCAGCCACAGAACCCAAGATTGGTAGAGCGTAAACATTTTTTTTCCCTCCCCTCCAGGAGCTTCCTCCAAGAAATGACCTGCCTGTTATTCTCCCTGACCACAGAAAGCAGCTTCAAGTAGGAAGGGGTCCCCTGCCTCCTCCTCCCTCTTCCTCACCCTCCTCTGTCTCCACCTTCCCGCTCTCCCGCTAGCTTCTGTTCCTATAAACGTGTGCCACTCTTGGCTACCCCCAACCTGTCTGATTTCAGAAACAAAAAAAGTCCTTCGAGCCTGTGTTTTCCTTCCTATTTTTTTCTACTACAGTAAAATGCACATAACCTAAAATTTACCATTTTTAAATGTCTCAATCAGTCGTATCAGACACATTCACAGTGTTGGACAACTATCATCCCTACCCATTTCCAGAATGTTTTCATCTTCCCTGAGACTCTATACTCCTTAAACACTATCTTTCCATTCTCCTCTCCCTTCTTTTCAGTTTCTAAAATTCTCTGGAACAAACAGCATCATACCAAGGTATCTATTTTTTTTTAAAGATTTTATTTATTTATCTGATAGAGATTACAAGTAGGCAGAGAGGCAGGCAGAGAGGGAGAGGGAAGCAGGCTCCCCGCTGAGCAGAGAGCCCGATGCGGGGCTCCATCCCAGGACCCTGAGATCATGACCTAAGCCGAAGGCAGAGGCTTAACCCACTAAGCCACCCAGGCGCCCCTGTAAATAAAAAATTTTTAATAGGTCCATGCTAGGTGTGGAGCCCAACCCGGGGCTTGACCCCATGGCCCTGAGATCAAGACCTGAGCTGAGGTCAAGTTAGGGCTTAACTGACTGAGGCACCCAGGTGCCATTGATGTTTGTTTTTCCTTTTGGTGATCTCTACACCCAGTGTGGGGCTCAAACTCACGACCCGGGGATCAAGAGTCACATTTAGAGAGAGGAAGAAAGGAAGCATGTGGGGGTGGGGGGAGAGGCTGAGGGAAAGATAGAATTTCCAGCAGCCTCCATGTCCCACTCAGTCCGGACCCTGAGATCATGACCTGAGCCAAAACCCAGAGTCTGATGCTTAACCAACTGAACCACTCAGGCGCCCCCAAAAGGAATTTTTTAAAAGAAAAACGATCACCTACAATGTGATCCCTCTTCCTATATGAGCTGTTTCCATTTCAGGGATACTTGATGTATCCCTACCAGTCCTTGCCCACATGCGGTCATTCTTAGTGCAAATATTTGTGCGGTCCTGCCTTCTGCTTGACTTGGAAGCTAATCTTTTTCTTCATGTTAATATATTACCCTATGCTGGACTTCTTGACAAATGAGTCCGAGATCGTGTATCAGATTAATAGACCACAGCTTTAAAAAAATCATTTCCCTGTTAGCTGTCTCTAATTTTTCATCATTTTGAATAATGAAGTTATTTGGAAATTATTGGGAATCATTCCTGTTTCCCCTCCTCCCTGGTTTTGGATAAAGTCTCAGAGGCGGGGCTTATTAGGTCAAAGGAATGAATGGTTTTAAAAAGATGTTAGGAACCCACTACTAAGGGGCACCTGGGTGGCTCAGTGGGTTAAAGCGTCTGCCTTCGGCTCAGGTCATGATCCCAGGGTTCTGGGATCAAGCCCTGCATCGGGCTCTCTGCTCATCGGGAAGCCTGCTCCCCCACCACCGCCCCCACCTGCCTCTCTGCCTATTTGCAATCTCTGTCAAATTAAAAAAAAAAAAAAGAAGATCTCTGTCAAATTAAAAAAAAAAAAAGAAAAGCAAATTAATACTATCAGTTACAGAATCAGAGGGCTTTGGCTTTGCCCACAGCCTCACTGGTTCTGGGTATTATTACTTCAATACCTCCTCTGTGGTGGAACAAAATGACCATTGTTATTTTCATTTGCATTTGGTCCCCAGTAAAATCAAATTTTCTGCCTAATGTTTACCCCTTAGCTGTATTTCTCTTCTGATGTCACCTTTCTCCTTTACCAAATCACCCCATGGAGACTAGATTTTTAAAAAAAACTTTCTTTGGACCTGCTCTTTATATGCTGTAGCCCTGTTTCTAGGTATTTCTAATGGAATCCTTCCCTGTCCCATCCATCCTTCTCTGAATCCTGCACGTGTGGGTGCACACCCAGCCACACGCCCCAAATTGCAAAGTGTGGGTGTTGTCAAATCTGCCTTGAGAAAGGAGAACCGCGCTTACCCCTTGGGGTCTGGGCGTGTGCCCAGCTTACTGCCGTTATCCTGCTAAGTGTCTGTCTGGGGACAGAGTGTGGGACGCAGGTTGGGAACCTTCAGCAGTTTCCTGTCTGGACCAGAAATCACCGATCCTTTGAGCAGATCTAGAAACTGAGGTCATGTGGTTATAAACCATGGGTGCGTCAAACCCTGAACTGCTCCGCCTCCCTCCCACCCCCCAACCCCTGCCCCACACTCCAGTGATTTGCTTTCCACTGTGAAGTCCAGTTCCTTCCTCCTCCTTCTGGGCTGAATGCACCTCCGGGGTGCATTTCTGACCACGTGTGACGTGGCTGCTGGGGACATTTTAATGTGGACTCAGGAAAAATGAGTAAGCACTACGGATGTGTCTTGGGACAGGGCAAAAGTGCACTTGGCTCTCTCCATGTCTGTGGTAGACTATGAGCACAGCTCTTGGAACACAGGAGGTGGTGACTGATGCTGGCAGCCTTGCGGGTCCAGTGGGGCCCACATCAGCACCAGCCTGGCCGTCGGGTGGTTGGATGACCTCGTGTAAGTCAGCTGGGTTCTCCGAGCCCGTTTCTTCCATTACATGGGGTTACGCAGGCCTCCCTGGGCTACTCTAAGGTCTAAGAAAAGGTCAGACATCTTTCAAAGAGTCGTGCCTGGACTCTGGGGTCTTTCGGTTGTAACCCATGACAGCATAGCCCACACTCAACAAATCAGAACACCGATCCCCTCCCACCTCCCTCCAGCACGTGGGAGTGTACCGGGCTGGCCCTGTTCGCGTCATTTTCAAAAAACTCTCCGACTCTCTAGAGTTCCTTCTTCTAAACTTTATTGAGCACCTGCTGTGTGCTGAGTATTATTTATGTGTGGTGAGGCCGGGACAACTGTATCTGGCATCTGACCTTCTGGTTGACCCGTTCCTAGTGTCTGATGCTTTGCTCTTTGTTCTGGAATCAGGATCTTAGGAATCTGTGCGCAGAGGGCCTGGTTGGGCGGGGGGGCTCCTCCTGGAGGGCGGGATCTCACAGACTCCTGAGCCTCCCCCATCATTCCTGTGGACGGTTAGTCCCATCCATCCAGTGGATGTGTTAGGGATTCTGCCAGATTTAGTTTTTGGTCAAAAATTCAAGGGATAGGTTTGCCTTCCCAAAGAAAGTGAACAGCTTTGAAGGCTGTAAGCTTGGGGCCTGAGTGCCCCCAGCAGGTATCTCTGGGAACCAACCCCTCAAAAAGGAGGTTTCAAGTGTCCCCTGAAAACAGTTCAGTTCCAGATCCAGTGTTTACCCCAAAGAGGGACTCTCTCCCACCAGGCTTATGCTGAAGGAATTGGGGACCATCAGTCCCCCTCCAGGAGCCTCGGGTCTTAAGGGAGATGCCGCAGAGGGCAGGGGAAGCCAGTGCCAAGCTAGGAAGACCTCAGGGCAGTCCAGGCTCACACCGTGGAGGCCTCAGCCAGAGCAGCCAAGCACGAGGAAAAACATCTAGGGCAAGGACAGTTGCTGGAATGGAGGTCCCTCTGCAGAGGGTGTGCCCAGGGGCCAGGCCGTGTCCTGGAGAGAGCGCAGGTATCGAGGAAGGCATAAAGAATCCTCCAGACCAGCTGGGAGCTTCGTGGTCCCCAGAAGTATTTTGAAATCTTCGACTCCGAGCCTTCCGTGCTGTATCTGGAGCACTTGTGGTCGCCACCCGCTGCTATTTCATGCTAACGGTTCTGGCCCAGCCAAGAATCTTGGCCTTGCCGAGGAGCTGGGATTGGTGGGAGAAGGTGAGGGAGGCTGAAATCTTGGGCCTCTTGGTGCTGGCCTAGGCACAGTCTCAAACTGTAAAGAGAAGAGGAGGCTGTGCTGTGCTGGGAGCCCAGACGACGAAGGGGTGGGGCGCCTTTTGGCAGCCCCAGCATTGTCAGGCCCGGGAGGGGGGTCCCTTTTTAAAAGGACCCCTCCCCCTTTGGAAAAGAGCAGGAGTTACCGGCCAGTCATTCCCTACACCTGTGAGGCAGAGAACCAAGACCTGGTTTCCCACCCACCCCGTCCCCACCCTGGAGTTCCCAGCCTGGCGAGGGGGCTGGACCCCAGCACCCAAGGCTTTGGGAGCACAGGGGATGCCCCAAACCCAAATAGGGGTGAAGGGAAGTTCAGGGGGGTCATGCCTGAGCTGACTCCTGAAGGATAAGGAGAGGGGATCCAGGGCACCAAAGCAGCAGGGACAGTCAGATGGATCTAGAGTATCTGGTGACCTCTGTGTGGTTTCCCTCTACTTTAGAGCAACACAGGCTCACCCCGGGACCTCTGGCTCACATGGAAGTGTGGATCCCGTCAACTGAGAAGGGACGGCCCCTCTGCACCCTCCCTAGGCAAGTCCCTGTTATCAGGTGAGTTTGAAACG
This sequence comes from Lontra canadensis, assembly GCF_010015895.1. Taxonomy (NCBI): domain Eukaryota; kingdom Metazoa; phylum Chordata; class Mammalia; order Carnivora; family Mustelidae; genus Lontra; species Lontra canadensis. Next base: position 6,599,778 of record NW_022631085.1, on the reverse strand, counting down.
TTCTTGGAGATCTCTGGTCCTTGATTGTGTCTGGCCTGAGTGGGGTTGCTGACAGGCATGCAGCAGAAGCAGGGATGGCATATCTTTTCTGGCTGCCTACCTCAGAGGGCTTCTGATGTGTCCTGGGAGGGTAAAGGCTAGACACCAAACACCTGCTTCAGGGAGGTCCTTGGGTTGAAATTCTTTAAAAATATGAACATGAGAGAACTCCATTAACTGCCTTTTCTGTCCTCTCCAGAGATTTTGGGTTCTTTTCCAGATAAGAAGCACTCTTAAACTACTTTCCAGCTTCCTGCCAAAACATACGGTCTGTGTCCCATAAACCCAGTCATAAATTCCCGCGTGTCTGGGTGTCTGTCGGTCTGAGCTCATTCTTGCGCTTAGATCTGGCTCTTTCAGTGTGTTTGTCTCTTATCATCCCCTCGCTCAGGAGTACAGTGTTGACTGGCCTATCACCATGCCGAGCGTGGAGCGGGTACTCCATAAACGTTCTTTCATGTAAAAAAATTTAATCACCGTGTCCAAGGGCACAGGCAAGCCCTCTTGAGGACATCCACAGTGCTGTGCGGCCAACACCACCATTCAGCTCCAGAACTTTTTTTTTCTGTCCCGCAAAACTGAAACTCTGTCCCCATTAACCGACAACCCCTCAACCGCCGCTTCTACCAGCAGCTGGAGACCTGGGCTCCATGGTTGTGACTACTCGAGGTGCCTCCCCTAAGTGGACTCCGAAAACATGGGTCTTCGTGACCGGCTTCCTTCACTGATCATAACGTCCTCAGGGTTCGTCCATATGTAGCAAGTGTCAGAAGGTCTAGACTTAATATATTGTATATATCACAATATGGAGGTACAGATTCCTGTTGGGGAGTCCGTACTTTCCATTCCTTTTAGTATGTGCCCAGAAATGGGAGTTGCTGGATCCTATGATGATTCTGTGTTTAACTTTTTAAGGAACCATCGTAATGTTTTCCAGAATGGCTGAGTCTTTTTTTTTTTTTTTTTTTGCATTTCCATCCACAATACACAAGAGTTCTAATTTTTTTCCTCATCGTTGCTAACACTTATTTCCTAATTTTTTTTCTTACAGTAGCTCTTCTGATGGGTGGGAGGAGATAGGTTGGGTGGGAAGAGATAGGTTGTTGTGGTTTTGATTCACATTTCCCTGACGATGAGCGATACTGAACATCTCACATGCTTGTCAGCTGTCTGGATGTCGTCTTTGGAGAAATGTCTATTCCGGTTCCTTGGACCATTTTCTCTAACATTTGCAAATTTATTTTTAGTAATCCCCCATGTGGGGCTCGAACTCATGACCCCAAGATCAAGGGTCACATGCCCCGTCTTCGACCATTTCTTAATCAGGCTGTTCGGTTGGTGTTCATTATATATTCAAAATATTTACCCGTCATCAGAAAAAATTTGCAAAGATTTTCTCCCATCCCATAGGCTGCCTTTATATTACACTCTGTCGATTGTCCTTTTGTGCACAGAAGTGTTTATCCCTGATGAAGTGCAATTTGTCTGTCTTTAGATGACTGGGCCCTTGGTGCTTCTCCAAGGACTCCATCAGAGCCAACGTCATGAAGCTTTTCCCCTATATCCTGAGGGCTTTATGCTTTGTTTTTATATTTAGACATCTAAAAGATTTTATTTATTTGACAGAGATCACAAGTAGGCAGAGAGGCAGGCCGAGAGAGAGAAGGAAGCAGGCTCCCCGCAGAACAGAGAGCCCGATGCGGGGCTCGATCCCAGGACCCTGAGATCATGACCTGAGCCAAAGGCAGAGACTTAACCCACTGAGCCACCCAGGTGCCCCGACATCTGATCCCTTTTGAGCAAGTGTTCATATGTGGTACAAAGTAAGGGTCCAAGGTCATCCTTTGGGATGTAGACACCCATCCTCCCCCGCCCTGCTTGCCCACTATTTGATGGAAAGACTGTGCTTTGTCCATTGAATGGTCTTGACAATCTTGTGAGAAGTCACAAGGGTTTACTTCACTTCTGGGCTCTCTATTCTGTTCCCCTGGTCTGTATATCTTGTGTTAGTACCATAGTGCTTTGATTGCCGCAGCTTTGTTAGAAGTTCATTGTAAGTTCGATACCAGGAAGTGTAAAACCTCTAACTTTGTTCTTTTTCAAGATTGCTTTGGCTATCTGGGGGGCCTTGCGAATCCATATGATTTTTAGGTTGGATTTAAAAAAAAAAAAAAAGATTTTATTTATTTGACAGAAAGACAGCAACAGAGGGAGCCCAAACAGGGGGAGTGGGAGAGGGGGAAGCAGGCTTCCCGGTTGGGCAGGAAGCCCGATGCGGGGCTCGATCCCAGGACCCTGGGATCATGACCTGAGCTGAAGGCAGATGCTTAACGACTGAGCCACCCAGGTGTCCCAACTTTTCTTTTTTCAATGTCTATAGGAAAGGGATATTGGGATTTTGATGGGGTTTCCTTTAAGTCCATAGAACCCTGGGTAGTATTGACATCCTAATGATATTAAGTATCCCGATCTATTAATATAGGGTATTTTCCCATTTCTTTGTATCTTTAACTTCTTTCAGAAAGGTTTCATAGTTGGCAGTATACAGGTCTTTCAGTTTCTTGGTTAATTTATTCCAAGTATTTTATTTCTTTGAATACTAACGTAAATGAAACTTATTCTCCTCACTTCCATTAGGTTAGTATATAGAAATGCAAGTTTTTGTATTGATTTTGCAGTTTTTGTGTTGATTTTATATTCTGCGACTTTGACAAATTTATTAGTTCTAATGGAGGATGTATGTGTGTCATCTTTAGGGTTTTCTGCAGGGACATAGGTTTTGTACTATTTACATGATCATTTTGTCTGAGAACAGACAGTAATTAACAGAGATAATTTCTTTCTTAACAATTTGGATGCCTTAATTTTTTTTTTCTGGCCTAATCACTCTGGCTAGTACTCCTAATACTGCATGTAATAGAAGAGGCCAACATAGACATCCCTGTCTTAGTTCTGATCTCAGAGTAAAAGCCTTCGGCCTCTTACCATCGGATATGTTATCTGTGGGCTTCTCGAGCGTGCCTTTTATTAGCTGGTTTCCTCCTAGTCTGTTTGCTGAGTGTTTTTATCATGAAAGGATACTGAGTTTTTGTTCAGATGTTTTCTTTGCATCAACAGAGTCAAGCATGTGGTTTTTGACCTTCATTCTGGGAATGGGTTATACATTATTAATTTTCCTATGTTTACCCACCCTTGCATTTCAGGAATAAATCACACTTGGTTGTGGTGTATAACCCCCCCCCCCCCCCCGCAGCAATGCTCTCTTGACTTCTGTTGGCTTGAACTCTTACTTGTCTTTGTTCTTCTTTAGGATTTTGCATCTATATTATCCTATTTATCAGGGATCTTGGTCTCTATTTTGTGTGTGTGTGTGTGTGTGTGTGTTTTTCTCGAAGTGTCTTTCTCTGGCTTTGGTATGGCGGGAATTCTGGCCTCATAGGGATCTGGACATGTTCCCTCTTTCATGTTTTGTGAGCGTTTGAGGAGGATTGCTTTTCATTCTTTAAATGCTTGGTAGACTCCACTAGTGAAGACTGGGATTTTTTTTTTTTTTCTTTCTTTTTCCTCCTTTGTGAGGACGTTTTTAGTTACTGTTTCAATCCTCTCACTAGTTACAGGGCTGTTTGGATTTCTACTTCTTCATGATTCAGTCCTGGCAAGTTACAGGTTTCTAGGAATTTAACTATTTCATTTAGGTTGTCCATTTGTCATACAGTTGTTCATAGTACTTCTAAAATCTTTTTCTTTTAAAGATTTTATTTAGTTATTTGAGACAGCCAAACAGCACGAGAGTGGGAAGGGAGAGGGAGAAGCAGGATCCCCACCAAACCAGGAGCCCAATGTGGGACTCGACCCCAGAACTCCGGGATCATGACCGGAGCTGAAGGCAGTCACTTAACCAACTGAACCCCCAAGGCACCCCTATTTTTATTTTAAAGATTTTATTTATTTACTTAATAGAGGGAGAGAGCATAAGCAGGGGGAGCAGTAGAGGGAGAGGGAAAAGCAGGCTCACCGCTGAGTAGGGAGTCAGATATGAGGCTCGATCCTAGGACCCCAGGATCCTGACCTGAGCCAAAGGTAGACGCTTAACCATGTGAACCACCCAGGCTCCCCAGTCCTTTTAATTTTTGTAAAAATTGGCTGCAATTTCCTCTATTTCATTTCCGATTTTAGGTTAATCCTTTCTTTTTAAAATTAGCCAATCTAGCTAAGTTTTGTCAGTTTTATTGATCTTAAAAAAAAAAAAAAACTTTTGATAGTCTCTGAATCTGTGTGATTGCCTCCTACTAGTTTTGGGTTCACTTTTTTTTTTTTTTTTAATTGTTAAGGTGTTAAGGTTAGGTTGTTGATCTGAGATCTTTTTTCATGTAAGTATTTACAGGAAAAGAATATAAATTTCCTTCTTGGCATTGCTTTCTCTAAATATCTTGGTTTTGGCTTTTTTTTTTTCAATTTCATCATGCTTTCAAGATATTTGCTCATTTACCCTGTGATTTCTTTGACCCATTGGTCAAGAGTATGTTGTTTAATTTTGCACAATTTTTGATTTTTCCCATTTTCCACTTGCTACTGATTTCTAGTTGCAAGTTTCTAGGATCTCAGTTTTCAAAAATTTATTAAGGCTTATTCTGTGGGGGCATTGGTTAAGCATCTGCCTTCAGCTCATGTCATGATCTCAGGGTTCTAGGGACCAATCCCCACATCGGGCTCCCTGCTTTTCCCTCTCCCTCCGCTGCTCCCCCTGCTTGTACTCTCTCTGTCAAATGAATACGTAAAATTTTAATTAAAAAAAAAAAAACAACTCATTTTGTGGTGTAACATATGGTCTGTTCAGGAGAATGTTCTATGTGTACTTGAGAAAACTACATATTCTGTGGCTGTTGGGTGGAGTATTGTGCGTGTTTTTAGGTCCAGTTGATCGGCCATGCTGCTCAAATTCTCCATTTCGTGATCATCTTTCTGGTTCCATCCATGGTTGAAAGTGGGTGGGGGGGTTGGGAGGACTGAAGGTCTCAATGTGGAACTATTTTTTTTTTTTTTAAGATTTTATTTGAGAGCGAGAACATGATTGAGGGAGAGAGACAGGGGAAGCAGGCTCCCCACCGAGCAGAGAGCCCGATACGGGGCTCCATCCCAGGACCCTGAGATCATGACTTGAACCAAAGGCAGAGGCTTAACCGACTGTGCCCCCCCCAGGTGCCCTCAGTGGAAAACTCTTTTTCCCCCTTCGATTCTGTCCCTCTTTGCTTCTGATACTGAGAAGCTCGGATACCTGATGCATTTATACTTAAAATTATTGTTCTTGGAGAATTGACCCCTTTATTGTCACATAATGTCCTTTCCTGTCCCTTGTAACAGTTTTTTTTTTTTTTTTTTTCCCTTAAATCTGATTTTTCTGATATCGGCACAGCTCCCCCTGCTCTCTCCTGGTTACTCTTTGTAGAGAAGATCTCTTTCCATCCTTCGGCTTTCAACCTGTGTGTGTCCTCAGATCAAAAGCCCGTCTTCCGCAGTCGGCATGAAGTCAATTACTGGACTTTTCACCTCCAGAATTTGGTTATTACAGTTTCTCTTTGTTCAAATTCTCCTGCTCGAAAGTGGTTTTCTTCACGGCATTTAGTCGTCTGCCTGCCTTCTCCTTCAGGTGATTGAGGGTATTTTGGAGGGTGGTTTTAAAGTGTCTGCCATGAAAGTCCGAGAGGCCTCTGTACCCTGGTTGTTGGTTTCTGGAGGTTTTCTGTACTCCTTTGAATGGGCCCTCCTTCCTGGTTGCTTTGTATGTCTGGTCATCTTTGATTGAAAACTGGGCATTTAAAAAAACCCGCCACCTCTCCTAGTCTTTGCAGACTGTCCCTGCCCAGGGGAAGATCTTCACGGATCAGCCCGGGGGAAAGGCACAGGGTTCTTGCTAACGGCTGTCTCTCCCCTGAGCCTGTGTGTATGCTTTAATTCCACACCCCCAGAACACCCAGTTGCTTTTATATATCTTAATTTCCCTCGGAACCTCACCCCTGCTTCTTATGGGTTTGGATACAGCACTGCATTCCTCTAGCCGTCATCTCGCCCCTAGCCCCCTGGGGGTCTGCAGACTCCTTGAAGACCCCTCTGGCGCGGATGGGTACCCATAACTGCTTTCAGCAACTTCCATCCCGGCATCCAGACTCTGCCACCATTCTCACCAGCACCCCGAGCCCTCTGGCAGCCCCCAGGTGCATCCGAACATCGAAAGCCAAGTTCCCCACTTTTCCTTCCACCCCGAGGACGGAGTCCGGGATGGGCTGGCTGGCTTGAAACCGTACTGGAACAGGCAAGCAGAGCCCATCCCAGTGGTCTCTTGTGCTCAGCCTTTTCCTGGTTGGGCGCCCATTTGGAGGCTGCTGCTGCTTTTTGAGTTGTCACAGAGTACTGTAGTCCATTTTATTATACATTTGGTATTTCCAAGAAGGAGCGAGGGTCTGGGCTTCTAGGCCTGCCCTCCTCTGGATTTTGATCGAGATATTTCCAACGCATTATTAGCTAGCTCGCTGGAAGCCTTCTGCATGATCTCCCTTTGTCAGTATGTCCCTCGGATCCCACAGATTGTTGGATTTGGCTTATTGCTGTATCCGTGACCTCCATACCCGAGGGCACCGTTGGGCTTCTTCCTTTATTGTTATTGTGGGATGTTCATATCATCCTACTTCATCAAAATGCGAAGAGAAAGGTTTTCTTTTTCTCTTCTGGAACAGGGATGGTCAATGATTATGACTTGCCTGTTGCAATCTGGCCCTGCTGTGTCACAGTTACAACTTCTTGTTTTGAAATAATGATAGATTTGCAGAAAGTTCAACGGTAGGAAGTACAGAGCGGGCCTGTGTGTATCTCAGTTCCTCCCCATGGTCACATCTTCCATTATTATTAGTAGCATATCAAAACCCAGAAACGGACGTTGGTAGAAATGCATCTATGTCGTTCTGACATCTCATCCCAGGCGTGGACTCGTGTTACTACTTCTACCATCAGAAGCCGGAATTGTTTCTGCCAGCACACACATCTCCCTTGTGCCACCACAGGGCGGTGGCCATGACCGCTCCTTCCCCCACCACCCTGACCCCCAGCAGCCACTAACTTACTCTCCATCTTTACAACCGGTCATTTTCAGCATGTTATAAAAACAAAATCTGATAACACGTGACCTTCTGAGTCTGGCTTTCTTTTGATTCAGTGTCAGGTTCTCAAGACTCATCTGAGTTGTTGCCTGTATCAGGAGTGTGTTCCTTTCTGGGGCGCCTGGGTGGCTCAGTCGTTGGGCATCTGCCTTTGGCTCCGGTCACGATCTCCGGGTCCTGGGATCGAGCCCCACATCGGGCTCCCTGCTCCACGAGGAGCCTCCTTCTCCCTCTCTCTCTCTCTGCCTGCTTGTGCGTGCTCTCTGTCAAACTTTAAAAAAAAAAAAAAAAAAAAGGATGCTCCTTTTCATTGCTGAGCAGGATCCCAGGGAAGAGGGATGTACGAAAAGTAGGCTCTTCTGGTTAAGTTCTGGGCTATTAAAATACGGTGTTCGAATACTCACATACAGGCTTTTGCCCGAAGCATGTTTCTTAATTTCTCTGGGGCGAAGGTCTAGGAATGCAGTTGCTGGAACAGGCGGTCAGCACATGCTTAGCCTTTTTCCAGAGTGACTGGACCGTTTCCCATTCTCCTAGCAGCAATACACACAAGAACCAGCTTCTCCATGTTTTTGCCAGTATTTGGTGCTATTTTTTTTTTAAAACTGTCCTAGTCGGTATGTAGTGGTCTCATGTCCCTAAGGGCTGGAACTGTTCATTTTTTGTGTGTGCCACTCTTATGTCCTCTTAGGTGAAACGTCTCCAGGGGTTTTGCCCATTTTCCATTTTGTTTTTTGGTTTCTTAACTGTTACATTTGAGTTTACATATAAGATAGGAGTCTTGTGTCAGATATATGCCTTGTATTTTGTCTTTCCACAGTCTTAAAGACGGTCTTTCACAGAACAGAGTAATTTTAACCTTGATGAAATCTATTTTTTGGTGTCCTCTTCCCTCAGCTTTCCCTGATGATTTTGAGAGAACATTTTAGCCTATAGGTTCAGCTGACTGAAGGGCTAGGAGACTCTGGAGGTTAAACATTCTTTATCCAACCACCGTATTTTAACCTACGTCCGGAAATGGATCAGCGAAGTTGGCGAGTGGCTTTTCAAAATCGCTGCTGATCTGTAGTTTCGACTTCTTGTTCGTTCCATTAATTTCTCCCTCCTGCTTCCCCTGGTTCACAGGGAGGACCGGCCAACACTTTCCCTAATGGACATAGATACTTGTGACTTCACAGTCGTTGCCAGTACTCTGCTGTTGCAACACGGAGGCAGCCACGGATGGTGCAGGAGTGTCCATCAGCGGGGAGGACATTTGCAGATAACTCGGGTCAGAGTTGAGCTGGGTTTCAAATCTAAGGAGGCAGTTGTCCTCTTAGTCCTTTAAAGGTGTACATTCTACCATGTTTGGTCCTTGCTGGTGGGACGCTGGTCGTCTACTTGTTCCTTCAAAGACCCACGCTGATGTGTCTTAATAAGGGGTGGGATGGACAGTATCTGGGACACCTTGTGCTTCTGGAATCCAGGGAGTTCCAGCTCTCAAACCTCTTTATTTTCTCCTCCTGAACTTTCTGTGAGACTCTTTTATATTTTCTTGTTCATTAATTTTTTCTTTGCTCAAATCTGGTTTTTTTTTTTTTTTAAGTATTTATTTTTAGAAAGAGGGCGTGTGAGCTGATGGGAGGGAGAGAGAGAATGTTAAGCAGGCTCCACGCTTAGTGCAGAGCCAGACCTGGGGCCTGACCCCATGACCCTGAGATCATGACCAGAGCTAAAATCAGGAGTCAGACACTTAACAGATTTGGGGTGCCTGGGTGGCTCAGAGGGTTAAGTTTTAAATTTCAGTTAACATATGTATTTAAGAGTTTCAAAATCTAGCATCTGAAGGTCTTATGGCATGGGTAAGAGTCGTTGTCTGACCAGACTCTACTTGGGCTCTGTGGAAATTTCAGTGAGGCCTTCTTTGGGGGTTCTGTCTCTCCCTGGGCCAGGTCTAACAAGCATTCTGCTAGGTCATTTAAGCCAGGATGACAGGTCCCCTTGCCATCCGACAGGGTTCCTCCGATCAGCCGGGGCTGCCTCTAGCAAGTTCCTGGCAGGGTGGGTTCGCAGAACTTCGCCGTCCCCGATGGTTCCTCTTGGTAATTTTGCATCCACAGACCACCCCCACCCGGGCCCTGCTCCTTGACTCTCAGTCCCCACTTTTCCCTGTTGTAACCAGAGCCTGATCTCTCTCTCCTCTATGGTCGGACCCCCTTGCAGTGGTTCCTGTCCCTCTCCAACAGTCCCCCTGAATACAGCCTGCCTGACGCTTCTTTTCCGAGCGTCATGAATAATGTCTCCTTTACCAGGGGCCCTACTCCTGCTCTGCGGTGCACGTGCTGACTTCCATCCCTGAGCCATGGGGCTTTAGCTGTGGGAATCGGAATCTTGCCCAGCGGCTGCCGCAGGGCTTTCCAGACTTCGGAGAGACTGAACATTCAAACCCCTGAGTGGCAGATCTGTGGTTTGTGGTTCAGGGAGGTGAGTTTATTGTTGTCTATGCTACTGTCTCCTCTGTCAGCTCTCGGGACTCACTGGACTTGGCTTGGGCAGGGCAGTCTTGGGGCATCTCCTTCTCAGTAAGTGCTCCTTTGCACAACACTTTGTCTTAACTCTCAGCTCCTGCCGGGCGGACAGGCACTCCGTTGTCATGCCGTGAACTAAGAGACAGTAACTAGTTTCCCTCCACGGAGGGCTGGGGCGGCTTACCGCACTGTGGAGGAGGGTCCAGGGGCACGAAGGCCCGGGCACACAAGTGGACGTAGGCAGCCGCCAGGTTACAGGCCAGGTGGAGCTCCTGAGGGCCACAGGCGTCCTGGACGCACAGGCTCAGGAATGGCCCGGGGTCCACCTGAAATCCAGCACCCAGAGTCACGGTCCTTGCCCACTGCACCCTTGGGAGTAGCGCAGGGGAGGGGTGAAGGCAAGATCGGGGCCACTTTTGGTCTCCTGGTCTACCTGCTGCATGGTTTCTGCTGGGGTCCAGACCCAGCCTGACACTCACCACCCTGAAGCAGTTCCCCAGGCAGGAACGGGGGTCCTGGAAGAAGGCCCAGCAGGTGGGGCTCCGGCCGGGGCATTCCTCAGTTTTTTCCACGGCCTTGCAGTCGCCACCCACCTGGAGAGGCAAAGCCCAGACTCAGGCCTCCCGCCTGGACCTCCATCTTCTTGGGCAGCTAGAGCAGGTGCATTAGTCTTCGGAGGCAATGACTACCCCCCTCGGCCTGGGACATTGTCTCCAGAGTATGCCTGCCCCCAGCCACTTTCTACCCTCAGTGCCCCCAGGATGGACAAGCCTGCAGGGGGAGGGGCCGGTGCACCAGCTCACCTGCCAGGCCAGGGCGAGCTCCTCCAGGCTGTGGGCCACTGTGCCATCCGGCAGTGTCTGCTCATTGGCTGCCTCGTTGTCATTGGTGCCCAGAAGGCCAGCAGACACCCCTGTGGGGCAAGGGGGCCATGGGAGGAGTCTGTCCTGTCCCAGGTTCCAGGGTTGCCCCAGCTCTCCACCCCTGATGCCCCCACCACCACCGGGGCTCTGACTCTCCCTCAGAGGGAGAGGAGAAAAGAGAGAAAGGCAAGGAAGGGAGGAAAGTGTCTGTGCCCCATCTGGACCTTCCTTCTGCCCGCCATCTTCATCCCGAGTGGCCTGGGCCCGCAGGAAAGCTAACTAGATTGAGGGAGCAAGCGGGAACTGCCCTCAACCCGGAGGGGAACGTTCCCGAAAAGGGGCGGAACATGGGGCCAGGGAGCACTGGGCTCCTTTCCTGGCCGTGGGAACGGGGGCCAGTACACTGACCTCAGTCAGGTCACCCCTACTACAGCCCACAGCCGGGAGGAGAGGAGGGGGCACTTGTGGGATTAGAGAGGCAGGGTCAAGGCCCGTGGGCACAGAGCCGAACAGTTATCTGTCCTTCTGCAGTGGGGACGGTGCCCGCACTGGCATGATCCAGCAGGGAGAGATGCTCTGGGAACCCCTTCCCATCTGAGTCCTTCAGACTTCTTCTCCCGCCTACTTAGGTCATAAGCCCTAAGGAGCAGCCGCAGGGAGTCCGTGGGTGTCCTACTCACCACCCCTCAAGAGCACCCCTCGCCAGGGCTCTGCTGGCCTCAGCCCTGGAAGCTGACTGTGGCCTCAGCACGGCCAGCAGCACCGGCTCGGAGGCTGCCCCCCCCAGGGCCCAGACCCACCGTGGAGCCAGAGACCCAGAGTCAGGCTGCAGAGGCCAGCTCGGACGTCACAGGCGACAGAGACGCCGTCCTCACTGCTCAGCTCAATCCGGGGGACGTCCGTCCTTGTCTTGGCAGGTGGAGGATCCACGTGTGGACAGCTCTGTGTCGGCCGGGAGGAGTCGTGGAGCCTGTAGGTCTGGGGGCCGGACGGGGCAGAGCGGACAGATGGTGGGCGATGTGGGGCGCCAGGGGGAAGGGTCAGGGGCCCAGGACACAGGTGTGTGGATGGGACGGCAGGCAGGAACGTGTTGTTGGCCTGGGCCACCTGCCCCTCACACTCTCGTGTGCTCACCTGCAGGCTCGGGTAGACGACCAGGGTGGTGCGGTTCAACTCCACAGACAAGGACAGGAGCCCCGAGGGGGCCCGGTTCAGCGTCAGCGAGAACGTGTCATGGGCAAAGTCCTTGGCCAGCAGCAGACGGCCACAGCGCACACCCAGGCTCCACACCTGGCCATCGAAGGTCACCACGTGCCTGGCTCCGGCCACCACAGCGTGGTCTGGGAAGAAGCAAGCCCAGGACAGGTAAGACGGGTCAGCTCTGCCTGCTGGCCTGGGGGCCCTGCACCCAGGGGAACCCCAGGGTGTCCGGGGCCGCTCAGGCCAGTGTCCTCTTAGACGCCCCCCTGGGGAGAAGGGGCATCTATCCCCAGTTCTCCCCCCCCCACCCACCCCGCAGCCCAGCACCCCGAGCTGAGCCAGCTCCAGCCATGTCAACAGTAAAAAGAAAAAAGGGACTGATACATGATTTCATTTATTCAGAACAGACAAATCCATGGAGCCCAAGGTGATGGCTAAGGAACCGAGGATGCTTGTGAGGTAATGAAAATGCTCTACAACTTATGGGGGGAGGAGGGGGTGTGTATCTCTGTGAATATACCCAAGCCACCGAACTATATGCTTGAAATAAATGGCGTTGTATGTGAATTATGTGTCAGTGAAGCAGTTGAAAAACAACCACTGTAAAAAAAAAAAAGTGCATAAAACTATGGCCAAAGACTCCATCCAGTGTAAGGAAGGTTCCAATGTAAGGGGGCCTAGCTCTGCCCTCTTTAAGGTGGGCAGAAGATGGTCTGGCAAGGGGACAGCGTGACCCACCGGGCCAGTTCCCCTGCTGAGCAGTGACGTGGGGTGGCATCTGGATGGGTGGAGCTGGGGACTTGGGGGATGCATTAGTGGACACAGTCCCAGGCCAGCGAGCTGCAGGCCCGCCCAGCTGCACAAAGAGGGTCCTTGAACACCCCTTCACCAGCCATCAGAGCTGACGGTGACATGTGTAAGGAACCCCAAGACCAGCTGGTCTGAGCTCACTGTGCTGCCTAACAGAGACTGTGGCCCCTGACTCTAAGACGGGGTCTGCGTGCCTCGAGCCTCAGCATTCCCACATGGACACTGAGGAGAACCATACTGACCCCCCAGCCCTACCAGTCCCTGAGGGCCACGCCTGCCCATGGACTTGAGACCTCCCCCAGCATCAAGGAGCTCGGCTCACAAACCACACGTGTCTGTGACCCAGAGGGGTGAGCGGTGTTGCCACCTCCCCTGGACAAAGGGGAAACCAAGGCCCAGAGAGAGGGGAAGACGCGCCCAGGCCACACTCGGGCACGAGCTGGATGCAAACTCCCTCAGGGCCCCAAGCCCCTGGAGCCACATCCGGTCCGGGCCCAGCCCGTGGCAGCAGGCCCTGCCTGACCCGGAGTCTGGACTCAATTAGCCGCCTTCCAGCTCCAACTGGAGGTCTGCCTTTGTGGCTCCAGCTCTGTCCATGGGGAGGGAGCTGGCCTCGAGCCCTAAGCTGCTTGGCCCACTTTGGGCTTGGGCCTCCGGCTTTCCTACTCTGGCCGGAAGCCCAGAGCTGCAGCCCAGCCCTCATCCAGGATGACCTTGGGCAGGCCAGGGAGCTCTGGGCCCTGTGGTACTGGGCTCAGGCTCCAGAGGCCACCCAGGACCAGCCCCCCATCTCTCTGCCTGCCCCTGCCACATCCCGCTGCCATGCGGCCCAGGGCTTCCCCGGGGAGGAGGGGGCCCGAGACTCACATTCGTGGGGGCTCTCCAGCCAGCGGCGCCGGAGCCCATAGTACTCAGCCAGCACGTTGGTCCTGGACAGCGCTCGGAGCGGCCGCAGCAGCTTCTCCACCACGTAGCTGGTCACCCGGGCCACGGCCAGGGGCTCGTCCACCGCGGGCAGCAGCGGCAGAGTCACCAGCACCGAACAGTCCCTGGGCGGAGCACAGAGGAGCTGGAGACCCCAGCCCGAGCCGTCTGTGCTTCAGGAACGAGCAAGAAGCACTGGAGGGTCCGGGCTCGGGGCAGACCCTGCGGCTTCCCGGGAGGACACAGGTGTCTGCGCTCCTGCTGGGCGTGGGAACGTGCGTGCTGCCCCCCCCCCCCCCCAGGGCTGCGGGTCCGCGGGCCCATCTGGGGGAACCCTGAGGATGGGCAGGCACCCGTCTGGGTGGATGAGGGCAGCAAAAGCATGGGAGAAAGGGGGGGTCAGAGCCAAAGGGGACCTTGGGAGTTCATCGAGGGAGGACCCTGAAACTCGGTGGAAAACGGGGGCTTAGGTCGACCTTGTGGGGTGTGAGGGAGGAGAGAGGTCTCAGCACCTGTTCGGGCTGGAGGGGGATGGGGAATGGTGGCCGCCCTCGACCGTGGGTGGAGGGGGTGCAGGGGGCCAGCGGGGAGGGCTTTTACCTCCCCCAGGAGGCCAGAAGTAGCTCCGAGGCCTCCCTGCCTGGCGCAGCCCTTCCTTAGCATCAGCACCCACTGGTGACCCCTTGCCAGCCCGGGGCCGGCCCGGGGCGGGAGGCAGGCAGGACAGTCCCCGTGGTACCTGGCTGAGAAGCGGTACAGGGCCAGCACGGGCCGACAGAGCCTCCTCAGGGCCTGTGACAAAGTGGCTTCGGCCCAAGACAGCATCTGGTGGGCGGCCTGCTGGGGCAGGGGGAGCCATCAGGGTTGGCCCCAGCTGGCAGGCCCACATCCCACCCCCTCACCCCGCCTCACCAGCTCCAAGGCTGCCCCGATGGGCCTGGGTGCCAGGGCCTGCCACAGCCGCACGGCCCCCTCCAGCCGCTCTCGCCACACCTCATCCAGGGGCTGCGGCGCCACCTCCAGGTAGGCGTCCTTCAGCGTGGCCAGGGGCCCTGCAACGGGGGGCCAACACCCACCGTGAGCCCCCTCCACACGCCCCCACCTCCACAGTCCGGGTGGCAGGCACGATGCCACGATCCCAGACCCCAGCAGGGAGACCAGCCCCCTAGACCACCCGTTCGTAGGGACAAGTGGCTTGTGCCCGACCCCCCCCCTTTCCCTGCAAGTCCAGAATGGTGGGGTGCACCAGGGGAGGCTTCCTACGTGCCCAGCCCCCAGGAAAACCCTTGGTGCAGAGTCTTCCCCGGCAGACCAGTGGTGAACACCTGTCGTCACCATGGGGTGTTGGGGAAATTGAGGGTGTCCTGGGTGACCTCCCCTAGAGAAGATTCTGGAAGCTTGGGCCTTCTTTCTCTCCCTTGCTCAGGCCTTGGCCCCTGTACCCCTTCCCTTTGCTGATCTTGCTCTGTGGGCTTTCGCTGTAACAAATCCTAGCCGCAAGCACGCAGATATTCTGAGAACTGAGCCCTAGCGAGCCACGGGAGCTGGGGGGAGGCTGTGGGGATTCTGACCCAGAGATACAAGCAGGTGGGAGAGGAGGACCAGCGGGCGGCCCTGGTGCTCCTGTGGGGAGGCCGGAGGTTCCCAGCATCAATCAGAGGACGCTCGGGGCAGCGGCTACTTAGTAACCACAACGGGAGCCCGAACCACAGAGCCACGCGGGTGCTAATCCCAGAGCCAGAAATGGGCTGTGGAGTCTCCCAGCGCTGGGCCCAACAGCAAGCAAGCTGAAACCCAAAAGAAATCAGGCAGGAACTAAGAAAAAAAAAAATCCCAGTTCCCAAAAAACTAAGGCAGCGGGCATGAGGAAGATGAGCTTGGGGACCTCCAGGAGTGGAACAGGAAGGCCGCAAGGCCCTGGAGGCCCTGCCGAGGGGCGGGCTCCCGCTGGGGCCCTCGCTCACGCACTCACGTTCCAGCTCGTCCCGCAGCTGCTCCAGCCCCGCCTGCAGCCTGTCCAGGTAGAGGGGCAAGTGGTATGTCAGCGCCTGCCGGGCCTGGCTCTGGCCCCACGCCGTGGCCACTGCCCAGCCACTCGCCGCCACGGCCCCCAGGCCTGCGTGGGACAACTGCAGGAGGGGGCCCACCGCGCTATCCGAGGGGCCCGCCGGCCGCACCTGGGCAGGGAAATCGAGGCAGGATCAGTGGGAGGATCTGGGGCACCCTGCCTGGTGAGTGGAGGGCGTCTCCCCACAGCCCAGTATGTCCCTGGCCCCCCAGTGCGGTCCACCCACCAGGTGCCAGAACCTCTCCATGTAGGCATCCAGGCCTCGGATCTCCCTCTCCAGCCGGGCTCCCACCTGGGCCCCAATGGCTGCGATCCTGGACTGTGGACAGAGAGGGACAGGCTGGGGGCACCAGGGTTGGGGGGGTGCTTCACAGAATTGGAGGGGCCGACAGGTTCTTGGTACCAGCCCTAGGGCCCCAGGATGTGTTTGCAGGCCAGAGAGCTGCCTCTGGTTCTCTGGGCCCTGTTGGACCCCAAGGGCTGGCACCCCTGGTGCCAGGGCCTCTGTCCCAGGGAGAACAGCGCCCCCCAGCCCCGGGCTGTCTCACCTCCACGCGGCCCAGCAGGGCTCCGGGGCAGCCGTGCGCTGCCAGGCGGAGAACCTGGGGGGCAGCCTGCAGGCTCAGGCGTCCCAGGGGCTGCACGGGCCGCCCACCGTCCAGGAGCAGGGCCTCCGCCTCGGCCGTCCGCCCGTGGGCACATGCCCGCAGCAGCACGCTCTCCTCTCGGCGTCCTGGGGCCAGGAAGGGTCCTGCTGTTGCCCCCAGGGCTCGGCTGGCTGCCGCCCAACTGTGCACACCGCCTCCTCTCCACGAAGAGCTTCCCGTCACCCCCGGGCCCTAATGTTTGCGGGCCTGGAAGCGCACCCCCCAAATCAGCTTCCCAGCCCTGCTGAGGCCTGGGGTCCTCCTTGCAGCCCACACCCACCTCCGCTCTGCCCAGCTAGAGCCTCTGCCAGCCTCCCCAGGCATCACAAGCCCATGCAGGTGGCCGCAGGGAGCTCACCGTCTCCTCCGAGCTGGGGGTGCCATGAAGTCCTAACGGGGCTCTCTCACTCAACTCTCAACACCCCAATCTCTGTCCTGAGGTCCAGCTGGGCTGCACCCCAGTCATCTGAGCGATCCCCGCTGTCTCTACTCACCTTCCTCATGGGCCCCAGTGGCCTGGAGGCAGCTCTGGGCCTGGGACACCGACAGCCTCACTTTCTTGTCCCCGTCGTCCAGGATTCCCTCCAGCTGGATGCTCGCCTGAGAAGCCGAGGTGGACAGCCGGCCCCGCAGGCTGAGCTGCTGAGCCTTGGGGCTGAGGATCTGCGAGCAGGAGGACAGAGAGCAAAGTGAGGCCTGGCCCCCCACTCTTGCTGGCCCCAGGTCCAGGGAGAAGAAAGGCAGCACCCACCCCCTGCCCCACATCTCCCAGAGCACGGGGACACCTACGTACTTCCCTACAAGGTTCGCTACCCCTGCCAACTGCAGAAGGCAGTCCTCTGTTCAGCAGCCCTAGGGTTCTGATTCGGGGGCTCCCTACAATGTTCCAGAAAAATCCGTCCACAAGGTTTCCAGGTGGGCGGGGTACAGCCCAGAGAACTTTATGAAATTTTACAGTGTCATGAGGACCAAATAAGGATGGGAAAGGCCTCTCTCCACCGCGTGGACCCCCACATGAGGCAGGGGCTCAATCCCAGGCTGGCAGGCCTTGGGGCACTGCAATTCCAGAAGCTGGAGCACCCAGGGGCCGGGCTGGCAGTCAGGGAAATGAAGCGGCCAGCCCCGGACCACCTTGGAAAGCAATGCTCTTTTGAAATCACCATGCTACAGTGCAGGGAAACAGAGGCAGAAAAGCCGTCCCCCATCCAGCTCTGGAGGCCGGAAGCAAACAACCACCCCAGGAGCACCTACTATGCATGGACACGTGCAAACAGCTCTGCTGAGGAGATGGGATTTGTGCCCACTGGACAGAGGAGAAAACTGAGGTCAGAAGAAGGAAAGCCCCAAAGTCAGGTGCACTCGGCCAGGGAGACACAGAGGTGGGCAGACGGGAGCAGTGATGGGATACCTACTGTGTGCCTGTGCCAAAGGGGGCAGAGAAAGGGGGTGCCCAGAACCCTACAACTGCCCTGATACGCCTGCTCCCCACTTACAGATGAGGGAGGGCGGGCTCAGTGAGGGCCCTTCCCAAGATCACTGGGCCAGTGGGGACAGAGCAGGCATGGAGCTCGGCTGTGTTCCCTCCTACCTTCCAGGAGGCAGGAAGACCCATAGAATATGTGTTACTGGGGCGGGGGGCTCCCTCTCAGGCCCTGCTCCCAATGATCTATACGCAATAACATGTGTAATCCTCAACGCCATGAATCCCGGGGAGGGAGGGTAGGTGCAATGACGAGGCTGGGATTCCAACCCAGACAGTCCAGCCGCTGCCTCGTCTCAGGGCTGGGGCTGGGCCAGGCGGGAGTGTCCCCACCAGGTTGCCAGCCTGCAGTTCTAAAAGTGGCCACTAGGAGGCAGGGCCATCCAGGCAGTGGTGGCCTTGCAGGCCAGAGCAGGAGGGAGGGCATCCTGGTGGGGGGGGGGGCGGAGGGGCGCTGACAGCCCTGACCTGGCCACTCACCTCCAGCTCCCCGGAGAAGTCTGGTGCCCGAGGCTTGCTGTGGTCGCGGACGGTCAGGTTGAGGCGCAGACCATGGTCTGGGTCCGGGGCGAGGCCCAGTTGGCAGTGGGAACGCAGCAGAAGCCCACTGTGGCCCAGGGTGTGCTCCCCAGAGACTAAGAGAGCCTAGAATGATGGGGGGTGTCAGCGGTCAGGGAGGAATGGGGCAGCAGCTTCCTCTCCCCACCATGCCTTGGTCTCTTCCAGACCTCCAGGGCTGTTACAGTAGCCTATTGGGTCTCCCTTCTTCCAGTTCAGCCCATGGTCCCTGCTTCACACTGTAGCCAGACTAACCTTGAAAATGCAAATCAGACATTATTCTGTCTTCCCGCTGTACCGAGAAAAAAAGGGGTTGCCTTGATATGGTCCACGAGTCAGCATTACCTTCTTAACCTCACGTCCTTCCTCTCTATAAAGGCTGCTCTATGTTCCTCCAATACCCAAAGCATGTCCCGTCACAGGGCCTTTGCACTGTCTGTTGCCTCTGCAGAACTTGTACTTGTCAGCGAGGCCCCCACAATCCCCCGTCCCCTCTCCCTGTGTCATTCCTTCACGGCACTCATTACACCTGAGTATGTATCTTGTTTAACTTTTTCAACCCGCTGGAACATGAGCTCCAGGGGGTGGGGCACCGGGTCTGTCCCTTTCACCATCCTTGCCCCTGCACCTAGTAAAGGGCCCTGCATTAAGTAAAACCCACGAATGCTTTCTTAATGGATGGATGGAGTTGGCAAACTGTCCCAAGAGCCAAGTTTGGCTCAGTGCTTGTTCTTTTAAATAAACATGCATTGGAAGATAGCCACACCCATTCATTTACATAAGTCCCATGACAGTGAGGTTGAGTGATTGTAACAGAGATCACATGGCTTGAGATGAGAAAATATTTGCTATCTGACCCTGTACAGGGAAAACTCTGCCCCTGGGATGAATGGATAGATGGGAAAATGGATGGATGGATGGATGGATGGATGGATGGATGGATGGAAGGATGGATGGTTGGGGGTAGGAGGCTGAGTAGGTGATGGGTGGGTGCGTGGATGGATGGACAGAAGGACAGACAAGAGAGTGGAAAGTAGGTGGATGAAAGGATGGATGGATGGGTGGGTAGATGGACAGAAGAACGGACAGGAGAGTGGGAAGTAGGTGGATGGATGGACGGACGGGTGAGAGGGTGGGTGAGTAGGTGGGTGGATGGACAGACAGCCAGAGAGGAGGTTGGGGAGAGATGGATGGAAGGATGGAAGGGTGGGTAGGTAGGAGGAGGGACCAAAGACCCAGCTAAGAACCCAGGAAGACTGTTGGGGGAAGGAGTCCCAACCCCTCACCTCCAACCACGATGAGGCTGAGTGCCTTTCATTTACTTGTAAAGCTCTCGTCCTGTGTCCCATCTCTGGTATCTCCCCCTCCCGCTCCTTGCAGAAGCCTACTGCCTCTTCTGCTGCTCAGATGGGACACAGAGGGCTGACCTGCCCTGCCCAGGATCGCCCCACCAGCAGACGGCAGAGCGGGCACGTGGGCACCGAGCGCCCACGCTCACACCCCTGCGCTCTGCAGATGTTGTCCTCTCTCCTCCTCCTCCCTGCATGGGTCCCTGCTCAGCTTCCCTGGGCCAGACTCACCCTGGGCAGGTCGCAGAGCCCCAGGTGCAGGGAGTGGTGCAGCCAGTGGGCGTAATCGGTCTCCACCTGTCCCTGGAGGCGGTGTGTGGCGCAGGTGCCGGCGAAGGTGAAGACGTGCTCGAGCGCGGCCTGTACGTGGAGCCGGTCTGGCTGGGACGGCCAGTGCCTCTGCAATGCGAGGGCACCGTGAGGCCACAACAGCCCTTTGCACTCTGGGCAGGTGTTTGCTGGGAGCACCGGGGGCCTAGCCTAAGGAGTCCCAGAACCCATGGTGCAAGACCCCAGCAGGAACAGGGCTGACTTTCAGGGCCAGCTGCCCACATTTCTCCTCGGCCCAGTCCCTGTCCCAGGCTCTACAGAACAGTGCTTGGCCCCAGCAGCAGTCCCCCGTAGGCAGTGATACTGGGGAGACCTTGACCCTGACACCTCCAGGAACCTGAACTCATGCTCCCAAAAGCGCCCTGGTGTCACCAGCCCCTTCCCTTTTCTGTTCTGAGTGCTCACCTCAGGCAGGACGCCTTGCTTCCCTCATCTCCCAGAGCTGTCCCTACATGCCAGTCAGGGAGGGATTTTTGTTCCCATTTTACAGACGAGCGCACCAGGACTCACACTGGAGAAATGAAATGCTCACGATCCTGCAGCCCGGCTAGCACTGGCATAGGACCCCATGGCCTCAGAGCCAGGCACTTTCTACAGCAAGTACCCCCACCCCACCTCCAGGGGTGACCTGCCTGGGACCCGGCTTTCTAGGCCTCACCTCATACGTCAGGTTCTGCTGCACCCGGCGTCGGTCCCAGGACAGATCGAGCTGCTCGCTGAACACGGCTGGGGTCTGTGTTAAGGCCCCACAGGCCCTGAGGGCACTCAGACCCCAAATTTCCTGGAGCTGACAAGAGGATGGAGTGTGGGACTTGGGGGAGTCCACACAGAGACTCCGAGTTAGGGAGAGCCCCGTGCGTGGCTTGGCAGTCCAGCCAGTGCATACCTGCCCCGGGGAGGCAGCCAGGCAGCCATCCCAGATGGTACTGAACTCTGAGGACCTGTTGGTCCAAGCGAGGTGCAAGGTCACGGGCTGCCCTCTGTCCCAGGCCAGCTGGACCTGCACGGAGACGGAGGGTGGTGGAGGGGAGGGGCGGAGGAGAGGCTGATGCTCTCCATCTGGGTGTGTGCTAGGGATGGAGGAGAAGGGAGTAGGGGGGTGGGACAGGCTGGCGCAAGTGCGTAGAGTGGGGAGGGTGGAGCCCGCCACTGTAGGGGACGAAGGCGGGAGCTAGAGACACTGGCCTCCCTCCTGCCCTTATCTGCAGGCGTCAGAGCCAAGCCCAGTCTGGGAGACCGAAGATGCCTCATTGCCAGTACCCAGCCTGGCTGTCTCAAAGCCAGAAGGAACTCCGCGCCCCTCACTCACAGCCCCTGGGCTGCTCTGGACTGAACAGTGGGCCCGCCCCCCTGCTCTTCTGTTGAAGCCCTCACCCCCAGAGGGGCGGTATTAGGACACAGGGCAGGTGGGAGGGGAGCTGGTATCGATGAGGTCATAGGGTGGCCTCCATAGGGGATTAATGCTCCTCCGAGCAGAGACCCCAGAGAGCTCTCCCCCCTGGTGCGTGAGGACGCAGGAGAAGATGTGAGTCAGCCAGAGAGCGCTCACCAGAACCTGACCAGGCTGCCAACCTCATCTCGGGCTTCTAGAAGTGGGAGAAATGCCTGTTCCTGTTTAAAGCAACCAAAACCACCCAGCCACACGCCCAGAGTGGTTTGTGATAGCAGCCCAAGCCGACTACGGCAGGGGCCCTCAGCTGACCTCCTTGTTCCCAGCGCCTGCCCTGCCACTTAACTCCGTCCCAGCCTAACTGTCCCTGGCTCTTCCTGAAGCTCGCCAGCCTATTCCTACCTCAGGTCCTTTGCACTCGCTGTTCCGTTCCCCCCTTGGAATGCTATTCCCTTGCTTGCCAGAAGGTGGATCCCTCGCATCTGGAGGCCCTCAACTGTCAAGCTGCCTACCCCAGGAGGCCCTCCCTGACCACCCCATCCGATGAGTGTCTGTCTCTGCCTCCTCACCACTTTCTTCACGGGGCTTATCACAGCTCTTCATTTTTTCTTCATTCGCTGGCTTGAATTTTAGACAGGGTCTCTGGCCTGGCCCAGAGGATCTACTTTTGACCCTGACCAACTGCCTTCCATTTCACAGCTGAGAACGCCAAGGCTCAGAGAGGGTCCATGAGCGGCCCGAGGCCACTGGCTGGTCAAGGAGCCCAGCCACCCTGCGTGGACCCCCTGCGGCTCCTGACTCAACTGACAAGGATATAAATGAGGAGTCACTGTATGTATGTACGTATGCGTGTCCAGTGAGATCATGCATGTAAGCTCTTGCCCTGCTGACGTGTGGGCTCTTTAAATGCAGGACTTTGTGCTCCCAGCCCTGCCTGGCATGCAGCAGGTGCTTAATAAGGAATCAGTGAAGGAATGAACAAATGACGGATGCTTCGGGCTGCAAGCTTCAGGAGTCTGACTCTGGAAGAGTCCTTCCCAACGGGAGACAAGCACAACCTTCTGCCCCTGCGGTACCCAGGTGGTGGGCTGGGGGCTCAGCCATGCAGCTCCCCACACCCCCAGAGTCCCCCACCAGGGGCCCACTGGACGCTCCCCACTCACCTCTGCGCTCCGCCGGCCACCCCTGCCCTCAGCGAGGCCGCTGGCCTCGATGCGCCACAAGGAGAGGCTGAAGGGGTGAGCCAGGGCCAGGCGGCCGGCCAGCTTGCCCTTCCCCAGCTGCAGAGAGGACGAGACCAGCACCTGGGGTGGGGGGACAGGCTGAGCTGGAGGCCTTGCCCAGAGGGGCCACTCCCTCCCCACCCCCTGACCCTGCACAGTCTCCCAGGGCCAGGGCATGGGGGCAGTGGGCTCTGAGCGCACAGCCCAGCACTGAGGGGGCCCTTGGGAGAGGCAGCCCATTTCTGCAGAGGAGAAGTCGAGGCTTAGAACGGAGCAGACAGGGAGAGTGTATGACTGAGGGGACTGGAGGCCTTTCTAAGAATGCCAGCCCTGCTTTCCACTAGCTCTGTGACTCCCGGCCAGTGGCTGTACCTCTCTGGGCTCTGATTCCATCACGTGAAAGGGGGACTGAAGAGCCCCCGGCAGGTGTCAGCCAGTGGCATTCTTGTGGTTCATGCATTGCTGGAACCCGATTCCACCCCCTACCCAGGGCCTTTCCTGCCATCTCCCGGGGACTGGGTCCCGCCAGGCAGGCCTGAGCCCCAAGTGTCCCCCTCAGGTTCCAGGCTCGGTGGAGTTCCTGGGGTCTCCTTCCGGCCCTGACACCTACCTGGTCCTTGCCATCCCAGCCCACGACCAGGTCATCCCGGTGTCTGTGTCGTGAGTGCTCGCAGGACAGATGGAGGCTGCCACGCCACGGTGGGGACAGGGACAGAGGCAGTGGGTGGGTGAGCTCTGCTGGGAGGGGGACACAGGGAGAGGCAGGCACGTGAGGGGAGCACATGGGCTCAGGGGCATCTCAGCGGACACAGCCACCAACTCAGGCAGGTGGCCATGGGGGCCCCCTCGTGCTTGGGTCATCTGCTCAAAATTCAGGGGGTCAGTCCTCACTCGGCCACACCACTCCGTGCACTCCCCAAGCTGTCCCCAGGAGAGCTCCAAATCTTTGTCACCCAGCAAAACCTGCCTGGTGCAGCTCCCAGCCAATGTCCTGCACCATCTGACCTCCCTCACGCTCGCGGGTCCCCGGTGTCCCACTGGGGCCACACTCAGCTGTCCTCCGCTCTCCTTCTGTCCAGAGTGTGACACAGGTGGTGCCCCCATAGCTGAGGCCTCACAGCGGACAGTCTCCGGGCCTCTAGGTTTCCCTCCCTTGTCCCCTCGGTGGAAGCCAGCTGCCCTGACCTCCTGCTTCAGGTGACCCCAGCTTGTGAGGCCACCAGTGAGTCCTGTCTTCCCAGACCCGTGGGTAGGAGGCCAGCAGAGATGCCACGGTAGACAGAGGCCACCTCAGGGACCTCTCAACTCTCTGGAAGGGGTGCCACCTGTCCCCAGGCCGGCTCCTGGGAACTGCGCCCAGAGACACTGACACAGATGCGTCTTGAGGAGCCATCACTGGTCCAAGGAACAGTGACCACATTTGTGGGCCCCACACTCAGCGCCGTAACCCTCAGTCCTTCCACTCCCTGATCCCCCAGCTCCCATGCTCTGTAACCACAGAGCAGGGTCCTCGGGCTGCTCAGCACCCCCACAAGCCCCGTGCACGCACGCCTGTATACATACATGCACACGCATGCTGTCCTGGTGGGCGGAGGAGTCCCGCGTTTCCTCTGCCTTGTGTGGAACACAGGTGGCAGCAGCCGTGACCCTGGGGGGATGCCGTCTGACCACCCAGCAAGCCGTGCCCCCGGGAGCGGGTCTGCACTGTGTTTCCCACTTGGCAGACGGCAGGTCAGGCTTTGCTCTGTGTGGTGGGGGCTCGTCTCACAGAAAGTGACAGTCCGTGTGACAGCACGGCCCCTTCCAAGCCCTTGGGGGACACAGGTGGCACCCTAGGGCTGCTGGGGGGACAGTACTCGCCTCCCCTGCTGACCATCGGCCCCTGCTCTGAAACCCCCTGGGGCTGCTCAGGGCCCCATCTAACACACTTCCTGTCTTCTTACACTCAGGGTACCCCTAACTCTGGGCTGGGGGGCCGGGACGCTGTGTGACCTGGGTCCCTCAGCCCTCCCGCTGGCCTCCTCTCCTCCCCCCAACTTCAGTGCACTCCGGCCACACCGGCCTTGCTGCTGTGGCTCCAGCACCCACTTTGTTCCCACCTCAGGGCCTTTGCACCTGCTTTCCCCTTTGCCTGAGATGCCCCTCCTCAGATCCCTGCCATGGCCAGTTCTTCCTCATCATTCAAGGCTCCACACGGACGTTACCTCCTCAAACGCACCTTCCCCCCCCCCCCCCCCGAAGGAGCCCTGCACCCCTCAATTCAACCCTTCTCACTCTCAGAAACACTCTGATGCGATTTCCTTCATGTTCACACCCCTGCTTACCACCTCTGCCCCTGTCGGCAGGGACCTAGGGCAGTCTTACTTCCAGATGGATTCCAGATGGTGCTGCCTGGGACAGCACCCGGGATAAGCAGTTGTTCAAAGACGGTTTGCTGAGCGAACAGGGCCCCCTACTGGTGACCCCGCAGACACTCACCCTGGACGCTGAGGTTCCCAGCGGGCCTGGGGAAGGGCCCCAAGAGGCTCCCGTTGAGCACCGCCTCCTGATCATCCCACAGAACTGTCTGGTGCAGAATGTGGGTCCCGCGGGCTGTCTTGTACAAGGTCTGCAGGACCAGCTGCCTGGGAAGGGCTCTGAGCTGGAAGAGAAAGACAGCTGTGGGTCACCGGGGAGCCCGGCCCACGCTCCTGCTTCGGGTCGGAAAGAAGAGGTACTTTCAGAGGAGGAAAGACAGGGAACGTCTGTGGGGCATGAACGGTTTACTGGGACATCATAAAGCCAAAGGCTCCCCAGGGATGGGCAGACAATGGGAGGGAGGGGTGTGGGGCACGGGGAGCGGGACACAGGGAGACTGTGTCACCCTCTGAACACATCACCACCTCTCAGCTCTACTTCCAAGCTGTGTGGCCTTGGGCCGGTTTCCTAACTTCTCTGAGCTCAGTTTCCCCGTCTATAAGAGCAGATGAGACGGACAGCACTAACCTCTGAGATGATGCGAGGGTGTGTCCGCCCAGGGCCGACCCGTGGGCAGTGCGGCGTGGGAGCTACTGAGGTTGGGACTAGGGTTTCTCAGGCAGGTACTGAGCATGTATTAATTTCCGGACCCAGGGCTGAGCATGGGGGTACAAATAACCAAGACGGGTCCTGGCCCTTCAGGGGCTCCTGGCGGATGGGGAGATACAGAGACAGAAAATGACAGGCCCAGGTGACAAGGGTGGCATGAAAGATATTCAACAGGCAAAGGAACACAGAGAAAGAAGTTGGAGAACAATGCAAGGAAGGGCATTCTAGGCAGGAGGATGGGTCTGGGCAAAGGCTCAGAGAAGGGGACTCTCCCCGTTAGGTGGGTGCCCCCTTTGGAGGGGGGGGGGTGTCAGGGGCCCTGCAGGGAGACTTGCCAGGAGGAGGGAGGAGTTTACTTTTGAAGGTCTTACTGCCCTACCTTGACTCAAGACACCATTATTTCTTGCCCCGCTAAGCACAGTGGCTTCCTCACTGCTGTCTCTGCTGCCCCCTGTAGGTCGCTCCCCATACAGCCGCTGGAGGGATCTGAAATCTTCATTTGGACTGTGTCCCCCAAAAAGCTTCCAATTTCAGAAAACTAAATCCAAACTCCTCCCTGTGGCTTGTCATGCCCTAAGATCGGACCCCACGATCTCCTACTGCCCCACCCTGCTCCAGGCCAGCGGCCATGCCTCAAACAAGCCTACTCGTTCCTGCCCCAGGCCCTTTGTATGTGTTGTTCCCTCAGCCTGGAATGCCCTTCCACCAGATTTTCAAATGGCTGCCACTTGCTTGTCATCTGGGACTAGCTCAGATGTCACCTTCTTTGTGAGGCCTTCCTGGCCACCTGAAGAGCTGCCTGGCCACACACCCACTCTTAATCACCCCATTTTCTTTTCTCCCTAGAATGTATCCATCTGGATACATTCCATCTGGAATGTTTTCTTATTTGTGTGATTTCCTCCCCAGCAGACTGTGCAATTGGTGAGAGGAAGGACCCACCAGTCCTGTCCCTGGCAATACTCTCAGCTTCTTGAGTGGTTCCTGCCCTGGGCCCTACCAGGGGTTCAACAAATAACATGGGAGGGAGGAAGGAATGCACAATGAGAGCAGCTGAGAACCCATTCCAGCACGTTTCCCCCCACTCCAGAGCCCCTACAAATCCCTCTCTTCTCCCGGAGCTGCCCACGGAGTCCCCTTCCCCCCACAGCCTGCCCTGGCTGCCCTCCATGCACCTGGGGGAAGGTCTGCTTCAGCCTGATGGTGTTGGTGACACTGGCCTTTGTCATCACCAGCCTGGTGCCCACATGGAAATGATGGTCCTCCCCCTCGAAGAAAATCGTGCTCTCAGCCTCACGCTCCAAATACTGTAGCTGGGCAAGAAGAAAAGCAGGTGAGATATTTTCTCCTTGGTCTCTGATCGCATATTTCTACAGATCCTGGTTCCAGGCTGGAGGCTGTGGCCCCAGACACCCACGGCTTCCTGGACTGTTTGGAATCTGGTGAAAGGAGGGTCCTGAGCCTTGGTCTGGGCCAATGACAGCCACCTCCCCGTCCTTCCTGCTGCTGTCCCACTGATTGGAAGACAGCTACAGGCCTGGGGCCATCAGGCAAGAATTCCAGTTGCACTACCATAGTGGACGGCAGGGGGCAGTCTCGTGCAAGGAACGAGGCACCGGCTGGGCCATCCAACATATGCCACCTCCAGCACTCCGTCACAGGGGGTAGGTCACCTCTGCCTAGGTCCTTCACGACGGGAGTCTCTGCTTTCTAACCTGATACACTGGGATGGTGACACTTCATTCATGTGTCGATGTGAAAATTGTACCAGACAGTGTGCTCTCTTCCAGACTGGCTCCGTGACAGAATCAGGTAGGGCGCCAGCTACACACGGAGACTCTGTCCCCTACCGACAGCTGGGAGAGACAGAACCTCCGCGAACAGGCTGGGGAGACATTCTTAAATAGCCCCGCAGAGAGGTCTGACCTCAGTCCAAGCTGAATTCGGTCACCCTGAATCTTGAACAAAGAGTCTGACAAATCCACACGGAGGATTTCTGCAAAATAAGTGCCTGGACATTTCAAAATTGTCAACGTGTGACTTCTTAAAGGTGGTTAAGGACTGGGGCGCTGGGTGGTGGCGCCCGTTAAGCGTCCCACTCTTGATTTTGGCTCCGGTCATGATCTCGGGGTTCTAAGATCGAGCCCCTTACCAGGCTCTATGCTCCGCGTGAACCCAGCTTGAGATCCTCCCTCTCCCTCTGCCCCTCCTCTCTGCGTGGGCGCGCGTGCGTGTACGTATACACACACACACACACACACACACACAGTCGCTCTGTCTCTGTCTCTCTCTCAAATCTTTTTTTAAAAGGTGGTTAAAGGGGCGCCTCAGTGACTCAGTGGGTTAAAGCCTCTGCCTTCAGCTCAGGTCATGATCTCAGGGTCCTGGGATCGAGCCCCGCATCAGACTCTCTGCTCAGCGGGGAGCCTGCTTCCTCCCTTCTCTCTCTCTGCCTGCCTCTCTGCCTCCTGTCAAATAAATAAATAAAATCTTAAAAAAAATAATAATAAAAGGTGGTTAAAGACAATGAAATGCTTAGGGGCAAAGTCTATCGATACCCGCAACTTACTTTGAAATGTGTCAAAAATTCAGGATAAAGCACTGACAAAGCAAGTAGAGTGGAACAGGGGTGAGAAAATGGAGGCAGTGGGTATGTGGACATTCACTATAAAACTGCTTTAATTTTCCAGGGTCTAAAACATTTAATAACAGAATAATGGGGGAAAACTAGGTACGGGCTGGGAGAAGAATATCTGGATCAGGGGTCTGCTTTAGGCCACATTCGGCCCACCACATGGTTTTGTAAATAAATATTGTAACACAGCCATGGCCGTTTAGTTACATCCTGTCTATGGCTGCTTTTCTGTGATGGTGGCAGCTCTGAGCAGTTACAACAGAGATCGTACTGGGTTTAAAGGATAAAACAACTACTTATAGTCCAAGTTTGCAGACCTCTCTGTTCTAGATTAACTCCCTCAAGAAACAGGGCAGCTAAATACTCTGGGTGATCCTGAAATGTCTCTTGGGTTTAAAACAAACTGAAAACACACAAACGAAAAATTCAGCATTAAAGAACATTATTGGGGAAACTGGGAAAGGTTATTAGGGACCGTATATTAAATAACAGCATGACTACATCATGTTAAACTTCCTGAATTTTCTAATTATGCTGTGTTATGTAAGGAAATTGCCTTGTCATTGGAACCACTCAGCCAAGCATGTAGGAGTAAAGAGGTATGTGTCCAGAAACATGTCCATCTCGTCCCTTAATGGTAAAATGAACGTGGGCATGTGTATGACTAGACAAAGAAGGTATGTGACACATAAGTACAAACAAAGTTGTGGCAGGTTATTAACAACTAGGGAATGTTCTCGGTCCTAAAATAACTTTTCTATATGTTGAAAACTCTTCAAAATAAAGACCGGGGGGAAACAAAGAGGCCCCTGAACGCGCAGTTGGCAGGGATGCTTGGGAAACACTAAAACCATGTGGGAACGTGCTAGGGCAGGGCCAGGCACACAGTAGGTACTCTGGGAACAAAGGCAGCCGTCCTGGGCAGGGAGACCAGTTAACAAAACTGGGTGGCTGGGGCGCTAACCAAGCAAGGAGCTGGGCAAATGTAACAACCAGTCACTCACTCATTAGCCAACATCTTTCATGAGCACCTACTATGTGCTGGGCCCTGGGCCAGGTGCTGGGCATTCCTGATTTGGGGAAGAGGGGCAGACAGGCAAACAGGTCATGGCAACAGAGTGCGGGGGGGGCCACCAGCCTGGGCCTCTTGTCAACCCCCCACCTCCACCCCAGGGCCCCCAAATGCTACATGCAAGCCAGATGCATGACCGCGGGCTGTCCTGGGGGTTCCAGGTGGGGAAAGGATTTGCGGACAAGGGCGGGAAGATGTGCGGGGAGCCTGGGCCGTCAGAAGAAGCTGGGGCACCCGGGAGGCGGTGGGGCTCGGCTCAAAGGCAGCCCGCCAGGTCTGGTGAGGCGGCGCCAGGCTCCAGGCATGGCGTGGGCAGGCAGGCCTCTCCTACTCCCCAGGGTCTTGTGGGCCCAGCTGGGGGCTCCGGGCCTGGCCCAGGAATGTAAGCCTGGGGATGTCTGAGAAAGCTGGAGCCAGGGGTTTCAGGGGGCAGCCCCCTGGGGCCTGCAGCAGGCCTGTGCACACAGATGTGGATGTGTAAGCCCTCCCCGGCGGGGCCCGGCCGGCATGGCCCCCGCCCACCACGGGCAGGGCGTCTGGAACCAGTTAGGGCTCAGAGGCAGCTGGGCACAGTTACCTTGGCTGAGGCTGAGGCTCTGCGGGGGAAGCGGCCCAGGAGGGCGGGGAGGCTGTGCCGGCCGGACAGCTGCAGCTCTTTCCTGGAAGGAGACAAAGAGAGTGTCTGAGGCCGGCCTGCGGGCGCCCAGGGCTGGGTCAGGATTCAGACCAGCCTCCCCCACCCGCAGAGGGCAGGAGATCCACGGACACACCCAGAACCCAGGCAGGGCCGTTCATGTGCCCCGGGCCTGAGGGCCGAGCAGGGCCGTGGTTAGGGCCACAGCCTGGTGCCAGGTGACCCACGTTTCGACCCCCACCTGGCCCGTGCCTGGTTCTGGCATGTGGGATATAGCACCTCTGGGCCTCAGTTTCCCCTTCAGCAAAATGGGCTGCAGGGGTACTGGGCTGAGTGTCTCCGGTCAGGTTTGGGCAGGGGAGGCCTCCGCAGGGTCTGGACAGCAGGATTTTAACTGTACTCACTCCTGGTAGCCCTGTGCTCACCGTGGCCCTTCAGGCCGGGGTGCTCGGGGCTCCCCACTGATGCTGTGGGGCACTGCCCCCTTCTGGTCCTTCTTCCACAGCAGCGCTGCTATCTTGGGCCAGATGGCCCATAGCCGTGGGCCGACCTGTGCCCTTGGTGAGGGTTAGCGCTGCCTCTGGCCTCTGCCCACTAGAAGCCACCGGAAATTTCCCCAGACGTCGCCAAGTGACCCCGGGTGGGCAAACCCACCCCAGGTGAGAACCATTGGTCTAGACCACTCCCAGCTGGCTTCCTCATGCCCCTCAGGGACCCCGTGTGGGTGCTGGAGCCAGGCAACCCTCGCCCCGGACACATACACGTGCGAGGCCGCTGAGCTCTGGGCCAGGCAGCCAGGAGATCCCCACACTGAAGAGCTATAATAATTATTAATTTGTATGAGGCCTAGCATGCATTTCACTTGTGAGACCAAGTCCTCGTCCATGTCATACCCCCGAACGTCAAGGTTATTTTACTAGCTGTGTGACCTCGGGTGAGTTACTTTGCTTCTCTGTGCTTCTCCTCTCCACATCTGGGCAGTGGGGCTGCGGGGAGGGGTCAAGGAGGTGCTGGGGGTTGGAGGTGAGCACACAGCAGGGGCTCCACTGATGTCTCCCCCGCACCCCCTCTTCTGGTGGGAGGAGAGGGGACCCCCAGAGCTGCAGAGAACCCCTCACCGGAACTCATGGCTCTGGCCACGCACGTCGAGGACCAGGCTGGCTTGAGAATCGCAGGTCAGCCGTAGGGAAGACAGCATCTGTTCCTCTGCCCAGAGCTTCTGGAACACGAACTGTGGAAGGGACAGGCGTGAGGTGTGAGGAGTGCAGCGGGCCCGAGGACCCGCGTTGGCCCCACTCTGCAGCTCCCTCCCGGCAGCCGGCACTGCACCCCACCAGACCCGCACCCCAGACATCGGCAAAGAATGAGCCCCCCCCACATCTCCCCATCACTGGCCTGAAGCCAAGGAAAGGGGGTTTAGAGGTGGTGAGGGAGAGTGGAAACCGGGTCTACTCAGTTGTGGGGTACAGGGACCAAGGACAAGGACCCACTGTGTGAGGGGTACCCGGGGATCTCCACACGGCAGAGTGCAGTGGGGGCAGGGCAGTACTGGTCACCGGAAACAAGAGGTTGTGAATGAAGCTTCCGGAATGGGCAGCCAGAGAGCCCAGCCCGGACAGGTGACCAGGGCCTGGCCCCATTCAGGAGACCACAGCAGATTCCCCCTCTCAGAGGTGGGAGGGCATCGTGGGAAAGGGCCTAGGTGCTAGCCTGAGTCCCTTTTGCTGCCCCCTTGCTACGTGACCTTGAGTAGGTGACATACACACGCGTGTCCCACAGATGGGGATGACGGGGACTGTCGTCACAGCAGCAAATGCTTCTGCAGCAAATGCTTCTACAGCATCTGTTTGACCAGATACCACCACTGTCTCCATCCTCCCAAACCCCATGCTGTCCGTACAACTATCATCCCCATTTCAGGAACAGACTGAGGGCACAGAGAGGCTAAGGAATTTGCCTGAGGTCACACAGCATGCTGTGTGAGTCAGCTGGGATCTGAAGTCCAGAGCTGGGGTTCTTAAGAACTATGCCACCTGCCCATCGTGGGGCATTAGGAGGAGGAAAGGAATCAGGCCATGGAAAACCCCCAGGACGGCACTGAGCATGGAGCAGGGGCTCCAACAGCAAAAGCTGGGCTTTGGCTCGAGGGCGAGAGTAGAAAGGCAGAAAGCACACAGGGCGGGGACCTGGAACGGGGGCTTCCAGCATTTACAAATTGTAAAGTGCTGGAGAGACACTGCGCAGGACATCTGTTGGGCGAGTCCGTAGTCGGTCCCCTGCACACTGGGGAACAGGACGGAGTGGACGGAATTAGCAGGGAGCCCAGCCTGGTGGGGGCAGGGGGTGCACCCACTCCTCACCTGGGTGGTCGAGGGCAGGCCCAGCCTCCAGAGAGCGGGGGCCGCATGGCTGGCGTTCACCAGCAGCTCCAGGGAGCCATTCACCGGCCAGGACACCAGGGCTGCCACGTCCATGCTGACACCACCATCCCCTCCGTGGAGGGCCACGCTGGCCCGGGTCTGGGTCTCTAGGGGCAGAGGAGGGCACAGGCTGCTGGGGGCTCGGTTCACCTCCCTGTGCATGTGGGACCGATGCCAGACAAGGCTTTTGCTTCTCAAGAGCCTCTGGGACTTCATCTGCCAGGTGGTATCCCCCTCGATGTGCGTGGCCGGGCCGGCTCCTCTCCCCAGGATTGCTGGTGAGATGACACCTCTGAGAACCCACCTGAAGTACCCCCTGACCCTTCCTTCTCCCTCCCTGGGGTCGGTCAGCCCTGGGAGGGCAGGACCTTCCGTCTGTTCCCTGCTCTGTTCCCAGCACTTGGCACAGCTCTGGACACATCGCAGGCAGTGGGGAAATAGACAAATAAATACTGATCTCCGGGTTTATCAAACATCCAAAGGATATCAAATGATACTAACCTGGAGCCTGCCCGGCCCAGGATGGAGGGTCCCCGCCCATCCCACCCACCTGGGGAACCTCCAGGGTCCTGCCTCCCAGGGATGGCGGGGGTGGGGTTGGTGCAGCTCATAGCTACTGCCCGTGACACCTGACCCAGCGCCATCACCTGCCATCTGGGCCCATCGGGGCAGGTAGCGCTCTAAGCCTCGATTTCCTCATCAATAAAGTGGGCACAGCCAGCCCACCTTGAGTGACCCTGCTAAGAAGAGAGAGAACACCCCTGAGAACACCTGCCCGTCAGACACACAGGTCCCAGGAAGGGTTCTCTTCCTTCCTTCCCAGGCGGTGTTCAACCCCAAGCACCCGCTGTGCGTGGGGCCCAAGGAGGAGGGGACCCACATTGAAGGGGACCCACATTGAAGGAGCCCCAGTCTCCAAGCCCGGGGAAGTTCCAGATGGTCAGAGACAGCAAGAATGTTAAGGCCAAGCAGAAAATGCCCCCCACCGAGGGGCTGGGACAGCCGGACGTGAGCAGCCGTATGGAGCGGAGACCTCTCCCTGGCTGCAGGTGACCACGCCAGACCTCTCAGGGGCGAGGAACTGGGTCACCCTGGAATGACTGTCCCATCATTGACACACCACGTCCCCAAAAAGCCCTTCCTCGGAGCAGTCTGTGAGGTCAATCCCCCTGTTGGCTCCAAGTACCCAGTCACCTCACAGGGGGCTGAAAGCCAAGGATGGAAAAGTTTGAGGCCAGGAGAAGATGACCCAAGGGACAGGGGAGCCCCCGAGGGGTCCTGATCTCTGCATTCTACACAGGGGGCCAGCAGGGGGCCTGGAGCCACGCTGCCTGGATTCAGGTCTTGATCTCATCGTGCCAAGGCTGTGTGACCTGGAGCAAGTGACTCAACCACTCTGAGCTTCCTTTCCTCCCCTGCAGAATGGGAACAGTTACTAACCCCTACCTCATATATTCACGAATTCACTCAACAGATTAACTGAATAACTACTAGGCTCCACTCTCTAAAACAGGCAAAAATCATCCCTGTCCTTGTGGAGAGTGCATTCTAGGGTGGGGTGGGCAAAAGACAGGCAATGAGAAATGAAGATCCTGAGTCAGTCGGTCCCATAGGATGTTAGAGCGACCAAGCCAGAAACAGGGCTGGGGCGAGCGCGAGGGAGGTGGGGTTGCCAGTAAATAAGCTGGGTGGGGAAAGCCTCACTGAAGAGAGGACACTTGAAAACCATCTGAAGGCAGGGAGGGATTGAGACAAGCAGACGTGCAGGGCAAGAGCCTCCCAGACAGAGGAACAGACTATGCAAAGGTCCTGAGGCAGGAGCCAGCCCAATGTGTTTGAAGACTAGCAAGGAGTGAAATGAGCAGGGGCCAGAAGACGGGGTGAGAGAACAGAGGGTGTGGATCCTGAGGGCTCAGAGGCCCCACTACGGGCTTCGAGCTTCCCTGGGCCTGAACGGATGGCTGAGCAGACTCACTGAGCTTCTGTGTTCAGAGAGCTTGCCTGGTATATGGTAAGCACCCCATCAACACTGGCTCTTACTACTTCTCCCCTCCATTAGAGGTTAAACTGCTTATCCCTAAAAATCATGTTGAAGCCGTAAGCATCAGTACCAATGAAATGTGGCCTTATCTGGAAATGGGGGCCCAGCAGAGCGGATCAGGTCGAGACGCGGTCTTGCTGAAGTAGGGAAGGCCCTCAGCCAGTGACCGGGGTCCTTAAAAGAAGAGAAGAGGCCCAGGCACAGAGGCAGAGATCAGAGGGAGGCAGCCACGAGCCAAGGATCGGCTGGGGCCTCCAGATAGAAGATGCCAGAAAGGATCCCCCCATCGAGCCTTCGGCAGAAGCACAGCCCTGCGGACACCTGGGCTCCAGGACTGCTACAGAGGACACACCTTTGCAAGTCTAGGAAAGGAATACAGTCTCCCCCCAGGAACCAGGGCTTCAAGGGCAAGGATGTCCTTTGGTTCTGAGAGTGGCAAGCAGGCCCCGGGGTGGGGGGAACCGGCCCTCCGGTCCTGGGGCGGGGCCCTGGGTGCCTTACCGTGTGTCTGCAGCTTGGCGCTCAGGCGGGCCTGGCCTGGGAGCCCGGCCTGCAACAGGGTCACGCTGTTGTGCTCGCTCCAGCCAGAGAGCTGCAGGTGTCCCGCACGGTGACGGCCACTCACGGAGTAGTTCACAGACATGGGCCCTGCTGAGATGCATCCGGAATGCTGGAAGCTGGAACCGCTGCTGGGAACGTCCACAGAGGCCTGGAATGACACGCCGGAGAGTGTGGCTCGCCGGGGGCAGAGACAGCCAGCCTGGCCCAGCTCGCTCCGGCTCCCGCAGACCCACAGCACTGTGTGTGGGCGGGGGCAGCTGAGACCCACCACCTAGCGGGAGTCGCAAGGGAAAGAGCAAGGGGACATGCGCTGTGTTGCTGGGTGGGGCGTGCTGGCCCAGGAACAGCTGCCTGCAGCTACGGGGTTTCCATGTGGGGTAGTTAAGAAGTTCTGGCATGAGAGAACCGAGGCACACTACTATGAGTGGGCCTGATGCCCTTGAAAATACTTAAAATGGGGGACGCCTGAGTGGCTCAGTGGGTTAGGCATCTGCCTTCAGCTCAGGTCATGATCCAGGGTCCTAGGATCGAGTCCCACGCTGGGCTCCTTGCTCAGCAGGGACCCTGCTTCTCCCTCTGCCTGCTACTCCTCCTGCTTGTGCTCTCTCAGACCATTAAAATTTTTTTTAAATACTTAAAATGTAATACTTTTATATATTGTACTACAATAAAAAATGTTTGCAAAATACACATAACTTTGGAAGGTTTTCGACAGGCATGAGCTCTCTCTGTCTCCAAGCAGCCCCCCCGACCCATTTTCAGCTCTCTACCTGGCCTCCAAAGGGTAAGTTTGCGGCCTCTGTCCCCCATTGGAGCAACAGCGACCAGCACGGGCATAAAGCCCCTCGCTGCGTGGCATCAGCGGCTTTACAAAGCAGGAAGTTCTGTCCCGCCCTTCGGTGATGCTGGCTGAGCGCCTACTAAATGCTGGGCCCTGTCCTGCACCTGGAGATGCCATCGTGCACCAAACACGGGATTGCCGGGGCTGTGCAGCCTGGAGGCCGGCTGCGGGAGACAGACCAGGACAAGGTAGAAGGCATCGCGGGCCGGATGGAAAGAGGATGGAAAAGAGAAAGCAATCGGGGAGCATGTGAGATACTAAGAAATACACAGGCGTAGGTATCTATGCCTTTGCCCCCGGTTCCTGCCCACATCTGGTCTGTGATCCCTGTTCCTGACCCAGAGCTCCCGCCCTCGCAAGCTCCCCAGTGAGTGAGAGAGGGGAGCGTCTTACTGGAGCTCCTCAATCCCTTGGAATTTCGTGGGTGAGACTACTGAGGGGACTCTGGGTGGGCTCCCCAGAAGGACCAAGCCCTGGTGAGAAGCTGGAACCTTTAGCCACCGCCCCCGTCCTCAGGGAGGGGAGGAGAGGCTGTGGGGCGAGTGAAAGATCCGGCACACTCATGGGATGAAGGCCCGTGAAAATCCCTCAACCGTGGGGCTCGGGGGCTTTAGGGCAGGCTGAACACATCCACGGGCAGGGAAGGGGGCACCCGCGAATGGATCGTGGGTGGGGGAGTCCCCACCCGTCTGGTCCCACGTGTGCTCTGAGTGGCAGACGAGAAACAAAGCCATCTTCTTTACAGAGGGTTCGGGTAGGGGAGACAGGGGCCAGGGCAGGGGTCTTCAGGGAAGCCCGGAGAAGGGACATGGGTGCAAAGACCCGGGGAGGCCGAGCGGGCGGTGGGCTTCGAAGGGAGGAAACATCTGGCGAGCCTGAGTACGGGGGACAGGGAGCCAGAGGACAGTCAGCCCCCCGTGGGTGAACTCGGGGGGGGGGGGGGGGGTCCCTGGGGGGGTGAGCTCAGAGAGAGCACAGCACCAGATCCTTGCACGAGGTTTTTGGACGTGGAGGGGCTCTGGGTGGAGACCCAAGGGGGCAGCAATGAAGGCAGGAGCCCAGCTAGGTGGCTGGAACCTGGGTGTGACCCAAGGTGGCCTGGAGCAGATGACACAGCTGGAAGTGGGGGACAAGGGGTCGGGCTCCGGGCACATCTGGGAGGACATGCCATCTGTGTCTGCTGAAGGCGGGGTCCGGGGTGTGAGTGAAACAGGGATGAAGGCTGACACCAAGGGTTTTGCGGTGATGCTGGGGGTGCGGGGACGAGGTGCCACTGAGATACGGAAATGGGAGGGGCAGGCGGCCGGGCTGGGCAAGCCAGGAGCCCACCCGCCTCCAAGGGGAGAGAAACATGTATACAGACCTGCGGGTGTGGGGCCTAAAGAAGGAGAAAGGGGGGAGCTTCTGTGCAGCAGAGAGAGATACCGGCGCAGAATGCCCAGGCTGAGAGCAGGTAGATAAGGCTAAAACGGGGTCAAGGACACGCCCTGGTCCACAGGGAGGCTTTGGACCCAGGGGCACGTGGCTAGGCTAGGGAGAGGAGCCCTAACCCTACTATCGAGATGAGGAGATTGAGGCTCAGAGGGAAGTCTGAACCTTGTTCCACCTCCCCTTTGTATCCACCTTACTCCCAAGAACGTTTGTTGAGTGAATGCATGAAAGCACAAACGCACGCATGAGTTTCCATTATGACCGGCGCTCGCCGAGGCTGACCTGCAGGCCCAGCTTGTCCGCCAGCCACGGCGTCCGCAGCACGGGGATGTTGTGCCGGAGCGTGTAGGACAGGGAGACGTGCTCTGGCTGCCGAGTGAACGTCAGCTCCTCCGACACCTGCCCGCGGGGACAACTGTGAGACCTGGGCCTTGGGCTGGGCTGTCCCCAGGACCCCCACAACCCCCTGCCCCCAGCTCCTGGAGGCCCCACCTGCAGAGCCCCACACCTGTTTGTCGTCGACTCGGACCCACAGGGTTCGTCTGTAGCCCAGCCTGTGGCTCTCGGTGGCCAGATCCAGCAGGACACGGGCTGGGAGGCCCAAGGGGCTGGGCTGGGGGAGGCTGTGTACCAGCAACATAGCCACCTCCCGCTGGGTCTGCGAAGGAGGCAGAGAAGCAGACTCCGTGCCTGGCAGGTGGCCAGAGTGCCCCACGGAGGGGAGCATAAAGTACTCAGACATTAAATCAAGCCCCGTCTCCCCCTCCCTGTTGTCTACCGCGCCCTAGAAGAACAGTCAGGGGAATTTCCACCAAAGGCAGCGAACGTATTTTGGGATGCCGGATAGAAAGGAAGGGGCAAGTGCAAAGTTCACGGGGGAGGAGAGGAACCTCAGAAAGGCAGGCTTCGGCGAGGTTGAGGGAGGGACCCACAGACTGTTTGAGAAGGACGTGCCTTAGGGGCGCCTGGGTGGCTCAGTGGGTTAAGCCGCTGCCTTCGGCTCAGGTCATGATCTCAGGTTCCTGGGATCGAGTCCCACATCGGGCTCTCTGCTCAGCAGGGAGCCTGCTTCCCTCTCTCTCTCTCTCTCTCTGCCTGCCTCTCTGTCTACTTGTGATCCCTCTCTGACAAATAAATAAATAAAATCTTTAAAAAAAAAAAATAAAAAAAAAAAAAAAGAGAAGGACGTGCCTTGCAGGTTGGGATGCAGCAGAGAGAAAAACATCTGGACAAATAAAAGACCAAAAAAAAAAAAAATCCCGAGACGTTCAGACGATGCTCACAGAAGGGCGTGAAGAATGACCTGCAAGGCTGCTCCGCCTACTGAAGTGATGGTCAGCGACTTTCCCAGGCAGCTCGGGGCTGGCTGGCGAGCTCTGAGAGAATCAATCAGGCGGGGCTGAGCCCACACCCCCTCTCTGATCTAGCGGTTCCACTCAGCCCGTGTTCACCGGAACACAAGCATACCAGCGAGCTTGAGGCAGTGTTATTTGCAAGAGGCAAAAAGTGGACGCTTGCATCCCTAAGAATTGAAAGCCGGGTCTTGGAAAGAGATCTGCGTGACCGTGGTCCTAGGAGCACTGCTCCCAGTACTCAAAGGTCAGAAACAACTTGAACATCAGCAGACAGATGATCAACACGGTGTGGTCTGTCCACAGACACAAGTCCCCCAAGTCCCCGTGGCGTTGCTGGGACTTAAGGAAGGAGGGACACTCTTACAGCAGCGACAATGGGGGGGAAACCTGAGGGCGTGATGGTTGGCAAACAGAGCCAGTCACAGAAAGACAGATGCTGTGTGATTCCGCCTGCAGGAGGTGCCCTGAGTAGTCAAACCCAAAGAGACAGAAAGGGGAAGGGTGGTTGCCAGGGGCTGGGGGGAGCAGGGAACGGGGAGTTGCTGTGTCATGGGCATAGAGTTTCCCTTGTGCAGTAGGAAGACAGTCCCGGAGATGGAGGGTGGGGAGGGCTGCACAGGAACATGGGTATTTGGAAGACCACTGAACTTTCGACTTAGAAATGGTTAGAAGGTTAATTTTTTAAAAATTACATATTTATTTGTCAGAGAGAGAGAGAGCAAGCACAAGCAGGGGAAGCAGCAGGCAGAGGGAGAAGCAGGCTTCCCACTGAGCAAGGAGCCCGATGCAGGGCTCGATCCCAGAACCCTGAGATCGTGACCTGAGCTGAAGGCAGACGTTTAACCGACGGAGCTCTCCAGGCATCCCAAGATGGTAAATATGTATTTTACAATAAAAAAAATTCTTAAACAAAATAAAAACAGGTGCATGACGAATTAATAAGATCTACAGTAAAAGGATGACAGCCCCCAAAAGCTAATGGGTAGAAGGACAGAGAGCCTGTAATACATCCACACTGTCAAATACTATACGGCAATGAGGTATGATCGACAACAAGGCAGGAAATCTCACAAACCTAATGGTTTTTTGGTTTGGCTCTTAAAAGATGCACTTATTTGAGGGGAGAAGGAAGAAGGAGAGGGAGAGAAAGCCTTAAGCAGACTCCACGCTGAGTGCAGAGCCCGACACAGGGCTCGAACTCACAGCCCCGAGATAGGGACCTGAGCCGGAACCAAAAGACGGATGCTCCAACGACCGTGCCCTCCAGGAGCCCCGCACAAAAATGTTGAAGAGGAGGCAGGTGTGAAAAGGAAGACGCTGCGTGCTTCTACGGACGGACGGGACATTCAAGAACATGCATGTGGGGGGATTCCTGGGTGTGCCCGGTGAGAAGAAGGGGGCCCGAGTGAGGCTTCTGGGGTTCTGGTCACATTCTGCGCTTTGAGGTAGGTGGTATTTGCTTTGTAAAAATGCCACCAAGCTGAGTACTTTCCATCTCTGCCCGCTCCCTGTCATGTTTGTTATTACATTTCCATAAAACCTTTTTTTTTTTTTTAAAAAAGCAAACGAGCAAGAGAAAAGTGGGGGGCCGTGGGGCTTCTTGTTGGAAGCCTCATGCCTCCACGTACGGGTCCCGAGGCTCCCATCTCGAAGCTAGGAGAGCACCCGGTGCTTCTCCTCGGGCCTCAGCACCCCTTCTCTGGTGTCCCCAGGCACCCCGACCCCTGTGATCTGACCTCGGTAGCCTTGAGGGTGAGCAGTCCTCCCAGTGAGCTCTGGTTCATGGCGACTCGGACCCGGGCGTCCACAGCCACAGAGTTCACGGCGACGGCCCCGGAGCTGTTGACTCGGTCAGGGAACCCCAGGGCCTGGAGAGGTTTTGAGACACCAAAGCCAGGCTCTCAATCAGGGGTCCTAAGACCTCCCTCTCGAACTGTCCACCCAGTGGGATGTGAACGTCTTTCTAGGACAGGGTTTGTGGCTTTGATCACGGTCTCAAAGTGCCCGAGGGCCCCCTGGCTGCAGCTCTCTCCACTGTTGAATGAGTTTCCCCCTCCTGCCTCCCCGCCCTTCCCGAATCCCCAGGGATCTGATTTTGGCATCAGGAGACCCCGGTCTTGTGGACCAACCTGCCCAACAATCTTACAACCAGAGGAGCTGGAGAGCCCTCCTCCTCTCCCCCTCCCCTCCCGGGGCAGACCCAGCTCTCCCAGAGAGCTCCCAGCACTCGCAAGAGCCCTCCAAGGCTTCCTTGCCTTAGCACGGGGCAGGGAAAGACACGTCCATTCTCCAGCCCCCACCGCGCCCTGGGCCGTGATGGGCCGCGGGTGTCTGCTGTTTTAACTACTCCTGATAGCAGAGGCGTCTTTACGACTCATTTTGTGATAAAACTGAGACCCAGAAAGGAAGGATGACTTGCTCAAGGCCACCCAAAGACAAGGGGGCAGAGCCACGTCTCAGTCTAATGCTTCCTGGCCTCCCAGGTGGCCTTGCCGGCATGGGCTTTGCTGAGACCCGCACCTGCCTGACACAGCCTCCAACCCTCTTACCCCCTCCCTCCTTGAAAGGCCTTTCTCCCAGGCCTCCAGGCCCCTCCTCCCTTGGGTTTCTCGCCCTCCCTTGCTTGTCCTTGGTAGCTGGTACCCAGAGCTGCTCCCTGATGCCCCGCCCCAGTCCACACCCACCCCACGGACATCTCAG
The DNA here is from genome assembly GCF_010015895.1 of Lontra canadensis. NCBI lineage: Eukaryota > Metazoa > Chordata > Mammalia > Carnivora > Mustelidae > Lontra > Lontra canadensis. Next base: position 6,558,483 of record NW_022631085.1, on the reverse strand, counting down.
CCAGTCCCCCGGCTTTCAGAGACTACAGCCAAGCTCCAGACTCCGAGAGCTGCCCCCCACAGCTTCACCTGGGCATCCAACAACCCTGGCAAGTTTAACACGTCCAAGATGGGACTGGGTTGGGGACGCCTCCCCAGCCCTCCTCTTCCCACTGTGCTGCCCATTACAGGCACCAGCAACCCCAGCCCTCTCAATGCACAGGACACAAGCAGAGGAGACGCCCTGTTCCCCTGCCCCCTCTCTCACACCCCCGCTCCCAAACCTCCAACCAGTTCTCTGTCTCAGCCTCTACAAAGGATCCTGAATCTGAGCGCTCTCCCACCTCCTGTGCTTTTCATACAGCAGGAGTCAACAAAGGAAGGTGGATGGGCCACACCCAGCCCATTACCTGCTGTTACAAATAAAGCTTTCTCGGCACATGGTCACGCCCATTTGTGTGTTTATTGTTTATATGGTGTTTTGTGCTGTAACCACAGGGCTGAGTAGTTACCACAGAGGCTACACAACCTGCAAAAGCCGAAGATATTTACTCTCTGGCCTTTTAGAGAAAGGCTTTGGTGACCCTGGTTCTAGCAAATGCTTTGCCTCTCTGGCTCTGCCTCAGGACCTTTGCACTGGCCCTGCCTAGAAGGCTCTCTCCCCAGATAGCCACGTTCCTTCTTCTCCTTCAAGTCTCTGCTCAAATGTCATCTTGTCTTTGGGGCCAATCTTGACTAACTTTTAAAAATTGCAGTGTGTGTCCTGTTATTCACGCCGCCGTTCCCACTTTCTGCCTCGCCGTAGTCCTTACCACTAACTGATACGGCCTGCACTTCGCTGATGGATGCCTGGGGTTGCCTGCCTCCCGCAGGCAGGCATTTCCCTCTGCTGTATTTCCAGGGCACAGAGTGGGCTCAATAAGTGTTTGACGAGTCCCTTCCTCTGGGGTTTAATCTCTCTCATTTCTCCAGTGGTTGTAAAGAAGGCCCCGCCCTGCCCCTGGAGACTGTGGGGCCTACCCACCCACCATGCCTCAGAGCCCCTTACCTGCAGGGCCTCGCAGGAGCTCTCAGCCAGCACCCACCAGTGCAGCCCGTGGTCTAGGCGCAGCTTGCCACCGCCCTGCAGCTCACAGGCCCCCGCCTGCAGCTCCAGACCCAGCCGGTGCCCGGCTGCCCACCCAAGCTGGACGCTCAGCAAGGCCTCCGGGGGGATGGCCCGCAGCATGGGCAGCGTGTGACTCAGTTTCACTCGGAGTGTGGCCTCTGATGGGTGCACGGCCGCCGCCAAGGTCAGGGACGCGGTCTGGCCGGGCGATGCGAGGGCCCCGGACACCGCTGCTTCTCCACCTGTGGCTTGCAGGGAGCCATTGAGCTGCGTCCCTGCTGGGAGGCCCAGGCCCTGGCAGACCAGAAGGGGGTCAGAGAGAGGTCCCAGGTCAGGAGCGAATCTGATTCTCCATCTGCCACCATCTCATCCCTCCAGCCCCCCAGCCCCCCAATCTGTGCTTCCCTCACCCCACAAAAGAGCAGCAGTCCCAACACACAAGTAACCAGTGTAGAATGTCAGTACCCACACAGCCTCATGCTAAGTGCTCTGCAGGAATCACCTTTCTTCAGCCTGTCCCCAGCCCGGAGCTGGGCAGTCGCTGTCCCCATGTGACAGACGGGGAGACTGAGGCTCAAAGAGGCAAAACGAATGAATGTCCACAATACCAGGGGTTACCAGCAGAGCTCAGGTCTGTACCCAATTGGTCTTCTACAGTCTGTGCCTTTAATCTAGGCCATCAGGTAGGATAGTCACTAACCACATGGGGCTGTTTCCATTGAAATTAAAATGAAGCAAAAGGAGGAATTCAGCTTCTCGGTTGCACCAGTGAGTGCCCTGCTCGGTAGCTACGTGAGGCTAGTGGCTACTGTCCCGGACAGCAAAAGAAGAACTTATCCATCATCCTAGAGTGTGAGTGGGTGGGTCTCCCATGATGCTTTACGCTCTCGTGGGTGGCTCAGGGGTGTGCTGATTTAATAGTGATGGCATCTGTGAGTGCCCGGGGATGCCGAGGGGACCAGACCCTGTCCCTACCCCCAGGAGGCTCCACTGGGAGGGGAGAGACAAGGTGACAGGCAGGATGACAGTCTGTACTGTCTGACTCAGTGTCCCCCTTTCCTGAGACTCAGGTTCTCCTCCCCCAAATATCACAGGAGAATTCTCAGACCATCTCGTGGCCCAGATAAAGCCCAGGCTGTGGTTTCATAACCGAGACGTGCCTGTCCCCACTGTCAGCAGAGGAGAGAGCCCCTCATTGCCTTCCTGCACTCAGAAGGTCACTGAAATGACAAATTCATAAATTGCAACTGTGTGGTCCTTCCACGGCACAGCTCTGAGTGACCCTTATCTCTCTCGGCCTCAATTTTCCCATCTGCCAAAGGGGAATATAAGACTAGAGAGGAACCGAGTGCTGGAGAGAGAATTTGGGGAAGAGTGGCAGGGGTCTTGAGAAGCGCGGAGGAGGGAGCCGGCCAGGCTCAGGCCGCACACTGGCAGGGGCTCTGGAGGCCTCCCCCCGCCCCCAGCTGCCTCGTTGGCCCACCATACACACCTCCAGCAGCAGGCAGCCAGGCTCGGTGGCCAGTGTCCACGCGCTCTGGTTCCCACGCTGCTCCAGCATGCCCTGTAGCCGGCATGGCCCCAGTTGGAGGGCCAGGGAGCTGCGGGCAGCAGGGTGGGGCTGGACAGCCAGGCTGATGGCGCTGCTGGGGGGCAGTCCCAGGCGGCCCAGCAGGGGCAGGGAGTGGACCAGGTGCCCGACAACAGAGGTCTGGGGCCCACAGGTGCGGGCCAGCTGCAGGAGGGCATCTCCTCGGTCACTGTGGAGGCCCGTGGCCAGACTGACCTCACAGGGGCCCCAGCTCAGGCTGCCCTCGGCGTGCAGGGCCTGCGGGAGGCCCGTTGCCTGGAAATGGAGAAGTGGCTGGAGTTAAGGGCAGCTTTGGAAGCCAATGTCGGGGAGCTGGGCATGAGCCTGGCTGGGAAGACGGCGGTGTCGCCGTACGGGCTCAACTCCACCAGCACCTCCCTCTGCAAAGTAGCCAATACCCTGGGTACCCCATGGACAAAGGTAGGCTCCAGTTCTGGGTCCACCACTGACTCTATCTTGCTGAACCTGAACCTCAGTTTACCCATCTGGGAAATGGGGGTTGATCACAGCACCCTGAGTCCCTGGGAAATGTCAACGAGTTAATGCTTGTGACTGGCTGGCCAGAGGCAGGCACCCAGAAAACACCGGCTGCTGGAAATTCAGCACTGACATCAATGATCGTTGGCTGGAGGGCGGAGAGCCTAAGTAACTTGTCCCACTGGGGCTGACGACATGCCCCTCACGGAGGCACGGACCCAAGATGGAAACGAGAGGGGAGTGATGCGCTTAATTCCACTCCGGTCTCCCAGCTTTTCTGGGCCCCAGACCCCAGGACTAGGGACACAAGCAGCCCCTTCCTAGCGGGAGTGAGGATTTGAGGAGCACATCTGAGAAGCTTCAGAGAGTACTCAGCACACAGTGCTCACAAAAGTCAGCACGTACTTCTCAATATTCTCATGAGTCCTCCCAGACCCTGAATCCTAGAGGCAGGATGAGCGAGATCAAGAGAAAAGAATAAACTTGAGCCCCAGAACAGAAGCCAACCAGGGGGGCCCCCTTTGTGAAAAGGAAGACTATTCACGTCCGGGTTCCATTTTTGGCTCAAAGTTTTGTACTCGATGCCTCCCCCCAAATCAGGGGATAATGGCAAGACAACAGAAGTTTTTCATGCTGAGAGCAGAGCTGGGTATACAGTAGGAAGTTAATAATATAGAGGGGGGCAGGGGTCTGGCCAGGCCTCTGCACTGCTGGGTGTGGGGTGGGGAGGGGGCTTACCTCCAGCAGAGGACAGTGGTTCACCAGGGACAGGGTCCAATTGGTGTGAGTGATGTTGGCCTCAGGACTGACATCCCCACGCGCAGTCAGGGCACACTGGCCAAGGGCCACCTCCAGCCCGGCCCTGGGGGGATCGTGTCCTCCTAGAGACACCTGGATGTGGTTGTCGGGGGCAACCCCCAGAGCCTGAAGGGGAGGCCATGTGTGCTGGAGGCTGGCGTCCAGGTGGGTACGGTGGTGGCCACAGGCTGTGTGGACGTGGGTCCGGGCGAATGTGTCCCCGGAAGTTATCTGAGCCTCCAGCCTAGCCGTGCAGGTGTGGACCAGGAGGGAGCCATTCAAGGACAACACGGCCAGATTCTGCCCCCAAGAAAGGCATGGTGAGGCCGAGCAGGGGTCCCCAGAACACCCCATGAAGCGGTGGTGTGCCTCTGCCTGGCCCGGGTGGTCAAGGGAACCCCCGACCCCTGGGACACCCACATACCCAGGGAACCAGCTCTAGTCCTGACAAGTACTTCTCCCTGAAGAGCTGGAAACGGCTACTCAGGGAGTCATGAAGAAGTTCGGCCCCTCAGAGAATTTCGGGTCCCTGATGTCCCCTCCCCGTAGGCCCGTCTCTGGGTCGCCCCACCCTGAGCGTCATGGTCCCATTTCTGTGACAGAGTCTCAAGTCACTCAACGTCGCTCACGTGGCTTGTCGGGGACATGTCCTTTCTTAATGCCCCCAGAGGAAGTCACCGCTTCTCGGGGTGGGGGGGTAATGTATTCTCAGGATCTGGGGGCCCAGCCTGCAGCCTCGTCAGAGAACCCGGAGCTGCTCACAGCCCCTTCCCCTGGGGCGGGACAGCAGCACCAACACGCGGGAGTGAACGCACACTATTGGTCCCACCGCACTAAACGGAGGCCACACAGGAGGGGTGCATGGCTGGGGGGCCCAGACCACAGGCTCTCCTGCCTCTCCCTCCTGTTCTAGAACTAAGGAATGCCTTGATTTCTAGCCCTTTCCTGGAATTCCAGAGCACAGCTACCTGAAGGAAGGGCTATCCACTCACCACTCCCGTCCCAACCCCCTTCCCCAGTTACTCTTTCTAGCAACCAAGCCCCCCCCCCACCCCCGACTGGGCGCCAGGCGCACAGCTCCCCATTCCATGTGCCCTGGCTTTCAGCTTCATGGGGGGAAGGCAGCCCCTCTGTCCAGCCTGTTAAAAACCCTTACAGTCCTGACCCCCTATTCTCTTAGTTAACTCTCCCACCATTTAGGCCCCAGTGTGACCTTGGGAAAGAGACCCAGCTCCTGCGGGGGATGCCAGCACACAGCCAGGCCAGGACGGCGAGCCGCAGGGGCAGCATACCTCTGTCCTCCACCCCCCGCGGTCCTCTGGGCTACGTCCCCCTCCACTGCCATCAAGCCACAGACTCTGCCAGGCCAGGCCTGCAACCAGCTGCCCACTCAGGTGCCTACAGAGCAGCACTGACAAGGTCTGCAGGAAGCCCTGTGGTTGCCCCAGTGTCTAGTTTACCCCAGGTCCAGGAGCCACAGGACCCGCCAGAGCTCAGGGAGCTCACCTTGCCATGAACTGCCTGTCTGACAGAGAGGACCCACTGCCCACCTATGACAGGGACCCATGTACCTCAAGAGGCTGCCCCGCAAAGTCCCCCTTGCAAAGCCCTGAGAGCTGGGTGGGAGAGGCGTCTCCGCTGCAGTTGACCTGTGGGGAGCAGGGGGGTTAGGAGGCCACGCTGACCGCCTCCACTGGGAATATGGGGACGGGAAGCCTCTGCCCCCAACCTAGAGCCCAGACGGAGCACAGACCTCCAGCTCCACCCTGTCTCCCTTTGTGGAAGCCTCCCTGGGAACAGCCCCCAAGGAGAAGTCCAGAAACCCCAGTGCTACCCCACAGCACCTTCATTAAACTGAAGGAACCGGAGCTCATGTGCTCACGCGCCTGTGTGTGCCAGGCTCTAACTGGTTCTGGGAACCATCAGCAGTCGCGTTTTTCGGATTAGGACACTGAGGCCCAGAGAGAGCAAGCGGCTTGCCCAAAGTCACGCAGAAGGTAAGCCAGGAGGTAGCGGGGCTGCAGGGGGCCACACTGCACCCCGCGCACCCGAATCCGCTCGTCCTGCCTCCCACACACCGCGGACGGTCCGGCCACCCCCGCGCCGGCACGCAGGAGGCTTCCTGCTTTTCGTTCTGGACAATAATGCCAAAGTCAGCTGTGCGTGCGGTTCCCTCGGCAGTGATGGAGTTTCCTCCAGCGGAAGTATCCAGAGGACTAGCCGCCCACCAGGGTATGGGAAGTTTTAACTTTGCTAGATGGGGCTGGGGGGTGGGAGTGGCAGGACAGGTGGGCAAGAGGACGAGTGGACAGAAGAAAGAAGAAAGAGATACAGGCACGGTGGCGTGGATGGAAGGGATGGAGGATGGAAGGGAGAATGGGAAGTTGCGAGGGATGATGAGGGGTCGGGAGGGGCCAAGCCGGGTGGGAGGAGCCAGGCTGGGTGGGAGGGGACGGACAGGGTTGGGCAGGACCAGGGGAGGGTCCTGGGTGTTGTCAGGAGCAGGTGGGTAAGGTGACCCCCAAAGTTGGAGAGACAGGAGGCACCTCTGGTGCACCCACTGGGGGCGGGTCACTCACCCAGAGCCGAGCGGGCACGGTGCCCAGCAGCGCTGAGAGGCCGTGGTGCAGCCCCAGGACTAGCCCGTGGTGGCCGCTCTGTCGCCTCGTCTCTAGGACCACACGGAGCTGCTCGCCATCCACGCTTGCCATCAGCCCAGCCACCACGCGGTGTCCCATGCTCTGGGCAGAAGCAAAGCTGTGGGTGTCCCTGGGACCCAATACCTCCCCAACCCCAGCCAGCACCCAGCCCCCAGCCCCCAACTCACCTGGAAGTGGCCTTGGCCGTCCACGGAGAAGGGGAGGCCCCAGCGCCCGAGGCCAGGCACTGTGTGGGCCAGGCTGGCGTGGAGCCGGCTGCCCGGGGCTCCAGGGGCCGGGCCATCCAGGCTGAGGGCGGCATCCAGCTGACCCCATGCATTCCACAGCGCCAGGCTCGCCGACAGGTCAGAAGCCCCATGGGTGTGTGACAGGAGCATCTCTGCCTCCGAGGGGAGTCCTGGGGGCAAAAGGAACCACAGAGATGGCTGAGCCCAGTCTACACTCTGCAGGACAGGGTCCGCAGGCCTTGGGGCAAACTCTGGCCTCCCAGGTCCCACTTCCCCTAATATATCTGATGGAAGCATATAAAGCGTCAGCATTAAACCATGTCTGATCCTCAGAAGAGATGCCACGCTCAGCAAGTGAGAGGTCGGGTGTCCCCTTTCCATTTCTAACCCCCAGAGACACGAACTAGCTTTCAGGGAGTAGGAGGGGAATGGGGGGGTCCGACCCACTCTCCCCTAGCTGCTGCACCCTTGTGCCACCCCCCACCAAGGCCTTCCTTAAGTCCCCAAGGAGCTAGAGCTGGGGGTGTCCTATCTCCTAACTGTGGTGCAGGAGCATATCCTAGAGCCCGGAGAGACCAGCTTCTAAGACTGAAAAGCTGGGGCGGGGGTATGGTGGGGGTTCGTGGGGTAGGGGCTGGCAGCAGGGGCTCTCTGCCACCAGGCTGGGAAGCATGTCATTACTCAGCAAATGCTGCTGTCCCTGCCTTGTGTGTTCTGAATGAGTCACCAACACCCCGAGGAAGACAAGGAAGATGGAAGCCCTGGGAGATGCTGGCTGGGGAAGGGACCAGAGCCGGAAGGCGGGTTTGGGGGCTGGGGGCTCCTTTCTCTCCCCTCCCCCTTGGCTTCAGGCACTGGGAGCCCTTGGGGAGGAAGACATGTGGCCCCATCCACCCCTCCTACCTGCCTCACTCAAGGTGCTGATGTTGTGACTCAGGCTACCCGAGAGCTGGCCGTGCCCGGGGCCCCAGGCGCAGACCCCACCCAGAGCCAGGCTGGCCTCATCGGCTCGGAGGCGGGCCTGGCCCCCAAGGCTCCCCGTCTGGGCCTGCAGACGCCCTCTCAGCCAGAGCTCTCTTGGCAAGACCTGGCTGCTGTTCTGGGTGAGGATGCCAGTCACGGTGTGTATGCTGGTGCTGTTCCCTGCCGTCTCATGCTTGTCCCGCAGGAGGAAGCCCAGAACGGCTGAGTCAGCAGTGACCCTGACGGTACCTGCAGAGGACGGCAGAGAATTTGTACAGAGCAAGGGGTCAGCCCAGGAGACTGGGCTGCTCTGGGCAGGAGGGAAAATGATCCTGGGGTAGGAAGCTCCTAGATCTGTGATGTACTTCTGACTCTTGTCCTGGGGGAGGAGCCCATCTGGGAAACAGACCAAATTACACCAGCTCCCTCCCAGGATGCTCTGACGACCGAGCAAGCTAATTCACAAAGAAAAAGACTTTGCGGGGGGTGGTGGGAAAAGAAGCAAGCCTGCCAGGGGATGCCAGTTAATACCAGCGCTCCACTCCCACTCAAGAGACTCACGGCCATATTGATAGAAGGGCCCATTATACAGACAATGAAACTGAGACCCAGGAAGACTTGAGGGATTCAACCTGGAACTCCAGGGACAGAAAAGGTCTCATCCTTTCTTGGGGGTCTCATCCACCCAGAGAAGAAGATTCCATACTTTTGGGCAAGTCCATGTCCATATATAACTCATGCAATAGGGAAATTCTTGCTGTTATCAGAACTGTTTGCCTCTCCTGCCCCTACCAGGTTCTCTCGAAGCCTCGGTGTGGTCCAAGTGCCCTTATACCTCCCCCTCCTATCACTTAAGGTTGGACTCATGGGTTATGACCTCCAGGAAGGAGGCCCTTTTGCACCCCTGGGTGCTTTAACCCCCTTTGTTCTGTGCTTTCAGACACAGAAGGCACGCAAGTCTCGATCACAGAGTACACACCACTTTCTGCACAGATAGAGTCTCTCGCAGAATCTTGTGATCATCTTTTTCCAAATTCCTTACGTCATAGGGCCCTACGTCACCATATCCTAGAAGGTATTAGTAACCAGTTAATCATGGGTAACCAGACTAAGATTTCACTAGACTGTTAAGAAGTGAAAGCGAAATGTGGTTGATGGGACAGCATAGAGTCCAGGAACAGACCCCCACACACAGCTGACTGGTATCTGACGAAGGTACAAAGATAATTCTGCAGAGAGAGGATGGTCGTTGTAATGAATGTGCTGAAAGACTGAAAATCCACAAGCAAAAAAATCATCTTGACCTTGACCTGATCATACACCCGAATTAATTCAAAATCAACCGCGAGCCCAAATTTAGAAACCTAAAACCATAAAACTTCTAAGATGGAGCCTCAGGTTTAGTAAATAGAGATGTCTTATATGACAGCCCAAGCATTATTCATTTAAAAAAAAAAATCAGTTGGACTTGATCAAAATTTAAAGTTTCTGCTCCTCAAAAGACCCCCGTGAAAGACTATAAAGCGACAGCTTGGGAGAAGATATTTTCAAAACACACATCTTACGCAGGACTTGTGTAAGTAATTCCCAAATTCAATTTGGGAATTCAGGAAAACGACTCAATTTTTTAAATGGACACTTGACTCATGAACACTTAGAGGTAGCCCATAAGCCTCTGAAAAGATGCTCGACATAATTAGTCCTGAGGAAAACACAAATTTAAACCAAAAGGAGATTCAATTATAAATCACAAGTGAAAACCCCAATACTAAAAATTGACAACACCAATGGCCAGCAAGGGTGCAACGAGGATTCTCACCACGCTGGTGGGAATGTGACATGGGACAGCCACTCTGGAAACATTCTGGTAGTTTCCTATAGATTTCAATGTATATTTGCTGTACAATCCTACAATCCTGCTTCTAGGTATTTGTTCAAGAGCAAAGAAACCGTACAGTCCCACAAAAACCTGTAGGCTGATCATTATGACAACTTCATTTGTAACTGGAAAATACTGGAAACAACCCAAACATCCTTCCACTGTGATAACCAAACCACAGAGTACTACTCAGCAATGAAAAGGATACACTATAGATATGGGCCGCAGCTTAGATGCATCGCAACCACATTATTGGACAAAAGATACTGTACTCCGAAGTTTACATACTCTATGTTCCCACAGATGTCACATTACAGAAAGACCAAAACTGTGGGGATGGACAGCATCTCAGTGGTTGCCTGGGATGGGGGTGGAAGAAAGACTGACTACAATGGGTGGCAGGAAGGGATTTTGGGGGGAGATGGGACTGTTCCGTATCAAGACCGTGGTAGCTACACAACTCTCAGAGGTTATCAAACTGTAAAGGGCTTTTTCCTGTATGGAAATTACACTCCGAGAAATTATACCTCAGTAATTGCCTTCAAAAATGAAATAGTAGGTGTTCAGTGTCGAAGGATGAAAGAGAGACCATCAGCGTAACTCAAAGTAAACTGGACAAGAAGAGTTCTCTGTGACCTTTTTTTACTCAATTGCATTTAAATTTTTTCAAACCTTTCTTATTTTATGATGAAATTTGGTTTTGGCACATTTTCGCCAAACTGGGAATTGGAGGGTTCATGTTAATGTTGCTACTGGGCCAGAGAAGGGCATTCACCTCTTGGGCAAAAGCAGAGTCTTCAGGTTCTGAACCACTGGGCCCTGGACAGATGTCCAGCTGGGTTGCTAGGGTCAAGGATGCTTGAGCAAAAGGTCCCTTTTTTGTGTAATCCTGGCTTCGGGAACACTGTTAATGTTTCACATAATCAGAAAACAAATGTAGAAAATCAGTAAGGATAAGGGAAAACCTAAAAATGGAATACAAACAGAAACCAGTGAACCTGACTGCCTTTCAAATGATTAACAGAATCACATGGCGGAATGGGGGGTGGGGGTTTAACCCTAATGAACTTGTGAACACAGTGTTTGGATTTATGCCTTCAGTGACTGCCCAGGTGGATCTCAACCACATTATGTTCAGGCCAAAGATGGAAAGAACTCTAATCAAATGTTGAATTCTAGTTAATAAAGCTGACTTTCACAGAGGTATAGGTTAGGAACTCTGAAACTACTTCCTATGTATCCTTGGGCTGAACAAGTAAGTAAATACATTGTGGATGATTGGAATCAGGTTTCTTTTTGTTGGAGAAGAAAATGAAAATACAAAAATGGAAAACAATGAGAATGACTTGAGGATACATTGAAATTGAGGACATCAGTGATACCATTAAAACTAATGGTTTTAAACTTACCTATCTGTAGACAGATATAGAAATGTGTATGTGTGAGAGAGAGAATGTGTATATACTTCTATTTTCTAGATCAATCCATTGAGAAGGCCCAGGACTAACAGTCCAGTAGCAATAAACATAGCTAGCACCCAGATCTTACTTTCTACCTACTATTTTGCATTTGAAAAAAAAAATATGGGAAAACAGAAAAAAAGAGTAAAATATACATGAATCCAATTATATCTATAATTACATTAAATATCAATCAACTAACTAGTATAATTAAAAGGCAGAGATTGTCACACTAGACATAAAAGCAAAATCCAACTATATGTGGTCTACAAGAAATTTACCTTAACTATAAGGAAACAGCTATGTTTAAAGAAAAAACACATACAATGTAAATGCCAATAAAAAAGCAAGAGCAGGGGCGCCCGGGTGGCTCAGTGGGTTAAAGCCTCTGCCTTCGGCTCAGGTCATGATCCCAGGGTCCTGGGATCAAGCCCCACGTCGGGCTCTCTGCTCCACAGGGAGCCTGCTTCCTCCCCTCTCTCTCTGCCTGCCTCTCTGCCTATTTGTGATTTCTCTCTCTCTGTCAAATAAATAAAATCTTAAAAAAAAAAAAAAAGCAAGAGCAGGTACATTAGGCATATTTCACAATAAATGGGTTGATTCATCAAAAAAGTATAACAATCATAAATGGTCATATACCTATTTCCAACATGTCAATACACTTGGAGCAAAATGGACAGAATCAATGGACGAAATCCATAATCACAGTTGGAGAGGTTAACACTCTTCTCTCATTAATTGATACAATAACAAGACAAAAAGAAAATCAGTAAGGATATATATCAGAACAGCATAACCAAGCACATTGACCTAACTGACCTTTATAGAACATTACACCCAACAACAGCAGAACACAAATTCTTTGTCAGTGCAGAAGATATGTTCACAAGATAGATTATATACTGGCTCATAAAACAAATCACAAAAAATTTTAAAAACCTGACCCTCTGGCCACAATGGAAATAAATATCAAGAAGCTACCCAGAGATTTTTCAAATATTTGGAAATTAAGCAACATGTTTCCAAATAACTGATGGATCAAGGAAAAAATCACAAGAGATATCCAAAAATATTTCAAAATAAATAATAACAAAATCAAAATTCGTGAGAAGCAGCTCACAGAATAGTGGGAGCCAAACATACAGTTTTACATGCTTATATTGGGAAAGAAAAAAGATCTAAAAATCAACCACTTGAAGGTCCACCTTAATAAACTAGAGTAAATCCAAATTAAGGTTAAGAAAGGAAGTAAGAGATAAGGGCTGGAATCAAAGATACTGGAAAGAGACAACTAGAGAGAAACAAAACTAAATGTTGGTTGACAAGATCAATGAAACTGATGAGATCCTAATTAGCCCAAAGGAACAGAGAGAAGCACAAAGTAACAACTATCAAGAAGGAGAGCACAGACAGCACTATAGATCCCACATACATTGAAAGGATAATAATAGATACAATGAACTACTTTATGCCAATAAATTGACAACTTAGTTGAAACAGACAAATTCCTTGAAAAGTATAACTTACGAACTGACACATGATGAAATAGAAAACCTCAATAACATGCCTGCATGTCCCAAAAAACGTTTCCACAAAGAACACTTGGGGTGACTTTGTGGGTAGAGTCTATCAGATCCTTTAAGGAGCATGAACACCAACCTTACACAAACTCTTTTGGAAAATAAAAGAGAAGGAAATATTCTTCAACCTGTTCTATGAGATCAGAATATGAAGGAAAAAATAAAAACAGGGGAGAAACCTGGCAGGCACTATGTTAACCAAGTGATCAAAGCTAATGTCACCAGTACTGGGACATACTGATGTCAGGTACCTCTGGATATGAAAATATGATGACTCATTACTACTCTGACCTCCTTGAAAGTAGTCATGAGGAAGCGTAAGACCAACCCCCAAATAAGGGATGGTCTACAAAATGACTGTGCCGTACCCTTTGAAAATGTAAATATCACAAAAGGGAAAGAAATACTCTCAATTTTCTGATTTTGATAACTGCACTGTGGAATGTAGGAGACATTTAAAAAATATTTAATATTTATTTAAAATATTAATATTTTATAAATATTTATAATATATTAAATATATTATATTTATTATATTAATTATTATAATTAATAATTATTAATAATATTATTAAATATTAAATAAATATTTATAAATATAAATAAAATATTAATATTTATTTTAAAAATACAATTTTTTAAAGATTTCATTTATTTATTTGACAGAGACAGAGAAAGAGTACAAGCAAGAGGAGTGGCAGAGAGAGATGGAGAAGCAGGCTCCCCGCTAAGCAGGGAGCCCAATGCAGGGCTCCATCCCAGGACCCTGAGATCATGACCTGAGCCTAAGGCAGAGGTTTAACCCACTGAGCCACCTTTTTAGGTAGGCTCCAAACCCAGTGCAGAGGTCAATGCGGGGCCCAAACTCACACCCCTGAGATGGAAACGTGAGCTGAAATCAAGAGGTGGGCACTCATCTGACTAAGCCACCCATGCACCCAGAGAGCATCTTTATTTTTCTTGTATAATTTTTTAAAGATTTTTTTTTTAAGATTTTTTTTTTTTTTTAATTTGACAGAGAGAGCACACAAGTAGGCAGAGCAGCAGGCAGAGGGAGAAGGAGAAGCAGGCTCTCTGTTGAGCAGGGAGCCTGATGCGGGGCTCAATCCCAGAATCCAGGGATCATGACCTGAGCGGAAGGCAGAGGCTTTACCGACTGAGTCACTCTGGCACCCAGAGAGTAACTTTATTTTTAAGAAATAAACACTGTCTGTCAAAAGAAATGAAATCTTGCCATAGGCAACAACGTGGATGGAACTAGAGGGCATTATGCTGACTGAAATAAGTCCATCAGAAAAAGACAATTATCATATTGTCTCCCTGACATGAGGAAGTTGAGAGGCAGAATGGAGGGTTTGGGGGTAGGGAAGGAAAAAATGAAACAAGATGGGATCGAGAGGGAGACAAACCATAAGAGACTCTTAATCGCACAAAATAAACTGAGGATTGCTGGGGGATGAGGGGGAGGGCTGGGGTGGTTGGGTGATGGACACTGGGGAGGGCATGTGCTATGGTGAGTGCTGTGAATTGTGTAAGCCTGATGACTCACAGACCTGTACCCTGGGCAAATAATACATTATATGTTAATAAAAATAATTTAAAAACATAAACAAATGAACACTGCACTATTTAGGGGTGAAGAACCATCACGTCTTCACTTTACAACTGTGTAAAACACAGTTCAGGAATAAAATGAAATAAATATGGTATGTACACACATATACGTGTGTACAGGGAGAGAGAGAAAGAGATAAGGAAAAAGAAAGATAAAGCAATTGCGGTAAGACGTCAGTAACTGATACGGCTGGGCTTATAGGATTCTTTGTACTATTCTTGCCACTTTTCTGTAAGCCTGAAATCACATCAGAATTAAAAGTACTAAAAAAATATGCTTGGGAAACACTGCCCATAACTCTTCCTCCTGGGTTTTTCCAACATCCATTAGTACATTAAAGACTCTGATAAGACCTGCATTAGGAAGCCTGTTTGGTATCTTTGCCAGAATGTGTGTTTGTTTCTCCCACATCAGTGTGTGAGATGCTGAAACATCGTATTAGTGGACTTGAAAACATGCAGGGTTTAGTCTACTCTGAGGTTCTACAGAAAGTGCTTGCCCAAGACCCTCCCTGACCCTGCCCTGTGGCGTTCCCCAGGCTCACCCTCTCTGAGCGTCTCCTTGTGCTTTAGCATGCCCTTGACGGTCAGGAGGCGGGGCACAGCTGTCCAACCAGCCACTGTGTGCTGGGCGTGGCTCTGCAGGGTCAGGAGCTGGCCTCCCCTCTGCTCTGCGGAGGCCTTGAAGAGCAGCTGAGCCGTGCTCTGGTCCACCAGCACCTTATACAACAGCCAAACCCTAGGAAGGAATGTGACAGGGGTAACAGATAGTGCCCACCCCTGTAGCAGGTTATAAGAGGTGGGTCCCTGAACCCCACTGTCCAGACTCATCATAGCACTGCTTTTACTGGGTTCTCAACCCCCAGGGACACAGTGTAATAGGGGTTAAGATCATAGGCTTTGGAGTCAGCCAAACCTGGGTTTGAATCCCAGGGCTGCTCACTACTCACTAACTGTGGCCTTGGACAAGGACCTGACCTCTGTGAGCCCCAGTTTCTCCTTCCGTAAAATGGGGGATAAAACAGAACCACAGATGCGGAGCTGATGTTGCTGGTAAGTTATCAGTGCATCATCTGATGATGAGCAATGAGAAAATAAAGCTTCAACAAGCCTGGTATTCAACTCCTCGGAGAACTGGGGAAGAGGACACAGTCCCAATCATCCACCCAGATGTTCTTCATAGGACACCATGGGAGACGCCTCCCTGGAGGGTCACCACCAGAAACAAGATCAGTCATGCCTTCCTTGATGCATACTCACACAGGTGTGAGCGGGCATGTGTCTGTGTTTCCACATGGCCTTTGCAGATAACATCACCTGTTGGTTTCCCTTTTCACCTTGACTACTAGGATGCTCAGAGCCAAATTTTAAGCTGAGCTCTAAAAACGTCCAGGACCTCATGACATGCATGTTGTTCCCTAAAGCCACTTTGAGCACCTTCCTGTTTCCTCCATTTTTCTCTTCCCTTCACGCTCACATCCTCATGTGCTTTGAAAAAGCTAGAACAGATGGGAGACAATGATGGACATTCAGACAGATGGGTGAATCCACGGATGGACAGCTCTAGGTGGCAATTCTGTGGACAGGGTTATCTAGAACCATCCCCAGAGCCTTGAGTCTCCTCCAATTCACAAAAGCTGCCAATGCTGGGACGGCAGGGGAAACAGGGCACTGACATTTAACAGAGAACTGAACTATGCCAGAATGAGTCCTACTCCGAGGGCCAGTGACAACGGCAGCTGGTCAGTGGACATCCTCGCTGGTCAGGCACTGGTGAGGCAGGCACGTTAATGCTCTGTTAACCTGAGGACAACCCCAAGAATCAGGAGGAGAAACTCAGGCACAGGAGGGCATGGTGGCTGGCCCAAAGTCCCAGAGGCTGAGCTGGGGTTTGAACCCGGGCGGCTGGCTCCAGACCCAGGATCCTGAGGGCCATACTGTAATGGACAAACCCGCATGCGAAGACACAGTCCAAGGTGAAAGGCTGCACCCACACACTCCCTGTGACTATCTCTAGAGACTCGTGTTTTATGCTTCATGCTTTATTGTCTTTCAAGTGAGCGACAATGAATGCAGTTGTTACTAAGAAAGCAAAGAAAAAAGATTAACGTGGAAAACTGACTGCCTCCTCCTTCCTTTCCCTCAATGGGTTAAAATCAAGAACAGCCTAAGGAGCGGGGATTTAGACCTGGTCCCTGAGTGATGCAAGAGGGTTCCTCTCTGCGCAAGGATTTCCCATCTCCTAGGACACCAGCCCTTTGCTCTCGGAGGCCCTTCCCCTGCCTGGCATGGCCCCCGGAGACCCTCACCTGGCTGGGGCCACCTTGCTGGACAGCTGCAGCTGAACAGCTCGGGGGGCGCTGAAGACTGCCTGGTGGAGGAGGACTGTCATGTCCCAGCCCCAGCTGTGTCTCCGGGCGTCCTGGCTGGTGTCGGCCTCCAGAAGAAGCAGCTCCTGGCCGGACGTGTGTACAGACAGGGAGCCACTGAGGCTGTGGTCTCTGTGTCGTCGGGCAGCTGCCTGTACCTGAGAGGAGGCAAGAGAGGGCTTAGAAGTGGAGGAAGGACTGGAAGGGTCTGTGGAAGCCCGCTGGGTGAGAGGGCCCCTCCTCCAGGAAGCCTTCCTGAGCCTCACCAGCTCTGAGAACCACCAAGCACAACAGACAGCAAGCACACAGGAAGAGGGGAGGTGGAGGGAGTGGTGGTGGACTGCCTTCCCTGACCCCAGCTCCTGGCCCAGGAGTAGAGTCATACCTTGTCCTTCCCAGCATGTGTGCAATGGGGATTACCATCTTACAGCTAGGGAGACTGAGGCCCGAGAAGGGTCACATGTTTAATATGGGCCTGTCTGCGCTCTAAAACTCATGCTTGTGCTGGAAGGGAGGAGCTGGGGGAGGGAACAGAAGACCCCTGGGCCACTCCGTTACAGGAAAGGATGCCCACAACAGTGGCCCCCTGGGGGACCCAGAAGACCCACAGAAGTTCTGGAGCTCAAAGGGGAGGGTGCCCAGGGCCCAAGCAGGAGCTATACTGGGGCGGGGATGGGAGCAGGGAGCCCTGCTCCACCACCAACTCTGCAGGACCTGAAGCCCCTTTCCTCATCCAGGCCTCAGTTTACCCATCTCCAAGGCAGAAGTTGCTCCAGCCCTAGGATGTATATTGTAGTCAAATGGGAAACCTTTAAAAGCACGCCTGGTCCCTCCAAAGAGGAGCTGATGAACGGGTCCGTCCACACAAGGGAGTATCATTTAGTGATGAAAAGAAACGAGCTCTCAGGCCACAGAAAGACATGAAGAATCCTTACATGTATCTTACTAAGCGAAAGCAGCCAGTCTGAAAGGCTACACACTGGATGAGCCCAGCTCTGCAGCCTTCTGGAAAAAGGTAGAACGAGAGACGAAGGTGGTTTGGTGGTAGCGGGGCAGGGTTGGGGGCGGCGGGGGTGGGGGGGAGAGAAGGGATCCACAGGTGGGACATGGGGGATTTTCAGGGCAGTGAAACCCTTCTGTGTAGTACAGTAAAGATGGGTACATGACATTCTGTGTTTGGCAAAACCCACCGAACTACAGACCCCCAAGAGTGAACCTGGATGTAAACGAGGCACTTTGGCTGATAATAATGTGTTAATATCAGCTCTCCAGTTGGAACGTACTACACTAATGCAAGAGGTTTGTAAGACGGAACACTGTGTGTGTGCGGGGCGGGGCGGGGGGCGTTGTATGGCAACTCTCCATATTTTCTGTGCCACTTTTCTGGAAACCTCGAAGTGTTCTGAAAAATGAAGCTTTATTAATTTTTTTTTAGAAGTTCGCCTTAGGGGGTGCCTGGGTGGCTCAGTGGGTTCAAGCCTCTGCCTTCGGCTTAGGTCATGATTCCAATGTCCTGGGATCGAGCTGGGATCTCTGCTCAGCAGGGAGCTTGCTTACCTCTCTCTCTCTTCCTGCCTCTCTGCCTACTTGTAATCTCTGTCAAATAAATAAATAAAAATCTTTTAAAAATCAAGATTTAAAAAAAAAAGAAGACGTTTGCCTCAGACCCCCTGACCAATCAGCACAGCATCTCCAGGCCGGGGTCCAGGCAGGTTCTAAAATCCCCCATGGGGGTAGGAGAAGAGTAAATGAAACAAGATGGGATTGGGAGGGAGACAAACCATAAGTGACTCTTAATCTCACAAAACAAACTGAGGGTTGCTGGGGGGAGGGGGGTTGGGAGAGGGGGGGTGGGGTTATTATGGACACTGGGGAGGGTATGTGCTATGGTGAGTGCTGTGAAGTGTGTAAACCTGGCGATTCACAGACCTGTACTCCTGGGGATAAAAATATATTATATGTTTATAAAAAATAAAATTAAAAAAATAAAATAAATAAAATCTTTAAAAAATATTAAAAAACATTTTTAGGTAATATATAATAATATGTATCATTATACATAAATATATATATCAATTTTAATATCAGTATAAAATACATAAATATCAATGTATAAAATATATATATTTGTATGTGGTACGTAAAAATATAGAAATATATATAAAATATTAAAAAAATAAGATAAAATAAAATCCCCCATGGGAGGAATCCAACGTGGCTTGGGCTGAGAACTTTTAGGGTGCACCCGTGTTTTCCTCTGACTGGCCTCTCCGTGGACCTGAAGACTCCCACAGACCATGCATTCTCGATAGGAGCAGTATCGCCCCCAAATGCAAAACCTTGTTTGTTGGGGGTAGATTTAAATTATAAAACAACTTGGGGTGCCTGGGTGGCTCAGTGGGTTAAAGCTTCTGCCTTCAGCTCAGGTCATGGTCCCAGGGTCCTGGGATCGAGTCCCGCGTCAGGCTCTCTACTGCGTGGGGAGCCTGCTTCCTCCCATCTCTCTCTCTGCCTGCCTCTCTGCCTACTTGTGATCTCTCTCTCTCTCTGTCGAATAAATAAAATCTTTAAAATAACAACAACAACTTATGTGCAAATCACAGATGTGCATACAGCACACAAAAATACGGGATGTCCGTGCAATTAAAATATCACAGAGGGGGTTTATGGGATGCGCTGGCTGGATCGTGCAAGCACACACTGAAGGACCCTATTGGTCACTGTCTTAAGAATGTAGGGATCCCGGGCTCCCGCTATATTCCCATCAAGCAGGATATGCAAAAGAAAACATGTTCTGTACTCAAGGTCATGGGCTCTGACAGTGGCCAGCTTAGAGCATCTCCTTTGTAACAAAGAATGTCCACATAGCAGGCCTTGAGCTCCCTGGAGCACTGGTCATGCAAGGAGGGAGAGGCTACAAACGGTTGCTGTGCTATTCAAGCTTGCTGTGCAGAGATCCCAGCTGTGGATGTTGGGTCCAGTCCTCTGCTCCCGGACTCCCCGTACGTAAGTTCCCCCGCTAAACCTCTCTCTTGATTGCTGTATCCAGGCCATTTCTTCGGTCTCACTGGGCCATCCCCCAGCCTTGGCTTAGAGCCTGCCAGGGATCAGCAGCATAACTGGGGAGCTAGCTAGGAAGCTGGAGAAAACCCTATGAGTTCTGAGGTGCCGGAAGGGGGAAAAGGGAAATCCGTGGGGAGAAATGCCAAGTTGGCCAGTGACCTCTGTGTGGGGTGGAGCGGCCCACGGGTCAGATGCTTGTGGACCACCGCATGAGAACGGGGACGGAAATGCCAGCAAGTCTAATGGACGTGTGAGAAACCGTGTGCTGTGGCAGGGAAGGGACGGGAGAGCAGGATAATAAATTAGAGACCTCCATGCACCGTTGTGCGAAGCCAGGAGGTCCCAGGATGCCACGGATTAAGATCTGGGCCCTTGACTACTAGGTATTTATCTAAAGGATACAAAAATACTAATTCAAAGGGAAACACGCCCCCCGATGTTTACAGCAGCGTTATCTGCAAGAGCCAAACTATGGAAAGAACCCAAATGTCCATCAGCTGATGAACGGATCAAGAAGATGTGGTGTGGACACACAACAGAGTATGTCTCCGCCATAGAAAACGAGCGGAATCTTGTCATTTGCAATGACATGGATGGAGCTAGATGGGATTATGCTGAGCAAAACAAGACAGTCAGGGAAAGGCAAATACCATATGCTTTCACTCATACGTGGAATTTAAGAAACAAAGCACATGAACATAGTGGGATATAAAGAGAGACGAACCAACAAAAAGACTCTTAACTCTACAGAACACACTGATGGTCAACAGAAGGGAGGCAGGGGTGGGGGAGATGGGAGAGACAGGTGATGGGGATGAAGGGGTGCACTTGTGATGAGCCCTGGGTGCTGTATGGAAGTGTTGAATCCCTATATTGTGCTCCCGAAACTAATATTATATTATATTATAGTTATAATATTATAACCGAAGGGAGAGGCTTAACCCACTGAGCCACCCAGGCGCCCTTATTACATTGTATTTTAACTGAAATTTACATATAGTCTTGGAAAAGGAAAAAAAAAAAAAATCCAGGCACTTGTAACAAAGTCCGGTTAGGACACTAAGAGGTAGAATCTCTAAAAAGTGACCGATCTATCTATCTAGGGAAAACTGACGAGGAAACAGACAAAATTCCCCATGTTTTCTAACCGCCACTACAAAGAGAAAGTTTTTACAGCAATTATCCTCCTAACTCCTAGAAGAAAAACTAAAATCCTTTCTCTGTCTCTTGAAGTTGTAAATCTTGTCCTATCTTTATAACATGTACGCCCCAGGAAATAACCAAACATCAACACAGAGACTGAAGAAAAAAGAGGAGGGAAGAGACTCTTTAAAATACAGATTGCTAGGAATAATAAGGAAAGCCACTCAGTATGTAGGAAAGGCAGGAGATGCCTAAAAAAGCTTTCAAAATGAGAATATATTTTGGTTAAGGAGAAAAAAAGTAAATTTGTCCTGAAATGAGACTGGCTGTTTAGAGAGAGGAAAGCTTAGGACAAAATCTAAATGAAAAAAGAAAGCTGTAGAAGGTTCGCGAAGGGGACTCTTAGGAAAGAATTTTATGCCTGGTCAGGACTAAGATTGGAATAAGTTTGTAAACTACATTGGTGTAAGATTAGAATTTGATTTGTCCCTCTGTTAAAAAGACAAAAGGTTTCTTGGTCTGCTCTTGATAAAAAAAAAAAAAAAAAAAAAAAAAAGTCAACAATTTTTCTTTTTTTACTCTGCCCAGAAAAACAAAGTTTCTACATTTTGCCTTTACTGGGCTGAAAAGAAACTCTCATGAGATTTTTAACCACGGCCATTTTATGGAGACTTTGGTTGTTGGCAGAGTTACTGTTCTACTCTGCCAAATGCAAAATGCGTTCCTGCAAAAGTGCTCGTCTCCCCGGAAATTCATGGAAAGGACTTTGATGGGTACGAGTTTCTGGGAAGGAAGATCAATTTACCTTCGTGTAGGAGGGACCGGGGATGAACCTTTCCAGCGGTCCCCCAGGGCCACCTGTGTACTGCCACACTATGTCATGGGATGGTAGCCTGCGACCTCTCCCTGCTCTCCCATCCCCGCATCAGTGAGACAGGCACCTATCACTGATGATATTAACATTAGCACCCAAAGTCTTGCCTCGGCTGCAGGAAACCTTGCAGGCTTGGCCCGGGGCTCCTGTGAGGGAGACGGTGGGCCGGGAACCCACAGACACTTCAGGGTCCTGGCTTATCAGTCAAGCACTCAGGTGTTATCTGATTGGAGAAGACAAAGTTGTTCCTGCAGCGACCACTGAAAGACACAGGCATACCATGCCTCACCACCCCAAAGCAGCTGCAGGCCTTCCTAAGACTGTTAGGATACCAGCGTCCGCTCAGTCTTCACCTGGCCTCATTGCTTCAGCCTCTTTTAGATTGGTTAAAGAGAGAGAGAAAGAGAGAGAGGGCACCCAAAGCAAAGCATGTGACCAAGCCAAGGTGGCTGGTGGACAGACCCCAGCCTTGGGCATTCAGGGACAGGGACAGCCATGCAAGTTCAAGGATACGTTCCAAAAAGGCAGTGCACAGACCATGCCTACTTGCAACAATGCTGTACCTTGACAAAAACCCCCAGTGGGGAGAAGCACTACCCCCGCGGCCGGGTGACTCAGGTCATCCTGAAGGACAGCCATTCACGGGGACAGCGGCGCCCCTGCAGGGGCCATCCTCTGTGCCGGAAGGAGACGAACAAATCCCTGAGCAAGGGGCAGCCCCACAGCCATCCCGCCCTCCACGGGGAGTGTCTGCATAGACTCCAGCACTGGACCGAGCTTCGAGCATGGATGCTATAGTTCCGTGAGCCTGATCCCAGTGTTCCTTTTGTTTTGTTTTGTTTTTTTAATGATTTTGTTTTATGATTTCATTTATTTATTTGAGAGAGAGTAAGAGAGAGAACACGGGTGGGGCAAGGGGAAGAGGGAGAGGGAGAAGCAGGTGCACCCCAGAGCAGGGAGCCCAACATGGGACTCGATCCCATGACCCCAGGATCATAACTGGGGCAGAAGGCACCCACTTACCCTAAGCCACCCAGAAGCCCCTTCAGTGATTTTAAGTAATCTCTACAACCAACGTGGGGCTCGAACTTACAACTCCAAGATCAAGAGTCACGTGCTCTACTGACTGAGCCAGCCACGCACCCCACGATGCCACTGTTCTGTGCACAGACAGCTGACAGCTGGATGGTCTACGGAGGACTGACCTGTAGGAGGACCTCCTGTTCCTGCAGAGGCACAGGACAGGATGGGGGCAGGGCGCCCACTCCAGGGAAATGACCTACAGAAGGACATACTCCAATGCCTAAGAAGGATAAACATCACCGTTTTCCATGTGGGTGCACACACCACACACACCCCAGCTGGAAACCAACAGGCCAACGGGTTGGCCTGTGTCTGCCTCCTTACAAAGACCTTGCGCCTGTCTGCCAACAACGCCCAACCTGTGCTGGGAATGACCGTGACCTTGGCCAGGACACACTGGACAGGGAGCAAGGGGGCAGACTGACGGCACGGGTCCCTTGTTTCTCTCTGGTGGCTGCCATTCTGCTCGGAGGTGTGTGGACACTAAAAAAAGACCACCTGCAAGGCTGCCCCAGTAAGCGTGCTCCCCAGTGAGGCCACTGTCAGGGGCCTGGAACACCTGTGCACATCACGCGGGATGTCCACTGACATGGACAGCCACCAAGGCCCCCAGCGGCATTTCCACGTACCATCCCAGCCCACTGCAGCTGGACCGATGGACCGATGCAGTGCATGGATATAATGTTGCAACAGCTGGGATGACAAACCCATTCCCTGGCCTTGCGGACACGCCTCCTCTCAACAGCTGTGCGGACATGAATCCCCATGTACGACGTTCCAGTCGTCCCGGTGCTAGTACGCTCATCACCCTTAGAATACAAGAAGACCCAGCATGCAGGAAGGATGTTCTCTGCTGCAGGGAGGGACGCAAGATCACCTTTAATGTCCCCGACACAAGACCTACCTACGGGGGACATACAAAGAAATGACCCTGGAAATGGCCGACAAGTCCACTGTGGTTTGGGGTTTGGGTCCCATGGGGAAAAGGGACAGGAGAGGACCTCTCCACCGCCCCATTCCTCTACCCCATTCCGCCAAAAACAACAGAGGGACAACAACCCGGGCCTCGTATAAACAGGGATGCTATCATAATCGCCTTACGAGGGATCATTAGACATAGTTTCGCCCCACTGCGTAACAGAGTGGGGACAATCTGGTGTCGGTAAACACAACCACCGCTGGGGGTGCTGCTTTATCACCCGTGTTCTGTTACGCAATCGTGACTTGGTGCCCACTCAACGGCATACTTCTCCCACTTCGATTCGGCGTGGGAAGCTGTTCGGTGACTGGGCTAACCTTGGCTCCCACCCACAATCAGCCTGCCTGCTGGGGCCTCGTGACCTCCCACTATCAGCAACCAGGGCCTGCCCCAGCGAATCCAAATGGCCTTGAAACGCCTCTACCCTTAACATAATCCCGCTTCACTCATCTCTGGACTGACCCGTGTTCCAGGGCTGGGTGGGCTCCCCTCGGGGAAAGACACAAAGAGGCAAATCTTCCAACTGATAAGGGGGCAGATAAATCAAGACTCTGCCAGTAAGATATGCTATTTGGGAAGGCCTAGTATGGTCCTCGGTGCCGTTTATAGACGTAGCAGAGAGGTACAACGGGACCCTGAATCCTATAGGTTGTAATGTCAGGTAGACAGCCACACAACAATGCAATCACGCCATACTTGTTATCTCTGGTGTCTGGCTGGAGAGACCGCATGCACCCAATCCCACAGGTGCTTTCCCCTCGCCTTGGGCCTGGCTACAAGCATGTGGCAGCCCCTGGCCCTGCTTCCCCTATAACTGGGCTGAATGCTACACCCGGGAGCTCCCCCTACCTGCTGGGCCATATACTCATTTATAAGATGAGAGTGGCAGACGCACGGCGGGCCTCTAATTCCGCCTGTAAGGCAGTCCCCCTCGTTCCCTGGGAGAGTTCCCAAATAAGACAGGAACTTCCTGCAACACGAACGGCACATGACCTGAAAGCCACAGCACAAGGGGGGACGTGAGCTCTTCCTAAGACAGAACGCTGCCTGTAGACACCTGCGTATTCCCACAACGTTCCCTAAGCCAGGGCTGGCGTAAACACAGAGCAAAGCTGCTGAAATCCCTACTGACCCTTTTAGCAATTGCTTAGATCGCTTGCCTTCTTCCCAGCTGAAGTGTTTCTGAGCCATCTGTGTTTTCCTAGGACCTGGACACTGTGGCTTACACTGTTGCTGCGGGATTTGGTGGCAGGGCATCTCGGCGTAGCCGATACCACCGAAGAGAGGCGTGGCAAGAACCTATGGGCCACCCGGGGTGTATCGGGGAGGAGTGTGTGGTCCAGGCCAGGCCACTGGCTCATGCAAACCCACCCCGAACACTGTGCCAATGCACGTCTTGAGAATGTATACATTCTGTTTTCCCTCTATATTCCTATCAAGCAGGATATGTAGAAAAAACACGTTCAGGGTTCAAGGTCAGGGGCTCGCCAACCGGGTGTACCTCCTTGATAATGAAGAATGCCCAGATAACAGGCCTTGATCCCCTTGGAGCGCTGGCCGGGAGGGGAGGGGCTATGCATCGTCACTAAGCTGGCTGATATGCTATCAGAGCCGCCTGCGGACAGGGTGCACCAGCGGATGCTCGGTGTGGGGGGGGGGGGGCTTCCAGAGCGGGGAGAGGCTGACCAGGCTGAACTCCGCTTCACCTCAGATCTGGGATGCCAGGGGCTCTGAGGTGCTCCAGGATTTTACGGACCCCCTCCCCCATGAAAGCAAAAAAGCTGGTAACAAGACAATGTGCCTGTGGGAATTGGAAGACACATCCTGATTTCCGAGCTGTTGACCCGTGAAAGCAGGTGCCTCCAAGAAGGACCAGTTCCCATCCTCGAAAACTCTTCTGGGGCTCCTTTAGTGTTCCCAAAGCCTCCAGCACAGGGCTGAACACACAGCAGGCATTTAAACGTTGCTGTCAAGTTCTGGACCTCATCACAGGTGGAACTTCCCGTCTATACCTCCATCTGCAGCCTGGTTCCTGTGTACACGGCCCATGCAGCTTGCTCGGTGAAGCAATTAACATGTGGGGTTTTCTAAGCACCCAGCCCTGGGGCAACAGAGCCCATCCCTCCCGCCTGGCCCCCTTTCTCTGCCCTTTATTTCCTTGTAGAGTAAAACCCTTCATTGTTTCCACCCCACACCATGCAAACATACTCCCTAGTCCAAAAAGGTCCAGAAGGCTTCTCCCAATACAGGACAGGGTTGAGAGGACAGTTCTACCTCTCCCCATTTTCAAGGGTGAAATGTGATGCTTCTACCCCCACCCCCCGACCCCAGGGAGCTCAAACTCCTTCTGGCCTGGACAATCACTTCCAAATGATGGATTTGGAAACCTCCCTGCCATCTGTTCTTGATTCTTGGACTGGCTGTCTGGCTAAGCTCAACATCCTGGAGTGGCCTCCCCCGCCCCACACCCGGGCCTCCATCCTCCCCTCCTTCCGCCCCATCTCCCCGCAAACTGGCTGCTCCGCTCGGAGACAACACTTGGCCGGCGATTCGAGGTCATCCCAGATGGACCACGTCTGTACCTGTAAGTCTGGAGGAAATGCTGGTCTGTGGGGATGTCTGAGCTGGAAGAGGAATGCCAAGTGGGAGTCAGATCCATTCATCTGAACTGAGACCTGTTGAACAAGGGAGGCGGAGGAAGAGGGTCAGAGGGAGCAGAGGAGGGAGATGCAGAACTCCGGAAGGTAGCTGGCTGGGCACCCAAAGAGGGACAGGTCATCCCAGAATTTGCCCACAACCCAAGCCAAGAACAGATGCCAGAAATGAACTTCTGTGATGCTTCTTAGCCCCAATCTCACTCAGGCTGCGTTACTTGGAAGTAGGAGAAGCGAGGCACCAGGCATGGGGCTGGGATGATAACTCTGGGACCTCGGCCACCCTACGTCCCCTGCCACATTGCCTGCTCATGCCTCCAATGTCCACAGCTGCATTCTATCTGACCCTGACCGTGAACCAGGCACTGGACTACTAGCTTTGTAACTGTCACCTCATTTAATCCCCACCCCTGCTCTCACAGGCTGGTATCACTATCCCCATTTCACAGCTGGGGGGAAAAAAAACCCATATTCAGTGAGGTTGAGTCATTTACCCAGGGTCACACAGCATATCAGCAGTGGAGCTAAGATTTGAACTTGAAACCTCCCTGGAGATGGAGACAGAAACAGTCACCCGTGCATGCCCAGTACACACTGCAGAGCCGGCATGTGGCAGAGACACAGTCCGTGTAACATGAAGGACCAAACAAATACACCGATGGCACCTTCTATATAAAGT
This sequence comes from Lontra canadensis, assembly GCF_010015895.1. NCBI lineage: Eukaryota > Metazoa > Chordata > Mammalia > Carnivora > Mustelidae > Lontra > Lontra canadensis. The sequence goes on along the minus strand of NW_022631085.1, from coordinate 6,531,304 downwards.
CACCAACCTGCACTATCTTTCCCTCCTGGACACACAGCTGAAACTACATTTCCCAGCCACCCTTGCAGCTGAGTAGGGTCATGTGATGACTTCTGGCCAATGGAATGTGGGCAGGAGTGGCCTGTCCCCCGCTACCACCCCCTTAAGGAACTGGCCCATGAAAACCCCCTGAGTAATTCTCACTGTTTCTGTGTCCCCCTGTGCCAGTGGCAGCAGGGACACAGAGCTGCACTACACTGTGACATGACCAGGCAAACAGGCTTTTATTACAACAGCCAGGGCATCCCGATTCATCCCACCCCCTCTTCAGCCACCGCACACGGGGACCCCTGCCCTCTGACAGGAACATCACTCCTCCCTCAGCAAGGAGGCTGAGCTGAGCCATCTGACCTGGGATGTGACGTTGTGGTTGATGGTGGCCCTTGTGTCCAGGCTGCCATCAAATGCTCCCCGGGGACCCCGTCTGAAGATGATGTCCCCATCCAAACGCAGGGCCTGGGGGAGCCTCAGCTGGAAAGAAACAGCACCACTCACTCTCTCCAACACCTGAGGTCCACGCAGAGGCCGCAAACCAGTGTTCGCCCAACCTGGGGACAGGTACCTGGGAGGCGTGAGCTGCATCCAGCGCCAGGCTGTGCCACATTTCCCCACGCTGAGATCGGTCACGGTGCAGACCCTCTAAGTGCAGTACGACCTTCTGGTTGACTTTCAAAGTGGCCTCGACCTCCCTGCTCTGAGCCTGGGTGAACAAGAAGCGGTGGCAGAGAGAGGACTTCCCATCTCCAAGTACCTGCAGAAGCCCCCCCTTAGAATCCAGCAGGTAGAAGAAACTGGCCCCACGATAGATGGGTTAAAGCTGTCTACACCATCCACATACAGGGCAGCAGCAAGGGACAGGTAATACCCCCCCCTCCCAAAGTTACCCACATCTCGATTCCCCGGAACCTATAAATATGTTGCCTTATATGGCAAAAGGGACTTTTCAGTACAGATCTTTAGATGGGAAGATTATCACGGATCAGCGGTGGGCTCAAGGTAATGGTAAGCGTTCTTATAATAGGGAGGCAGAAGGGAGTGGGTGGGGGAGAGAGAGAGAGAAGAGAAAATGATAATGCTACTCCTACTGGCTTTGAAGACGGAGAAAGGGACCATGACCCAAGAGACGTGGGTGGCTTTTAGTGGCTAGAGAAGGCAAGAAAATGGGTTCTCTCCTGGAGCCTCTCAAAGGAATGTAACTTGGCCAATGCCTGATTTTAGCCAAGTGACACCCATTTTGGATTTCAGATCTCCAGACAGGTAAGGTGAGCTTGTGCTGTTTCAAGCCACCAAGTTCATGGTATGGAGGCACAGTGGCCACAAGACACTAACACGCGTGGTTCGTCACGTGTTCACACTCAGCAACTTTGCAGCCTCTGCCACATGCCGAGCCCACGGAAGCAGGGGGGACGCCAGCTGTGCCCATCTGTGCTGACGGAGACATTCAAAGTGTCTTGCCACCGAATTTCATCGTCGGTGTGTAACTTTGGAAGAATCCATGGCTTGATTTTAGAAACAAGATAGCAGAGGAATAAATAAAAGCCCAAGAAGAGAAAAATAAATGTGTGTTGTCAAACAAAGACAGGGTTTTAGAAAGCACGGAGAGCCAAATCCAGCTCCATTCGGGGTCACCGTCGACTTGGTTCTCGCTTCCTGTTGGCGGGTAGGATTTTAGGCCCCGTGCTTCCGATCTTCTGATTTCTTTTTAATTAGAAGCAGAAATCTGGGTTTGGCCCCCAAATCTGATTTTTAAATGGGGATGATGGTTTGAAAAATGTGAAGTACAAAACAGGCCAAACAAAACACATCTGCAGGCTAGACCCAGCCCGTGGCGTCAGACTCTGCGATCTCCGGTTTGGGGGGAAAAAAAAAACACACTCAATACCATGGGGAGGCATTTCTGCAGGTGTGTTGGGCTGTCATTCTGTCCTTTGTTTCCTCTCAGGAGCTCCAAGGACTCTGGCTACCAAGCCTCTGGCAGCCTCCACAGCCCTGTTTAACTGGTGCGGCAAGAAGGGACCCTAGAAGGAAATCTCTGGGCTCGACAGCGGACCCCCCTTCATCCTTCAGCAGCTCTCTGCATCTCCCATGAGGGAGAACCCACCACGAACTTTCTCATCCAGGGCCTAGTACACAGTAGGTGCTCAATCAGTGCCTGCTGGAGAATGAGGTTAATTCCCAGGTCTTCTACTCCTCCGAGGATCAGGAAGGAGTCCGGGCCGAGTGGACGCGTGTCAGATTATTACCTTATGTCTCGGTCCCCACAACCACAGCCCAAGAGATGGGTACTGCTGTCTCCGTTTTACTGTCGAGGAAACGGGGGCCCAGAGACGTGGAATCATTCACCACGGGCACATGGGCAAAAATGAATTTCACTCCTGGGATGACTAATGCCAAGACCCTCTAAGTCAGGGGTCCGAGAGCCGCGGCCAGGGAGCTAAGCCTAACTCGTGTTTGTAAATGAAGCTGTCTTTGTCATTTCGGGTTGATCTCACAAAACTCCCATAGACTGGGCGGTGGAAACACCAAAATTTATTCCTCCCGGTTTTGGAGGCTGGAAGTCCGAGACCACGGCACCGACATGGTTGGAGTCCGGAGAAGGCCCTCTTCCTGGCTGGCAAGCAGCTCCCTCCTTTCTGTGCCCTCACAAGGTGGACACAAAGCTCATGGTCGGGGGGAGGGGGACCCAACCACCTCCCGAAGACCCCGCCTCCCTGTGTCTTCACATTCAGGCTTCAGCATACAAATCTGGGAAAGGGGGGCACACGAGCAGTTAGCCCAAAGCAAAAGTCTGATCGGAACACAGTCGTGCCCATTCCCTTGTGTGTTTTCTAGAATGTGTCTGTGCTACCAAGGCACGGGTGGGTTTGGTTCCCAACCGCCTCTGATAAAGCGAGTCTGGCAACGAGCAAGTCAGATGAAATTCTTGCTTTCCCAGCGCACGCAACAGTTTGGTGTACATGGTCATCAATTAAACGCGTACTGGCCACACAACTAAAGAAACAACGTTTGTATCTTCATCTGAAGAATCCTCATTGCAAATAAATGCTAACCATCATCTGAGCTTTCAACCAGCTGTGATCACAGATCACCACACTCGATAGGATAATAACGATAAAGGGAAATATTGCCGGAATCACCAAAATGCGACCCAGAGACACAAAGTGAGCAAACGCTATTTGGAAAAATGGCACCAATGGCCTTGCCGGACACAGGGTGGCCCCCGGCCTTCAAGCTGTATTTTTAAAAAGGCAACATCTGCAAAGAGTCACCAAATAAAAAGCCGTCCTATGAGAATGCAGACACAATCCCAATCACGGATCTTAGGGACTAGCAGGGGGAATACTGATTGGTTAAAGAATCATGTCAAAATAGGATTTGTGAAAAGTGCTAGAAACAGAAGTGTGGGGTGTGCAGGACCAGGGGATAGGAGGTGGTCTGGGGCCAGGAAAAGCTTCCTGGAAGACAGAATGTGTAAGCCAGATCCTCAGCAACGAGTACAAGGGAAGGAGGCAAAGATGAGGGAGTGACAGCTCCAGGCACAGAACACGCAAAGGTCCTGGGGCAGGAAAGAGCCAGTTGAGGAACCGGAAGGAGGCTGAGTGAAAAGAGGCAGCAAAAGGAAGAGAGTGGTCTCAGGTGGCCCGGAGCATGAGCAAGACCAGAGAAGCAGGGCTGGGGTCTTCATATAGAGACAAGAGTAGAATAATTCTGATATGTTGGAAAGCCCCCTTTGGCTATCAGGTAGGCAGGAACAGCGGGGGCAGAGTGGAACAGAAAACCCAAGCCAGAGAGCATGCTGCTCGTCTAGTTCAGAGGAGAAGGCAGTTTGGATCGGGGACCACTGGGGTGTCCGGTCCCCGGGGTCTGCTCACTTACGGCATGCTGGCTCCAAGCCACGGCGCACCCCTCCACATTCCTGGGGATGGCCTTGCCGTCGTACGGGTGAGTCAGGCCTGCACAGACCTGGAAGAAAGGCCACACGTGCACACACGTACAGAGACGGGTCAGCGACAGATGGGGGCCATCCCCTGCTCCCAGGCCCCTTCCCGGCTGCATTGAGAGCCCACTCACATAGGGGTGTCCGGCCTGGTAGCCCAGGACTATGGTCTGCAGGGTCTCCTCTTGGCTGTTCAGGACGAGCCTGGTTTCCAGGGAGCATCGTTGGTGATGCCCATCTGCTGTGAAGGTCTCCAGCAGGAGGAGATTTTGCGGGATGGGCAGAGGCAAGGCATGCCTGGCATGGAGAGGGGAGAAATGGGCCGAGCCATTAACAGGACTGGCAGGATCGGGGCCCAACTGGAGCTCAGAGCAGGCCTGTCACAGAGAGGAGAACGTCAGGACACACATCAGCCCTGCATCTCGCCAACTCACACTCATTTACCATTTTGCCACACCCTTGCGACAACCGGGTGACCTGGGCACAGCAGGGCTCATCATCACCCTTGGGCAGCAGAGACCCAAGGACAGGCCCTGGGGTCTGTTACCTTGGGCAGCAGAGGATGCAGTTGACTTCCTTGTGCCTCAGTTTTCCCATCTGTGAAATGTGGGTTCAAATACAAGCACCCCCCCCCATTCCCAACAATGGTTGCAATCATTGAGATAATGTCTGTGCAGTGAATGCAAGCTCCCTGAGGGCAGGAGCTCTGTCCTTTTTATTCCCTGTTTTCCCAGAAAAGTGCACCCAGGCTCATAGGAGGTGCTCAGCAAATCGGAACGAAATGAACGGAGGAATGAGGTTTCTGCAGATGACGGCTGCTGTTACTTCGTGGTACTGCTGTTTTGACAGAAGATGACTACAGTCAGGCAGCTGGTTTGGTCACAGGCTGGGGTTGAGGTTAGGTCTGCTGATCTCACCCCCTCCCCATCCCCTTACACTCCCCCAACCACAGGAACAACCTTTTCAACCAGCCGCACCTCCAGGAACTGGAAAGATCACCCCAGGAACTGAGGTGAGGCCAGACTTCTGCTCCCAGGTCTCTAAGCAACCTAATGGAAGGGGGCCAGGGATGCAGGGACTTTCGAGGAGGGCAGGCAGCTAGTCTCCGAGCTCTGGGTTCAGCCTGGGCCCCGTGGGCCAGCGTGGGCCTCCCAGGTAGCATCACTCACCCCGTCCCCCAGGACCCAGAATCAGAGGCCTGGCAGATGCCATGCATAAGGGGAAGGGGCCCCACGGACCTGAGGAGGAGGGTCCCCTGCTTCTGGTACAAGCTCCTATTGTGCGTCCCCTCCTTCAGGTTGCCCTCCAACACCAGGCCCCGAGGCTGGCCCCTGGCGCTGGTCACCAGAGCCGTCAACGACACGTGGGTCTTCCGGGGCTGCAACAAAGGACCAGGCTGGTGGAGAGGATGGCCCGGCGGGGACTGAGCTCCTTAAACATAGTGCCCAGGGGTTCAAGGAGCAGCTCCTACTGCCCGCCCTTCGTCCCGGGAGTGACCACCTGAGAAGCAGCTGCTGAACAGGACCACAGCCTCGTCCCAGAGCAGACCCCGAGACCACACAGGTGCTCGGCCATGTCTGGACCTCCCCAGGTGCCCAGCGGGGAATGGTCTCGGGCTTCTGGCTCCATGAGGCAGAGCTTTGCCCCAGGGTCTGCGCTAATATGGCTGGGGTCAGTTTTACAGATAAAGAAACTGAGCTCAGGAAGGTCCAGAATCATAGGCCAAGCACTGTGCACTTTCCCAACCCAGGTGAAGGATTTGGGGGTCTCTCAACAGCAGAGGCCTCCTGGACCCACCTGCTCCGTGTGCCTGTAGACAGCTGTTAGGTTCATCTCCTGCACGGGGCCCTTTAACCAGCAGTGAAGTATCTTAAGGCCCTGGCTGCTCTCCGCGTGGATCTCGCTCTGCACTGTGGCAGTCCAGGCTGACTCTATTTCACTCCGGCTGCGGAAGAGGCTCTGGGCCATGGTCGTTACCATGGATACCTACAGCAAGCCAGGGGAAGGTAACCAAAGCCTTTGCACACCTTATGCCCTCCCCTGGGATGCCCTTTCTCCTCATTCCCACTTGGTGAACTCCTATTCATCCTGCAAAACCCCATCGATACCACCTCTGTGAGGCCTTTCCTGAGGGGTCCAGGCAGAATGGGGTGTTCCCTACGGGGTCTTGAGGAAAAAGGACACACTTCCCTCCATCTCTTAGCCCTGAGCCAAGAGAGAATCTGAAGCATCAGTTATTAGAGAAGATAACTCCCTTCCCCCTCGCTCCTCTTTGGCTCGGAAAGGAGTATGATCTCAGTGGGTCACTATTATTAGCAGGCAGGGTCTCTGTGTCCTGAGGGACATGCACCAGCGGGTGGCCCTCTCTCCCTGCATCATTGCTGTGGTCTTCAGAGCCCTGGGGAGAGCTCAGGGAGTTAGAGCACTACAGCTCTGCATGGGGCCATACACCCCAGCCTACTGCCCCACACAAGCCCCATCAGGAATAGCACGGTGCCTGTACCCTGGAGGCTACTGTCCCCTGTTCACATGGCTCAGGGCCTCCCAAGTGAAGGTGATGGGGTCAAATGGGGTCTAGACATGACCGAACGCCTGGCCATATTCTAGAACTCCACAGCACCTCGTTCCATGGGCCCCAGACCTTGGGTTCCCCCCAGAACCTACAGGCCCCCCACGGCCAGCTTCCCATTTCAGTGAAAGTCCCCTCTGTCCACCTGGCTGTTTGCACTAAAACCTTGGGGTCATTTAGGTCCCGTCTCACGCTCCCTCCCCACTGCCCAATCACCAGCAAATCTGTCAGCAAATCTCTCGGTTCCCCCTGCAAACTAGTTCCGGAATCTAGACACATGCTTCCATCTCTACTGCCCTCCCCCCACCCCGGGATGGGCCAGCGTGAGGCCCCTGGTTGGGGGGGTTTGCCAGAGCTGGCTGGCTGAGCCCACCCTGCTACCACTCAGCCCTGCCTCAGAGGGGACTCTGCTGTCCCCAGGTGGACCCACAGAGCTGCCTCTTTCTGGGTCCAAGTCGGGGCCAGACCTCCTGCTGTGTCCACTCGTCATCCCAGCATGGGGCGAGGCCATGCGCCAGACCCCCATGGGTGACCCCTGGGGCATCTTTCATGGGCTGGTTTTCTTCCAAACTGTTATGTTTCAGAGAACCAACAGGTGCAAAGAAGCACAACAAATTACACCTGCATTTGCTGTGAAACTGACCTACGACCTTGAAGTTTTCATTCTGGTTTTCAGCAAAGGCCTCCTGTCTACTGGTCTCCCGAGTTCCCCCTTCAACCTGCTTTCGTATTTTAACCTATCAGCTGCTAAGCAAGAATATGGGAAACTGAGATGGGGGGCGGGGCAGGGCGGTCCCCTCTCCCAAATTCACTTGGCAACGAATTCTGAGGACTGTCAACCCTGGGTCATCCAAACTGCCCACATCTGTGAGCTAGTACCAGGCCTGGGTGTCTTTCTCCCTCTGTACACAAGAAGTTCTAAATGTCAGGGAACCAGGCTCCTGCGCCGGGAGTCCCCGGGTGGAGAGGGGAGCAGGGGGCGTGGCCAGCAGAGCAGGGGGCGTGGCCGAGCATGCGCACCCGAAGGTAAGTGGTATCCCGGGTATAGATGTGGATCCTGCCCTCCCCGCTGAGGCCCTGGTTCCTGTAGGCCACATTCATCACCAGGTTCTTGAGGGTCCAGGCCTTGCCCAGCGTCAGCTCCAGGACAGCCTGGAACGTGGGTCGGTGCGGCCAGTACAGCCTGTGAGCCACGGTGACCGTCAGCCACGGACAGTCCAGGTTCAAGGCTCCTGCAAGAGGTAGAGAGAAGCAGGTACAACCAGTAGGAAAAGAGCTACTGGCAGGTACCAAGAGGTCCCCCGTAGCCTCATCACAGCCACTGTGGGCATGTGTCAGAACGGAGGATGACGAGGATGGGACCGGAGGGGACTTTACCGAACGCTGGTCATGTTCTGAATCTTGATGGGGTGACACAGGTGTGTGCACCTGTCAAAGCTCATTCAGTGGTACCCTGGAGTCGTATGCATTCCACCCTAGTTAAGGGTGAACGCACAGAGGTCTACAGCTTAGTTTGAACTGCACCAACAAATAAGACGGAGAGATAAGTGGATAGATATGTGGGAGTAACACGTTAGCAGTGGAATCTGGGCTGACCGCATGTTGGCATTACCAATACAATCCATTGCACTTTTCTGGTTTGACCTTTTTTTTTTTCTTTTTAAGATTTTATTTATTTATCTGACAGACAGAGATCACAAGTAGGCAGAGAGGCAGGCAGAGATACAGGAGGAAGCAGGCTCCCTGCTGAGCAGAGAGCCCGATGCAGGGCTTGATCCCAGGACCCTGAGATCATGACCTGAGCCGAAGGCAGAGGCTCAACCCACTGAGCCACCCAGGCACCCTTGGTTTGACCATTTTTCATAGGGACAGGTTGGACAAAAGACACGCACAGAGAAGTTGGAGAGGGGGCACAGGTATGTGGTAATGAAGAAAGTGGCTTTTAATTTCCAAGTTGTGACCTCTTTGAGCCTCTGCTGCTATTATCTGTAAAATGGGTACAGGAAGACTGCTCACTGGGTACTGGGATAGAGGAAGCACTCATTAAGGAGCAAATACTGGGGCGCCTGGGTGGCTCAGTCAGTTAAGGATCTGCCTTCAGCTCAGGTCATGATCTCAGGGTCCTGAGATCAAGCCCCACATTGGGCTCCTTGCTCAGTGGAGGGTCTGCTTCTCCCTTTTCCTCTCCCTCTGCTTTCTCCCATCTACTGTCTCTCCCTCTCTCTCAAATAAATAAATAACGAAGTCCCCCAGGTCTGTAAGGTATTCTCTCGAGAAGTAAGAGGAGTTGTGTTCTCGGAGCAGAACACTGTAAGAAAAGGACTCTCAGGAACCAAGACGAGCTCTTGGAGATACAAGAGCCACAGTTAAAATGTAGTAGAAGGGGGGGCAGATGGAGTTGAGGAAATATGTCCTCAAAACAGAACAACAACAACAAAAAAAGATTAGGAGATGGAAAAAAAAAGAGAGAAAAGAAAGAAAATTAGAGGCTCAGTTTCGGAGGACCAACATCTGTCCAACCGGAATTCCAGAATCCAGAAAGAAGATTATCCAAGAGATGGTACAAGCCAATTACCCAGGCCCACATGATGTTCCCAAGTTGAGAGGGTCTAAGCAAAGCGCCCAGTACAATGGATGAAAGTTGACAAACACCAGGGCACATCATAAAAAGATCTGAAGACACTCGGAATACAAAGAAGTTCCTAAAAGCGTCCAGACAGTGAAAAAGTGGGCACGTACAAAAGGATCATGGCCCAGAAATAGGATCTTAACTATTTGAAATGACACTGGAGCGATGTCCTCAAAATCCCAAGGGGAAAACTATAATTCTCTACTCAACCAAATTACCCAGGTAGAACGAAGACAGTTTAAACATTCAGGGTGATATTCCACTACGGGTTAAATTGTTTCTCTCAAAAATACACAAAATGCCAACCGCCCCCCCCCCAGTATCCCCCAGAATGTGACCTTATTTGGGAAATGAGGTCATCACAGATGTAAGTAGTTACAATGAGGTCATACTAGAGTAGACTGGGCCCTAAAACCAATAGGACTGGTATCCTTATAAGAAGAGGGAATTCTAGGGGCACCTGGGTGGCTCAGTGGGTTAAGCCTCTGCCTTCGGCTCAGGTCAGGATCTCAGGTCCTGGGATGGAGCTCCGTATCAGGCTCTCTGCTCAGCAGTGAGCCTTCTTCCCCCTCCCCCTCTGCCTGCCTCTCTGCCTACTTGTGATCTCTCTCTCTCTCAAATAAATAAATACATAAATAAATAAAATCTTAAAGAAGAGGGAAATCTAAACACATACACATACACACACACACACACCCCCCATGAGAAAGCCATATGACAACAGAGACAGAGATGAGAGCCATGTCATTATAAGCCGAAGAACTCCAAGTAGCAACGGCCTCCATCAGGAGCTAGGAAAAGGCAGGGAAGAATTCTATCCAGGTAACAGAGGGAGCATGGCCCTGACAACACCTTGAACTCAGAATTCTAATCTCTGGAACTGCTGAGAGAATATAATACTGTTGTTTTAAGCCACTCAGTTTGTGGTCCTTTGGTAAGGCAGCCCTAGGAAACTAACACACTTCTCTCAGGAAGCTACTAGAAGATGTGCTCGATCAAAACAAAAGGGTAAACCAAGAAAGAAGATGACACGAGATGACACGAGTGCAAGAAACAGGACAGTGCCCCAGGGAAGTGGAAGGAATTCCCAGGATGACGGGGAAGGGATGACCCAGAATCAAAGCTGTGCAACTGGTCTACATCGGAAACGAAAGACAGAGGATCCAGGAAGAAGGTCTCCAAGAAAGATACAGGAACTAATTCAAGCTGATACATAATCTGATGTGTCTGACCACCTGGAAAAAGTTTTGTACTTACACTAAAACTTCAGGGAATAATTATAAAGAGGAAACTAGAAAATTAGTCAAATGGGGAAAAGACAATTATAACTCCAGGAAAAACATAAAGTTAGAATCTTAGTATACCATGTATCTCAGCTATGAAGGACATTTATACAGTCACAATTAAGTAACATTGACTGTTCACTGACCAACTCTCATAAGGGGGATGAAGGGAAATAGTTATGTGAAAAAGGCTGGTTTAACAGTTAAATTCTCATCCTCTCTGGTTAGAAATATATTGAGAATGCCTAAAGAAGAACAATCAAGAAATAACAATATAATTACAGTATTTTAAGAACCAAAGAGCTAACAGTTTACAGTGGTTGCTATTTTAGGCAAAACTTGGGATAGGAAGACATGAAACAGGAGATTACTGTATTTGTTATATGCTAGCTTTAAAAAAAACTTTTAAAGAATTATTTCAGGTATGCACATGAGTACAGAACATAACATGATGAACCCCTACATAATACTCACCCCCTTCAAGAATTACCAACTCATAGTTTCTACTTTACTTTTCAAACTACGTATTACTGCAAGAAAAATAAAATTAATTCAAGGATAAACTATGGCAAGTCCATTTTTTTTTTTTAAGTGAGAGAGTATTCCAGGGAGAAAAGACAGCAATTGCAAAGGCACTGCGGTATGTTTGGAGGAATGGGAAAGAAGCCAGTGGGGCTGCAGATAATAGGCAACAGGTAAAGTGGGATAAGAGAAGGCTAGAAAATCAGGCAAAGGGCTGGAACGCAGAGCTCTGTCAATGAGGCTAAGCTGTCAGGATAGAACTGTGTCACAGGACACATGGAAGGTCTGAGTCTTGACGGCCAGACCAACACAAAGGAAAGGTTATTCCAGGTAATGGGCACAGCCTGAGCAAAGGCCCTGGGGACCACAGATCTTAACTGCTAGCCCAAGAGTCTCCCCTAGAGGACACTCACCTTCCCACTTCCACAGGGTAGCGCGAGACGTGTCCTTCCACTGCAAACCTGCCACGAGGGGCAGCCGCCCATTGTACTGCATCTTCAGGTGTGTGTTGCTCTCCACGTGTGGCTGGCGAAGGCTTGAGTGATACAGCTGCATTCGGTAACTCACCTGCCTGTCAGGCACCTGCAGCACAAACTGGAGAAGAGGCATGGCTCGAGATCCTCATCAGACCAGTCTACTCCCAACCTAGAACATTCCACTGGCTCACCACGACAGCCAGGGGTTGGGCTGAGTTCCCCGGTTATCAGGAGCTGCCCAGCCCACTCCCAGAGAAGCCCTGCACCCATCCGCAGTTGGTCCCTGTTGTCCCTGGAAACCACGAATCTACTTTCTGGTTCTAAGGATTTGCCCATTCTGGACATTTCATATAATTGGCATCAGATAACACGTGGCCTTTTGTGTCTGGTTCCTTTCACTTACCATGATGATTTCAAGATTCACACGGGAATATATTCTAGTGTGTATCAGCACTTTATTCCTTTTTATTGCTGAACAATATTCTATATATGGATAAATCATTTTATTTATCCATTCACTATTTTTTTTTAAGATTTTATTTATTTACTTGACAGAGATCACAAGTTGGCAGAGAGGGAGGCAGAGAGAGAGGGGGAAGCAGGCTCCCTGCTGAGCAGAGAGCCCGATGCGGGGCTCGATCCCAGGATCCTGGGATCACGACCTGAGCTGAAGGCAGAGGCTTAACCACTTAACCCAGGTGCCCCATCCATTCATTGTTGAGAACACTTTGCGATGTTCCTCCTTTTTGCCTCTTACAAATAACACTCTATAAATAATCCATACAGATTTGTGTGAATATAGGTTTTGAATTCTCTCGAGGACCTAGGAGTAGAACGGTTACGTCATATGCTAACTCCATTCTTAACATTTTTAAAGATACACCAAACTGTTTTTCCATATCGTCGTCCTGCCATTTTATGATCTTAACCAGTATACGAGAGTGCTCACATCTCCATATTCTCACCAACACCTCGTCTTTTTCGTTTTTAGCCTTGCTTGTGGGTTTGTACTAGTATCTCCCTGTGATTTTGATTTCCCTAATCATGTTGAGCATGTTTTCATATGCTTATTGGCTGTGTGTCTACCCTCTGTAAAGAGATACCTATCTTTTTTTTTTTTTCCCCCCAAATCCTTTTTCTTGTTGAGTTGCCTATATATTTGGCGGGGGGAATCCCTTACCCGTCATTAACTTGTAGATGTCTTCTTCCATTCTGTGGGTCACTTCTCTTTTGTGATGAAATCTTTGGAAGCACAAACTTTTTGACTTTTAACGAAGCCCAGTGTATCTGTTTTTGTTGTTGTTTAATACACTTTTAGTGTCATAGCTCAGGAACCCTCGCCTATTCTAAGGTTGTAAAGATTCACTTTTAAGTTTTCTTCCAAGTTAAGTTTTATGGTTTTTCAGTTTAGGTCTCTCCAATCTGGTTTGCATTAGGTTTTATATATCTTGTATTAGGTAAGGGTCCAACTTCATTCTTTCGCACATGGAAATCCGGTGGTACCAGCGCTCATTGGAGAAAAGATTGTTCTTTCCCCTCTTCGATGGTCTTGGCAGCCTTGTCCAAAATCAACTAACTGTGAATATAAGGGTTTATTTCAGGAGTCCTAATTGTACTTCATTGGTCTCTAGGTCTATCCTTATACCACTACCATACTGTCTTAATTATCAGAGCTTTGTAGTCAATTTTGAAATTGGAAAGAATGAGTTCTCCAACTGTTCTACTTTTTCAAGGTAGTTTGAGCTATTCTGTGTCCCTTGCAATTCCATATGGATTTTAGGATCACCTTGTTAATGTCAGCCAAAAAAGATCAAATCGTTTTGATGGGGACAGATAGGGACTAGCGAAACTTAGGTGAATTTGGGAAATGCTGCCATCTTAACATTCGTTTTACGATCCAAGAACCTGGGATGCCTTCCCATTTATTTCAGTTTGCCTTAATTTCTTTCAACAATGTCTTGTGGTTTTCAGAGTATTAAGGTTACATTCTTTTGTTACACTTATGCTGAAGTGTTTATCCTTTCTTGACACTGTTGCAAATGGAATTCTTCTCTTAATTTCATTTTTACAGATTTTGTTGCTAGTGTAGAGAGAGACATCTGACTTTTGTGTATTTATCTTGTCTGCTACAATTTTGAGGAACTCGTTTATCAGCTCTAATAGATCTTTTTGCGGATTCATCAGGGCCTTCCACATACAAGGTCATCTGTAAGCAGAAATAGTCCTTCTTCCTTTCCAATCTGGATGCATTGTATTTCTTTTTCTCACCTAACTGCCCTAGCTAAAACCTCCAGGACCATGTTGAATAGAGGTGGGGAGAGCAGATGTTCTTCTTCCTGATCTTAGAGGAAAAGCATTTTGCCTTTCACCATGAAGTATGACATTGGCCATGGTTTTTTCATAGTTGGTCTTTATCAGTGTGAGGACGTGCTCTTCCATTGCTACTCTATGGGGTGTTTTTATCATGAAAGGGTATGGGGTGTTGCCAAATACTTTTTCTGCTTCTATTCAGACGATCATGTGGTCTCCATCAGTCCATGAATATGGCGGATTACACCTTGACTGATTTTCAAATGTGAAACCAACCTTGAATTCGGGGGATAAACCCCATTTGGTCACATTGTGTAATTCTATTTCTACATTGCTGAATTCAGTTTGGTAGTGTTTTCTTGAGGATTTTGTATCTTTATTTAGAAGAGGTCTTTAGTTTTTCTTTTCTCATGTCTTGGTCTGGTGTCAGCATCAGGATGATACCGGCCTCATAGAATAAACGGGGAAGTCTTTTCTCGTCTTGACTAATCATTGAGTAAATTATTTTTTAGTCAATTAATTCTGGCACAATCCAGCCCAGCCGAGAGGTTAAGAGCCTAAGGTGGGCACTGAGACCTACTGAAGTTTCAATTCCAATCTTGCCACACAGTAGCTGTGAGACCTCAGACGAGTCTGTTTACACAATTTATCCTCAGCAGAATGAGGATAGTGGTTAGTTACTTCGTAGGGGTTAAACGAAATAATACAAACAACGTATCTGTAAACATAGTCTGGCCTTAACAAATGGCTCATCACTGCCCACTCTGCCCTTCCCTCTTCTGTTCCCTGTCACCTTCTTAAGGGTAAACAGTATCTCACACGTGTCTCCCCAGAAGCTAGCGTGGTGTCTGCCACACTTGAGAGGGCTTGCAGAAACAAGCAGTCTTTAATCTCTTCCCTAAAACCTTTGGGACCAGATGCTTTCCAGGAATAAGAAATTTTCATGATTGGGTGCCTGGGTGGCTCAGGTCATGATCCCAGGGTCCTGGGATTGACCCCCCCATCGGGCTCTCCGCTCAGTGGGGAGCCTGCTTCCCCCTTTCTCTCTGCCTGCCTCTCTGCCTATTTGTGATCTCTGTCTGTCCAATAAATAAATAAAATCTTAAAAAAAAAAAAAAGAAAATTTCATGATTTAGAATAGTAACATAACACGTACTGCGATTATAGAAAAAACTACCAATTAAGTCAAAATTCTAATTTTCTTTCAAAGCCAATACAAAAAAAAGCTGTCCCCGGAAAGGGTAATGCAAAGGTAGGGGAAAAAAAAAATATAGAAAGATGGCGCAAGCTGGAAATTACAAAATGTTGCTGGAAGAAATTAGAGAAGACACAAATACAGAGAAAGACATCCTGTGTTCGCAGACAGACAGACTAAATATTGGTAAGATGGCAATACTCCCCAGAGCAACCTATAGTTGAACTCTACCCCTATCAAAATTGGAACGGTATTTTCGTGTGTGTGGCAGAAACAGAAAAATCCATCTTGAAATTCATATGAGATCTCAAGGGACCCCAAACAGCCCAAACAATCTTGAAAAAGCAGCGGAAAGTTGGAGTTCTCACAAAGCTACAGTAATCAAAACAGTACGGCAGGGACATACAGACAGACATACAGACTCACGAGATAGAACGGGGTGCCCCAAAATCAACTCACACATCTGTCCTCAAGTGATTTTCCCACAAACATGGCATGCACACTCCACAGGGGCAAGCACAGCCTGTCCAGCACACGCGGCTGGGACCAGGGGTTATCCCCAGGCGAGAGAATGTAGCTGGACACTTACCTTACGCCACACACAAAAATTAATTCAAAATGCATCAGAGACCTAAATGTTAACAGCTGAAACTAGAAGACGTTGAGAAGAAAGCAAAGGGGAAAAACTAGAACATTGTATGTGGAAGGATTTCTTAGCTAGGACACTCGAAACCCAGGCCACAAAAATAAAAAGATCAATCCGACCAAATGCACACATAAAATTTGGGGGGGGGATCAAAGGACGCTGTCGACAGGTGGAAAAGGCAATGGGTAAAATGGGAGAATGTGTTTGCAGACTATGTATCTGATTAGAAGTTAATATCCATATGTATCAAGAACTCTTGCAACTCAGTAGCAACAAAGCAAACAATCTGTTTCAAAAAAGGGCCAAGGACTTAAACAGACATTTCTCCCAAGAGGACAAACCAATGGCTGACAAGGGCGCAGAAAAGATCTCAGCATCACTCAGTATCAAAACCACAACGGGGTACCCCCAAATGCCTCTCAGCACAGCTACCCTCTAAAATGACAGAAAATAACAAACATGGGGGGAGTGGGGAGTGAGCAGTTCTGATTGAACGGGGACAGAGGCTCACGTGTTCAAGATGAACAAGTTTTGGGGACGGATGCCGGTGATGGCAGCCCAGCACTGTGAATTTAACTAATGACACTGAACCGTATGCCTAAAGATGGCAGGAACAGTCAATTTTATGTTGTATCTAGTTTATTGCAATTTGAAAAAAAAAAAAAAAAAGATATGGAACAATTTAAAAAGAAACACACTAAGTGCATGCCTTACAGCAGCACATTGACTGTGTGGTGGCTAAGCACTCATGTTTATGTTACTTACCAGGAACAGAGAACCCTCAGCTGAAACCTGAAAACGAAGCCATTTCCCAAATGCACTTACAGATCTGTGCTTCCCAAGTCCCCTGGCAGGCAGCTGATGGCAAATATCCTTGCAGCTGAACACCCCACCCCACCCCCACCTTGCAAATGTTAGACTCCCAGCGGGGAGGGGGTGGGGGCAAGTTCATGTTCTGCCGGAGTTGGGCTCACCTCCACAAAGTAATTGCTCAGGGCCGGACCCGAGTTGTTCTGGAAGGTCTGGCTGATGCGAAGCTGCCTCTTACCGCTGCTCTGGTTCCAACGCACGCCGTAGCTCGCCTCCAACTGGGAGTGCAGGGAGCCCACGCCCTCCTCATGCCGCACCTGAACCTGGGAACACACCCCACCAGGGAGAGCCCCAAGAAAGCCTTGTCTGTCCATCCCCGGGCCTCCTCACAGCTGCCCACCCTGGGGAAGGCAGGCTTGCTTCTCTGGGAAGACAGTTCTGTAGGAGGAGAATGGTCTTTGTGTTGATTTTTATTTGGCAAGACAGGGCATCCGAATCTGGTGCACCCTCCTGTGTTGTCAGTAACCCTTAAATGCTAAGCCTGAGGCGAGTGGCTGGTGGGCCTCACCCTGGTGCCTGCCCCATGAAGTGTCTGAAAGAGCCAGCTGCCATGGGAAAATGGCTCCAACCCCATGGTCCTCTACCCCGGACTCTCCCATGGCAGCCTCTGGCTCCCCAGATAGACTCTGAGTGGACAAGGCTTTTACACTCAGCATTTGGCTTTCCTCTCCTATCTCCAAACCACAGGTCAAGCAATACAGGTTCATTCATTTATTCCTTCCCTGAGCACATTTTCCCTGAGTACCAAGTATGATGCCCAGCACTGGACGTCAGATACCCAAGCATAAAGAATCGAGAAGACCTCGCACTCACAGGGGCTAGAATGCAGCGGGAGAGGCAAATGTGAACTAAGGAAATTAACAAAGGCACAGCTGCCTGCTTCTCCCTTTTGCTGACGCTGCCAGCCACTCTGGTGAACTGCTAGGTCCCATCGTTCCATTTCTCTTTCCTGTCCCAGGACCTTTGCACTTGCCACACCCTCTGCCTGCAGCATGCTTCCATAGGAATGGAACTGTTGCAATCCTTAAAGAAGCCTTCCCCATTGTCCCACTTGCTCAGTCTCTGCGCTATCACCCATGTCACTTATGGCTCTTTTGGTCTGGTCTGTCTCTCTCTGGGCCCCTGCCCAGCAATGGGACGGCACAGACCTAGTGCTGCTGTGTGCACAGCTCTCCCCTGAATGTTAGACACACTTCAGGTGTTCAGTAAAGACCAAAAGAACCAAGGCACAGGAGCCTGAGACCAAAGCTCCAATTCTAGCCCCGTTCCTGTACATGACCTTGAGCAAACCCCTCTCCGTGAGGACGAGCTGCGGGCTCTCTCCAGACCCCCGGCCAGCCAGGGCACCCACCTTGTGGCTGAGGACTGGGGTCTGCGTGCAGTGGAGCTCATGGTCCAGCTCCAGCTCGTAGGTCGCCTGTGAGCCACTCTGTGCCCGCAGCTTCTGGCTGGTGCTGCACTCATGGGCCAGCTGCCTTGCCTGACCTGTGCAGGGTGACCAGAGATACCTGCCCATCCTCCGCCAGCCCTCCCCCCCCCCCATTCCAGGATGAGGAGCGGCCAGCCCAGTCTCAGCCACCCCCGGCCCCTGCTCTGATGCACTCCGCTTCATGTCGCCCATTGAAACCTATGGCTAGAGAGGTTTTAAAAGACAGGCTTATGGCCCCCAAACACACACACTGTTTTGGTTTGTTTTTTAAACTGGCCGGTGCTCAGGGGCTACGGGACAGTGCGGTGAGGGCCAAACCAGGTGACAAGGTGGCACCTGAGCCCTCAGAGCGGGAGCCCCAGGATACAATGTGGGTTCTGCCACCTCCCACCTCCCCCCAGCCCAGCATGCGGCGCCGTACCCAGGAGGCCGTACTTAATCCTCAGGGAGCTGGTCCAGAGGCCGCGGTGTGTCCGCAGTAGGCCCACCAGGTGCAGTGCCACCACACCGGGCACAGAGAGCTCGCTGCCCACGGCCACCACCTGCAGCCCGTCCTCTGCCTTCCTCTCGAGCCGCACTGTGTGCAGGTTTGGGGAGGGAGGGGCAGGCAGTGAGAGGGGCAGGTGTGGTGCGGCCACAGCCCATAGCCTGGGACTGACACCACACCCCAGCTCTGGGCAAGCCAAGGAAATGGGAACCGTCCAGGGGACCCAGGAGTGGGGGGGGGGGGGCGGGTTTCCCAGCAGAACCTATGCCTGCATCTCTGCTGAGGAACCCTGGTGTCCAAGCGCTCATCACGTTACTGGGCGGCAATGGTGGGTTGCCCGAAAGTCACTTTGGTGGGTTCAGCCAAAATGTTTAAGTAGAACAAAATAAGGATAAAACAGAAGGGAAGTGACAGTGCCTTCTAGGCCATCTGGTAAATCTCGCTCCTGCTCCGTGGACATCCAGCCCAATCACACAGGGAGAGCAGGGCCCGGGACAATTCCCGAAGTGCCCACACTGGGCGGCCAGCACCCCAGCCCCTGACATCGTTCCCTCAGAATCTCCCAGAACATCCCAGACAGAGCGTAGCTGGGGGCCGCATCCCTGCTCTGCTCTCAGGGCAGGGATCTGCCAGACCGGCCATGCCCAGGCCAGGCCAGGGGTTCAAGGTTTAAACCGTGCCCCGGGCAACTTGGGTCCCGACGCAAAGTGTGTATTTTACGCATGGTGTAACACAGGCCAGAATCAAAATGGTCCAAACGCTGCTGTTCTGTGGCTCCTGGAGGGCAGTCAGTGCTCGGGGACCGGCGGAAAGCAGTGAGCACATGTGCAGACCAGGTTTTCCCTGGGGTGGGATGTTAATACTGGCCGGGGGAGGGGACGGGGATCCCACGTGAGCTCCTCAGCCCTCCAGCTCCCGTAGCCTGGCCTGCTGAAGGGAGGGAGTGGCAGGAGGGGGTCCCTCTTCCTACCTGACAGGTGGGCCTCGTCGCTCAGCAGGTTGCTCAGTGACACGGAGAAGGCCAACTTGCGGCCGGCCTGCCGGCTGAGGTTCGCCAGGAGGGCCACAGGGCTGCCTGCCGTCACCAGCTTCCCCTCCAGCTGGGCCTCAAACCGCTGGGCCTCACCGCCAGCTGCTGGCCACAGGTCGCTCCGGCCCTGCAAAGGCCCCAGCATCACCTGGGTGGGGGGGTGGGGGGGGTGGGGAGTGGCTCGGCCGGAGATGGGGGTGGTACTTGGCCAGCAGGGCTGGCTTTGCCCGTAAGAACTGAGACAGGACAGAGGACCGAGCTTAGCCTATGGCCTTCTTGGCTGGTTCTTCTCCAATTTCTTCATCTTGCCCTTTTCCAAAGTAGGTAGTCCCTGTTGTAAGTTCAGATGTAAATGTAAAGGACTCCTCTCTCTCTCTCTCTCTCTCTCTCTCTCTCTCTCTCTCTCTCAGCAGTCAGCTCTAGGTCCGCTCTCCCTGCAGAATATTCTGGGATCTGACCACTTGGGCCACCTCCACCACTCCCCCGGCTCAAGCCCTGGCCATCAGCCCCTGTGTCATCACAGCGTCCTCGTCCTGGCTGTCCTGACTCCCGCCCTGTGCCCTGATGTCTGTCCCCCACCCTTTCCACCAGAGCAACG
The DNA here is from genome assembly GCF_010015895.1 of Lontra canadensis. NCBI lineage: Eukaryota > Metazoa > Chordata > Mammalia > Carnivora > Mustelidae > Lontra > Lontra canadensis. The sequence goes on along the minus strand of NW_022631085.1, from coordinate 6,511,284 downwards.
CCTTTGAGGCATGTAGGATCACACACTCCCATTTACCTAAGGGTCCTTGCAAAGACCAACAAGGGTGAGACTTTCTCTAGAAGTCAGCAGCGCAGACCTGGCCAAAGGGACTGCTTGTGGGAGGACACTGGCAGGCAGGACACACACAGAGTCCAAAACACACTCTACACATCACCGTGCTTGAGACTTTCTGAAAAACCCACAAGCAACTACAACCATTATTCCTGATGGTCACTGCCAAGTGTAGACCAATCCCACAGACCTCTGTGCTGACTGCCAGCTGACCTGCTCACCCCAAAGGTGTAAAACTGAACTCACCATTCCCAGACTGTCTGCTATTTTAAGCGCTCTCGAAATCCCATTTCTGCCTTTGTTTCTTGACAGTCATGATTTGCTCTCTTCTGATTCCTCGGTGGCAAGGCCTTACGTGATCTGTCCCCCCACCTCTCTGTCCCCTCTCCTATTCTGCACCAAACACATGAGCCTGTGTGCTATGCTATTAACACTCCAGGCACATTCTCACCTCAGGACCTTTGCACATGCTGCACCCTTTACCCAGAGTCCCTTCCCCCAGAGAACTCCATGGCTCTCTTCTGCACATCCTTCATGTCTCAGCTAAGAGTTATCCTCTCCATCAGGCTTACTTTCCCATCCTGTTTAAAACTGAAACCAAGCCCCAGACTCTTCTTCTCACGTAACTTCAGACCCCTGTGCCCAGCTCAATGATTCCCTTTTCCTACAGCACATATATCCGGTTATCACTGTACAATTTGCTTATTTAGTTCATTTACTGGCTCTCCCATCACAGTGTAAGCTCCAAGAGGAGAAAAGTGTGTCTCCTTCACTGAGCTGTCTTCCCAGTACCTGGGACATTGTAGGTCAGCAGTGCAGACTAATAGCTAAAGAAAAAAAAAAAAAAAAAGAAAGACACTGAAAAATACAGGTTTTGATCCCCTCCTTCGTCTCCCCATCTCCCTCCATGGCCGCCCCTGTGCCTGGCTTTTCGTGCATTCTTGAGAAAATTGAGGCTCGGTGGGGAAGGCAGTCTCCCTGACATTTGGTTTTCTCCCCACCAGGGGAAGGGAAGACCTAGGTGACTCGGGTGTGTGTGTGTGTGTGTGTGTGTGTGTGTGTACACGTGCGTGAGCTCAGGCACACGTGTGCACAGAGGCATACACTTAGAGGCTCCCTCTTGCTCTTCCCAAAAACAGATGGAGGCTCTCCACTCTGCCCTGCTTCTCTCTTCAAGGGGGGGGTCTCGGTGATAATTTTATGTTGTGATCACAGAGGCTGCCTGGCGTTAGCCAAGTGCGGCCCGCGAATAGGACGACTGGGGAGTATTTCATCCAAACCGGGACCCTTAGCGGATGAAGAGTTCACTAGCCACAGGGAGCTGGGTCGAAGGGAAACTGGGGCTCCTGGGGCAGCCTGGGACTTCGGGATGTCCGATCCCTGCACAGCGGGAGCAAGCCCTCAAGGCCACGCGCTCCTCCACGCCATTCTTAAGCCCCGCAGACAAGTCCTCTGCCTGGGTGCCCTCATCTCCTACGGGCTTGCTGAGAGGACTGAAGGAGGGCCTCCGAGCCCAAGGCAACTCAAGACTGCCTGAGAACAGGCTTTGGAAAGTTCCAGACCCTGGCTGTTACCATTGCATCTGGGGCAGCTGAAACTGGAGGTTTTCTACAAGCCAGTGTTTGCAGGCTGCAGACAGCCCTCTGGGGGACAGCCGGGAGGTCTGCAGGGAAGTGGAGGCAATTAGCACTTGTGTATTTGGCAAACGACCCTGCCCTGGGAGGCTGGCGGGCTCCTGGGAGTTTGGCATTGATCTGTAGCCTCAGGAGTCAGGCAGCTGGGACTTTAGGAGAAGGCGCTCTCCCCTGATGCTTGGTGTTCTCCCCACCCCCGGGGAAGGAAGCAGATCTGGGAGAGGAGAGCCTGTTTGTGCAACCAAATCCCAGCCCCAGCCACAGAGTCGCAATCCAGACCTGAGAAGCCCCCAGAGACCAAGGTGGACAGGCCAGACCCAATGCCACTGGTGCCCAGATGTCCTGTTTGGTGGGAGCAAGGCTAAAACCGCTGTTTTTATCCAGACCAGGTTGAACACCAGACAGAAGGTCTCAAGCCTCTCCCCAGCAGGGCAGACCGACAGACACAAAACTTAAGCACAATGGCGGGGACCTCAATGGCCCCGCTGAGTCCCAACCAGGGACCTCTGGTGTGAAGCTTCAGAAGTAGCTTCTAAGAGAAAAATGCAAGTGCCCTTTGCTCTGGGAATTCCACTGCGGAGAAGGTCTCTCTGAGAAGACTCACACACGAAAACCTGACAGTGGGCTCTGGGGAGGTGTGGCAGGGAGAGTTTTTAATTCTAGACCTGTCCTGACCCACAGAACTTTCGGCAGGGATGAAAACATTCTTGAGAAGTGGTTCCTGCCACTAGGGAAGTAAGTTAACCCTAATTTACTTTAATAACCACGTGGGCTATCATTTGGATGGGACACTTGGTTCTATACCTTTTCATATCCTTCTGAAAACAGGCAGTTTGGACCCAGACGGAGGAAGACAATGCAAAGACATAGGAAGAAGATGCTAGAGGCCAAGGAACACCCAAGGCCACCAGGAGAGGGGAGGGAAGCATGCAACAGTGCCCCCTCCTCACCTCCCAAGAACCAGCCCTGCCAACACCTTAATTTGGGACTTCAAACCTCCAGAGCTGTGCAAGAGAAATGGTGCTTCGGACACCCCATTTGGGCAACGCTGTTAGAGCAGCCCTGAGGCACTAACAGCGACTGCCTAGGACATACACAGCCGTTTCTTCTGGAAATTCGGGGAGCGCCAGGTTTCAACGTGCCCCCTTCCACTGACTTTCGCACATGCTCCTGTATTCCTAATATTATCAATTTTTGACCTAAATGGTAGTAAGTTTCGAGCCCATGTTTTCCTTCTTTGTATGTTTCTGAACATCGGGAGGTCACACATGTTACGGTAGGAGGAAGGGGAAAACCCACTAACACACAAAAGGTGATGGCGACTATTAAGTAAGGACTGTGGGACCGAGGCCGGAAGAGCTTGGAAGGTGGCAGGTGCTCACACAGGAGGCCTGAGGGTGTGGAACAAACCTTAATGTAGTAGACGTCCCTGTCATCCAGTATCAGCTCCAGGTGACCCACACAAGTGCTCTGCAGAGTCTCGATCTTTCCTAGGGAACAAAACAAGAGTTTGGGGACCAAGCTTTAAGCTCTGCCCCTGCGTTCCCTAGGGGACAACCTCCTGCCGGGTTTCTTATCTCTGAGCCCCAGCAACCGACCCATGGAGGGGACACTTATTACCATCCAGCTGCATTTTCTTCCTGGGATGCAGAAGCTTGAGGCGGAACTTCCCCTGGGGCAAGCTGTACCTGACGTCCACCCCGACGTCCCTGGGCACCTCTGATTTGGGCGTGCCCATGAAGAGGTGAGCCGAAGCTTCCTGAGGGAGCCAGCTGTCCTTCTGAAAGCGCAGAGGACTTCTCAGTCTTGAGAACCTCGTCCAGCTCCAAAAGTTCTCCCTCTTCCCGGGAAAAGACCCTCAGCCCCACCATTCAAAAATGTGTGTTCTTGAGCTCCTCCTTGGCCCTCACAAGACAAGAAACCACACTGGGAGTTTGGAACTCTCAGGCGGTATCTGGAGAAGAACAAAGCCTTGCAGGACAACTCAAGACCACGCGTACAAGGTCTCATCTTGTCCGGCAAATAGCCTGGGGGGGTGGGGCACGAGGTATGGCGTGCACCATGGGCACCCTGCAGAGACCCTCTCGTGTCCCTTATCCAGCTCTGCCCGACCGTGTCTCAGCCTTTGCAGGTACTGCTGTTAACACCTGGCACATGGGCCTCCAGAACATTGCCCTCCTTTATGTTTTCCCAGGAGTAAAAAATACCCCAGCTCCTCAGCCTCAAGGGGACCCCACTCTGAGACGTAACCCATGCTCCAGGGCTTCCCCGGGATCAGGTGGAGGCTGCCACCTCACCTGACATCACCACCACCCCCCCCACTCAGTTCTTCCCTTCCCTGGCCTAACTTCCCCACTCTCTTATACTGGGTCCCCGGGAGACTTTTCTTAACCTATCACTTTTACCCAAATCCTTAGCTCAGGTCCGCCTTAAGGAAAACACAGCCTAAGACACAAGCCCCCTTTAAGACCGCGCACTGACGAACATTCTTACACCACCAGCAAAGGGTCACTCCTCTGTACGAGGCTAGTTGTAGGCACAGGGAGTGCAAATGAGCATTAGACCCACAAAGACATGCACCCTCATGGCACCTACATTCTAGAGGGGAAGCACAGGACCACCAGACACAAATGAAGATTGCACAACAGCTGGAGATGGGTGCTCTGCTAACAAACTCAGTGGGAGTAAGGGGTCAGCCAGGGTGGTCAGGGAAGGCTGCCTCAGAGGAGGTGGCATTTCAGAAAGCGAAGGAATCGAGAGAGAGAGAGAAAGTGCCAAGTGGGTGTGTGGGAGAGTGTTCTTGGCAGAGGGAAGCGCCAGTGCAAAGGTCCTGGGGCAGCAATGTGCCTAGCATTAAAAAAAAAAAAAGGTCAGTGTGTGGAGAGTGATAAGCCTCGTAAAGAATCAGGAGACGGGGAGGACAGCCCAGCAGGCCCAGGTATCCAGCTCCCATTTAGAGGGATAAGAGCCACTGGAGAGCTCTGAGCAGAGAAGCGACAGGATGGTTTTAGGACTTTGAAACACCTGTCTGGCTGCTGGGAGACAAGAGATGGCAAGGACACGAGCAGAAACTGGGGGATCACGTAGAAGGGTGTTGAATGCCCATTTAGGGCCAGATGCTGAGGACACAGGAATGAGAAACACAGGCATTAAAGCTCTTCCTCGGAACTGAGTGACTGGAACAGAAAAGGGGGAAGTCTGGTATTAGTCAAGCATCTTTAAGCAACAAACGTAAGAGGGATCGGGCACCTGGGTGGCTCAGGTGGTTAAGCGTCTGACTCTTAATTTCGCCTCAGGTCATGCTCTCATGGTTGTGAGGCTGACCCCTGTATCAGGTTTCATGTTGGGCAGGAAGCCTGGTTAAGATTCTCTCCCTTTGCTCCCACCCCTTCTCTCTCTCCCTCTCTAAAAAAATAAAAACAAAAACAGAAACAACAAAACCCCAAAACAAAACAAACCACAAAAAAAACAAAACATAAAATTGATCTAAAGGGGGAAAACATGGTCCTATTAGAGCAAGTAACAAAAGAACATGACCAGTTGGGGATAATTCAGGCAGGCTTCCCGGAGCAGCTGACCCCTGAACCGAGATCTGAAGACTGATTCAGCATTAACAAGTCACAGAGCCAGAGCCAGAGGATCAGCATGTGCAAGGGTCCTGAGGCAGGAGGGAGACCACAAATGGACCAACCCAGCCCAACAGCTCCAGAGAGGAGCCCCATGTCCTTATGAGGCTGATTCTGGAGGGGAAGACCTAGGGAGACCCACAGCATGGCTGGGAAAGAAGGGGCCATTCCACAGGGCGTACCTGGGGTTGGAAGGTATAGGTAGCTTCCAGCAGATACTGTCGGAGGCCCCGGTCCTGCTTCGTCAGCATCACAGCCACGAGCACAGGCACCGAGAGCAGGTAGGGCTGCCCTGCTGCCGGCCAGGTGACTTCCGTGCACAGCTGCCAGCCCCAGGTCCGGGATGCTGTGGAGAAAGCGGGGCGGGCAGCTCTGGTCACCAGAGAGCCAGAGAATTCTAGGCGGGAGCCTCGGCTGCTCATCCAGCAAAGGCAAGGGTTCTGTCGGTCTTTTCGACAACCTCGGCACCGCTGACATTCAGAGCTGCATAAGGAAGGCTCTGTGGCGGGAGCCGTCCTGCAGGGTAGGAGAGCAGCCGCGCTGGGCTCCGCTCAGTGTCAGTCAGGAGCAACCCCAACAACAGTTCGGACAACCCAAGCGTCTCCAGGCACGGCCAAATGGCCCCTCGGGGGACAAAACCAGCCCCGCCTGAGGACCCCTGGGGGAGACTTTCAGAGCGCGAGTGTGCGGAAGGCAGGCTCCAGAGTCAGACCGCCTGGGTCTAAATTCCAGCCCCTCCACTTGCCAGCTGTGTGACCTTGGGCAGGTTACTTAACATCTCTGTGCCTCAGTGTCACTCCTCTGTACACTGGGACCAGTAACAGTTCCTGCCTCATGGTGTAGCTGTGGGGACTGACCGTCTGTGTCAGCGTTTATGACAACGCCCCGCCTAAAGGTGTCCATTCATTTAGAGCGGCCTCTCCCCAACCTGACTCAAAAAAAAAATGACCTTCAAGATCCGCTATTGTTTGGTGTATTTCCTTTCCGATCTCTTATCAATTTTGTTGCTTTTCACCAGATGTTGCTATCAAAGAATTTTCCAGTGTTATTGAACTATCTCCTTCGTGATGGGGTTTTTAAGCTACAGGGTAGCTCAGGTGTTTTCCCTCAACTTGAAAGTGGAGAATTTTTTTCCATCCACGGCCAGACAGTAGATGCCTGAGGCTCTGCAGATCACAGGATCCCCTCACAATGGCTCAGCTCTGCTGGTGACTGACCAGAGCAGCCAAAGACGACAGGGAAACCAATGGGCGTGGCCATGTGTCCATAAAGCTTTCTTTCTGGCCATTCGCAACATCAACTTCACAAATGTTTCCCGTAAGAACTATTCTTCGATGACTTTCCCACCCTTTGAAAATGTGCCAACCTGCTGGCAGCTTATAAGCTGCTGTAATGAGCCATTCACCTATGACCGTGCCCTTGTCAATAACGATGCAGCGATCATCTCTGTGTAGTGTGCATTTTTAAATGATTTTGGAGTATTTTCCTGGGGTGGAGTTCTAGAAGCAGAAGCAAATAATTAAGGGATATAAACACTTTGAGGGCAGAAGAGCCACTGCAGCATTTGGAGCCGACACGGCTCCCTGCGGTACCCAGACATCTGCCTAGGCAAAGGCAAAGACCCCACCGCCTACCTTTCTCGTCAGTACAGGACTGGGCCTCTGAAGGGTTGTGGGCGTTACTGAGGCTCCTCACGCCGTCCCCAGTGACGAGATACAGCTTAGAGCTGGGTGAGGGAAGAGGAAAGTCCCAGATGGTCATTTTCATTCATTCACTGGACAGATAGGCCTGGAGCTGCCATAGCTTGACGTGGGGAGAATTCCACCATGAACAGGATGGGCCTTTGGGGAACTCACCCACAGCACTCAATGACGAGTGCCACGACAAACCTGAATGGGGGTGGATGGGGTCGGTCTTGGGGAAAGGGAAAGGCCTCCTTTAGACGGAGGTGGGGGTCTCTGCAGAGGTTAATGTGTGAGCAGAGACTCAAAGGATGAGAAGGAGCTGGACAGAGGGAATGGCAGGCACAAAGGTCCTGTGGTGGGAATAAAGTGGCCTCTTTAGGAGAGTAAGAAGAGTGGTTCAAGGGGGTTAGGGTGGAGGGGGAGGGAGTGAGTGAAGGGCAGGAGGTAGTAGAAGGAAACAGGTGAGATGTAGGCAGGACCCCCAGGAGGAAGGACAATCATGAAGTCCTGGGTTATCCTAGAAACAAGTATAGGGTTTTAAACAAGTGGGTGGGGGGGGAGTGACATGACTTGACATTTTAAAGGACCGCACTGGTTGCTGCTGGGAGAAGGGCCTAGAGGACAGCCAGAGGACATAGTGTCCCTGTCTAGGGTGGGACAACATAGACAAAGCAGGTGTGACTGTGGGGAGCCTGGCTTCCCTCCTATTTTATCTGAAAGAACTCACTCTCCAACTTTCACCCCTCTGGGAAGCTGGGAACAAGCTTGTCCCAGGAGGGACCCTAAAGAGCTGAGAAGTATGGGAGCTCCCCCATCCTCCTTTTAGCCACCCCGTAGTCCCTGTCACAGACACCCCCCACATGCTGACACACACTTACACACAGGACACTCACAGACATGCCAACACCCCCTCACGGACACATGCACACGCTCACACACACACAATCAGACAGGCACGCTGCACTCACCCACGTGCCCAGACACATACCTGTGCACGCACAGACTCAGAAATCCACCCTCACGCGTACACACGCTCATGCAACAAGGGTGCAACACACCCTCACACACACGTGGTCACACACACACACAGTCTCGCACCCACACACAAAAACATGGGCGATCATGCACACGTGCTCACGGGTGCTCCCAGACACACACACTCCCAGACACACATCCCCAACCCCTCAGGCCACACCCACCCGCGCACGGGCTCCCTCCCACGTGTGCAGGACGCCTCACCTGAAGCTGAGGAGCTCCACAGCCGCCTCTGGGGTGTTCAGATGCACCTTGAGATCCCGGCCCTTCCTTGCGTGGATCCCCCCATCCAGACTGGCAGCGCCACGGACGCTGGTCACCCACTGCAGCCCGGCCCGCCCCAGGACACCGGTTGTACCCATCTGCGCCGAGATCCAGAGCAGGGCACTGCGGGGAGAGCCAGGCACTGGCTGCAGCCTGCAGGCCCCGGGTGGCCACGCACACAGCATCCCCTTGTGCACCGCCCCTGCCGTTCTCGGCAGCCCCTGCCCCGTCGTCCCCCTCCCGACCTCCCTGTATCCCCCCACCCCGTGCTCTCTGGGCACCACGCCCCCCATGTGTGCCAGGCACGCCATCTGGTCTGTCTGGACCTTGCCATCACTGGCCTCAACTTAGAGACACAGACCCAGGCTGGGAGCAGTGAAACCACCTGCTCAGGCCCTGTCGCTGGGACATGGGGCAGTAGGACCCGGACCAGGAGGCTGTCTGAGCCCCAGCCAGGGTCTTCGTGCCAAAGAGCAGGTAGCACGGGATGCCCAGGCTCCCCACATCGGACCCAGAAACCACAGACAGGACAGGTGAACGGGGGACACCTGTGAGTGGACAGTCGTCCAGCAGGCCCCGGACCCCTCCAGAATCAGACCAAGCCCTGAACCAACTCTGCCCACGCTGTGGGGCCTGGACCAGCAGCGCACCTGCCTGGGGCCTGTTTTCTCAACCATTAGTGGGAATACGGAGAGACTGCCCGCCTGGTGGGTGGTGATGCGGGGTCACTGGAGTCCCAGCCCATACATCTTAGATGGTCCTCCCTCCCTCCCTCCCTCCCTCCCTCCCTCTTCCCCTCTCGGAGGCAGAGTGGAGCAGAGGGAAGCATGCCACGTGGCAGGACACCAGAGTCCTGTGGCCTGGCCCTGCTTCATCCTTGGGCACATGATGTCACCTCACTGAGCCTCAGTCTTCCCACCCGTCAAGTGGGCACAGCTGCCCAGCATCTCCTCACAGTCTCTTGACACAAAAAACACTCAGTCATAGGATTGACGGTGCGATGGTACCAGGGACGGTCTGCAGGGCAGGGATCCCCTCGAGCCCGCGCTAATGGCTCAGCACTCTGCGGCCCTCTGTAGGGGGAGGCCCCCGCCCACCCACCTCCCTCCTCCAGCTCCAAGAAGCCAGCCAGCTACCTGGGCTTGACGTAACCATTCACAGAGAAATCCAGAGGGTGCTGGAAGTTGGCAGTCCCCCGGACTTGGAAGCTGGCGGCAGCCGAGGCATTGAGGGTCAGCCGGGCGGGAAGGCCGGATATGGTGGGAAAGGTGAGCTCCTGCACCGCTAGGTTCAGCCTCCGGGTCACCTGGACCTCCTGCCCCTGCGGCCAGAGGACCGTCATGACGCAGGTGACAGTCCCTGGTGCAAGCCAGGCACACACTGAGCACACAGTCTTATTTGATCAAATAAGATTCTCACACCAGAGCGGTGTGGGAGGAAGGGACAGGATCATTACGCCCTCTTTCCAGAGGAGGAAACGGAGCCCACAGACAGATGAAATCACCTGGCCAAACCCACGTGGGTAGAAACCCGGTCAGTTTCCTGCAGAAAAGGGTCAGAGCTGGGGGATCCAGGGTGAGTCAGGTAAGGGGGAATGTGGGCCATGCCCGGGATGCAGAGCACCTAGTATGCGCCAGGTGCATCTTAAATGCTTTGGTGCATTTTTACTGCGTTATCTCATTTAACACAACAGCCCCATGAAGCTGCTGCTTTTGCTACTACTGTGTTTGTTACACTATCATGCCTATTTCACAGATGCACAAACCCAGGCCAGGACCTGTGAACTCTCCCAAGGAGGTAAGAGGTGGAGCCGCGATTTGAGCTTGGGCAGCCTGGCTCGAAATACCGCTGTCTTGGGTCTGAAACGGACTTTAGTACTTCCCCCCCCCCCCCCCCCCCCCCCCCGCCCGGAGCACCGAAGGAAACAAGACGGGGTCAGCGGGGCTGGGAGGGGCCAAGCCCAGGCGGAGGTACCTTCAGGAGCTTGACGGCCAACTCGGCCAGGTTCAAGGACGGGTGGTTCACACGGCTGGCCATCGCCGCGCAGTTCACGAAGCTCAGCTCGTGCCCGAACACCTTCACACTCAGCTCGCACCGCAGCGCCTGCCGCTCTGCACGCCTCCGGGCCACCTGAGGGAGAGCCCAGACCAGACGGGTGACTAGGAGCAGGTCTGCTGCCTGGACACAGGTGGGGGTCCGGAGCAGCAGAAGGGCAAGGTCAAGGGCTTTTGGTGTCTGGAATATGGCTTGCAAAACTGGTGGTCTTCAGGCAGAATCCCCAGATGGGTTTTCTTTGGCCTGCACGGTGCTGCTGAAATGCCCTGGGCAGTGTGTGTGGGTGCGAGCCTTCTCACCATCCTCTTGTTTTGGAATAATCTTACATTTACAGAAAAGTTGCAAAGATGATACAGAGAGCTCCCACACTCCCCTCGCCCTGTCTCTATTGGCACCATCTTTCATGGCCAGCGTGCAAGGAAGGCAAAAAAGCCAACACGGACATGTAGTATTAACAAAACCCCCGACATTCAAATTTCACGTTTTTCCAGTCTAGCTCTCCCTCCGTTCCAGCAACCCCACTGCATTAGCTTGTCCCATCTCTCCTGTCTCCTCCCGTCTGTGACCATTTGTCTTTCTTCGTGTTTTTCACCGTGCATGTTTTTTTGAGAGACAGAGAGAGCATGAGCAGCAGGGAGGGGCAGAGGGACAAGGAGACTCCCTGCTGAATGCGGAGCCCAACATGGGGCTCAATCCCAGGACCCCGAGATCGACCCGAGCAGAAGGCAGATTGCTCCACTGACTGAGCCACCCAGGAGTCCCTCACAGTGCATTATTGTTTTTAATTTGAATTTGTTGGGGCACCTGGGTGGCTCAGATGTTAAGCGTCTGCCTTTGGCTCAGATCATGATCCCCGGGTCCTGGGATCGAGTCCCACATCAGGCTCCCTGCTCAGCGGGGAAACCTGCTTCTCCCTCTCCCATTCACCCTGAGTGTGTTCCCTCTCTCGCTGTCTCTCTGTCAAATAAATGAATAAAATCTTTAGCCAAGAAATAATGAAATTTGAGTTTGTTTCCAATGTTTAAAAATTAGGAGACTACCTATAAAAATCCAGATTCTCTGGCTTCTCCAAGCAGAGAACTATTGGCCTCCTGCCCACCACAACAAGGGGCGGTAAGAAACCAGAGTGGGATGGTGGCCGCCGCTTTTAACTGAGGCATGAGCATTTCCCACCTGCCACAGCCCCCACCACTCCCTATCGCCCCTCCAACACTGAGGCCAAGCGTTGTTCCCACTATCGCTGTGCTTGTGCTAAACCGATCTTGGGATTAGGACTCTCTATCCCAAGTGGGAAAATAACAGACAAAAAGGATGCAGATTCTAAGGAAAAGTCTTCACATTCCACCCACCACCCTCCTTCTCGTTGCCTGCCAGCCCCAGCTCCAGTCCAAGAGGCTTTAAGGGCACAGACCGCGTCCCGACCATCTTTGCGCCCTTGGACCCAGGGGTTCACACCTGATGACTGGTAAAGCTGTGAACATGTGAACCAATGCCCCAGCCACTCCTTGATCACCCTCGGATGTACACGGCAATGACCTCTTACAAGAGTAAAAAGGTGCCCACAACTAAATGCCCATCAGTGGGAGAATAATCACGTAAAATAGAATTCCCACCCACAGAATGGATATTTTAAGACCCCATGACCCACCAACTCCATTCCTAGGCATTTCCCCAGCCAAAACACATACATGCCTTCACCAAAAAGACAGGTGCAAGAATATTCATAGGAGGGGTGCCCAGGTCACTCAGTGGGTTAAAGCCTCTGCCTTTGCCTCAGGTCATGATCTCAGGGTCCTGGGATCGAGCCCCGCATCAGGCTCTCTGCTCAGCAGGAAGCCTGCTTCCTCCTCTCTCTCTGCCTGCCTCTCTGCCTGCTTGTGATCTCTGTCTGTCAAATAAATAAAATCTTTAAATATATATATATATATATATTCATAGGACTATCTGCAATGAGCCCAGAAACTCTTAAGTTATCCAAAAGCCCACCGCAAGTAGGATGGACAAAGAAATCCTGGTGTGTTCACACCACAGCAGCGCTGTTGCACAGCGGGGAGGATGAGCAAAGCATGACTATATCCAGCCCCGGAGCTGGATCTCACCCACAAAATTTAAGCCAAAGAGGCCAGACAGACAGACAGACACACACACACACAATGACAGGAATAGAATCATTCACACTTGCCAAAAGGCGGAAACCACCTGCAAACCCAATATCCATCAGGAGCGAGCGGGTAAACACAAGGGGATCTACCCACACTGTGCAATGTTCTTCAGGCCTCAAGAGGGATGGAGGACTGATCCGTGCTACACGGATGCGTCTCAAAACATGATTGATGCTCAGTGAGAGATGCCGGACACGACAGGTCATGTGCCGTCTGACTCCATCTATAGAAAGTGTCCAGAACAGGTCAGTCCACACAGACCCAAAGCAGGCTAGTGGTTGCCAGGGGCTGGGGGAGGACAGGCTGGGGTCTCCTTTGGGGTGATGAGAATGTTCTAGAATCAGACAGAAGTTGGTGTTGCTCATCTTGGTACATGCGCATCCACGTGTCCAAAATTACCAAACTGTATACTTGAAATGCCCACCGCTTATTCAAAGTAGACGATACCTCTGCAAGGCTTATTTTTACAAACTAGAACTCATTGGCGCAGTTAGGAGGCAGATTAGTGATCATCCTTGTTGGGGCTGGGTAGACTGGTAGAGGGAGGGGGTGCAGGGGGGCCTCTGGGGGACTGATAATGGGCCGGGCATTGATTAGAAGGAGGCGTTCTGTTGGTGGAGATGCATTTAGGACTTGGACACTTTCCTAATTGTATGTGACACTTTGATCAATACGTTTTCGAGATAAAGCAGGCCAACAGCTGACGACTGAGCTCCGGACCAGCTCCTTGTCTCTATGAGCCTGTCCCAGGTCTCAGAGCCCGTCCCAGTCAGAGGTGATGGAGGCCTGAGTCCACAGCCCAAAACCTCAGGCTGGTGAGGAGAGGGAGCTGGATGGGTACAGGTTCCCCGCTCCCCTTACCTTCTGCTGTATGTCTCTCAGCTTTCTGGACCTTTCTCCTGGACAGTCAGGGTGGGGTCCCCATGGTGTGGGCTCTGGTTCCGGCTCTGGGGATTTCTCTGGCTGGGCCTGTGTCTCCTCTTCCTGTCCCCAGAAGGACTTGCTGCCAAACAGCCTGTGGACGATTTTCTCTGCATTTTCCAGCCGGAGGCCAAGCTGGGAAGAAAAGCCAGGGCTCACTGAGGAGTAGCGTGGTTGGCTGATCCAAAGCTGCAGAGCTGGGGGCTCAAAGTGAGGGGAGAGGGTAGCAGGCTTGGGGAGTGTACTCTGGGCTCCCCAGGGTCCACCTGGGCCCAAGGCAAGGGGCACCACCTTTTCAAATCAGCAAGTTCCACATATGTTGGGCAAATGTCCCTCAGCAAAAATCCTTACCGATTCTTTAGGGCCTGGTTCCTATGTCACTGCCTCTGGGAAGTCTTCCCTGATTTCCCACATCACTCCCTTCCCATATTCCCCACCCCCAGACCAAATCTATCACTGCTTCCTCTGAGAGTCCAGCAAAGAATTTCTGGGTCACACTCATGCTGTCATCTGTGTGTCTCCCTTGCAAGATTCTGAGCTCCCTGAGAGCAGGGACCCCATGTCTCCTTCACTAGGCATGCTGAAGGCCCGGTTGGTGGGTCATTTTGTATTGATTTGACTGGGCCATGGGGTCCTGACATATTTGGTCAGACAGAATTGTGAGTGTTTTGTGAGAGTGTTTCTGGATGAATTTAACTTTTTTTTTTTTTTTCGATTTATTTATTTTAGAGAGAGCACGCAGGGGAGGGGGTGCTGGAGAGAGAGAATCTTAAACAGACTCCATGCTGGGCTCAGAGCCTGTCGCAGGGTTCCATCTCATGACCCTGAAATTACGACCTGAGCCAAAACCAAGAGTTTGATGCTTAACTGACTGAGCCATCCAGAGGCCCCTGATTTAAAATTTAAATCAATAAACTGAGTCAGGCAGAGTACCCCCATAATGTAGGTGAGCCACATCCAATCCATCGAAGGCATGACTCAAACAAAAAGCAGACTCTCCCCCAACCACGGGATAGTTCCTCGTGACTGCCTCTGAGCTGGGACATCAGGGGTTTTTTTCCCACCTTCACCCTAAACTGAAACATCAGCTCTTTCCAGGTCCCAGACCTCCAGACCGAGACTATACTATTGGTTCTCAGGCCTTCAGACTCAGACTAGAACAATGCCATTGGCTTTCCTGGTCTCGAGTTTGCTGACCACAGATCTTGGAACCTGTCAGCCTCCATAATCATGTGAGCCAATTCCTTAGAGTAAATCTCTTTCTAGATATAATATATTCTGCTACTTCTGTTTTTCTGTTTCTCTGGAGAACCCTGACTAATACACCTAGCCTGGTCGGTTCTCAAAATTTGATGGATGAATGAATGAGTCCTTTCTGTTCCTCCTTCCCTCCATCTGCCCGTTCACCCAGGCATCTGTTCAGTCACCCTTTGGCCCTTCCCATCCATCTATCCATCCGTCTATCCATCCATCCACCCGTCTTTCCATTCATCCGTCCATCTATCCATCCAACCATCCATCAATCCATCCATCCATCCTTTTATCCTTCCAGCCACCTTCCCTTCTTTCCATCTATTGTGCCTTCCATCGTTCCACCAAAAAATGTTGAATTTACCCAGAAACACTCCCACAGAAACACCCACAATTCTGTGGGACTAAACATGTCAGGATCCCATGGCCCGGTCAAATCAACACAGCATGACCCACCAACCAGGCCTTCAGCGTGCCTAGAGAAGGAGACATGGGTCCGTGCTCTCAGAGAGCTCAGAATCTTGCAAGGGAGACACACAGACGACAGCATGAGTGTGACCCAGAAATTCTGTGCTGGGCTCTCAGAGGAAGGAGTTATCTCCAAGAGCATCTGTACAGAAAACACCAGAGGGCCAGCCATTGGCAGATCTAAGCCCACACCCCTAGCTGATCATGTCTGGACAAGCTCTCTGTTCTCCATACATTAGAAGAGGTCGGGAGAAGGCACAGAGCACACTCCCTTGGACAAGCCTCAGGGGCCTGGGGGAAGGAGATGAAAGCGCACCAAGGTAATCCAGTATGCTCAAGTTTGCTGGATATAGGACCTCAGAGACACTGCTTCTTTTGTTGCTACACCCCATAATCCATTCTCCACATGACTGCCAGAATGTTCCAATCATGTCACATCCCTCTCCAGCTTAAAACCCTTCGATGCCGTGGCCCTGGTCCTCTCTGCCCTCCCATCTTACTTCTCCTCACTCCCTGGTCTACTTCCGCTCCTCTGACACATCAAGTCCTTTCTCGTCCCAGGACCTTTGCACATACTGGTGCCCCTGCCTGGAAGGCTCTTACCCCAGCTCTTCACCAGGTTGCTCACGCTCCTTCTTCAGGTCGCAGCTCAAACCTCACCTTCGTACACAGTACTTAGAGTTGCCATTGTTTTATCAATGTGTTTACTCATTTTTTATCTGCCCACCTCTCTGGGCAAGGATCACGTCTCTCTTGTTGACTGTCAGATTCTGAGAGCCTAGCACAGCACCTGGTTTATGTCAGGTTAGAAAACAGGTAATTGTGCAATGGATGGCAAGTGGGTGGGTGGATAAGTGTGGATATGTCGATGGATAGATGGATGGGGAAGAGCGTAGATGGAGAGAGGGGTATAATTGCATATTAATGAACAGATAGAGGAGGAAGGAAGGAAGGAAGGAAGGAAGGAAGGAAGGAAGGATAGATGGATGGAGAGATGGATGGATGGATGAATGGATGGTTGGGAGGATGGACGGGAAGATGGATGGACAGATATACAGATGTATATAGGGGTGGGTATACAGACAGATGAGTGTGTGGGTACATAACTGTGTGTGTGTGTGTGTGTGTGTGTGTGTGTGTGTGTGTATGACTAGAGAATGCAGGGGTGAGAGCTTGACAGGGAAATGGATGGGAGGCTACATGAATGGATGGATGACAGGGGTAGATGGTTGATGCACGAAGGTAGACAGATATACAGCTGTACGGGTGGCTGGGTGCACGGCCGACTGACCGGGAGAACAGGCACAAGGCAGAGCAGTCGATCCATACAGTGAAGAGGTCATCCGTGGAAAGAAGGGGGGATGCGATTGTTTCTGGCCCCAAATCTAGAAGAGGCCCCAAGAGACCACAGCAGGCCCCCTCGTACCTCCAGGAGGTTGAAGGCATGACCTAGAACGTGGATGGTCAGGTTGGTCGTGGCAGAGCGGGGGAGGAAGGAGGCTGGAGAAAAGAGAATGGTCCTCTCCAGGTTGGCTCCCAGGCTGCCAGACACTAGGAAGAGAGAGGGAGAGAGGGTCAGTCCACTCCTGCCCCTCACAGAGCAGGGTCTGGCCACTGAGGGGCGATAGCCTGGGAAAGGGAAAGACGGGGTGTGTCCTCTCCAGCAGGACACGTGTCTCAGCCTTAGGCCTCATCAAGAGCCCAGGAAAGGCCGGAAGGGTCAACCCCTGCTCACAGGCAGAGAGAGGGCACAGCCAGGGCACCCCACCCTCCACCCCCAGACCTCCAGAGTGGCTGAAGTAGTCTGGGTGCCTGGGCTAGAATGGGGTTTCCTTCTGGACGCTCTGTGTCATTGTGATAAGGAGGTGACAGCCCCAGCGTGGAGCTAATCTCCTTGTAACACCGGGGAGAAAGTTCTCCAACTCGCAGGCGCACCACAGAATCAATGCCGATTTACACAGAAACAGATGACACTAGGGAACGAACATCCTTGAGCCACGTGTCCTCAAAGGTTTAGAGCTCCTGGGTCCCCAGGGCTTTGTGGCCCCAGAGCAGGACCGCACCTGCCCAGGATGGCCATACCAGAGCGGAAGGTGACATCAGAATAGGACGAGTGTTTCCAGGCCTCTGGCTGGAACTCCCGGCTCAGGATGTCCTCGGGGAGGGCGTCCTGGAGAGCTCGCTTCAGGGGGTCGCCGGTCTCCAGCAGCTGTGTCAGGTGACTCCACACAAAGGAACCCACTGGAGTCGGGTCACAGCCAGCAGGCAGGGGAAGGAAGAGGAGGGAGGAGGGGAAGGATGAATCTGGAACTGACATAGCCCAGAGAAAAGAGCCCCCTGAACCCCGATCCCGAGTTCTACTATGTCCTCATGCCAGGGTATCCACATTTTCTTTCCAGAAATACTGGCAAACAGCTGGGCCTTAATGGAACGTGGAAATCTAGCCTGTGCACAGCCCTGGGACATGCCCCTCCTGAAGGGAGAAGGAGGCATTGTGGGGAAAGCTCTAGCTTGACAGTCAGACCCAAGTCTGAATCTCGGTTCCACCACTCAGGAGCTGTGTGACCTCAGGCTGGTTACTCTCCCTCTCTGAGGCTTAGTTTCCTCATTTGTGAAATGTAGTAACCACCCATCTCCCAGGGCTGTTGGTGCAGACGAGTCAAGAGGAAGCCTGGGCCCAAAGAACAGAATGTCTTTCAGGCTTGGCAAAGGTGTGATAAGCAATTTGTGATGGGGGTCCTCTCTCTCAGGCTCTCTGGAGGAGTAAAAGTCAAATGACAGCATCAATGGGAGAGTCCAGTTAGGGATACTAGAGTTTAACTGGGAACCCTGAATCCTCTTGGTTGTCTCAGGCTCTCAGAAGGCCCAAGAGGGAGCTTCTAGAACAATCCATCAAGGAAGAGAATGGAATCAGGCTTTTGTTCTCACTGGGCAGCACACATAGGCCTGGTGCCCCAGGGCCTCCACTGAAGCTGAGCACTTTGGCTGATCCCCAGGTGATGGGGCTTGGCCCAGTGGCCTCCCATCCCTCACACATCTCACCCCATCCTTGAAACTGCCAACGAACAGTTGTATCTTCTAGCAGTACCGTTTCTTTTCCCTTTGGGGGGGGTACGGTTTCTTTAGAAGGTAATTCAGCAGTATCACAGACTTTTAAATGTGTATGCCCCATAACCCAGCCATCTGCCCTCTGGAAAAGTATCCTACGGCTAGATTAGCACAAGGTCCCAAAGGTGGATGCATGGAGAGGTTCAATTTGCTGGTTGTTTCTTGTGACAAAAGCCCAGAAATGACCGAAATGCCCATCAGTGAGGACAGGTCAAGGGGAATATGGTGTAAGCTCCTAGTAGGATATCATGCAACAGGAGATAAGAGACCACATGTCCTGATGTGGAAGGAGCCCCCAGAAATGCCAAAGGCAAAAAGCAAAGGCACAACAGCCTATAAAACATGATCCTGAGGTGCTGGTGTTTGGGAGATCCACGGACAGGCTCATCTGTGCGCTCCGAGTTCTGCTGGGATATAGAAAAGAACTGTTCACCGTGAATGCGTTCAGGCAGTGGGACTAGAGGGCCCGGGGAAGAAGCAGGTAGGTTTTAGTTTGCCACTTCTACTTTCCTGTGCGCTTTGAAACTCTAAACAGTCACACACACACACACGCGCGCACACACACAGCCCTTAAAATGTTCTAAAGGTCTTTGTGTATTAACACAGTTTATGCTCCCTCAAAGAGGAAGGTACTGTGATCATCCCTACTTCACAGATACAGAAACAGAGGCTCAGAAAGGCTTCGTAACTTGTCCAAAGGCACGCAGGTAGGAAGTGGCTGAGCTGGGATTGGAATCCACGCTGTTGGGCTCCAGGCACTCAACTCACTATCCATCAGGGAGAGATTTGTTGAAAATCAGCTGAACTTATTTTTTGAAGTTTCACTTTTAGGTTTAGGAACTGTGGCCAGAGACCCCTGTTTAAAGGAACCTCTCTGACCCCAGAAGGGATCTGAGATTTGTAGATGCCATCCCTCCTCTGTCTCGAGTGTCCCTTCCAGGTACTAGGTCACGAACTGGCCAGAGCTACAAGGGAAGCCACTGACTTCCATCTCTTTTTACAGATAAGGAAATGGAGGACCAGAGAGGAAAAGGGATGCGTGCAAGTTTATCCCATTGCCATACGTATGAGGCAGGGGTATGCCAGGCCAGTTGGTCAGGTGGGGTGGCAAGAAAAGGAGAGCAGGAAGGGGTTAAGAGCACCCTCCAGGAAGCTCTGGGCCGGCCCCAGCACCCCCTCTCCCAGCTGCCCTGCTCACCCTGGGTGGACTGCTCGGCTGCCTGGGTCCGCCGCACCTGCGCAAACACGGCCTCGCCAGGGCATCTCATCAGGGCCAGGTAGGCATTGATGCGGATCTCGGCATCCTCCTCAGGGTTTTGGTATAGATGGGAGAGTGCAGTTCGCTGGCTTGGGCAGAGCAAAGGCCATCACCTGGGGCCCGTCCACCTCCATCCGCCTCCACCCAGTAGCACAATGTCCCTCAAGCTGTTCTGGCTCTGGGGGCGGTGGGGGGGGGGGGGCGGTGGCCCTGCTGCCCTGTCCTAGCTCACACAAAGTCACAAAGTACTCACTGCAGGAGGCCTCCCTGACACGCTCATCTGTGGGCCAGCTGTAGCCAGTGGTAGGGTCACTGCTAAGCCCATCCTCCCCCAGTCCTCCCAGCACAACCGTCCACCCATCTACTCTTGCAGAAATATTTACTGAGCACCTACTATTAGCCCAGCACAGTGCTAGATGATGGAAGCCACCCGAAGCTTACATTCTAGTGCAGGAAGACAGACAGCAAACAAGGTTAAGTTGCAAAGTATAGAACACATTAGGTGCTAAGTACTAAAAAGGGAAAAATTAAATGGGGAAGCAATTTCAGGTGAAAGAGCCAAGAAAGACCCCACGGTGAAAGTGGTTTTTAAACAAAGACCTACAGGAGGTGAAGAAGGGAAGCCTGGGGATTTCCAAGGGAAGGGGAAACAGCACATGCAAAGGGCCTGTGGCAAAAGTGGGCCTGGAGTATCTGAGGAACAACAGGCAGCTTGGCGTGTCTGGAAGCAGTGGGGGGCGAGGGAAGGAGGAGATGAACCCACAAGGTGCTAAGCGGGCCTGTGGTCAGAGCACATAGACCTTGCTAGGTCACTGTAAGGACTTTGGCTAGTGGCTCCCTTCTCAAAGGGGCCAGCAAACCTTTTGGCAAAGGGACAGATGGTAAATTTTTCTGGCTTTGCGGGCCATACCGTCTCTCCTGCCACTGCTCAACTCCACAGCAGCACAGACAACACACAGAGAGCAGGCACAGCCGCATTCCAGCAAAGCACTGTGTACAAAACAGGCAACAAACAAGGAGGGGCCTGCGGTCCAGAGCTCACCACCCCCTGAACGAGAGGGTTTGCAGGGATGGCTTCTCTGTGGTTTGCAATCATATGCTTATCTGTGTGCTTATTGGACAAGTATGTGCCTCCCACCAGACACAGGATTTGTGAGAACAGAGACACGGGTTCTCATTCACACCAGGGCCCAGCACATAGTAGGTGCTCAGTAAACATGTGATGAATGAATGACCACATAAAGAGGTGAACTGGCCAATGGTGGTTCAAGACCCACAGTTGCCCCATCGTCACCCTAGCCGATGACAAGCAGGAGCTCACATCTGCAGAGCAGGGGACCCTCCGGAAGGCCTGGATGGCCCCCAGGCGGACCTCAGGGGGGCAGTCCCTCTGAGATGCGTAGGTACTTAGTGTTGGGGTGAGAGCCGTGGCCGCCAGGCCCGCATTGCCAATCGCCTTCAGCACAAGCTGGAGCTGGAAAGAGATGGCGTTGGGGCCTTGAGGCCTGGTGGGGGAGCTCAGCCCACCCACCCACACAGCCTTAGGCTCCCCTGCATGGCTTGGGCCCCACCAAGGGGCTGTGCCCAGGATTCTGCCTGTCCTCACCTGCTCAGGGTCTGATGGCTCCCGGAAGGTGCAGTTGGCCCCCAAGGCCTCTTCCAGCATCCTCACGAGGGAGCTGACACCAGGCAGGTGTCCACAGGGCCCATCCAGGGAGGCACAGAGGTTGTGCGTCAGGGCCGAGACACCAAGGAGGGCACTGGGGCTGGTCCCCGAGGTCTGCAGAAGAGGCTGGGGACAGAAACCGGCCCCCACCCAAGCCCAGAAGGCTGGTGAGGTGGCCCTTCCCAGGTCTCCCCACATAGAGCTGAGCCCCCACCCTGGCTGCCCACGGATTCCTGAAAAGACAGAGGCCTGGCCCCCCTGAGAATCTGAAGAGGCTGCTCCGAGAGGGGACTTGTCCACAAGTGTCCTTCCTAAAGCACCCAGGTAGCCCCGTATATCAAGGAGGGAAGACCACGCCATTGGGCTGACCGGGGCAGGGCCCTCGGCCATGTCTGAGGACGGTTTTGGCTGTCACACCTGAGAAGCAGGCTTGTCGGTGTCCAGCAGGCAAAGACCTGGGCTATTGCCAGAGGCCCTCTACTACGCAGGGCGACCCCCACAATGAAGAAAGGCCCACCCCCACCATCCACAGTGCCGTAGTTGAGAATCCCTGGGTGTGGTCACCAGGTGGGAGGAGCGAGGCGCTGGCGGGGACGTCCTCAGAGCAGGACACGGTGGAGTGGCCAGAGACATTAGGGTAAATTGTTAACAACCAACCCGCCGCCCCCCACCCTGGGGAAAATGCCAGCCCTAGCGTGGAGCGCTTGCCAGTTTCTGGGGTGTAAATGCTCCCACCACGTGCTCTCCAGCGCTGCGGGGCCAAGAAGAGCTCAGGTCCGGCATGCGGGGTTGGAGGGGGGCAGCGGCCACACGGCAGGTGCACACGCACAGCCAGCGTACGGAAGCCCAGCAGCAGACACGCGTTGCAGGACCAGAATGGGGAATTAAGTCTCTATTACTTCTGCCCGTGTGAGCTCATCTGGGCGGTATGAGCGAACGTGTGTGTTCTTGTATGGGTGTGCACGTGTCCTCCAGCACACACGTCTATCCTGGGGCGCGTGTCCCCATGCATGTAGCTGCACGTGCTTGAGTGTGTCCCAGTGCATGTGTGTGCACATGGGCCAACATCAGTGTGTGCCTTGTGTATATACATGCGTGTCTTGATGTGTATATGTACCCGTCCCAGTGTATCCTGGGAGGCACGTGTGTAGCCAGGTGCGGGTGGCTGTCCCCACTTGTCCCTATGATTCCAGGCGTGGAATCATATATGGACATATATGATGGAATGCACATATATGATGCATCTGGGTGTGGACATCTACATGTTCAGGTATGTGTGCGTGCATCTTGGTGGGTATGTCTCCATATGTTTCAGTGTGTGGGGGTGTGGCCCCCTGTGGCCTCAGGGGAGTGTCCTTGGGGTATGGGAGTCTCCATGTGCATGTTTTCTTTGTGAAAGGAAGGGGATGTGCGGCCTGGAAAAGTGCGTCCACCGTGAGTGTAGATCGGGCAAGTGAAGACAAACCCTCCCGATTCTGTATACCGCGGAGAGAGCGCAGGGGTTATGAAAAGTGGAGAGAAGCCACTCGAGCACGTGGGAGGAGGGTTCCCGCTGGCCAGAGGTTCTGCTCCAGCAAGGCTGCGGAGGGGAGGTGGGGTGGACTCGGGCCCTCCCGGCACCCAGACCCAGATGGAACTGGAGAGACGGTAGGGAGAAATGGTAGAACGCCATGGGGAAGGCCGGGTGGCTGCAGCCACTCCACTCGTCGCAGGACTCGGACAGCCAGGCCAGCTCAGGCCAAGGCTCCCGGAGAAGCCCAGACAGGAATGATCCCGCGTGGATGGCCGTCCTGGGGGTCTGCCCCAAACTGCCAGGCTTCCTTCACAACCGATTTCCCTTTTCCAATGCGACTTGAATACTCACTCCTTTTGTCCCAAAACAACACTCTCCAAGACGCCAAACCACAAAACTAGTAGGAAACAAAGAAGAAGGAGGAGAAGGAGGAGGAGGAGGAGAAGGAGGAGGAGGAGGAGAAGAAGGAGGAGGAGGAGAAGAAGGAGGAGGAGGAGGAGAAGGAGGAGGAGAAGAAAGAAGAAAGAAGAAAGAAGAAAGAAGAAGTAGTAGTAGTAGTAGTAGTAGTAGTAATAGTAGTAGTGACAGCACCCTGGGGAGCTCAGAAGGACCGCCAGGCTGGATTTCCCAAACCAGGAACTTCTAACTCCCATTCTTCAAGGGACACCATTTGGAGAAGAAACGGCAAAGAGCCTGAATGCGGGTCAGCAATGGAACAGAGTCTGCACATGCGCGCGCACATGCACGCGCATGCATCTGCATGGGGATGCACGTGCACGCACACACATGCACATGCGCGCAGAGCACGGACGACTCTGACAGAGGATGCGGGAGAAAGAAGCCACACTTCAGGTGCACATGAGCTCACGGTATGACGGTCAAGAGCAGGCAAAACTGAGTGATGGCCAGAAAGGTCAGCATCCCTGCGACCTGTGCGTCACGGATGGGGAGGGGCATGAGAAGTGGGTGGGGAGAAGCAGGAAATGTCCTCCCATCTTCTAGGAGAGGGTACGCCGGTGTAAAACCATCAAGCAGGACGCCTGGGCGCCGTCTCCTGATTGTGTGGTTTAATGCGTAATTTAAAACACACCCCCTCCCTGCAGTGGGGAGCCCTGGTTGGGACCGTGCCACAGACGGAGTCTGTGGGGCAAGCAGTGGGATCTGAACTGCTGGAGTTTGGTTAATAACAACATACAAATGTCAATTTCTCGGATGAGACAATGACACCCTGGTGACGGCGGACCTTAACACTGGGGGACCCTGAGCCACAGATACACAGAAACTCCGTACTAGCTTTGCAACTCTTCAGAACACAAAAAGTTATTCCACAATAAAAAGTATATTAAAATACTCTCCTGCCTGCCTCCCATCTCCCTCCTCCACCCTTCTCTAACCCCCTCCCTCTTTTCCCTGGCCCCTCTCCCCATCCTCTCCCCACCCCTTCCAGGCTGCAACAAGCGAGCCTGCACCCCCAGCACAGGCCTGGCACGCATGCGTCCTTGTGGACCGGACAAGAGAACAAACAAACCCATCCAGAGAGATGCCAGCTCTGGCCTGGAGGACAGGTGAGGCAGGGGGTGAAGATATTGGGCTCTGTGAGCAGATGGACCCTGCCGGCTCTGCTCACTGTGTCTCCTTGACAAGGGGTCACAGTAGTGACCCCTGCCGCGTGCAAGACACTTGGGACACATCACAACTCCTTAATCGACAGAGTCTCCCCACCCGTTGCCCCCACCACACGATGGAGAAACTGAGGCACAGAAAAGTTCAGTGCCTGGTTGGAGGTCATCGCGGTAAGGGACAAAGCTGGGGTCCAAATCTGGATCACCCCTGCTCCCTGCTGGTGTCCTCTGAATCCTCACCCACGACCTGCCTGGCACAGCAGGGTGAGGGGCGACAAGAGATGGTGCCCCTAGGGCAAGCGAGGACACACCCCATGGAGAAGAGGGGAGCAGCGGGGGGGCCTCAGTTTCCTGCCATAGGGGCACCATCCAAGCACCTACCTCCCAGAGGCATCATCAGGGTTCACTAAGACCTCCAGGTTGTTAACACACCCTCGGCCTTGACTTCACACACATTTCTTGGTTTCAAGACTCAGTAGACTTATGTGTTTACAATAACAAGAGTGGCTCTCATTTTAAAGTGCTCAGATGCGGTGCCGGACTCTGGGAGAACGAATTTACATGCATCATCCTGTCTCTGAACCCCAGCCCAGGAGTAAAGTACTTGTTCCATCCCCCTCTTCCAGATCAGAAAAACGGGCTCAGAGAGGTTAGGTCACCTGCTCAGAATCACCTAGCGGGCAGAACACTGTTGAGACTCAAACCCAAGATCTCTCTGTTCTGTCCCCACCAGTACCACGAGGGTCTGACACGAAGGCCTGACAGAAGCGGGTCACCCCCAGCATCCTTTCAGCAGCCAAGTGGGGGAAGGAGAACAGGGGGCTGGGTCGGGGGGTGGGGTGGGGTGCTCACCAGCAGCGTGTGGACCATGGCATCTGTGGGCTGCGGGACAAAGGCCAGCGACCAGAGCCACGCCTCCATCTCGTCCGCCTCCACCTCCCCCGACACGATGAGGTCCTTCATGAGGCCCACACAGGGCTCGGTGCCGCAGGAGGGCAGGGCGTCCACCAGTGGCTGCCTACAAGAGATGCCTAGGGAGGTCACGGAGGTGGCCTCCACCTGCAGAGCACCTTCCAGGCCTCCTCTGGGCATCCCGGGAATGCTTTGAGGCTCCAGGAAGGGCGACGGACATGTGTCCAGGATCACACACGCACATGTGTCCAGGATCACAAACCCTGACATGTGTCCAGGATCACACACCCACACAGCCCTGAGCTAGGGCGGGGACCCTAGCTTTTAGGGTCTACAGGGACAAGTGCAGCTCATTCCAAACCCTGGCAGGTCTGCCCCCACCCTCGCCCCCAGGAGAGAGTGGCTTCCGGCAAGACGAGCCCTGCCCACTCTTCTGCTAAAAGGCTTGCCACGGTCACCAGGGAGGGGCCGGCACCCCTGCCGTCAAACAGGAATCAAAAGCCAGGAGGTGCTTTCTCCCCAAGGTCAACATCAAGACTCTTCTTTTCTTTTTGTAGATTGCAGAAAGGTTCAGAAGCTCAGAAAAGGTTTTTAACTTTTATGCAATGGTGGCTCTGAGTAGGGATGCGACTGAAGGAGAGGACGGTCCCCGGGGGCACAGCAGAAACAGGACGCAGTAGGAGCCAGCAGGGCACACACAGGCAGACCGGGCCACCCACCCCCTGATGAGTGACGCCAGTGACTGGAGAGGACCAGACGCCCCACCCCAACATGCCGAGCCACCCTCTGCCTATAAATGGTCCCTGGCCTCAGTTTGCTCATCTGGAAAATGGGGATGCTGATGAATGAACCTGCCCCGCCGTGCCCAGGAGCCCTTGGAAACACAGAGGTCACTTTGTCCGAGTAACGTCCTACCTGTTCTTCCCACCTCCCACCTTCACACTCCTCTTTTCCCTACAGATTTGGGCCCTGGAGAACCATGCTCTGGTCCCATGTGGAGGAGACCTCCAAAAGGATCTGTCCTCTCAGAAACTCCTAGATTTGGGATGGGTCTCCCACCTCCCTGACTCCCAGCATCTACGTGGACCAGGGAGACACGGGCTTGTAGGAAAATCCAGAGTAGCAGGCCCGTTATATGTTACCGGGGAAAGAGGCAGTTCCTCCCAAAGTCTCCAGGCCCTTGCCTACATCAGACAACATTAAAACGTGCCTAAGTCAGACATCACTTCTATTTAAGCCCATGGATACCAGATGGAGAAGCCCAGACCGCTTAGGTTCAAATCTCATCTTGGCTGTGTGACTCTGGGCCAGAAGGAAGCCTTGGCTTCCTTCTGCACATGTAAAGCAGGAAACAGAATAAAGCCACCTAGCCCATGGGGTCCTTGCGGGGGTTAAATCAGAGAATACGGGGGCGCCTGGGAGGCTCTGTCAGCTAAATGTTCAAGTTTTGATTTCAGCTCAGATCATGATCTTGGGGTCATGAGATCAAGCCCCTGCATTGGGCTCTGTGCTCAGCGTGGAGCCTGCTTGAGATTCTCTCTCTCCCTCTCCTTCTGCACCTCCCCCTACCCCACACACCCCCTCTCTTTCAAATAAATAATGTTTGAAAAAGTAAAATGCGAGAATACAGAGAGAGGGTTTCAGAAGGTGACTTTGCCATTCCGTTTTGCAGTCATTCGGTTAGACACTTGGCAATGCTGACTTTACAGGGTTCCCCCCTTTCATATTTTGTAGCTGATAAGACTTTTGAGATCTTCTCGATAGCCTTTGAGAAAGTCCCAGACGTCTGGATCTAGGGGCCTGGAGAGCGGCTGGACTTCGGGAAGGAGCCCCAAGCTTCCTCCTACCCTGCACAGCCCTGAGCTCAGGGAGCTCCTCAGAGATCCCACTTGGCCCCAGGGTCTCTACACACCCCCTTGCAGGCCCCACATCAGGAGGGTCGAGGTGGTGGGATCCTAGCCTGGCCGGCTCCCCCAACCCACAGGCAGAGGGGGACCCAAGGCACATTGGAATGCTAATTCCAGCTCGAGCCAAGAGGGTCCCAGTCTGGGGAGAGAACAAAGCCTGTATTTATCCTGCCAGGCCTTTCAGCTTCAGTCCCAAGAGGGCCCGGCCCGTGGGAACCTCCAAGCTCCCTGCTTAATCACCTTCTTGGCAGCCATCCCCAGACTGAAGGACAAGTCAATATCCCAGGGATGAGAGGGGAGGAGATATCACCGTCCATGCCTCCATGGGGACCTGGGACAGTATCAAGACCAGCCAGCCCCACCCCCATCCCCCGGAATGCCAGCCAGCTCCTGGTCCCCCTCGTCCCCGCAGAAAGGTCCTTACCAGTTGTCCCGGCATTTAAAGGAAGACTGTCTCCAGAGTATCCTCAGCTCGTCTGGGGAGAGGCCCTGGAGCTCGGACACCAGCGTCGAGAACAGTTCTGCAGCCTGGGAATCAGAGGGAGGGGCAGAGTAAGAAACCAGGCAACCTGGGGGGCAGGAGGGGACACCAGGGTCATCTCAGCCATTCCCCTGCCTTCGTGCAGGACTGCAGAGAAAGTGGGAAAGGCATTAGCATCATCTTCCGCCCGAGGTGTCCTGAGACCCAATGAAATGAGGCTACGTGTCTGGGCTTTTCTCCATGGAATCCTTGGCACACAGGCTGGCCCATTTTTACTCTTTAACAAGCATTTATTGGGCGCCTACTGTGTGCCAGGCCCTGCACTAGGAGCTAGGGACACGGTGGGGAGAAAAACAGACATGATATCCACATTTGTGGGCTTTATGCTCTAATAAAATCGTTAAGTGTTCACTGTGACCATATCTAGTTATTACAAGGAGTCTTAGCAGATTTTGTATAGTGAGATAGCAATATTTCTAGTATTTGTAATGAAAGAAACACATAATTGAGAAAAAGAAATACAAGAACGTTTTTCAGAATTCCGAGCAGAGATGGCTAAGGACGATGTTGCCGGTTCTCTCTCTTGTGGGCAGGCCTGACGAGCACAGTCCCTTAAGGTCCAAACACACCCAAGGAAATAAAGGACTATATTCAGAGCCCGCACCGCTTAGATCTTAGGAGATACATGGTTTGGTTCTGGCTGGCTGCTGGCAGCGCCCACGCTTTCCCCAGGCTTGGCCAAGGCCAGGACTGAGCCCTTCCCCCACCCCCACCCCACCTCCTGGACACCCAGGGGTCCAATGGGGCTGGGAGCAGCGTGTCTGGCCTCAAGCCTCCTGTGCTGAGTGGTGGGGACCCAGTTTCCGTGCACACAGCTTGGCTCAGCAAGACACAGGCTGTAAACCAGACCCCTCACTGGCCAGCTCAGCCCACCCCCGGACTCCTGCCAGCACGTCTGCCCCCCAGGGTCCAGGCAGCATTCCCATAACGTGCCTTCTGTTAGCAGAGCTGGTGGCTACTCTTAGTGCTGTCTTTCCTTCCCTGTGCAGAACACCCAAGCCAGCTCCTTGTTGGGGCGGGAGGTGGGGAGGTGACGGCTGGCCCTGGCTGCTATCAGCCTTGAAGACTGTGTCTCCCCAGCTCGGGGCAGCTACCCTGGGGCCTCTCAATTCCAGGCCTGCTGCGTGCCTTCTGGAAGGGCTCAGACCCTTTTCCTTCCAGCTGGTGGCTGCCTTTCCCCAGCAACACCCGAGATCCTCTGGGCTCAGCCACCCATGCTTCTAAGTCCTCCAGCTAGCATGGACACTGTTGTCCCTAGCCAAGCACGCCGCCTCCTCCAGGGAGGCCTCCAGCTCCAAGTGTTGGCATCAAGACGAGCTTTCCAGAGCCAGGCATGGCCAGAAGGATCTCAACAGCTCGTCCTGGTTTCCCCCCTCAGCAGGGAGAGAAGACAGTAGTCTATCCACTAATAACAAGAACACACATCACTAATACCATCAGCACCGGTCACCTTGAACGGAGCCTCTGCTGTGTGCCAGGCACCATTCTAGGCCATGTGCACGCATCATCCCGTTTGACCTTCACAACACCCTATGCAGAGCAGCTGTCACCGTCCCCACTTAACAGAGAAGATCTGCGACTCTCTGAGCACTTAAGTCAGGGGCCAGGGGGCTCAGCACTGAGTTAAGAAGTGAACCCAGACCACTTAGCTCCTAAACCCACAGCCTTAACCAGTGTCCTCCGGGTTGGTGGGCGGGCGGGGGGGGTGGGAGGAGTAAAAACAAACAAAAACCAAAAATCACAAGAGAAAGGAAAGCTCTGATTTGTAGCAGTTGCTGACTTCCACGGTGCCAGTAGCCCCGCTGCGGCCCCTCCCCAGCGGTCCACGGGCGGCACGGGATGCAGACTCGGGAAGAGCAGCGCGGAGGCGCCATGGGGCGTCCTATTCCCACAGGCGCCAACAGCAGGCGCGAATGACCTCGAGGGTGGAGGTCACAGGCAAGCGACGGTTCTGAGTACTCACTACTTTTGTTTCTAACGGGACTTATTTCTAACTCAATCGCTCATAATGTCTGCATGGGACAACCAGCCTGCAGAATTCCTACCATCAGCTCTGATACACCATGGTCTACCCTTGGCTGTACACAGTTGGTGTTTAATAAAGACCCATGATTTGGGCTCCCTATTCTTAGAATACTGGATGCTAACCCTGAGCCGTGCTGTCTCCCTGAGTCCCACCGCCCTTCGGCGGTAGGTAGGGGGAGCTCCGGCGGTGGTAGGGGGGAGCTGACCCACCCTGCCTCTGTTCAGGCCTCCTCCCACATCCCTGACTGATGCTCACGGCTCAGCAGCCCGCTGCCCCCCACGTCGAAGCTCCTGGGCCTCTCCTCAGAGGGTCAGTCTGGGGAATTTGCTCTCTATTGAACAGAGTCCCGGTTTTGTTTCCAAACCGAAAGCCAATCTTGTCTCCTGCCCACCGACAATGGAGAGGGGCAGGGGCATTCCAGGCTGAAGCTGTGGATGTCGGTCCCCCCGGCAACCAGGCGGGGCCCCCTCACCCCTCCAGGGGGTGGGGTAGGTGGGTGGCAAGGAGCTGCTTGCTGCACACTGAGGCATCCCTGGAAAGCCATTTTCAGGAACAAGGTCTCAGCCACTCACCCCCACCCCGGGGGACCTCCCCAGTGGGAACAATGTACTTCCTTCCTCAAGCTATAAATACACAGCAGCCGACCTGTGCCCTCTGGGGCTGGTGCTGCCAGTCTCCCGGAGGGGGAGCGGCAGGCTCGCAGCATGCCTTGCCGTGAGTCACCTCTGCCAGGGGGAAATGCCCAGTCTGGGAGTCAGAGCGTGCTCTGGGGACCAGACGAGAGGAAGCAGGCCTGTCCTGCGGCTTCCCAGCGGGTCACAAGGACCAGCAGCACGACGGTTAGCCCAGAGGCTGTAAAGCGGCCATTCTCAAAGAGGGGTACTGGGCAGCACCTGGAGACATTTTGGTGCTCACAACTGGGGAAGGGGGTGCTGCTCACACCCTACCATGCACAGGACGGCCCCCACAGTAAAGAATGATCTGGCCCAAGGGGCCAGTCGCGTCAAGGTAAGAACCCCACTGTGGGGGCAGGCCGCCTGGCTTGACGGCTGGCACGGTCACTTACTGGCAGGTGGCCTAGAGGACCATCTCATGAGGCAGGTGGCCCCTTTCCCATGGGCTGCTCTCTGACTCCCACAGAAGCCCCCGGTGAGGCCCACCGGATGGACAAGCTGGGAACCTGGCCCCCAAAACAGCGAGGATAGATATCCACACAGACACAAAACGTATAGTGTGTGTGCGTGCGCGCGTGTGTGTGTGCACGCGCACTATGCATTCGATATGCTCATATGTAATACAGTCTGCTTATTCAATATTTTCTACCACATATTTAATATGTAGTCAATAAAGACAATATTGTCTCCCTACGTATTCAATATATTGTTAAATATTATATATTTTCTCAGGGTCTTTCTGAATCTGACCCTTCTCTCTCCACCTCCCACCCAGACCATTGTCCTTCATGTCACATCCCCCCGCGTTACAGCAAGAGCCTCCTAGGGGGGCTCCCGGCATCCTGCCTGGCCCTCGGTCCATTCTCCAGCCCCAGCCTGCGCGTGAGCGTTAAAATGCACATCAGATTGTGACCTCCCTCCTCTGCACAACACCTCCCAAGGCACCCAGACGCCTGATCTCAGCCCACACCTGCCCGGTCTGAGTATCGGGGCCCGGGGTCTGGGCATCGGTGTATCTGAGAAGCACCCACACCCCATGCTGCCAGGAAGGCTGAGCTTTGGAAAGCAACGGTGTGCCTGGAACACTCGGCACCATGCCTACAGCTGGGGACAGAGGCCCAGCTCTGCCCGTCCCAAGTGACCAATTTCGGTTCCCCAAATCCTGGGTCCTGTGTAAGCAGCCAGTGAAACGGGTATTATCCAGAATAAACAAGCAAGGATGGGGGAACCCTCCCAGGCTGTTACAGGACCAGAGGAAAAACACTCCTTTCTGTTCTCAGCACACAGGCGCTGGGGCCTGAATCAGAAAAATCCCCGTATCTCTCATGCCTTCCATGGGAGGCCAGGGCTCCCACGCTAAGTCAGCAGCAACTCTCGATTGGGGCAGAAATCGTGGCCATGGAGGAATTCTCCATAATGTCAGTGGTGGTGGCACCCAGTGCTGTGAAGGGCAGGATGGTGGGAGAAAGATCGCTATGTGGGCTGGAACATTCTAGAAATCATCCTGACCGTAAGACCCTGCAGGAGCCACCCCACTGGTCCTCACCATCCAGCTCCAGGGAGGCTGGGTGACCTGCTCTCCAGACCTGTCCTCAGGGCTCAGGCTCTGGATTCTGGTCTTTCCAAGCTCTTTTCAGAGCTCCTTCCCCCTAGATGTCAAAGAGACCACCCCAGGTCTCAACTCCAATGTCTTCTGCTTGAGACTCGTGGTCCAAAGTGGTCACTCAGCCACATCCCTCCCCCATTCAGAAAGCCAGCCTGAGAGCCCAACAGTACTACTTGTCCATATACAGAGAGAGGAAAGAAAGGCCTCCTCTTTGCTCACATCCTATCTGTACTGGGGCACAAGGTTGGGCACACACCAGCTAGATCTCTTCCCCTTCTTTTGCTTGTGTAACCAGGCACAGCTGTGCAGTGCACAACCTGTGCAACTGTATGTACATAGCAGCTCTGATCCTGAACATGTAGATCATAAAAGATTTGACAAAAAAAGAACAGGGTGTGCCAGGGACCCAGGCCAAATTCTGGTTTAGGGCTAGAGAAAGCACTTACCTCAAAGCTTGTGGTCTGAGCCAGACACAGTTTCCTCACTGATGTGGCCACCATGACCACCGTAGCCTGAGACGGTGTTTCCTCCCATTCGTACAACAGTCTGCTTGGAGTCACATCTCCATCATCTGGATCTGATATAGGAAGCACTAGATGGAGATGACCATATGGGGGAATGCCAGAATGAGAAGAATGTCTCCTGAGAGCCACCTCCAACCCTACTAACGCTTCCTTCTGCATTCTGACAAGGGGCACAAGGAGGTGGGGGTGGGGACATGCGCAAGGAAAATCATGGCAGCACTGTTGCTACCAGCAAAAGATGGGAAACCACCTTTATACCCATCTGTGAGCGATAGTCAAATAAGGTAACTCCAAAGCCCTCGTGGGATGGACAGAGAAAACGTGAGAAGTCCCTCCATGCAATCAAATGTTATTTCAGAAATAAAAAGGTCAGACATCTGCTACAATGTGAACAAACCTTGAAACATACTAAGTGAAAGAAGCTAGTGATAGAAGGTTACATACCGTATGATTCTATCCACATGGTATGTCCTGATGGGGCAAATCCAGACAGACAGACTGGTTGCCCGGGGGTGATGGCAGGGGGGGTGCGAAATTTGTTTGTGGAGTCACGGAAATGTTGCAAAGTTGGTAGCCATGGTAGGGGTAGGACTCTGACTATACTAGAAGCCATCGAATTATACACTTTAAATGGATTAATTGTACAGCAGGCCAATTAAAATTTTTTTAACTAAAAAATAAAAAATAAAAGTAAAACCACTTATGCGGCACCTGGGTGGCTCAGTCAGTTGAATGTCCAACTCTTGGTTTCAGTTCAGGTCATGATCTAAGGATGATGAGATCAAGCCCCGCATTGGGCTCTACGCTCGCATGGAATCTACATGAGGTTCTCCCTCCCTCCCTCCCTCTCCCTCCTGCTCTCCCTTTCTCTCTCTCAAAACAAGTAACTCTTTAGGGGCGCCTGGGTGGCTCAGTCGGTTAAGAGTTTGCCTTTGGCTCCAGTCATGATCCAGGGGTCCTGTGATCGAGCCCCGCATCGGGCTCCCTGTTCAGTGGGGAGCCTGCTTCTCCTTCTCCCTTTTCCCCTCTCCCACCCCACCCTGCTTGGGCTCTCTGGCTCTGTCAAATAAATATGTAAAATCTTTAAGGAACAATAAAAAATAAATATACCTTTAAAAACAAAATAAAACCACTCGTATCCTAGTGAAGACACGATTAGACACAACTAGCTGCTCCCTCACGGCTAGCACAGTGCCCGAGGGAGCGCTCAGGGGGCAGGTTCTTAGCCCGTGTTCCATGGGGGCAGAGAAGGCGCTGGGAAACCACAGGGCTCTGTCCCCACCTGCCAGGCTCTCCTGCAGTGGAGCAGTGAGCCTGGGCTCAGAAGCACAAGGGCTCCCGTCCAGGGCTACAGAACGGAGCTGGGGTTTTGAGTCTCGGCTCTGCCTCTCACTAGCCGGGTGACCTCAGACAAGTCCTCTTACCCTTGGAGGCACCGTTTCCTTATTCGAAAATGCAACTAATAACAGCACCTTCCTCATGGTACCCTCACAATAAAAAACAAATTAAATAATCCACATGAAACACTCAGCACAGCTCGTGGCCTGAGTAAATCCTTCCCAAGTGTCAGCAGTTAGAAGCATTTTCATTATTCAGAGAAACAGTTTTTCAATCATGCAAAATTATCTTTTCCCCTCAGATGCACACCTTGCTTCTTTCTTCCCATGCAGAACTGGAGGAGAGAGCCAGGCTCCAGGGAATGCTATATGTTGGCAGAGACTTCCCAGAAAAATCAGGAAAGGTGAGTCAGCTTGCCCCCTGCTCCCCAAAAATGGTCAGGTCATCAGATGGAAGGTTTTGTGGGGGAGGTTCCCCACAAAAGCAGGGAACCAGAAGATTCTAACTCCACTGAAGACAACCCAGGGGGAAGGTCAAGACCAAGCCTGAGCCCTCTGAGCCGGCAGAAATTTCTGGAGAAACTTCTAGAAAAAGAGCCTGACTCTTCTGATGATAGCCATTTTCAGAAACGGTTCAAGACAGAGCCTAGGCCTGCTTGAGCCCCTCCACCAAGGGAGGTCCCAAGACTCCTCTGAGGGCCCTCACGTCCACCCTTAGTCACCTGTGACATCTGGCTCCAGGGACATCTCACGCAGCAGGGTGATCGAGTTAAGGGTCCGCATCTGCACAGCACTTGCCTTCTCCGAGAGGGGCCCCACAGTGTCCAGCTCCGTGCAGGAGGCCTCCCTCAGCACACCAGCCTGGAAACTCTGGAGGCAGATGAGGCGGGAGGCCAGGCCAGCCTGCGGGACCACAGGGATGGGGAGAGGCAGGGGCTCAGGGGAGGCCCAGGCTGGGAAGGAAGCCGGTGGCTAATGGGGCCCCTGGAGGGCAGGAGGGAGTGAGGTGGGGCACACCAGGGCCTTCAACAGGGGACCTCAGCACCCACCCCCAACCAACCTGGGTCATAGTACCAGTAGCCCAAGCAAAGCCTGATTGGGGGGGGAGGGGGCTGGTGAGGGAGTGCAGGGGAAGGAAGATGGTCCCAGAAACAGGCACCTGTGTGGAGGCCAGATATCAAGACTTTGTCTAATAGTACTTAAGGGTATCAAGGATCATCTCTTTTTCTTCCCTAGAAACATACTATTTACAAGACATATTCTCTGCAGGCAGCTGTGGGCAGGAGGGGAGGAGAGGAAGTGGGGATCCAGGCCGCCAGCAGGAGCAGAGTGGAGAGGGAGAAGGGAGAGCGAGGGGGGGGGGGGGAAGCTGGAGATGGGGCCGGAAGGGAGAAGTTTGGAGGAAAGGAGAAAGAAGGAAAGGGAAAGGGAGGGACTGATGTGTAGATGGGGCAGGAGAGGGAGTTGAGGGAGGAGGAGAAGGCAGGCGGGACTGGGGGACTGGGTGGGAGGACCCCGAGGCACTTACCTCCTCCCGCGGCAGGGCCTGGGAGCGCAGGAAGGAGCGCACTCGGCGCAGGGAGCAGCGGGCCAAGTCCTTGGTCTTGCGCAGTCGGGCACCCTGTGGCTGGTACGTGGTGGGACACCTGCCCAGGACGTCCATCTGAGCGAGCGGGACCCCCGTCAGCTCCCCGTGAGCCCCCAACTCCGCCCCCGCCCCCCTCCAGGCTCCCGGCCTCACCTCTTCGAGGGTCTGGGGGCCGCCAGCGTCCGGGAGCCCCTGTAGGAGGCTCAGCACTGCGCGCTTCACGTTCAGCGCCCAGCGCGGCTCTGCGCGGCGGGGACACAGGCGGGCCACGCGCCCTGCCTGCAGGGCAAAGCGCAGCGGGTGGCGGCCGAGGGCGGCGCTGGGGACGGTGGGGGGGAGTCACGCAGAGGCCCTCCGAGGCGCCTGGCCGCCTGGGCCGTGGTACCCCTGCTCCCCCTGCTTTAGGTCAGTGGGTCTAGGAAGCCCCCTGGGGAACCCAGCATCTTCCCAAATAGCCTTGCTTCCCCCTTCAACTGTGTTCTCCGGCAACTGGTAACTTCGGAATCAAACACAAGGGGCAGCCGACTCTGCTCAGAGCTGCCCGCCCCCTTATTAACACTTGCCCCCAAATTACCTGTGCATGCCCTGCCTCAAAGAATACAAGTCCGCACTTGTAAGAGCTTTCTGAACAAAGATTCTCATGCGCCCAGCCCACCTGGGAGGCACCTAGCATCCCTCCCCACACACATGTTACAGAGGAAGGGAATGGAATGTGACTGGTTCCAGGCACCAGCTGGGATTTGAACCCAGGCAGGCAGGCTCCAGTGTCATGGATCTCAGAACTCTCATCACCCCCCATCTGCCACCCCACCCACCACAGGAAGTGACTTGAGACTCCATCACTGTGCAAATGAGGAAAAGAGACCCACCCATCACCTGGACCAATGGAGCCTGCATCCTGCATCAGGTGAGCGGATGGGAGGGGGGAGGTGATGGGCAGGGACATCCCCACCATTTTGGGGGGTGGGGTGGGCAGAATAGAGCCAAACTCCAGCAAAGTGTCCCTACTCGCACCTCCCGGGGAGGTCACTGCCCCTTCTCCAGCCCCAGCAGGAATCTGGGGGCCTTCTGGGAGTAGCCCCCCTGGGTCTCAGGCCTGGCCCTAGAGAAATGCTAATGGTGCCCGCCCCTTCCAGAATAGCAAATGTCAGTCTGGCCTCAAGGAGCTGACAGCCCCCAGCCCCGTGACTTAGCATTTCTGATGAGGGGCCCACGGACAATAGCCCGCACTGCCCCCGGAGAGGAGACCACCCTAGGCCTTTCAGCGGGGATCCATCTGCCCCCACAGCATCCCCCATCCCTGCACCCCCCCCACACACACAAAGCCTTTTTTTTTTTTTAACAAATGAATTTGCAATAAAAAAGGAAGAGGAATCTGCAGAGATGGGCTTGTCTTCAGTCTTGCGGCTGGACTGAGCTTTGAGGCCACAGAGGCCACTGTCAGCGAGTCCTGGGAAACAAGCCGGAGGGAGAATTCCAGGCTTGGTCCTTGGTTGGGTCACAAAAGGGAGGCTTAGCTTGGGACGGGAAAGGCCATGGGTCTCCAAGAAAACCCCCATCTCAGCAGAGATGGGGGGGGGGGATGCTGCTTTAATGGAAGATACCAGTGTCTTCCAGAATGCACTCAAAGAAAATGCCCAGAGGCTGCCTGACAAACACAGAATTTGGACAAGCTGGAGGTGACTGGCAGGGGAATAGGAGGTGAGTTCCATCTACCAGGTAAGGGAAGGCCACTGAGAGTGACTTAAGCCTCCTATATCGGTCTTCATCGATGATCTGCTCTGGGAGCCTACAAGGTTAAAATCAAAGGGGGTGTCATTCTTCCAATCTAACATGGTGCAGCCAGCACCTGGCAGCTCTCGGAAGAAGATACGGGGCTCGCACGTCCTGTCCCATGAGGAGCAAGGCCTAGTGTCTTACCTCAAATTCTCTGAGTCCTTCAGAACTGCCACCTCGGACCCCAGGATAGATGTCACCTGGAATTCTTGGAGCTGAAGCGGAAAGGCCCATGAGTCAGGGACCTCTCCCAGGATACCCAGGACCTCACTAGCTCCCCTATGCGCAAAGCAGTTCTGGGGTCCAGCAGGAGACACAGCCCCAGGTAGGGGGGTAGGCAGAGAGATCCCTCCCTTGGGCAGAAGGTTCTAGTTCCCAGGTAGGGGAGGCCAAGTATCTCCAAAGGGTAAATAGGAAAAACAGCCAGGGCCTACCGCTCTCCAGTAAATGTTCAAAAGGTTCACCCTACTTTTTCCTTTTGCCCAAAAGGCCCTGGAAATTGGAGTAAGAGATTCCTATGGCTATCCAGTAAAAACAAAACAGGTTCGGACTGCTAAGCAAACAAACAAACAGGAAAAAAAAAAAAAAAGACTTTGCCCACCATGAATAAAACACTTGGATATCCCCATAGCACCACGGGCATACGCAAGTGCACGCGCGTGTGTGGGTGTGCGTGTGTCCTTCCTGCCAAAGAAGGTGGACTTCCTAAAGAAGAAAAATAAAACCGCCCCTAAAAACTGCCTCCCTAACCTGACGGATCCCACTTTGTAAAAAACGGACTCTTCCGAGAGCAGTCTTAGGTTGATAGCAATATTGAGAAGGATGTACAGATTTCTCATATACCCTATGGATACCCATACCCACGCCCCGCCCCCAAACTGAAACCCCCACCAGCATAGCACACATGTCACAAACACATCCTCACCACCCGAAGCCCATGGTTTTCACCGGGGCTCATTCTGGGCGGGGGGGGGGGGGGTGCATTTTGTGGGTTTGGACACACGTACCACGACACGGATCTACCATTAGAGCATCGTATAGACGTTGCCCCGCCCCAGGATTTCGCTTTTTCCAAAGTGACTTATCTTCACTCATCTTGTCTAAAACCCATTTCCTCTCTCTCCTGCAAACCAGCTCCCCTCCGCCAGCAGAGGGTCTGTCATCTCCCCAGTCACCCAGGCTTGAAATGTTGGGGTGAAATACAGTCCCCCTTGGCCCCGAGAGGCTGTCCGGGACAATGGATCCCTCAGGCATGGAACGGACACCACTTACGGGCCGAACACTTGGTTGAAAGCTGCCCACTACGACTGTATTCCATATGCCCCAGGTTTTCCATAGAAACATAGAGACATGGAAGATCGTTCTTGAAAACCCACTGCACTGTATACTTCAAAATGGTTAAAAAGAGGGCGCCCGGGTGACTCGGTCTGTGGAATGATCCAACTTGATTTTGGCTCAGGTCATGATCTCAGGGTTGTGAGATCGAGCCCCACAGTGGACTCCCCTATCAGCAAGGAATCTGGTTCTCTCTCTCACTCACTCTCCCTCCCCACTCCTTCCCCCTCTAAGATAAATAAATCTCTAAAAATACATATTAAAAAAATGAAGATCTTATTAAAAAATAATAATAAAAAAATTTAAAAAATGAAGATCTGAATAGAGCTACCCATGACCCAGCAATCGCACTGCTGGGTATTTACCCTAAAGATACAAATGTAGTGACCTAAGGGGCACGTGCACCCGAATGTTTATAGCAGCGATGTCCACAGCAGCCAAACTATGGAAAGAACCTAGATGTCCATCAACAGACGAATGGATAAAGAAGATGTGGTATATATACACAATAGAATACTATGCAGCCATCGAAAGAAATGAAATCTTGCCATTTGCGATGACATGGATGGAACTAGAGGCTATCATGCTTAGCGAAATAAGTCAATCAGAGAAAGATAATTATCATATGATCTCCCTGATATGAGGAATTTGAGAAACAAGACAGAGGATCCTAGGGGAAGGGAGGGAAAAATGAAGCAAGATGAAACCAGAGGAGACAAACCATAAGAGACTCTTAATCTCAGGAAACAAACTGAGAGTTGCTGGGGGGTACTGGGTAGAGGGAAGGGAGAGGGCGGTTGGGTTATGGACATTGGGGAGGGTATGTGCTATGGTGAACGCTGTGAATTGTGTAAGACTGATGACTCACAGACCTGTACCCCTGAAACAAGTAATACATTATATGTTGATTTAAAATATAACAATAAAAAAATGAAGATCTGATACAGACTGTGATGTGGGTGAACCTTGAAAACATTTCACTAAGTGAAAGAACCCAGACACAGAAGTTGACATGTTGATGGCGGTATCGATGGCGATAAGGGATTCCACTTCTGGGCAGCACCTCCCCAGCAAATTCCCAGAGGCAGGAAGTGAACTAGAGATCCAGGGGGCCAGCAGGGAGGAGGAAGAGGGTGTTACTGTGTGGTGGGTATAGTGCTTCTGTTTGGGATGATAAACAAGCAGCTGGAGATGGTAGCTATAATCACATATGTAATTTGTACGTATGTACACATTTACAGAACTTCGTAAATGCATTTGTTGCCACGGAATTATACACTGAAAATGGTTAATGAAATAGGAGGGGCGCCTGGGTGGCTCAGTGGGTTGTGTCTGACTCTTGATCTCAGCTCAGGTCTTGATCTCCGGGTCCTAAGTTCAAACCCCACATTGGGCTTCACGCTGGGCACAAAGTCTGCTTAAATAATTAAGCAAATAACTAATTAATTAATTAGTAAACTTTGTGATATATATTTTACCATAATTTTTAAAAAGGACTAAGGGTATCTGGGTGGCTCAGTTTAAGCATCTACCTTTGGCTCAGGTCATGCTCTTGGGGTCCTGGGATCGAGCCCCATCCTACTGCCCTAATCCATGGTGTTAGAACTCAGCAAGATCTTTGGAAAAGTGACCGGAAGGGAGAATGGGGCAAGGTTAGAGGGTTTGTGTTTCATTTCTTGATCTGGTGCTGAGTACACACACGTTTTGTTTGTGAAAATTCATTGTTCTGGAAACTTCTTTTCACACTTTAATTGATGGCTTCCTGAGTGCACGTAAAATTTCCGTTTTTACCAAAAATCTTTGATAAAAGCCAGTTTTTTTTTCTATTCTTGAAAACAATGGACATTACCTATTTTTTTTTTAAATTATTTTTTAGAGAGTGCAGCAGGGGGAGGCGCAGAAGGAGAAAGAGAATCTTAACCAGCCTCCATGTCCAGTGTGGAGTCTGACAAAGGCTTCATCTCACGACCCTGAGATCGTGACCTGACCTGAAATCAAGAGTCGGACGCTCTACTGACTGAGCCACCCAGGGTCCCATCAATTTTTTTTTAATGCTAAGAACAAAGCAACCAAATCAATCAGCAGCAGCAGAACACCATTTGCTTTGTGAAAACTGGCCCTGTGGGGGAAAAAAACGAGTGGCTGCTGGTATTTTGAGGGACACGAGCAGGCAAAGACACCACCAAAATGGCAGGTCTGAGCCAAAGAGACATTCTGGATGATTTAAGAATCCATAGGCAAGGCTGCCTCCGTGACTCAGTCAGTTAAGCATCTGCCTTTGGCTCAGGTCATGATCTCAGGGTCCTGGGATGGAGCCCCACATGGGGCTCCCTGCTCTGTGGGGAGTCCGTCCCTCCCCTACCCCCACTTGTGTGCTCTCTCACTCACTCTCACTCTCTCTCATAAATAAAATCTTTAAAAAGGGAAAAAAAATTCAGAGGCAGCTCAGAGTCACCCCATGGAATACCCCATCCTGTGATCTACGTGAAACATAAAAAAATAAAAAGTTTTGAGAAACTCTTGTCAGCAAGCACTCCAGCCAGTTCGAAACTGCTTCTCAAGCCTGAGAGAAGACTCCAGTGAAACAAAGTGGCCATTTACGCAGGGTGGGAGGGTCTGTGCAGGAGAATCAGCAGGAAGGAGACAGGAAAGAAAGGGCAGGCACTTCCACTACTGAGAACACAAGGGAGCTCTGGGGAAATCCTGATGAAAGGCAATCTGTGACCACCAAGTCTAGCTCATAGCTCTGCCTTGACTGAACCCAGAGCAAACACCACCACCACACCACCTACCGTTCACCTTTAACCTGAGCCATGGACCCAGGCACTGCAAGGCCCAGTGCCCAGTATAAAGCTGCCCGGGGCAGGCCTGGGGGCCCCATCCAGGCCTCAGGTATCCACTCCAGTGTTCATTTGTCTACAAGGCTCTTGACTCGGTTTGGCTTTGCTCACTCCTGGGGCTGGCGGGTTCCCCAGCTTTGACCCTCATTCCTACCAAAGACACATCCCCCTGTCCCCATCCCATGGGTCTACTTGCTCCATGGAATACTGACACTCTTTTTTTAACCACTGCTATTCCCCCCATGGGGCACTTCCTTCAACCACAATGGCGCCATGCTCCTACGTCACCCTCCAGAGTCCTGACTTGTTGATTCTGAGAATCCTCAGAAATCTCCTCTCTGTTGGAAAGCTGGGGTCTGTGGCTTCCCCTTGGCCCTCCCCAGTATCACTGTGACTTCTCTGTTGCCCAAAGACACTCACCCATAAGGCCATCTGGCACGGGCCCAGCACATCGATGATGACCAAGCCTTGGAGGCCAAGGCCGCTCCCCTCCACTGGGTCCCCCTGCAGGCCAGTACTGGTGTTGGTGGAAAACTGATAGATGTATCTGGTGCCCACAGGGAGGTGGGGATCACCTGACCCTGGAGAGCAGACAGAGGGCACTGGGTCACCTTGACAACCCATCACCGTTGGGTACCCAACTGCATGGAGACTATCTGGACATGCTTGTTCCCACCTCCCTCCCTCCATCTGGGCCCTGAACTGCCTTCCCCGAGTACAGGAGAAGGCTGGGGGGTTGTACCCTCCTATGAAGGCAAAAAGAAAATTAAAATATTAACAGTTAGTGCTTAATAAATGGTAACCCGTGTTCTCAAGTACTAAGAGCTCCTTCGAAGAGCTTTAAATGTCAACTTTGGCCTCTTCCCACTTGATGGGGGACCCAGTTGCCATACCCAAAACCACCTCTAGGCTTTGCAAAACATCCCTGAAGGGAACAATCGTGCTGGTTCAGAACCACTGATCTACACCCACGTGAACTCATTCAGGCCTCTTAACCAACTCTGGGATGGGTGCTCTCATTTCCCCCATTTTACACAGGTAGAAACCAGAGAGGTTAACTAACTCATGCAAGGTCACACAGCTGGGACGCCAACCTTGGGAGTCCGACTCCTCGCCTACTGCCTTGAGGACTGGAGTGTGTGCAAGGAGAGCATTGCCCTAACCCCTTACCAGGAGCAGAACCATCAAGCTGACCAGCCTCAGGGGCACTGAGGTTGCGGAAATGGCTGATTTAGGGAGCAGACAGCTCTGTACTTCTCTAACCCTCTATTTAGGCCAGGGGACCAATTGCAAAACCTGAGTGTGATACCCCACCCTTCTCTGGGGCTTGCAGGTGAATTACCGTGTTCCTGAGCTCAGACAGAGACACACCTTCCACTCCCAGGATGCTCTTCTCCCTCCAAAGAATTTGCCTGAGGTTCTCTCATGTGTTCCACCCCAAAATGCAAATAGAATCACCCAGTACAGATGTTTATTGCACTGGAGGACCACAGGGGCATGAGGCCAAAGCCCGAGGCGTGTTACCTTGGGTGTGTTGTTTGCTTCCCTAACTGCTGATGACCAGATGGCCTTTCCAGAACCGGCCTCGCTCCGCCCACCCCGCCTCTCCTGGGAATGGGGACATGCCCTCTGAGGCTGTCCCTAATCACACCTGGCAGGCGGTCAGCTTTGTTCCTACCACCACCCCCGCCCCATCCCGTCTCCTGGTCACCAGAGGTGTGATAAGGTCTCCCCGGAGAGCTGCTTACCTGGGCACGACATCATGCAGGAGGCCGCCGGTCTCACCAGCGAGTCTGAAATCACAGATCAGGTGGAAGGAGGGCAAGGCCAGAAGGAGGACAACCCACTGACCTACTTGTGAATGGGACACTGAAGGGTTCAAGGGGATAAGAGGCAACGCCGGCTTCCCGTAGGGCTGGGAGTGACCTCCCCACTCCTTACCCAACCTGCTCTTCCCCATCTTGCTCACCGGCACCACCGTCCCGACGGCTTAAGCTGGTGAGGCAGGAGTCATCTGGGCTTCTACTCCCTTCCCTTACTGCCAGCCCTGTGCCAGCGCATCAGCACGATCTGCCAATTCCGTCACCAAATCCAAGTCTCCCTCCCTCCCACCCTCCATCCCTCCATATCCATCCCTCCCTCCCTCCCTCTCTCCATCACTCCTCTGTGAGTCTCCATCTCTCCGGCCATCACTCCAGGCAACGCCATGCCTTCTCTTGCCCAGATGATAGCAGCAGCCTCCTAACAAGTCCCCATGTCCCCAGTTCATCGTCCACAGCTAGAGTCATCTTAAAGACCTAATCCTGATCGCAACACTCCTGGTGTAACAGCTCCTAAGCCTCCTGCCCACCACGTGCACTGGCAAGACGTCCTTAGCGCAAGCGCCGGCCTCGCTCTGCCCGCTGGCCACATCTCACCCCGCCCTCAGCGTCCAGCCACACTGGCTCTCCTTCAACTCAAGGCCTCCGCCCATCCTATTCCCTCCTGCCCAAACACTCTTCCTCCTGCTTGTCACACCCCAGGCTCCTTCGGGTCTCGCCCCAGCAGGGCCATCCCAGACCACGATCCAACACAGCCAAACCAAGAGGCTGCAGCAGTGAATGGTGGGGTCTAGCGCTGCTGCCTGGAGGGTCTCAGGACATCTCCTCCCGGCCGCCCACCACCGCCTTCTCAGCGGCAGAAGACGATCACAGCAGGAACAGCATGGGCTCCCGACCTCCTTAGCCCCCACATTGGGCCACTGAGGTCCCTCTGCAGGCAATCTCCCAGCCCCCCTCCCCAGGATCCCTCCCTCCACCCATCCCAACATGAGGCCTCCCCATTTCCACCTGCTGTCACCCTTGTGTGTCCTCCCTTCCAGCCACTCCTCTGGGTCTTTCCAGGCTACCATCTGCCCTCCTGGGACAGCCTCAGCTCCGAGGATCCTTCTATCCACAGCCGTTTTCATACAATGGCTTTTCAATAACATCATTTCTATCCTCAAAACCACCCCACTGTCCCCCAACTGCTAATCATGACCCACGCCAGCCTGCTCAATCCCTTGACAGACAAAGCACGTCCATCAGGCCT
The DNA here is from genome assembly GCF_010015895.1 of Lontra canadensis. Taxonomy (NCBI): domain Eukaryota; kingdom Metazoa; phylum Chordata; class Mammalia; order Carnivora; family Mustelidae; genus Lontra; species Lontra canadensis. The sequence continues at coordinate 6,466,809 of NW_022631085.1, read as the reverse complement.
GGGAAAGTGCATTTTACACCATTTCGTACAGACCCTTTCTAATGAAATAAACACAGTAGGATGTTCCCACCTCCGAAATGTTGTGTGTCGTCTAACAAGATGCTCTTTGCATTCAAGAAGATCATTTACTGATGGATAAAGCTACATTTCAAAAACATTTAACTCAGTGCATTTCTCTCCCAGTTGTCCTCCAGCTCTGTGACATGTACTCTGGGCACCAAATTAAACCTGTTTACATATAATCGTTAATTTACGCATAATGCTTAAACTCCAAATCGTGCACAGATCCAGCATTCTGCTTGCTTGCTCATCCAACAATCTCTACACCTGCTTTACACCCCAGCTAAGGCTGAAAAGCAGCCGAGCCCTCGAACCCCCCATCCACCATGAGCTCCAGAAACCAGGTGTGTTGCAAAGAGCATTAGTACCCAAACTGTGTCCTGCTCCCTTTCACTTCCCATGCACTTAAAAAAACATTTAAATTAAAAAAAAAAAAAAAGTTTCAAAACGATTCAATAATCCTATGCAAGAGATCAACAAAGGAGGGGGAAACACAGAATCTTGGGAGGTAATAAATCTTCCCATCGGATCCTACTCATTTCTAGGGGGTGAGTTGAAAGAGACTGAAACTCTTATCTCTACAGCCTGGAAATGAGATCAGGTCTCATTCCAGCTTTCTCAGATGTCAGTTCTGGTCTCTGTTCATTCATTTATCCTGCACAGATTTACAGAAGAGCTACTGTACATTGGGCAGGTAAGTGCTAAAAATATAGCAAAAACAAAACCACAAAAACAACAAAAAATATAAAACAAAGCAAAACAGGGAAACAGCTATAATCTGACCTGCACCATCCAGCTCAACAGGCAGACACCAGCGACGCGTGGCTATCAGGCATCTGAAACGTGACTGGTGCTATGGGGGAACTTTTCATTCTGTAATTTGTTAATTTAATTTTTTTGTTATTAATTTTAAGTAAAAACTGATCCTAAAGTCAGCCACTGGAAAACTTAACTACATTTAGAACAACTTAGGATATGAAACTCCTTTTTCAACTCTAAATCCTAGGAAATCAAAATATATATCAAGTACTTGCAATGAAAATTTAACATCCGAACCAGAATGCGGGGGTGGGGGGGGCACCTGCCTGGCTCACTGGGCAGAGGGCGTGACTCCTGCTTTTGGGGGTTTTAAGTTCAAGCCCCACGTTGGATGTAGAGATGACTTAGAAATAAAATCTTAAAAAAAAATGAAATAAGCTCTCAGTATAAAATATACCCCAGATTTCAGAGAATGGAAATTTTGTCTCATTAATACTTTTTTTTTACATTGATTACATTTTATAATGAGACTTTGGCCCAGTAAAATATATTCTTAAAATTAATGTCACCCGTTCCTTTTTAACATCTTTAAAACATGGTTGCTAGAAACTTTCAAAGTACACATTGGCTCCCATGATATTTTATTGGATAGTGCTGCCCTGGGCCCTTCTGCAGGAAGCAGACAGCAGATAAAAGCTCATTCCACCCAGTCACCCGGCATCGAGAGCTACTTAGTATCTTCAAGCTCACTACCCCTCTCACTACCCCTCTACCCCAGTGGACTGCGAAGCATCCCTGGAGCCCAAGGTCAGCATTTCCTCGCTCGGGATTGCAGATCTGGTCTCAGGTTTCAGAGGATGTTGGTGCAAGACAGGAGCAAAACATGCAGGACCACTTGGAAGCTGGCTCTCCTTTTCCCCATCAGAGGCCAAACCAAGGGAGGCAGAGGAACAGGTGACCAGGTATCTAGCTGCAAAATACACCGTCCCAGGTGGACCAGCTGCTGTCCCAGCCCCACCCCAGCTTTACTTACTCCCGGAAGTCACTGCCACCAGCGCCCAGAGCAGGACCAGACCGAGGGGCCCCATGGGCACCAGCACCGCCACCAGCCCAAGGGAGCCCTACACCATCAGCCTCTCTCGGAGGGCATGGAGCTTTCCCAAAGGGGCGGGCTCAGCCTGGATCAACGCTCCCATCCCAGGGCCGGTGGGGAGGCAGGGAGGGGGCTTCCTGAGCAGAGACCCAGCCAATCAGAAGCCTCTGATAAAGTTCTCAGCGCTCTCCCGGGGAAAGGCGGGGGAGAGGTGGCTTTTGACCACCGAGGGGGAAAATCCCTTTTCTGGATAGGGGAAAGGGAAGAAAGGTTTGCCTCTTCAAGCCTTGTAAATGGAGCTCTCAGGCCAGAAGGCAAACAAGGCCATGGTCCCATTTCTTTCTTTCTTTTTAAAATGCTAATTAAATTTACCATTTTAACCATTTTTAATGGCAATTTGATGGCACTGAGTGAATTCGAGAGAACAATGTCGAGAGAACCATCATCGCTGTCAGGTCTGGCCAGTCTGTCCCACTGCTCCAGGCAGGCAAAGCCAGGCCTTAGGCATGGCTGTCCAAACAGGGGATAGCAGCAGGGTCTCTCAGAGCTCAGGCCCAAGGCCTCCCTCCCTGACACATCAGGAGCAGTTAAGGGAGGGGGAGGGGCGCCTGGGTGGCTCAGTCGGTTAAGCATCTGCCTTTGGCTTGGGTCATAATCCCGGGGTCCTGAGATCAAGTCCCATGTCGGGGAGTCTGCTTCTCCCTTTCCCTCTGCTGGCCCTCATGCTTGTGCTCTCTCTCTGCTAAATAAAATCTTAAAAAAAAAAAAAAAAATTGGGGCACCTGGGTGGCTCAGTGGGTTAAAGCCTCTGCTTTCAGCTCGGGTCATGATCCCAGGGTCCTGGGATCGAGCCCCGCATCGGGCTCTCTGCTCCACAGGGAATCTGCTTCCCTTCCTCTCTCTCTGCCTACTTCTCTGCCTACTTGTGATCTCTGTCTGTCAAATAAATAAATAAAATCTTAAAAAAAAAAATAGATGGGAGAGGTCTGCTCACCTGTGCTCCGTGTCCTTTCCCAGACCCCACCTCCTCTTTCTAAGCTTATAGTGGCCTCCACACACACTTCTGGTTTTAGGCTCCAGGCAGCCTGAGCCGCTACCTCCTTCAGGGCTGCGGGCCCAGCACCTCCTCACCGGCACCTACCCCCTGCAATAAATCTGCTTTTTATAAACCACTTTATTACCATACAATACAGATCCCACAATTCTCCCACTGAAAGTGCACAACTCAATGGTTTTTGGCCCATCCAGAGCTGGGCAACAATCACCACAATGGTTTTAGAACATTTTCTTCACCGCGAAAGAAAACCCCATCACCAGGAGAATCCTTAGTCCCTGTCACCCCAGTTCCTGGTCACCACTGATCTGCATTCAGTCTCTATGGATTTGCCAACTGTGGACATTTCACAGGAATGGGATCATTCTCTAGGTGGCCTCTAGCGACTGGTCTCCTGCACCGGGAGTCATATTTCCCAGGCTCATGCACATTGTAGCAGGCTGACCGTGCTTCCTTCCTTTTCATGGCTGTGTACTATTCCACGGACAGAGAAACCACACTGTTTATTCACTCATCCCTTGATGGACAGTGAAATGACCATTCAATTTAACTTTCTTGGAGTTAAACTGAGACACAGTTGACAGGCTAACACATGATGTTGTCTAGAAACAATTCAAGTTTTTTTTTTAATTTTTTAATTTATTTGACAGAGAGAGGGAGATCACAAGTAGGCAGAGAGGCAGGCAGAGAGAGAAGGGGAAGCAGGCTCCCTACTGAGCAGAGATCCCAACGTGGGACTCGATCCCAGGACCCTGAGATCATGACCTGAGCCGAAGGCAGAGGCTTAACCCACTGAGCCACTCAGGCGCCCCGAAACAATTCAAGTTTTATACTAGGTCCACTTCTGGCTCATATTTTGAAACCAGGAATTCTGCCTTCCCATCCTGCAGCTCAAACATGTTCACAGGCCCCCAACCCATAGGGCTGGAGATTTAAGAGTCCTCTTACAGCTACGTCAAGGCCCACGACATGTTCTGAGTGGCACCAAATGCTATAAAGAAGAAAACTGCATTGAACAGGGCGGGCCTCTAGGAACTAAAATCCCAATGGGGAAATGAGGCACAGACAAGGTGTGACACATACTAAGGAGAGCCCTGGCTCTGAGAAGCAATGGCTTTTATGCCGGGGGATCATTGGGCATTTATGAGAGAGAGATCACCTTGAAACCTCAAAAAGACGGATAATAATGTTATTAGAAAACTGTACACTTGCAACCAGTAGATAAGTCCTAGAGACCTAATGCAGAGAACAGTGGTCACAGATCAGAAAACTGGATTATAAGCATTAAACTCACTAAGAGATTAAATCTGAGTTGCCCAATACCAGAAGAAATGATAGTTATGGGGCACCCTGGTGGTGTTAGCTAATGCTACAAAACAACCATGTTGCAATGCACACGTATCACATCAAGACCTTGTAAACTTATCCAATGTTGTATGTCAAATGTATCTCAATTTTTAAAAATTGTATCAGGCACTGGGCAAGCCCTTCACTGAGTATTAACTCATTCAAAGCTCCCCCGCACCCCACCACCAAAAATCACCAGTGAGGTGGAACTAGTATCATCCCATAGTACAGACAAGGAAGTCGGACACAGAGAGGTTGTCATTTGTCCCAAATCACACAGCTGGACTCCACCTGGCTCCAAAGTGTCCTTTCTCTCAACTCTGCCGCTTAGCTCAGTGGTTATCACTTCCTCCTCCTCCTCCTCCTCCTCCAGGAGCCTCTAGTCTCTGCCCATAGTCCTAGAATCCTCCCCTGTTCACAGTCAGAACTGGAGAGAAAACCTTGCCATGTTTCACATAGTTGTTCCCAGACAACATGGTGGCATCACATTCTAGACCTGAAAAATCACAACCACCAGGGACGAGGAGGAGCTCCCTCCAGAACATGATGATGACTCGCTGATAGTCCCATCACCCGCATTGCACCGGAGCTGGCCAAGGCAGGGTTCCCCGCATCTCTGGTCCCCCTTCTCCATGTTTCTATCATTACTCAACAAAAAGCTGATGAACCCACTGGATGGAGCACCAGGACTCAAGGACTTGATTCACAGAAAGACCCTCCTAGACAAGCCTTCCCACCCCCTCATCCTCCCAACAAAGCAAAGTCCAGCTTCCTCGGGGTTGGGGCGGGGGGGTGGGGGATGGCAGGAGGCAAGGCTGGGCTTGCCAGTAACTGAGGATTGAGCTCCCAGTTCTGAATTCAGGTAGAGGATAAACTAGGGCCTATCACGCCCAAGTCAGAATTAAGAAAATTAACAAACCTTTGTTTTAATCCATCAAGAGAAGGCATTATTTTTGCATAGGTGGGGCAAGAGACAGTCCATCATAGACAACTAACCAGTAGGGGGCGCAGTGAGCTCTTCTTAGCTGGGCAGAGGAAGTCCCAAAAGATTTTGGTCCTTTATGAACCACACCCACCATACTTCTCAAGTCCTCATTTTTTACAGCAGTTTTAGGTTCATAGCAAAACTGAGAGCAAGGCATAGATGTTTCCCATATGCCCTCTGTCCCCACACATGCAGAGTGTCTGTTAGCAAATGACCCTAACACATTGGGACATTTGAGGCCATTGGAGAACCTACGTTGACAAGTTGTTATCATCCAAGGTTCATACTTTGCCTTAGGGTTCACTCTAGGGGTCGTACATTCTGTGGGTTTGGACACATGTATAATAATCTGTATCTACCACCATAATATCATACGGAGTGTTTCATGGCCATAAAAATCTTCTGAGTCACCGATCCATCCTTCCCTCTCCCAGTCCCTGAAAATCACTGACCTCTTCACTTAGAGTTTCCATATTTTTGTCTTTTTCAGAATGTCATATAGTTGAAATCACATAGCATGTAGCCTTCTCACGTTGTCTTCTTTCACTTAGGAATATGCATCTAAGTTTCCTCCGGTCTTTTCCTGGCTTGACAGGTCATTTCTCTTTAGAACAGAAGAGTATTCCGTTGCCTGGATGTACCATGTTTGTTTATCCATCCACCTACTGAAGGACACCCTGGTTACTTCCAAGTTTGGGCAATTATGGATAATGCTTTTGTAAACATCTGGGTGCCAAGCTTTGTGTGGACCTAAGTTTGTTTTCTAAGCAAGCTCTATGCTCAACGTGGGGGTTGAGCACACGACCCTGAGATCAAACGTCACATGCTCTACCGACTGAGCCAGCCAGGACCCCTTGTGTGAACATAAGTTCTTAACTCCTTTGGGTAAAAACCAAAGAGCATGACTGCTGGGTCCCATGGTAAGAGTACATTTACTTTTCTAAGAAACCACTAAATGTCTTTGAAAGTGGCTGCAGCATTTTACGGTCCCAAAGGCAATGTAGGAGAGTTCCTGTTGCTCCACATCGTCACCAGCACTTGATGTTGTCAGTGTTTCAGAACTTAGCCATTCAAATAGGTATAAACAAGCATAAAGTAAGAGCCATTAATTTAATTTGCATTTCCCAGGTGAAATATGATATAGAGGATCTTTTCATGCACTTATTTTCCATCCATAAATCTTTGGTGAGGTGTCTCTTAGGGTCTTGCATATATATTTAGTTTTTATTTCTTTCAGCAGAGTTTTGTAGTTTTCCTCATATATATATATATGCATCTTGTTAGGTTTATATCTAGATATTTCATTTGGGGGATGCTACTAGAAATGGTGTTTTTTATTTTCAAATTCCACTTGTTTGCTGCTAATAGAGAGGAAGGCAATTGACTTTTGTGTATTGACCTCGTATCTTGAAACTTTACTATAATAGTTTAATTGTTCCAAGAGTCTTTTAGTCAATTCTTTCAGTTTTTATACATAGATGGTCAGGTCATCTGGGAAGATGTTACATTTCTTCCTTCCCAATCTGTATTTATTTCCTTTTCTTGTCCTATTGCATTGGCTAGAACTCCCAGAACAATGTTGAAAAGGAGTGGTGAGAGGGAACATCCTTGCCTTATTTTGGATCTTAGTGGGAAAGGTTCTAGTTTCTCACCATTAAGTATAGTTTTAACTGCAGATTTTGGGGTAGATATTCTTTAACAAGTTGAGGAATATCCCTTCTATTTCTGGTTGACTCATTTTTTGGTCATGAAGGAGTATTGCTTTTTTTTTTTTTTTTGACAGAGAGAGATAGTGAGAGACAGAATACAAGCAGGGGGAGTGGGAGAGGGAGAAGCAGGCTCCCCACTGAGCAGGGAGCCCAATAAGGGGCTCCATCCCAGGACTCTGGGATCATGACCTGAGCCAAAAGGCAGACACTTAACAACTGAGCCACCCAGGTGCCCCTGGGCATTTGATTTTGTCAAATGCTTTTTCTGCATCTACTGATATAATCATGTGATTTTTCTTCCTTAGCCTGCTTGATGTGATGGATTGGATTTACTGATATTCAAATGTTGAAACTTGGGATAAATCCCACGTGGTCATGATATGTTAATTCCTTTTACACATTGTTAAATTTTACAATTACAATTTGCTAATATTTTGTTGAGGATTTTTGCATCTATGCTCATGAAAGACATTGGTCTATGGTTTGTTTTTTGTTTGGGTTTTTTGTTTTGTTTCTGTAATGTGTTTGCCTGATTTCAATAGTGGGTTAATCTGACCTCACAGAGCTCAGGAGTATTTCCTCTGCTTCTAGCTTTTGAAAAAGATTTTAGAGAACTGGTACTCCTACTTCCTTAAATGTTTGGCAGAATTCACCAGTAAGCTCATCTGGGCTGCTTAGCTTTGGAAAGTTAATTATTGATAAGAAGATTAATTAGTGATTGGTTAATTATGATTCCCTTCACAGAAATAGGCCTAGTCAGTCTGTTCTTTTAAGATTTCATTTATTTATTTGTCAGAGAAAGAGATAGAGAGAGCGCACAGCAGGCAGAGCGGCAGGCAGAGGCAGAGAGAGAAGCAGGCTCCCCACTGAGCAAGGAGCCTGATGCAGGACTCGATCCCAGGACCCTGGGATCATGAGCTGAGCAGAAGGCAGACACTTAACCCACTGAACTACCCAGCACCCCTAATCTGTTCCTTCTTGGGAGATTGTGCTTTTCAACTGGCCCATTTCATCTGGGTTATCAAGTTTGTGGGTATAGAGTGACTAAGATCCCTTTACTATTCTTTTAATGTCCACAGGATCTATGGTGATGCATTCGCTTTCATTTCTGTTATTAGTAATTTGTATCCTTTCTCTCTTTTTCTTAACCTGGCTCTAGGCTTGTAAATTTCATTTATCTTTTCAAAGAACCAGCTTCTGGTTTTGTGGACTCTGATAACCCTTTTCAGTTTCATTGCTTTCTGCTCTCATATTTATGATTTCTTCTGCTCTCTTTGTTCTGCTTTTTCTAGTTTCCTAAGGTGGAAGCTTAAATTATTGACTGTAGGTCTTTCTGCTTATCTAACGTATGCATTCAAGGCTATAAATTTCCCTTCTAGAAGCACGGCTTTTGCTGAGCCCCAAAAATTTTGGTTGTGTTGTCCTTTTCAATTAGTTTGAAATATTTTTTAGTTTCTCTTGAGATGTCTTCTTTGACCCATATGTTATTAGAAGTGTGTTGTTTCATCTCCAAGTACTTTGGGATTTTCCTGCTATCTTGCTATTAGTTTCCAATTAAATTTCATCGTCATCTCAGAGCTGGCACTGTATGAGTTCTACTTTTTTGCCCTATCTTTTATCCTTGTAATGAAGCCTGCTCCCTGTTGAATAACGCGTTTGGAAAAGCTGACGTGGGGTGGGGAATGTTAGTTCATCTTCCTACTTGTGCAATTAGTAGTGTGATCTTAGAAAAGTCACATGACCTCTCTGGATATATTTATTCACTGGCCTAATAAAGGAGCTGGAAATTATTGGTCAAGCATCTTCTGGCTCCATATTGTGTTCAAGTGGAGGAGAGAGGGACCAAAAAAAAAAAAAAAAAAAAAAAAATCAAGTACACACAGGAGTTCCCACGTGATAAAAATAGCATCACGTACAGTTGGAGAGAAGACAGATTATTCAATAAATAAACTAGGTATATGACCACCCTGTTCACAGAAAACAACACATCAGTAGACTTTTTCATCCAACTAACAAGGACTCAGGAGCCTGGCCATCTCAGTCAGTAGAACATGCAACTCTTGATCTCAGGGTTGTGAATCTGAGCCCCACGATGAGTGTAGAGATTACTTAAAAATAAGAACCTTTTTAAAAGATTGTTATTTATTTGACAGAGAGAGACACAGCAAGAGAGGGAACAAAACCGGGGGGAGTGGGAGAGGGAGAAGCAGGCTTCCTGCTAAGCAGGAAGCCTGAATTGGGGCTCCATCCCAGGTCCCTGAGATCATGACCAGAGCCAAAGGCAGACGCTTAATGACTGAGCCACCCAGGTGCCCCCCCAAAATAAGAACCTTTAAAAAAATTAAAAAATTTAAAAAAGGAAGTCTAACGTGGATCTCAGTGGGCTCAGATAAAGGTGTTGGGTGAGCTGATTTCTTCTGGAAGCTCTAAGTGGAGAGGACCCATTTTATTGATTTTTCCAGCTTCTGGAGGCTTCCTACGCTCATTGACTTATGATTCCTGGCCCCATCTGAAAGATTATCCAAGATATTCTCCCCATCTCAAGGTCCCCTACATTCATCATCTGCAAAGTCATATAAAGGTTACATTCAGAGAGTCTGGGGATCAGAATGACCTTATCATATCTGCAAAACCTCTGCCTTTGCCTATATTTCCAGGCAAGCATGATGCAGAGCGTTGCAGGTTTTAAGCCATCATCATGTGTTAAAAGGTCAAAGGAAGAGAGAAAATAAATGTGTGGACTTGCTCATGTGTAGAGCTCTGTGGGCAAGAGACTGCCAGGAACTGGTAATCGTGGTTTTGTCTTGGGAGGGAGTTAGGGGGGACTGGGTGTGAGAGCTGGAGGTGTGAGGAAGAGTCCATTCTTACTGTACCATTTGAATTTCGCTCTGGAGCATAGAATGCTTATTCAAAAATTAAATGTTTGGGACGCCTAGATGGCTCAGGTCATCATCTCGTGGTCCTAGGATCCAGCCCCATGTCCAGCGCACTGCTCAGCTGGGAGCCTGCCTCTCCCTCTCCCTGCCGCTCCCCCTGCTTGTGCTCTCTTTGTCAAATAAAAAAATAAAATCCTTTTTTTTTTTTCTTTTAAGAATTTATTTATTTATTTGACAGACAGAGATCACAAGTAGGCAGAGAGGCAGGCAGAGAGAGAGAGGGGGAAGCAGGCTCCCCGCTGAGCAGAGAGCCCAACTCGGGGCTCGATCTCAGGAACCTGGGATCATGACCTGAGCTGAAGGCAGAGGCTTTAACCCACTGAGCCACCCAGGCGCCCCCTAAAATCCTTTTTTCGTTAAAGATTTTTATTTATCTATTTGACAGACAGAGATGACAAGCAGGCAGAGAGGCAGGCAGAGAGAGGGGAAGGGAAACAGGCTCTCCGCTGAGCAGAGAGCCCAACACGGGGCTGGACCCCAGGACCCCAGCATTACGGCCCAAGCTAAGGCAGAGGCTTTAACCCACTGAACCACCCAGGTCCCCCAAAACAAATAAAATATTAAAAAAAAAAAAAAAGAAAATTAACGGTTTATGGGGGCACCCCAGCTGGCTCCGTTGAAAGGAGGCTGTGGGTTTGAGCCCCATGTTGGGTACAGAGATGATTAAAAAAATAAACTTGAAAAAAGACTTTAAAAGACATTATTGGAAACATGTAAAAATTTTTACCTGCTTATGAGTCAGAGGCCAAGAAGTCTGCATGTAATATTGGCAGCTAGTGAGGAATGAGGGGAAAGAAACAGAAAAGGCGATGGGATGTTTTGCGGGAAAGAGGGAAGGCAGGTAAGCACCAGGGACACGAAACTCTGAACAGCAGCGTAGTAACGTCAAGGGCAAAGACCACCCTTCTCTCGGCATCCCTCAATGCGGGTCGATTGTGATGAGAAATTAGCTCTTTTGAGTGCTATGCAGGCTTGAGACCCTAGGACAACCCAGCTCGCACCCAGTATCTGCACATTTAAGAGGAGATTAAGATCCCTGCTCTAGGTTCCTGCCTTGCTTTCTAAGGGTGGTGGTGGGGGGCACCTTTTACACTAACCATTTAGAGTTGAGCACTAAAAAGTCAGGGCCCTCCCCCCCATCAAGTATTAAGTGTGGGCTTACCCTGCTCTCCCTCTCCTGCTCCCTGGTGACCTGAAGCAGAGGAGGGCCCATCCCCCCCCCCCAACTCAATGGGGTCCCTCTCCATGGCTTTACCTAATAAATCTTGTGACTCTACTTCCTTTGTGCGGGTGTAGTGAAACCACATCTTCAAAGAAAATGACCCAGTGGGTTTCACTTCCCCAAGATGGGAGCTCTGATGCAGAGGGAACCATCTGCCCACGGACCCCACGTGGGTGGCTGGCCCCCCACTCATTCAGCGGGTGGGGTGGCCATGCCTATGGTTAATTTCACACACCATCTGCAGGCCTCCCCAATACAGTCACCATTTCACAGTCAAGGACCCATTCCAGCTGCTGTCAGGTGTGGAGCAGCGAGTTAAAGCAACCAGCCCAAAATGACACCATAACGCTTTCATCACCCAGTGTGAGGGGGTAAGCGGGATCCCCTCCCGTTCCTCCCCCCCACCCCGGGGAACAGGGCGCCCACTGAGGCTCAAGTGCATTGGCCAGCTGTGGGAGAGTCTTTTCACTGTTGGGGGATTCCCAAAACACAAGGCTCTGGTTGTTTTATGGCCCCTGGGGTGGAGGGTGGTAGGAGAAGAGGGGGACGCACTGAACCCGGTGGTCAGGCCTGAGAAATCACACACAGGGTCTTCAGCAGGAGCTGGTCTCCTTAGCACCCTTACAGAGGGTCCGCTGGAGCAAGATAGTTCCCCGCCCCCATGCGGTCCAGGAGCGGGGCGTCCATGCCTCCTGGTTTGCCCAGGATCGCCTCCATGCCCACCTGACGTCTGGGACAAGCATAAACAGCAACCCCTTTCATCCTCAAAAGTTCCTACCTTGGTTTGCCACAATTAAAAAAACAAACAAAAAGCAAAAAAAAAAACAAAAACTAAAACTAAAAAAAAAAACCTTGAAAGAACACAGAAAAAAAAAACAACCTCTGACAAACAACCATTTTACTAATAAACAGCACACAGTTGATTCTTTTTTGAATGGCCCATTACAAGTAGCCATTTCACAACCATGAACTTCTCAGCAAAATGTCGCCATCAACAGAGAAACAAAATGCTGTCTATCCACACAGCGGAAGACTTCCCGGTACCTGCTACAACAAGGATGAAGCTCGGAGACGCTATGCTAAGCGGGGAAAAAAAAAGCCAGACGCGCAAAACCACACACTGTATGAAATATCCGGAAGGAGCAAACCCATAGAGATGAGGTAGATTAGTAGTGGCTTAGGGCTGGTGGCGGGGTGGGAGGTTGGGGAGCTGGAGATAGATTTGAGGGTTGGCAACCTTAAGGAAAGGGCTCTCTTTTTGGGGTGATAAAAATATTGTGAAATTGGGAGCGCCTGGGTGGCTCAGTCATTAAAGGTCTGCCTTCAACTCAGGTCATGGTCCCAGGCTCCCTGCTCGGCAGGAGCCCAGCTTTTCCCTCTCCCACTCCCGCTGCTTGGGCTCCCTCTGTCAAATAAGTAAAAAAATATTTTTAAAAAAATGTTGTAAAACCAATTATGGTGATGGTTGCAATTATGCAATTATGAATGAAAACCCCCAAAACCCCCCTTGAGTGTACGTTTTAAATGGGTGGATTCTATCTTCACAAAATAAAGCTATTGTCCCCTCCCCCAACAAATCTCTTACCTTGAAACCCTTTGTCAGCGGCTGTCTACAGAGATACTGCACAATCTGGACGCTTCTTCCGTGCTCAGAAGCCTGCCTCTCCCAGCCCCTTCTCGCCCACTTTTCCCCACTCGGAGACCCATCAGCCACCTGGCCTGAGTCTCTGTTATATCATCCACACCTGTTTGCAACCCCATCTCCTCCAAACCCGAGGACACCTGTCCGGGATTCTATTCACACCAGTTGCTGGGGCCTGCAAGGTCATCCGGGAGCTCCTATGGGCACTGTACGCCACGTCCAAGCATCTGCTCATTTCTGCTTCTGGGGAACGGGCTTCATTAATTACAACCCAAGGAAGAAACACCCCACCTGTGGCCCGTGAATGCACAAGAGATGCTCTGATGATGGCTTTGTAGGCTGGGGAGCAAGGCGGCCACTCACACCTGGCAGCAGGTGGTGCAAAGGGGGGACCCAGGTGGTCGGTTCCCGTGGCTGAGTCTCACCTGCTTGGCTCTTCCGAACCCGGTCCTGACTGAGACTGACCGCTTGGTGCTGAGCTGGTGTCTTAAGTTTCCTAGATTGCCCCGAAAGGCCGAGAGAGCCGGCCCCTGCCATATTCCAGCATGTTCTGGAATATTCCATAGCCTTCCCCTGGACCCACCTATTCCCCAACACGGACTTTTAGAGCTGGAAGGATCAGCCTGTCTCTTTTTTGAGAGGAGAGGAGCTTGGCCCAGGGACGTTTAAATGACTCGCTCCCACCACACTGTGGGCTGTAGGCGACTCAGGCACAGTTCTTGATGGAACCGCTGCTTTCAGTTCTTTTTCCTTCTGATGGTCGGCAAGCCTGTACTGCCCCCTTCCTCTACACTGTCCTGGTTCCAAAGACGGTAGTACGGAGGTCCTGCCCTCAAATTCTACCCTTTCCTTTGCCAATATTATTTAATGACATGTTATACTCTTATTATACTTGTTAATGGTTACAACCTCATTCAGATAGCCTTCTTTTTAAAAAAAAATATTTTGTTTATTTATATATTTATTTGAGAGAAAGAGAAAGCAGGGGGGAGGAGCAGAGGGAGGCCGGCAAACACACCACCTGCTGAGTGTGGGGCTCCATCCCACCACCCTGAGATCCCCACCTGAGCTGAAATCAAGAGTTGGACACGCTCAACAGCCTGAGCCACCCAGGCGCCCCGAGATATCCCTTCTGATGCATCTGGCACCCACAATTCGCTCTGGCCCCGTTTTACTGTCACAGTGACTCACGCACATTGGTGTGTTTTGCATGAAGGGAAAACTCACCGACCCGACAAGCAAGCATTATCCACTGAACAGTTCAGTGGCATTTAACACACTCAAGGGTGGAGGATCCCCACCTCTGCCTAGTTAAAGCCATTTTCATCCAGCCCCGAGGAGACACTGTTCCCAAGAGGCAGCCACTCCCCCTACCTCCCCACTCAGCTGCTTTCCAGTCTCTATGCAATCATCTGCTCTGGAGAGCTCGCACAAACGGAATCCTACCCCTGTGGCCCTCGTGGCTCACTCTTCCGCTGGCCATTGCGTTTTCAAGATCCATCCATGTCGTAGCATTCATCAGTGCTCCACTCCTTTTTAGGGAAATGGGCACATTGTAGAACTACCTGCTTGGGTCAGTGAGAATCACCCCAGCTCCCGAACACAGATGTTTGCTCCGACCCATGTACCTAGCACTGGTGTCAATGGGTGGTTTGGTCCCCTGGGGTGCATTTAGCAATGTCTAGAGGCATTGTGAGTTGTCACAACTGGGGCGTATGCCCTGGACATCTGGTGACTGGTGGCACCGACGCTTCTCCACCTCCTGCGATGCACGGGACAGCACCCACGACAAGGGATGATCTGGCAACAGTGTCCTCAGTTCCACATCTGAGCTGACCCCAAGTCATGTGCTGAAGTATTTCCCAAACTCAGCTGTGGTTAGGAACCACATGTGATTTTTAAAAGATTTATTTATTTGAGAGAGAGAGAGAGAGAGAACAAGTGGGGGAAGGGGCAGCGGGAGACCTGAGGGCAGGGTGATGATAAAACAAGGTGGAAGCTTTCCTGGTTAAAAAGGCAAGGCTGGGCGCCTGGGTGGCTCAGTCACTCAGCCTCCGACTCTAGGTTTCGACTCAGGGCGAGACCTAGAGCCCTGAGTCCTTGAGCTCCCTGCCCAGCGGGGAGTCTGCTTGTCCCTCTCCCTTTGCTCCTCCCCCTGTGCTCTCTCTCTCAAAAAATAAGTATCTTTTAAAAAGTTAAAACATTTATTTTAAAAAGCAACAAAACAGGGAAAGTTAACCAGGGCAACCACAAAGAAAGGCTCTCAGTGATGGGGGAAAGAAATCCTGTAATTACGTGGTCCAGAGGCCCTAACATGCCACAATCATACAGCCATGCGCGCGCGCGCACACACACACACACACACACACACACACGAGGTCACTGCTGTGCTAACAGCTTCGGGTTTGAGAATGTTCAGAAAGGCGAGACCCCAACCCACAACCTCATGGTGAGGAATTTTTTTCTACCCCTTTACTTTCAAACATGAACAAGAAACGTAAAAGAGAGTTTCGAGAACTATCCTACGACACTGTGTGTGTTCTTATACTACCTATGCCCTTCCCTCCTCGCTCAGCCTGGGACACCCCAGGAACTAAGAAAAGGAAACCTCCCCACTGGACACTGAAAGTGGTCATCAAATGCTTTGCACAATGTACTTACTGCGGCTGGCTATGTCTGCTCAAGTGACCCGACTTCAGGAAGGGGTGGGCAGAGCCACACCCCACCAGAATCCACCCGCTTACTGGAAGCTAGCCCCACGCTTCCTGCTTACCCACAGGAAATCGGGAGACTTGAGAGCTAGAGGAAAGGATTACCTTTCAAGGACTCCTGCTCTTCCAAAGAACATGGGAGGAATCCGATGATTCCAGGCAGAGAGGGAGAAACAGCCAATTAAGTCCTACAAATGCACAGAACAGCAAACAACCTTGCAGCCCCCTCCACCCTAGGCGGCCTCCAAATACGGAGGAAACCTCAGGTGGATCTGATCATCTAGAGGATGAGAAGCCTCTTCCCACAGGTGCAATCACTATCCTGCACTAATTTCCCTGCCCCTGGCAACACCCCCCCCCTTGTAAGTTTCTAACACGAATTTTTTCTACTGTTTCTCTCTTGGTTTCTTGCTTTCTACCGTCCATGCCGCAGGGGAGGGGATCCCATCACCCATCACTGCTGTACCCCAAGCAGGGCGAACAGGTAAGTAAGTTTGCCCCCGAGGGCTCTATTCCAGGGTTCGCGGCACCTTCTCAAAAGACAGCCCACCCGGAGGTCTGTGATACAGCACCCAACCCTCCTCAATTTTCAGGCTCCGTGAGAGGCTTAGGGCATTCCAGGAATCGCTGCTCCAGAGGAGGACGGCAAAGTTCTCCATGTCAGCTCGGTTCGCGCTGGGGGTCCCTGGCGAGATGTGGCTTTGCAGTAGGAAACATTTAAGGAGCACGGGGAGGTTCTTCCTAAAGTTAAGCTGAATTATCCTACGGCTCAGGATTCCACTCGCAGGGAGATACTCAGGAAAACTGAAAACAGGGCTGCCTTTACATGAAATATGCAAAACAGGTAAATCCAGAGAAACGAAGGCACAGGATGGGGGGAGGCAGGGGGGCCCAGCAGACGCAGGGAGAGGAGGCGAAGGGGCGTGGCTGCTTCATGGGCGTGCACTTTGTGTAGGGGGCGGGGCGATGAAAATGTCCGGAGTCGGGTCGAGGCGAGCTTTGCACAACACTGTGCACTTTTTTTTTTTTTAAGATTTTATTTATTTATTTGACTTACAGAGATCACAAGTAGGCAGAGAGGCAGGCAGAGAGAGAGGTGGAAGCAGGCTCTCCGCCGAGCAGAGAGCCCGACGCGGGGCTCGATCGTGACCCGAGAAGGCAGAGGCTTTAACCCACTGAGCCACCCAGGCGCCCCCACTGTGCACTTTCTAAACCACAGGCAACACTTGAATGACAGGTGAATTTTAGCTTAAAAAACAGAAGCCCCCAGACCTGTTGGCAGGGCCGTGCTGGGCCCACTGCTCAGTCTTCTCTGGCAGGGCTGTGTTTGGCACCCCAGCTGTAGGAGGCCCTGGGTACAGCAGGAGTCAATGACAACCCAAAGACCAGAGGGGGCAGGTTGGAGGCTCCCAGATGTCCCCGAGCCCTCATTTTGCACTGTGATGCCTCCCCCAACACACATGCACGACTATACACACAGGTTCACAAACACCACTGCTCAGTGAGGACCCCGACCGGCTGCACACACCGGGAGGCGGCGGCTGCCTATTTGGGAAACCGCCCACGACCACTTAGGAGAGGAGGCAGCTCAGAGAGCTTGAGACCCGCTCCAATGTGTGACACATCAGCACCAGGCAATCCTACTCAGCACCCAAAACAAATGAGCTCTGGGGCCCCGAGGACACGGGGAGGAACCTTAAGACGCCAAAAGGCAAGGGAAAGGCGCCAAACTGAAAAGGCTGCATCCTGGAAGATTCCAACTCGGGAACATTCTGTAAAAGGCCGAACTGTGGAGACAGTAAAAGGATTAGTGGTTGCCAGGAGTTCCGGGGGAGGGAGGGATGAGCAGATAGCACAGAGGATTTTCAGGGTGGTGAAAATAACCCGCAGGTTACTTGAATGGGAGACAGGGACATCACACATCTGTCCAAATTCACAGAAGGTGCGCCACCAGGAGTCAATGAGCCCTGATGGGAGACTGTGGACTTTGGGTGTTGATGGGACCATGCACGTCCATCAGTCCTAACAAATATCTCCTCTAGAATGGGGAGGCTGTGCGTGCGTGGATAAGGAACAGGGGATGCCTGGGAAATCTCCGTACTTTATGCTCAGATCTGCTGTGAACCTGACACTGATCTCAAACGGCTTATTTAAAAGGGAAATAAAGGTACTTAAATGCGTGAACGTTTACCTAATTCTGCGGAGATCAGTCACAAAACAGTTAAATGCACTAGCCGGTATACTTGGCTGTGAACTGGGGTTTTCTGTGTTGTGTGTGTGTGTGTGCGCGCGCGCGTGTGTTTTAATCTAAGCCTCAGAATCTTGTTTCTTTAAAATTCTTAGACTGGAGGGGGAGGGGAAAGAAAAGAAAAACCCTCCTGGTTTCTCTCTTTCATCGCCTTGCTGGATCTACTTACAATTTCTCATGCGCCTATGAAAAACAGACGGCTCATTGTAAACATTCGAGTCGTAAACGCTGGAGATAACTTTAATAGGATCCAAAATGCAAATCAGAATTTTGGAAGTAAAATCCCAACGTCTACATTTACTCCTAATAGAGATCTTGGAGCCCTGAAAGTCAGCGAAGGATTTTAACATCCTGAACGCAGAGGCTGTCGCTGGGGAGAAAAGCGGGGCCAAGCTGTGTGAACGTAAGACACCACGTTTATGAATAGCTCAGTGCCCAACAGAAACGGTCTCACTAGCAACTGGGAAGCCAGCTGCCCCAGAGAAAACATTTCCATGGGCTGCGCTGTGGTCAGCCAGGAACCAGTCATGTGCGACCAGCGAGCTTCAACAGAAGCTGTAACTAACTGAATGCTTTTTGTTAACAAGATGCAGACCCCACACTTCTGTAGAAGCCTACCTCTCCCGGACTGGACTTTACCGGAGTTAAGGACAGACAGCCATCGGGGGTGGGGGGGCTTGAAATCGGGGCAGATCTACTTTGAGGTCTGAGCAGATACGAGTCTCTTTCATCAGCTGAATGCAAATTCTGTGTTAACAAACTCAAGCCCAGCATCCCCCTGCACCCAGGCCAAACAAAAGAACCTTTTAGTTTGTAACCGTCCACGAGTGAGCCCGCACTCGGCACAATACGAGGGAAGGACCGACGGAGGCGTCCTCCTCCAAGTGTCTGACATTATTTTTAGTCCCACAGAGTATATGTTTTATGGTCCTTGAAACAGGCTCCGCATACGTAATTACTAACAGCTTGAGACCATTTCTATACCCCCATCGGAGCAAAATGGCTAAATATGCGTAGCCCTCATCTTGTCAAATGAAAGGAAAACGCACCATCAAGATCGGGCAAGCGGCAATTTTTCTGGGGCTGTAGAAGTGGACAGTTTAAACAACAATGCTGGCCACACCAAGAGGACATCATTGTTCTGTGCCTTCCGAAATGAAGTTTGTATCACCAGGTAGGAGAGGGGTGGATGACAACGGCCCCCTTCTCCCATCTCACCACTGCCCGGATCAATTAACAAAGCATGTTTTGTTTGGAGAATGAATGAGAAGGCTTTCTTCTGTGCATTTTATGAAACTTGAAAGGTAGGGCTTGCTGCCATGGAAAATGCCTAGTGAGTTCCAACAGCCTAGTGTCCGAATCGGACTCCCTAGCAATCTACCCAACGCAACATCGGTCATCTTGACGTGGAGGGATACTCAGCCAGTCTGACGTTCTTATCATGAAGGGTTTCCTACCATTATGGAACAAATAAAGGCTCTTTGTAGCAGCGGCTCGAAACGCAACACAAGACCTTTCTTCACGCTGTTAAGAATTGATAAATAGTTCACCGAGTGAACCGAAGACTTTATTTTTTTCAAAAGCAGATAACACCAAAGTACTACGTAGTATCCGTACTCATTGCAAAAATAATTACTGGAACTTTCCAAACATCGAAGGGATAAGCGGGATCACGGATTACCACTATGATTTTTGGCCAATATACAGATTTTCGTTCCACGTCTAGGCTTGATTTCTACATAATATTATTCACGTGCATTCCCTGTGTCTGTTTATTATCAATACGGGGACTCTGGACAAAGTGAAGCCCAGCTTTATCTTGCTTTCGAAGATGACACAGCAACTAACCGAGAACGCTGGCTTGCTGAGTCCTAGAAATCCTGTCTCCTGATGTCCTACCACAAAATGTATTTCTGAAAAATAAAATCAGAATTTAGATTCCTCTGAAACAGGTCCCCAAGCTCTCCAGCACCGTGGTACCCAGATGTGCTCGCCCTGTGTGTCCCTCTGTCTCTCTCAAGACTCCCCTGGAAACCCCCAAGGGCCCCCCCCCGAAGAGTCCCATTAGAGAGGTTTTGAAGAACCGCACCAAACCCAAGTAGAGGCAGTGGAGAAAATTATCCATTGCCTTTTCTGTTAAGGACCAAAAAACAAAACAAAACAAAACAACAACAAAGAACACACCGACCAATAGGAAAGTGGTGGCAATCATATGGTCAAGAAAAATGGATCTATAAATCTTTCCTTTCAAAATTATGTCCAAAGGTGTTTAAGACCAAAAGGAGGTCACAGACAGGGTTAAGACAAACAATTCCTCTAGAAGGAAAAAGCCCTTCCCCAGAAGGGGCAGAGGATGGTGCAGAGGACGGAGGGAAGGCGCATCCCAGGTAGGATCCAGCCCTGTATCTCCAGCACACGTCGCACGTGGGAATCTGGGGGGGGGGGGGGGGGGGGGGGACAGCTCCTCCTGGTACTTAAAAAGGAATGAAGAATAAAGTGAATTTGTGTACTACTGAAAAGCCCGCAGTGGGAGACTCTGAGAGCCAAGCCCTTCGCTGATAAGGCAGAGATCATGGGCCATGGGAACAGGTGAGCGGGACGCAGGCACTGAAGGTGGGGTCAGCCGCATTTGGGCCAGAACAGTCTCGAAAAGTAAGGCAACCTGTGGCTTCCTGGCTTGAGACCACCCCCCTGGAAAGGCCCACGGAGGCAAGAAGTGAAGCCGGCCAGTGGCCAATCACTGGAAGATCCCGATGGGGCAACGGTCCCAGTTGCACGGGGTGGCCTGGCGTCACCGGAGGCGGGAACCAGCACTCAGGGTGAATGTCTTTGCAGGTCCTGTGCATGACTCCGAGCAGCGACCTCTGGGGTTTCGGAGGTGTGTTACTTTTGCGATATTTTTCCCCCAAAAGAAGACACGAAGGTGAAGACCCTGGAGAGAGGAGGCTAGCGAGGCGGGACACCACTCCCACCAGGGCAGGACGGGGTGAGAGTCGGAGAGCACTTCCGGCAGCGTACAGCTCCCTCCGGGTCTGGCCGAGTCCTACAAACGCTTGTAGGTGCCCAGGAGAGCTTTGCAGTTGGGACAGTAGTGGTCCACGTCCTGCAGGGCATCCACACAGAAGGGGATGAAGCAGCAGCCCGCTATGCACCTAGGGGACAAACACAGCCAGACACGAGCATGTCACCCTAGGTCACAGTGCCATGCGGCCGCCCCAGCCCCGCAGAAACACTTGCTCTGACCGTACTTGGAACCAGGGTCTCTGCAGATCTCCAGTTGGGATCATCCTGGAAGAGCCAGGTGGCTCCCTCCACTCAATGACAGATGTCCTTACAGGAAGAGGAGGGGACACACAGAACAACAGGGAGGGATATAGGCAGAGACTGATGTCTGGCAGCCATGAGCCAAGGACCTCCCGGGGCCACCGAAAGCTGGAAGGGGCAAGGAAGGATTCTCTGCCCTCCAGAGTCATCAGAGGGCGGCACCTTGACTGTGAACTTCTGGCTTCCAACACTGTGAGAATAGATCTGTATGGTTTTACTGTGTGGTTATCTGTCACCGGCGCCCTAGGCAACGAGCACGCGAACCAATGCCCAGCCTGTTCTCTCAGACCCGCCGACCTGGTGGTATTTTCTACTCTTGGATCAGCTCAGCGTCTCTGGGTCTTAGATTGGGGCCAGTGACTTTCTTGTCTCAAGGGCCAGATAGTACATATTTTAGGCTACACCTTGCTACATCTGGAAACAGAAGGTGTGGTCTGTTCCCCACGAACTAAAATGGGCTGGATTTGGGTCCAGGGCTGCAGCTGGCTTCCCCCCGCTGTGTAGACCGATAACTCGTCCAAATGGAGAGGGCCCTTCTTACAGTAATCACCAAACAAAATTCCCCAAATAACATCTCTCAATCTACTAACCCATTACCCGTGCCCCTAGGCAGGAGTCCCAGACAGCCTGTGGTACAGTAAGGAAGAGGTCTGGTCTTTGTCCCCACTTCCTGGCAATTAGCTCCAAGAGTCTGGGAATTTCCCGAGGGACAGGAGTGAGGGCCTTCTGCTATTCAGAACAAGCCCCTTTCTGTCCCACCTGATTCTATGCTGATAAGGAGACCCCACCCCAGGCTCCCCGCCTGAGGATAGGGTGGGTCACCACAAAGACCCTGGGTTCGTGGTGGTTCCAAGGTTAGAACCTTCAGCCCCAAGCCGCAGACCTCTGGGAGGCAACGGGCTTAGATCAGGTTATAAAACCCCTAAACTTCTATTTGGAGAGCTCCGGGATTGGTAAGCGTAGCCTTGTTCCAGGAGAGCCGTTAACACCCCAGGTCCACGGGGACAGAAGCTTTGGCACCGGGGACCCCTTGGACCGTGTCCTCTGTCCCTCTTCGTCTGGCTGTTGCTCATGTGTATCCTTCATAATAATCTGGTAAACGGAAATATAGAAGTGCCTTCCTGAGTTCTGTGCTGCTCTAGCAAATTAGACTGGGAGAAGGGATCGTAGGACCCTCAGTCTATAGCAGACCTCTGTGCAGCCTGAGGCCTGTGACCCGCATCTCTTCTGGGGGCAGTCTAGGGGACTGGGTCCTTCAGCTGTGGGTTCCGTGCTGACTCCAAGCAGTTAGCGTCAGAATTGAATTAAATCTCCGACACCCAGCTTGTATTGGAGAGGGGCTGGTATCGGAAAACACCCCCACAGGCTTAGGACTGATGTTGGCCCAAATTTAGTTAAAAATCAACATTTTAGGGGCACCTGGGTAGCTCAGTGGGTTAAAGTCTCTGCCTTCGGCTCGGGTTGTGATCCCAAAGTCCTGGGATCGAGCCCCGCACCAGGCTCTCTGTTCAGCGGGGAGCCTACTTTTCCCTTCTCTCTCTCTGCCTCCCTCTCTGCCTACTTGTGATCTCTGTCAGTGAAATAAATAAATAATTTTTAAAAAATCAACATTTTACAATGCACAGCACGGGGATCAATCCGTAACATTGTCCTAACTTGACCGGGCAACGGATAATGTATAAAAACATCAAATCACTATCTTGTCTATCGGAAGCTGATACAATATTGTATGTCAATTATAATTCAGTAAAAAAAAAAAAAAAAAGTAAGTTACGGGAAGACATTGATTTGCATAAAGCAGAAACCGGACACAGCCTGATAAGGAAACAATCTTATGCAAAAAAATTTCCTCCTACTGCCTGAGTTCACCCAAGTTCAAGTTAAGGGTGGCCACAGAGCATTAGTTCTAATCCTTACCGCCCTCTTATGCAAAAAAAACCCCCAAAAAACAAAAAACCCACTGGTCCGAGCTGCAGGACATACATACTCACTCATTTTATCCTCAACCACTCCCCTGGGTAGGAGGGCATTATTACCTCCAGTTTTCAGAGGAGAGAACTGGAGCACAGAGAAGGGAAGTCACTTGCCCTTAGTCACACAGCAGTGGGAGGTACAATTTGAACCCACAATGCCACATTTAAGGACGAAAAGGAAGGAGGGACAGAAAAGCCGCCTCGGTTTGAGAGCTAGATCAGCAGAGGCTGACATTCAAGATTTCTCATCCTGTCTTTCCCTGGCTTCCAAGATAAAAATGAGTTTTAATACAAATGTCCAAGGACGATAAACTTTTATTTCGTATTTTCGCTCCAGGGACTAGAGAAGTCAGCCTTCACTGCAGTCCCCTGGGCAGGACAGGGAATCAGTCAAGTGCCAAGAAACCTGTTTGCTCTGCTTTCTACCCCCACTGAACATGTGTCCTCAAGGAAGCTAAGCTCTCTGGGGTTTTGGGCCTCCCAGACAAGGAAGAGAAATATCGTTCCTTCTCGAGATAAGCCACAAACAGTGAGGAACAAGCCAGTTGTAGGAGAGGCCAGAGATCCTAAAAAAGAAATGCAGAGACACCGTTTCCTTCCAGGGAGAAAACAGAGCCAGGAATAAGGAGGTTGCCTTTATCTGTTTGGGGGGGAAAAAAAATTAAACTGTGCTTCCTCAAATTTCTCCCAGAACAAAAATCATGATCTCTTTCAATATAATACCCTTGGTGGGCGCCCAGGTGGCTCAGACGGTTAAGCCTCTGCCTTTGGCTCAGGTCATGATCTCAGGGTCCTGGGTTCGAGCCCTGCATCGGGCTCTCTGCTCAGCGGGGAGCCTGCTTCCCCCTCTGCCTGCTGCTCCAAGGGCTTGTGCTCTCTTTCTATTAAATGAACAAATAAAATCTTAAAAAGAATTTTTTTTTTTAAATGTAGTACCCTTGGTACAGACAGAAAGACTCACTTTCCCCGTGTAGACAACAGGAAAAATACTTGGAGTCTCAAAAGGGTAAGAAGTGTCAAACGGATGACTATAAAGTATTTTGACCCGCAAGCTGCTGGTATGCTTGCTCAAGACCAGTGGTTCCCCTCTGGGCACGATGTGCATGTGGGGAGGGGCCACCTGCACTGAGAGCAGAGGCCAGGGAGTGTGGCTTAACGCCCAGCAGTGCACACCCACCCCTCCCAGCATAGATAGAGGTGCTGTGGTGGAGAAATCCTGCAAGAGAGGAACAGAGGTGGAGTCTGGGGGCCTAGGGGGCCCTGGACTTACCCCAGCAGGCACAGGCTCCCACAGGAGAGCCAGGTGAGGGCGCCGGCATTATAGGACAGCTGAGTCACGATCATCTTGTTGCAGGAAGGACAGCACATCTGGACCGGACGGTCGAAAAAGGAGACGGGCTGCTGGACGTACACGGTCTGCACAGCAACTGGGGGAACAGGTCTGGACGATCAGTGAATGGGGAAAGCGTCCAGCTGACAACCAGGAGGTGGGGGCCTGGTCTCCGCGGGGGGCTCACCCACCCACCATTCACAAGAGCCAAAGCAGGGGAGCCACACAAGTGTCCACCGGTGAGCAGATGGATCAGCACGGGGGGGGGGGGGGGGGGGGGGGGGGGGGGGGGGGGGGCGGCGGGGGGGGGGGGGGGGCTGGCCAGACAGTGGAGTCTCGCTCGGCCTTAAAAGGACATTCTGACACATGCTAAAACACGGCCGAACTTTCGTGATGTGATGCTGAGCGACGTCAGCCAGCCACAGGACACACACAGCAGGGTGTCACGTATGTGAGGAACCCGGAGTCATCCAATTCACAGAAGAGCTGGTAGATGCTGGGGCTGCGGCAGGGGCAGGGGGCGCCGCCGGGAGCTGCTGTTCTGCCCGTACAGAGTTTCCATGTTACAAGACTTAAAAGTTCTAGAAAGGGATGGAGGTGACGGGTGCACAACGTGAACGTGCTTATTAATGCCACTCAACAGCACCCCGAGAGACACTTCCGGTGGTTTTATAGGACGCGTATTTTACCAAAACAGTGGCACATTTCCAGCATGATCATTTGAGAAATGATAATTTTTCAATAATTCCCCCCCCCAACATGAGATGGGGAGAAGTTCCTGGAGCGGGGCTTTGGCTCATCACGACCAGGCTCTCCAACCCAGTAACCACAGAATCGGTGGGGAGTTTATTGCTAATGCAGGTTCCTGGACCCCCTCCCCGCCACCCTGCCTCTGACGCTGGGACAGGCCGAGTCAGCAGGTCCCGGGCAGGGTCCCCAGAAGGCTCTTTCAGCTCCCTGTGTGGTTCCATGAAGGTGGTCTGCAGATGGTAATTCCAGAAATGGCGATATGACGGGGTTTTAGCCTAATTTTCTTCATCCAGAGATTAGTGGCTGCCAGCGGCCAGGGGAGGGGGGCGGGGGTTCTGTCTGGGGCAGTGGAAATAGTCTGGAGTGAGTGCTGACGCTTGGACAACTGTGATTATAGTGATCCCACCGAACCAGACACCCGGCAAGGGTGAACTAACACGAGGGGACGGGAATCTCCATAATGCTTTTATTTTTTAAAAATGGAAGGAACAGGGGTGGTGCAGGGATTCCACGAGATAAGGACAGTAAAGCAGCTCCTACTCTGGGACACAGCGAACCCTCGATGACACAGTCCCTCGTGGCACACGGGCCTCCTGACTCAGTCCCACGCCCAGCGATAATGCCAGTGACTGCCTACCAGCCCGGGGACGCTGGCCTGGCATGTGCCGAGGAGTTCAGGAATCAGTCAGACCCATGAAACGAGAATATAAAATCAGGCTAAAAGAAAACCGTGTGGAAAACATGGATAGGTGTTCAGTCACCGGAGGAGAGCCCACAGTGACAGAAATTGTGAAGTCCTTAGCATTCAGAACGGTTTTGGGTTTTGGCAAAGCTGTCTGAGCTCGTATTTTTGTCAAAGTGACTTCCTTCTGTTCTTTCCGCCGTGCTGGAATGCCGTTTCTACACTCTGTGCGTTAGGGGAAATTCGCTGCTGTCCAAGCCAACAGAACTTAATACTCCTAGAAAGACCCAGAAAGACTCTCCTTCCAGAAAAGCAGTATTTAAGCATTCTTGACCCTTTACATGTCAACTGTATTAAAGTCTTTTCTTTCTTTCTTTCTTTTTTTTGGTGCAATAAATTATTGATCAGAGCATAATCAGCCCGAAGTCACCTCGTTCTCTTCTATCTGAAGGGGTCAAAGTTGCTCAAGCACAATAGCTCACTTTTTATCAAAGCATTACTCACCGAGCTTTATTTCATCAGAACAACCCACGGATGGAGGCATTTGATGAGCCTCATTTTACAAGCGGGGAAACTGAGGTGCCAGGCGGGAGGTGAACCCAGGCAGTCTGACCCACAAGGCTGCCCTCTGAGCTGGTGAGTCCTTCCTCCTCAGCTGCTTGGGATACTGAATCAGCTATGCACCTGGGCGCACCTGGGCACACCTGGGCAGCAGGAAATCCCAGGGGGCAAGGCCACCAAAAAGTTGCCCGAAGGCTGGAAGCCATGCCTACACGGGCAGGCTGGCGGTTCCTAACTCCTGGCTGTTTCTGCACCCCCCCCACTCCAGCCAGGCCTCAGCAGGAGGGTTGGGGGCCCTTAAAAGCGGGGGCCCTTAAAAGCAAACTCCCATCCCCCGGTTTCTCTGGGATTGTTGGTGGGCCTCTGTGGATTTGCATCGAAGGATCGCTTTTTGGGCGACTTGGGACTGTGCTTTGCGAGGGAAAAGGCGCGAGCCCCCGAGACGTGGAACCCGGAAGACTAGGTGGGCACATTCCAGAACGAGGGGTCAAGCCGGACTGACCGGCACTCGGCTTCGACCCTTTGGCAGGTCGAGTCTGTGGCTCCCCTGACTGTCGCAGAGTCCCCAAGGCCAGGGTGGAGGGCCAAGGAGAGGTTAGGGGGGCGCGGGAAGTGGCACGTACTTGCACTGGCATTGGGGACGGGCACTGGCTGCGTGTAGTAGGCAGGCG
Organism: Lontra canadensis; assembly: GCF_010015895.1. Taxonomy (NCBI): domain Eukaryota; kingdom Metazoa; phylum Chordata; class Mammalia; order Carnivora; family Mustelidae; genus Lontra; species Lontra canadensis. The sequence goes on along the minus strand of NW_022631085.1, from coordinate 6,439,752 downwards.
GATTCACGCCCTTGCCATCCGGGCCCGTCACCAGCCCTGTGGTCGGCCCCGGCACCGGGCCAGGAGGCATCGGGAAGTAACTGTTAACAGCCACCGTCTCTTCATAGGATGGGGGTGCAGTTGGCACCGAGGAAGGCCCAGCGGCCGCCTGGTAGGATCCCGGAACAGACATTTTACCTAAAGCAAAACCAGAAGACACCAGATCAGAAATGCAAGGGGCACCCCGGCTTTTTCCACCTGAATCTTCCAATTTCTACCGGACAAAGAAAACGTGAAGACGTGGCTTGTGTCAGCCTTGTCCAAAAGCCAGGAAGGGGAGTTAATGTCTCTCCCAGAGCCAGGAACGATCACCTTAAGAAGGGATTCCCTAAATAAGGCTAGCAGGTAAATAGTTACAACCCCAAGTCATCAAAACCTAGGAAAATCCCAAGGGCACACACATGACACCGATTAGAGCAGCAGCTTCTCCTCACACTTCAGAACTAGCCAACGGCCTGTGTTGCACACGGAGTATTGTCTTCTTTCGAACCACTGCGGTTTTTACCAAAAGCATTTTAGATGCCAGAAAAGACAAAGGCATTCAAACTCAACCACAAACTATGGCAAACAGTGTGTCGTTGTGACAGAAGCCGGAGGGCAGAGACGCACAAGCTGGTGTGACACCCTGTACATCCAGAAGTGGGCAGAATGAGTCCCGGCCAGAAGGCCCAGAAGCAGGTGTTCCTGGACGGGTGGGGAGCGCACCCCGCTCCTGTCCTTGTTCCCCATCTGGGGGCAGTCACATGGCACGCCCACCACACGAAAACGAGCGGTACAATGAAGATGTGTGCGCTTTTTATTTGTATGTTACAGTTTTTTGTTTTAGTTTTTTTTTTAAGATTTTATTTATTTGACAGAGAGACAGCGAGGGAGGGAGCACAAGCAGGGGGGTGGGAGAGGGAGAAGCAGGCCTCCCGTGGAACAGGGAGCCCAACGTGGGGCTCCATCCCAGGACCCTGGGATCATGACCTGAGCCAAAGGCAGACGGTCAAAGACAGAGCCACCCAGGCGCCCCATGTTAGTTTTTAAAAAGTCAACACACACACATACACACACACACACACACACACACACACACAACCAGCTCCCATTCTGAGAGTATCAGAGGAGCCAGGCACATATTTCCTTTTGTGAGGGCAAAGAAAGAGTCTCCCCCCATTCCTGCTCCTGCCCCCCCATGTCTCCCCCACCCCAGGGACTGGGGACAGAGCTGATGTCCGCCTAGAATTACGTGGCCTGTACCCAGGGTGTGTTCCTGCTGTGGCCCGTGTGCAACGGCCCCGGGGCAGCTGGAGAAGGACACAGTGCAGCTCTTTGTGCGGCTCTGTTTTTCTAAAGGGGCAGAGCTAAGGCGGCCTTAGAAGATCCATTCAAACCTGCCTCAGGAGAAATGGGGAAATGAGCTCCCAGGGCAGCGTGCCACGGTCCAGGGGCTTGGACAGGCCTGCCGCCTCTTCCCCCCACATTCTGCCTCATCTTTGAGAACCCGTGGGAAGCGGAGGCAAAGTTAATTCTGCCGCGGGGAGAAGGGGAGACTCCTTCGAGGAAGCTCTCTGCTTTTAAGCAGAGACCAAAAGAGGAGATTTCTCCGGGGCAGGAGGGGGTGCTGGGGGGAGGGGGAGAAACTTGGGAAAGTGGACACGTGTCAAACACAGTCAGTAAATAAAGCTAAACAGGTTGGGGCCAGGTTGTAGGAAATGTGAAAGCCTTATGGAGGTGTTTGGGCTCTATTGTATAAGCCTGCCCAATGGAACCTTCTGGAAGAATGGAAATGTTCTCCATCTAGGCTGTCCAGCACCCACACACACACACACACACACACACCCCACCGCTGGGAACTCACAGTGTGATTGGTGTGACCCAGGAACTGAATGTTCACATTGTATTTCAAGTGTCAATGGTTTAAATGTAAAATCTAGGGACGCCTGCATGGCTCAGTTGGTTAAATGTCTGACTCTTGATTTTTGGCTTAGGTCATGATCTCAGGGTTGTGAGATCAAGTCCTAGGTCGGGCTCTGCAGGCGGCACGGAGTCTGCTTAAGATTCTCTCCCTCTCTCTGCCCCTCGCTCCCCACTTGCATGCTCTCACCTTCTCTCCTAAAAATAAAAAATAAATAAATAAAAATCTAATACACCATGCAGTTATTGGAAAACTTCCATTAAGTTTTCAAGGGGCACCTTGGCTATGTGAATCTATTTTTCCAACAGCGACCCTAATGGGCTCTGCATCTAGAGCAAAAGTTTCTGACAAAATATTAGCATCCGATTTCGGAGATGATGTCAACATAAAATATCCCTTGGATTTCAAAAAAAAAAAATTCACATGAAATACTTCATTCATAATTTTTTATATTGGAAATGGCAATATTTTAGATAGGTGGAGTTAAGCAAAATGCATTGTTACCACTCCGTTCATGCGTTTCTTTGTACCTTCTAAAATGTGGCTACTAAGAAATGTTTAAACTAACCACGTGGCTCACACGTTCCTGCTTCTACAGGACGGAGGCACTATGGAACACAGGGTTGTAGAGAAGAGGAAAGGTTGGACCCTAGAAAGCACAGATGAGGCAGGTCTATTGGAGAAGGAAGAAACAAACCTTGGAAGGCCCCCAGGTGGTGGTGGCAGCTACATCCTAGTCTGCAGGGACAGTTAATCAGGAAGGCTGAAGGGGAGCTAATGAGATCACAGGACATCTTTGTGCCAACAGGTCCAGGGTTTAAAAATGAGAACACAATTGTCGAAAGTGGTTATGACATGTTGTCTGTTTCCTCTGACACACAGGAACAGAAAATCAGGAGAAAGAAGGGAGCCAGACCGCAGACATCAACCCAGCACAGTTCACCAACTTTACCTCCTAAGCTGGCTTGGTGTCCCTCGCTGGCCACAGACCCTGGAACACCAACCCCACCCCACCCCCAACCCCAGCCCTCCACCACTGCTTCTGGCCCGGCCTGCGTGCGCACGGACTCTGGCTACCAGCCGCCTCCGTGCACTGGAGGAATTCAGGACCTCGCCGAAGGTCAAGGACTCACTGTCCCTTCCTGTCTCAGGAAAGGCAGACCCCCAGCTGCCTACACAATTTATTATGAAAACTGACTCACAGCAGAAAACCGCAACGACCGAAAACACTGGGCTGGACAGACAGAAGGCCTAAAATAGCACGGGGCGCTGCGGTGGCAAGCGGCGCACTTTCGAAGGGGAACGGGAGGTCTTAGGCGCCCTGAGTTTTGCAGAAAACACAGTCTGGGTCAAACAGCTGGGAAACAATGACTCAACTCAGAAGTCGAATCCCTCCCCTTCAGAACCACTGCTCCCTCTTCCAGAAGGGACCCAAGGCAGCTGTGTCGTCAAGGGTGGACATGGGGGTGCAGGGGGGGGGCTCCTTTCCTCTGGAGGAAGGAAGGGCCTGAGCTTCTGGAAATCAAGGCCGGCCTGCCAGCTTATCACACCCGCATCACTGGTGTCACGGCCGCAGCCTATAGCTTCTGAACTCCAGGCCCCTGCCTCTTGGGAACATCCATCCTGTGTCCAACAGCCCGTAAATGTAAACAACACTGAGGATTCTGAAAAGGGACAAAAGCAACGGGCTAGGGCAGTAAACACAAAACCAAACCCATCAACAGCTGGATGGAAGGGTTTTCTAAATACATTCGGCAGCCTCCCTTCCCCAGACCCCAGGCCAGGAAATGCCACTTTGCTCCATCCTACTTCTCTTTCTTCTCTTCCCCCCCACCATCCCCCCTCCCCCCACTCCGCTGCACACGGCTTCCCCAGGGGGCAGGAGGCCCACCTTGCCTCCACCTCCTGGTCCTCAAGCCCCAACACTCTTTAAGGGGAGCAAACAGTCACCCACACCCTCCGCTGTCACCAGGAACCCTTTGTCCCTCCAGATCAGGCCACCCATGAGTGAACAGCGGCGGTGCGAGCACAATTCCATCCAATACCTGAGCTCCCTTTTCCGGGACAAATAGGGAAGCATCTTGGAGTTCAGAGCAAAGCCACAGTCTTGCCACCGAAAAGCACAGCCTCGAGAACCGCCTTGAGAACCCCCTCTGGCGGGGTTGGTGAACACCAGGTTGTCATGGCTACAGGGAGGGGGGATATAGGGGCCAGCAAGGGGGTCTCCTTCCTCCCTCCCCACTTGTTATCAGGCCCCTACGAGTGGGTTTTCTCGACTGCTCGCCCGTTTAAAAGCACACGGTGAAGGCGATTCTCCATCCAGCTTCCCCCCTCCTCCAGCCCCACAGATATGAAGGAAATGCTTAGGGATGGGGAGCCCCACGGTCCCCACCTCAGAATGGCCCTGCTGCAAGCGACTCCCAAAGCCACAGTGAGAGAGACAGGCAGGCATCCCAAATCTCTTGTTCCAATCAGAAAACGTGACCAGGGCTGCCTCGCAGGCCCTACACCCCGGAGACCGCGCTCAGCCCAACACTCTGCGGCTACCATCCTGACATTCTGAAGACTCAGGGAACCGGGGGGCCTTCCGTGTCCACGCTGCACCAGGGCTCCAGGTCGCAGGAAAGGAGGCCTGTCTGATGCGAGAAGGGCTGGAGGCAGAAACTAGCCCACGACCAGATGCATGGGCCTGGCCCCTACCTTCTCACCTGTCAATGTGCCACTAGGAATTCTGGGGTCCCTTTGCACCATGTCTCCACGATTTCCTCGGTGACAGAGTCTCTCTTTGATGGGCAGTGAGGGGTTCTAGGGGCATCTATTCCTGGGCCCAGTTCAGACATGGTACAGAACAGGGTTTCTCAGCCTTGTTTTCATTATAGCTGCCTCTGCCCCCTCCCAAGGAGAAAAATTAAATTATATTAAATTTAATTAATTAATTAAAATATAATTTAATTTCTGCCTCACAAGAGAAAATGCAGTACTAAGAAATAAGATTTCATTGGATACGGTTGAGTTTTGAAGGGCCACACACAACTGTAATATCTAAGACTTTTTTTAAACTCTCCCCTCCCCCCCAAAGTGACTTTCACTCCCCTGGGTCCCCGCTGAGAATGCGGGAGGGAGATGGGGAATGAGGTATTTGGGGTACCGATGAGTTTTTCAAATCACCGACATTTGTTCCTTCAGTTTTCCCAAAATGTGTCTCCCCTTTCCTTGCCATCGTAAATGCAATGGTCTGAACAAATTTTAACCTTTTGCTGACTGAGGCGTGAGGTCCTTCCTATGTGTATATTCTTTTCCAACCACGCCCAGCTCTAGGACTTAATCTAACGAGCCACAACCAAGGGAGATGGGCCGGGTGAAGGTGCCCAGCCCCAGGAGGGCTCCCCTCTGCCTAATGGGGCCAAGCAGACCTAAGGGGTCTGGCTGGGGTCACCCCTCTGAGTCTTGAGTCTGCATCGAATCTGCTGGATCCTCACACAGGAAGAAAACGAAGGGTGCTACTAAGGGTACCAGATAACCAGGCCGTTCAAACCATACTTGGCTATCTCTAAGTCCAGAGGTCCTGGTCTGAGCAAAATCCACTACCCGTCAACTACCCCCCCGCCCCCACTCCAGAGTCACAACTGCATTAAAAGAAACCACAACGGGCTCTTACTTTACTGTACCAGGCTCTGTCATTCACACCCTCAGGTGTGTCATCCCGCGGGGTCCTCCCACCATAGAGGGGATTATCACTATCACCGTCCTCACTCTCCCACAAGAAACCAGGGCCCAGGGAGGTCAAGCTGGCCCAAAAGTGTGGCCCAAAACCACACAGGTGGACTCCAGGAGGCAGGCTAGGGTCTGAACACAAAGCTGGTGGACTCCAGACAGCTCTTGACCTCACCAAACACCTCCCAGGCCAGGAGACACAGACACCACCAGTGGCCTCGTTTTACCCTCAAATGAAACGTGAAAATATGGGAGCAACACCTTGGAACGCCTTTCTCCCCCTCCCCCGCCGAATAAATGAATCTTTAAAAAAATATCCAAAAACAAGAATGATCTGCTTCTCTGAGAAGGATCAGGGGGCCAGGACCTTCGTATCAACCAAAGGCACGTATCCACATACAAGGCTCTTCCTTCCAGTCCTGGAGGACAGACAGACAGAAGGGGAAGATTCCAGAACCTCCCGGATATACAACAGGGGCCCGAAGCTGCTTCTTTAAGGGACCTCGTGATGCCAGGCATCTCCACCAGCTGCTTCAACACATGGGGTGGGAAAGGCAAAGGCTCCTTGCCAGCAGGGTCTCTGGGCAGCTCAGCCTTGGCCTTTTCATACTGCTCTATGGAAAGCGAAGCGAAGCGCCCTCACGACCCCGGAGAGAAGCCGCGCCGTCCAGCCCAGCGATCCTCACATCCGAGCAAATATTAATCAACGGGTCCTAAGACCTCGCGACACTGGGACGGTCCCAGAGAGGCCTCGCTTTCAGCAACAGATGCGCTCCTAGAAAGTTCAGCCTGAACAGTCTCAGAACTCCCTGGAACACCCGAGTGGGGGCTGCGATTCTGGGCATTTCCCGTTCTGTGTCCATGTAGACCTGCGTCTGGGGTTTGTGGAGCCGAGCCCAGCAGAGCTCTGCCTGGAGTCCTAAACTTCCCGGCAAGGGTCTGACCTCTGGGAGGTGTGGGGACAACCGGCAGACCAGCCCGCCCCAAGAGATCGCCAGGGGAGGGAACCCAGACGCAAAGACCAGACCAGGGTATGAGTCCATTTCCACAGGAAGCCCAGAACAGGTGCACCCAGACACCGAAGGTCAGTCGGTGTGGCCAGGGGTTGGAGGGAGGGTGTGGGAGGAAATGGGGGGGAGCGTGAATCGGTACAGGTTAACCGGGGTGATGAAAACGTTCTAGAACTAGACTGAGGTGGTGTTTGCACAACACTGGGATCACGCCACACACCACTCAACTGTTACTCTGAAATGGGGGACTTTTACACTATGAGAGCTTCACCTCAATCACAAATGGGTAAAATAAAGGCATCGCTAGAAATCTCCAGTCTCTGGGTCACAGGCCAAGGCCAGCAATTTGAGCCTCCAAATTCCACTAGATTTAGTTCAGCCCCATTTACCTAAAATCAAGGACACTGAGGTCTTTCTGACATTGATATGCCAGTGCCCCCTAGGCTAGGGTGACTGGAGATCCTGGTTGCCCAGGATGGCGGCGGGGTCCCAGGGTACCACAAACCCCTATGTCTACCCCGTCTCCCACCTGCTACACTGCACGGCTGGCTTAGATGTCCCCAGACACATACCCGGCACACTCTTTCCACTGCCTTGGTGTCCTTCCTTCCCGACGGGCTACAAATTCCTCTCACCTGTCCTATCTGCGCTTCTGCATCTCCTCCCCCAAGAAGCAAGCTCAGGGGAGAATCCATCCCCACTTTGAACCTCTCTACACAGTGCAGAGATCAAGGGCATCAAGATCAAGATACAGGCCCTGTAGCCAGACTGCCTGTGGTCAGTTGGCATGCTTCATGGAACGACTCTGCTGCTTCGGTTATCCCATTCATAAAATGGGGACACTGGCAGTGTCTTAAGGCTCTTGGGAGGATTCAAAGAGCACCCTTGTGAAAAGCACCCAGAGCAACGCGGGGCACGGAAGCAGTGAGTATGTGTTAGCTGTAACCAAGTCACGTTTCTCTGCCGAACTTGTCACAGAGCCTTTACTCGTCTGGCTTCCGGATCAGTGTGGGGGCCCTAGGAGGGCAAGGATTGAAATTTATTAAAATTTGCCTCCCTAGCACCTAGAACTAGGCTCAAAACACCACGGGTGCTATATAGGGTGCCTCAACAGGATGGAGAGGTTTCCCTGGATGTGGGGTGTGCGGGCTCATCCCAGGAAACCCATGACCAGCTGGTCACCCTGACACTTGCAACGAACATGGGGAGAACACCAGACCCATCTTGAGGGCATCAAGATCTGGAAGCAGACGTACATGGGAGGGTCTTCCCCTAACACCCCAGCTCAGAAGCTGAGAACATCTCTGCAGGGAGTTGTTTGTACAAGGACAAGCCTCGGGAACAGAGGGTCTCCTGGTTCAGCTCAAGGTAACACCAGTATTTGGCCGACGTGTGACCAGACACACCACAGAGCTACAATCATTTCATTGGGGCTGAAATCCCTCCTTTCCTCCAGGACACCTGAGGAGAGTGGCGCTTCTCAACAGGGCACCCCAGGATGTCAAGGCAGGAGAGCAAGTCAAGATGTGGGTGGGAAAGGGAAGTGTGGAGGTGTGTAAACACGAACAAGACAGAATCGGAAAGACAGGCGCCTGGGTGGCTCTGTCGGTTAAGTGTCCGCCTTCGGCTCAGGTCATGATCCCGGCGGCCTGGGATTGAGCCCCCCATCAGGCTCCCTGCTCAGCAAGGAGCGTCCCCTTCTCTCGCTGTCCCTCCCCTGCTTGTGCTCCCTCTCTCTCTCTCTCAAATGAATTAAAAAAAAAAAAAAAAGAATCAGAAAGAAAAAAAACCCACAATCTCTGAACCTCAAGACGGGCTGTCTCTGCTCCTCCATGCAAGTTTATGACGCCATTGGTACTCCAGATCTGCAGGAGGTGCTCCCGGTTCTGGCTGGGGTTACGGAACAGAGTGAGGGGTTCATCCTGCGACAGGCTCATCGGTTCAAAATCCGGACCCGCGAGCAGGCTGCTTGCAGCCATCACCCCGAACTCAGAAACACCTGCCCCTCCACATTCATTGACTTCTCTTTTGGGGTGGCTCTCGAGCCGCTTGGCCTACATGGACAGTGTGTCATCATTCTCTGGAAATGACCATCTGTCCTTTCTTCATGGTGTCAAGAAAACTCAGAGGCTCTAACCATCCTGCACCCCCAAGAAGCCAGAAACGTCAGCAACTCCTGCTGACGGGTGTGGACGGGAAAAGGGGGACAGAGCTCACACCTGCGATGGCATGTCTGTCCTCGGTGCCTGTTGATAACTGGCAAGGATGGAAGGGATACTCTTGGCAGATGAGGGAAAGGTGTCTCTCGTCATTTTTCCTGCCCATTCCCATCCCTTTCTTTCTTTCCTTTTTTTTTTTTTTTTTTTTAAAGATTTTAGTTATTTGAGAGAGAGTGAGATACAGAATGCATGAGCCGGGGACACAGGGGCAGAGGGAGAAGAAGCAGGCTCCTCACTGAGCAGGGAGCCCGACACGGGGCTCGATTGCAGGACCCAAGGATCACGACCAGAGCCAAAGGCAGACACTTAACTGACTGAGTCCCCCAGGTGCCCCTCCCATTCTTTCGGGTGAGATGACCAGCAGGCAGCCCCCAAAGCAAAGAAGCACAGAGAAATGATGCCCAATGCTGAGAGGTCTCACTGGGACAAGATACAGTGGGCTGCAGTGCAGATTCCAACCAGGAGCTGAGCTGGTGGGGAACCGGAAGCCATGGCCACCACCGAGCTCGGGCCAGTGCGGGTGGGCCCGGCACCCAGGCTACGGTCACACGTAGGGTTTCTGGAAACCCCTGCATGCAATCCCCAGTCATTTACAAGAGTGGTGGGCACCACTCAGGTCTCAGGGGTCACTAGAAATGGCAAGGACCAGGGCCTGGCCCGTTAAAGACCCACCGGTGATCACGAGACAAGAGAAGACCCAGAAGGATGAGATCAGGCAGGGCACAGAGAAGGAATCAGAAAAGCTCAAAAGAAAGTCAAAGTGATGGGATGTACTTATTTTAAGGCAATGTAATCTAAAGGCAGGTGGAATTATTTAAGAGCAGAAACTCTGGAACTGATAAGCTCCCTCGGTTCGAGCCCCCAACTCTGCCACTTCTTGGCTCTGTGAACCTGGGTGGGTTGCTCGACTTCTCTGTGCCTTGGTGTCCCCATCTGGAAAATGGGCTAATAGTACCCATACCTCAGGGAGGGAGGAAGTGGATGTGCTCAGAACCCTAGGCACGAGGGTTACTGCACCAGCGCTCGTGCTAACGACTCGCAGGGGAACAGACAAGGACAAGGGAGGGGATCACTTGCCCCCATGGCCCAGAGGTTTCACCGCCAAGATCCAAAGAGATCCCAATGCACCACATTCTGGGGTCACGACCTACCCAAACTCCCACCTGAAGCAGCGCCCCCTAGAGTCATCCCCATCCTAATCCCGAGAACGCGTGAGTACGTGAGCACCGAGCCTCACACAGCAAGAGGAACTTGGCAGCAAGACCTCAGTGAAGAGATGAGGAGACCATCCCAAGTTCCTGGAGGGCCCAACATCACCACAAGGCTCCTCCTAAGAGGGAGGCAGGAGGGCCTGAGAGGAGAGGAAGTGCTCCCCTACCGGCTTTGAAACTGGAGCAAGGGGCCGCGAGCCAAGAAATGCAGGTGCCTATGGAAGTCGGGCAAGGCCGGGAGATGGATTTTTCCCTAGAGCCTCCAGGAGGGACGGGACACCTTGATTTTAACCCAAGGACACCCGTTTTGGACTTCCGACCTCCAGAGCCGTGAGATAATGCATTTGTATGACTTGAGCCGCTGAGCTCATGGTCATTTGTTATGCTCCCCTCCCTCCCACATGGGGCCCCCTCGCCTCTGCCCATCCCCCTCCCCCCACCGACCTGACTCCCTTAGCCTCCCATCCCAACCCCTAGGCCTCTGTCTACCTGCCCTGAATTCAGAAGGAGCCCTTCTCTGGCTCAAACTTCATTTAACCGTGTTGAGTGTGGCCAGCTGGGCCTGCCCTGCCATCTCCCTGGGGACTCTGTCCCAACAGTGTCCCCCACCTGCCACCCTCTTAAGAGCTCTTATAGGAATGGCTCAAATCCTTCCTTATCAAAATGTAAAAAGAAACACCCCTCTTCCCTCAGTCTGGGTGCTCAGCCCCTTGGGGTCCCTGCTTTTCCTCCCCGTCCCTAGGTTCACTCCCCCTACCCCCACTGGGCCTCAGTCCTCCCTCAGCCATGACCCCACTAAGCCCACTTCCACTTCCTGTTCTCCTCTCCCCAGGCTGGAGGGCCTCCCTCATCTGACCCAGGCCTGCACCCTCTGTCTCTTTCAGGGAGTGCTCCTTCCCCACCAGCCCTCCCCAAAAAGGCTCCCAGGGACTCAAGGGTCTGGCACCCAGTCCTTAACCGCACCCCCGTCGAGTTGACCCTGGCCCATCCTGGACAACTCCCCTGGGTCGTCACAGGCAAAATACGGCTCATCTCGTCCAAGGAGGTGTGGTCAAAATGGCGCAGAGACAGAGTCAAGCTTCGTATCAGTGTGAGGTCACACGCACATCACGCACCTGCCGGCAGGATGGGGTGAAAAGGGCACTTCAGCTCTGAGCTTTCCTCCCCCAGACCGTCCACCTCGGGCTCATCATGAGAAAACATCAGACAAACCCAGACTTGCTACAGAGAACGGGCGAGTCCTCCTTGAAACTGCCAAGGTCACAGAAAGTCTGGGAAACCATCACAGACCAGAAGAGGAGGCGTAACAACTAAATACAGTGTAGGATCCCGGACTGGACCCTGGAACAGATCTAACAGAATAAAAGCTTTTCCTCCAAGCTCACATAGTCTAGGGTTGGTTAAGAGGTCAGTACACCGATGTCAATTTCACGGTCATGACAGACACAGCCTGATGATGTGAGGTGTTTACAGCAGGGGAACTGGACGGGGTGAATACGGGACTTCTGCGCTAACTTTCCAACTTTTCTGTCGATCTGCAATGAAAGCACCTACCAAAACGTAACGTGCGTGAGGACCACGACCCAGCAGTTCCTCTGCTAGGTATGTTGTTGGGCCATCCCGTGCATGGGTGAAGGGACAAACGATGAGCACACAAGGGTCTCCAATGCGACGTGGCTAGAAACCACGTAACTATTGGCAGGGCATCGGGCAGATCCGTGATGGCCCATCCACGCCAAGGGAATAGTTCACAACCACTGAAACAGCATAAGCAAGAGTTTTATGTGTGGAAATGCATCTCTTAGACATATCGCTGCATGAAAAAAAGGCCCCAACAGTGTTCATAGCAAGCCAACATTTCGGCCTAAGGAAGAAGGATATGCATATCCTTACGTATACATACATCCTTATAGAATATGCACAAAATGTCCCCAGAAGGATACACAAGAAACTGCTAACAGTGGCTGCCTATGAGCAGGGGAGGGGGGCAGACTGGGAGACAGAGTGGGAAGGACGTTCTTCGCCTCTGTTCTGCGATCTTTTGTATACTGAGCCATAGCAATAATGATATAATCAAAAAATCAAATTCAGAAGAAATTCTATAAACTAATTAATTCCAGCTTATTACATTTATGTGACTCAGTATTTATTAATCACATTTACAATTAAAGGACATAAATTAACAATTAACCCGTAGCTGCCCTCCCCAGCCCAGCCTCCCATGTACCCCCACCTGTGGGTGAAATGATGTCATCACAGCCCTTTGTCCCATGAACCATCTCATGTTGCTGCCTGGCACCTGGCCCTTAGGCCCTCCCTGAGTGTTTGCAGAGTGATTAAAGCTTCTGATTACTTCTATTTGGTGAAAAGATGTGTCAACTATTAATCTCACTGTAGTTTCCCCAAATTGGTACCAAAAATGTCCTATTTACCAAAATAAAGTTCTCTTAGAATTTTGTGCTGTGACCCATTTTTCATGCAGGGGGTTCTGAAGGCTGGTGGTTTATACGGGACTGGGGAGACATGGACCCTCCCTCCCCAGCCTTAAGGAATCCCTCTGGGGAGGCAAAGTTCACCAACATGGGGGAGATAAAGGAACAGACCCAAAGGGGAAACGGAGTCCAAATTCTAGGGCAAGCGGAGGATCTGGGGGGACACAGGCAAGAATAGGTCAGGGGGTGGGTAATAGCACGGCTGGACACACAGAAACAGGCACACCCGTGTCCTGTGGGGAGGTGTGTGCCAGGCTGGACCTTTCAGGGAGGGACTCCACACAAGGGTTCTGCATAATTAACCAGCAGCCCAAGAGCAACTTGAAAACCCCCCTTAAAATATTCAACCCCTGCCAAAAAGGAGAGTGAGATTCTAAAAATAAGCCTCAAAATGTAGAACACCAGGAGAAACCAACCACGGCAGAAGCCACACAGCAACTCCCATCAGAATAAACACACATCAAAGGCCCAATGGCCCACAGCCAAGGGGGTCCCTCTCCCCACATCATGTCTGAACACAAGGAAAACTCGTCTTGTAACTTCTCGTATGGCTTCATTCTGACTGCTGGCTTCTTTCTGAATCCCTCCCCAAAATGTATCCGAACTATTTTCTAATATCGATCCCATAGTTCTCTCTGCTTCCTTAAAATCTACAAAAAAGACAATGGCGATGCCTGGGTCAGCATCTGGAGGTTCTGTGCTATCCCAGATGGAAGAAGGTCCAGCCTGGGGCTGTTGGCAGCCCCCATCCCACCCTTGCCCTTGCTGTGTCAAAGCCTCTGAGCATGGGAAACCAGCACCCACTGGGTAAGAACTCTATGCAAAGTAAAGAGTTATTGGTTTCCTTGGTGCCTTCTATGAGTAAGGTAAACAGGCCTGGGCGTCTGTCTTGATGATAAATATCTGTGTTCCTTGGGAGCCTCCTATTTGCTTATTTCCTCAATTCTGGCTATATTCCAGTTGACTGTGGGGATTGTAACTGTCATGTCTTTGAAAATTATGGGAAACATCCGCCTTGCCTTTAGCAAGACTTCAGGTGAGAACAGGGTGGTAAACGTTACCTGCTGAGTTCTCTTCATGTCTGCCCCCCCCATGCCCCCGGCCGAGCCTACGCAATCCAGCCCTCCACAACATACACCTTTCTTGGGCATCTTAATTGCTTCCCGTCTGCAGGTGAGACTCTGTCTCCCTAACTGGACCACACTACACCCCTCCGGGGCAAGGGCTGGGTTCTATACTTCTCCCAGGTCCCCATGGGGCTTTGGGAGAGTGATGCCCACACTACATCCTTGTAGAACTGAGGTCTTACACACATAAACAGCACAGATACCCCACATACGATGGGGTCCTCTATCATGCAAGCCCTTTATGTAAGTGTGTATTTTTAAAGATACAGAAGACCACTCTTCCTTACAGAAGAATTCCAAATGGCATGTGTCAATACCCCTCCCTCCAGGGTGTGGGGCTTAGTCTCTCCATCCTTCTCCTGAGTGTGGGCTGGATTTAGTATCTTGCTTTGTAAGGGACAGTCTACAAAAAGACAAAGAGGAATTCGGCAACAGTGAACCTGACAACCATCACCTCAACCTAGTAAGGAACATTTCAGATTATTAGCAATGTCTTGTGGATATCAGGTACCCCCGATGTCATGAGAAAGGGATTTCACCTCCATGCCAATTCTTCCCCTGACCATGAGAAAAACACCAGACAAACCCAATCTGAGGGAAATTCTACAAAATCTCTGACCAGTACTCCTCAAGAAGTCACAGAAATGAGAATGAGACATTTTGAGAGCAGAGGATGCTGGGGAAAGGCATTAAAATGCCATGTGGTACCTGGGACGGCACCTGGTACAGAAAAAGGAACTCAGGGGGAAGACAGGTAAACTCCAAAACAGAGGTTGGAGTTTTGTTAAGGGCGAGGCACAAACATCAGCTCCTTGGTTTGATGGTACTGTGGGGATGATGGGCAACATTGTTAATAAGAGAAACTCCCTGAGCTAGCTGCAACTTTCCTGCAAGCTTAAAACTAAACTATAAGGTGAACCAGGGCAGGCAGGCCTCATCCTAAGGCATTCAAGTTCAATTTTAAAACACAATTTTTAAGGTGTTTTTTTTTTTTTTAAAGGGTATTTTGGTTAAAGCAAAAGATGAAGTGAAGCCAGTTTCTGTGACCAGGGTTTCTAAATATTTCTTTCTTTTTTTTTTTTTTTTTTTTTTTAACTTCTTATTTGATTTTTTTTAAATTTTATTTTATTTTATTTTATTTTTTCAGTGTTCCAAAATTCACTGTTTATGCACCACACCGGAACACTGAAAAAATAAAAGAAAATAAATAATGAATTTTGGAACACTCTAAGTATTTCTAATTGGGAAGGTAAAAGAGGGAAAAAAAAAAAAGAAAGAAAGAAAGAAAAAGATATCCCCAAGCAGAAGCCAACAGACAGTCCTCGAAGTTGAGCGATCTCCAAAACCCGTCCCGGCTGGAGGCACAAGGATGCCTGGCCACGGATCTGTACCCCTCCCTTACAACGTCATTTCAAAACTCTCACAGTGGTTTTAAACACATGTGGGTGATAAAGTCTTCTAAAAATACATCAGATCAACACAGAAAAGGCCCAGGCCCTCAGGGAGAAGATAAAACAGCCTTTTCACCACCGACTTAATCCTCCTTCTTAAAATGAGTTCTTTCAAGGAGAGAAAAGGAAGATTATTCACTTTTACTCCCTGCCCCCTCCCTCCAGCCACAGAAAAAGGAACCCGGGGACCAACTCCCAATATTCGATTATTCCCATCACTGAAATGACCCGCAGGGGAAAAGGGATTCCTTCGGCAAAAAAAGAAAAAGGCTGGGGGTGGGCTGGGGCAAAGGGCACTCCTGCAAATTGTCAAGTCGCCTAAGGAAAGAGCCCTGTTTGTACACAAGGTGGAGAACCAGCTGGGAAGGCCAAAAAGATCTGGTCTCCAGTGATCTCTGGAGAAAAATGTTCTTAACAATACTGTAAACATTAAGTGAAACCTGATTATAAAATCTCTTAAGGACCTATCCCGCTTGTACATGTAGGAAATCGAATATTGCTCAACATTCTTAGACTACGGACCACTGGCTAGCAAACTTGAAAATACACAGATACCGCAATGCTGTTTTTGTTATAATGGAACTCAACTGGCCCACGTTCCTGAAGATGTCCCAGGTGAATGGTGCTTTCTAAACTCTGAGTAAGGAGGAAGAATATAGACAAAAGGGGAAAATGGGATCTCCAGTCCTCTTCGCGAAAGGAAATGGGAAAACACTACTACCTACAGCTCTTGGGCTATCCGCCCTCACACAAGTTCGAATTCAGTATCCCTCGGTAAGAACACTGAAACTCCTAAGAAATATGCCAGAGGAATCATTTTCAAATACCATCTTCTGAATTCTGTCTGCTTCCATGGAGTGACACGTCCCACAAAGCAAAGATAAAGTTACCACAGTCTGAAAGCCAGGTTCAAGGACGGCGTAAGTACAAATTACAGTGATTTGCGGGATGGAAAATCCTTCCACTGGGGAGGTGGGCTGCTGCCCCGGAATCAGAGAGAGCGACTTCCCCTCTGGATTCCTGGTGAAACCACATCCTCAAGTTTCCAGAGGAATGATGAGTTCTGATGAAGTGACACAATGAGAACATTAAGAGGACAGTGTCGGGATACAAAACTGTATGGACCCTGATCGCAGCTTCAGAAATAAACAGGCACCAGGATAAGAGATCAAGCCGCGGAACAAACAAGGAAAACTTGGGGCACCTGGGTGGCTCAGTGGGTTAAAACCTCTGCCTTTGGCTCCGGGACGTGATCTCGGGGTCCTGGGGTTGAGTCCCACATCGGGCTCTCTGCTCAGCAGGGAGCCTGCTTCCCCCTCTCTGCCTGCCTCTCTGCCTACTTGTGATCTCTGTCTGTCAAATAAATAAAAATTAAAACAAACAAACAAACAAGGAAAACTGATGCTAGCTGTTTGGTTCGCAGGCTGAGATCATGCCCCACCTTCTTATCTCCCATGCTATCTGCGATAGTGTTATTTTTTTATATCACTTTCAAAAACATCAATGCATCGCCTACAAATAACCTCTTTGGAGTCAAGGTTAAGGCAAAACAATGCTGAGCTCTTAAATTTACTCCAGGAATGCGGTCAATTCTAAAGTTCAGGAGCTAAGTAGCTGAAATTCTCTGGTCTTTTCTCTCCCGGGGTTAACGCCTTTAAAGAAGAAAGTGATAAAGGAGGGAGTGCCTCGAGCTTTTAGGATCCTGGTGAATGAATCCTACCTACTAGAGAGGGGCCGAGAACCACCACACAAACACCCTCAATACTACTTTTCTTCTTTTTTTTACGATTCTATTTTTAAGTAATCTCTCCACCCAACATGGGACTCAAACTTACAACCCTGAGATCCCGAGTCACACGCTGTATCAACTGAGCCAGCCAGGCAGCCCTCTGTCCATGTCTTTTTAAAGCCTGTGAAATTACACACGGTATTGAAATAACCTGCACGCAAGGGACGACATTAGCCAAGGAAGTGTTCACAGCAGCCCAGAATACCCACATAGGCTCAAACGGTAAGAAGAAATTGCGGCGACCTAAGAAAGTACCACTTTGAGCACAATTAACAATTTTAAGGTTAAGAAAACACGAGTTGAGTTCAGAACAGCCCAGGGCAGGCCAGCTGGGCACCAAAGACATCATAAACACATCTGTACTAGAGAAAGGCAGAGTTAAGGAGGTCTGTTTGCCTGATGGGATGGACCACCTCTCCCACTGGGCTGTTTTCACTGCAGTAAAAGCAAAAAGAAATACAGGACAAGACGTAGTGCCAGGGCTCCAGGACTACTTCATATGAGTCTCCTTTCTTCCACCATCTCTGTAGCTCTGGGCTGATTCATCTTTGGCGGGAGAAGTTTAAGTCTCAGGAGGGCACCAGTCCATTCTTAGAGCACAATTAGACACACCTCCAATGAGCAGGGGTGGTTAACAGCTAAAGTATGTACTGCTGATCTCCTTGAAAATTAACTTAGGCTGGAAATGCCTTCTGGCTCCTCCCCTCCCCGTAGCTCCCCTTTAACCCTCGTCTAGTCTGTGCATCCTCTGAAGCTTTGCCGAGACCCTTCTGCTCCTCTGGAAAGCTGCTGACCACATCCACATGAGCCTTCAGCCACATAAGCTCAGCCTCAGCTTTGCCGCTCAACCCACCGTGGCTATCCTGGCTCCTTGCTCACACCTCCCTCCTTTCCATTCCCCTCAACCTCCTCCTGTGCATTAGAGAGCACTGGCTTCCCCCAGCCCTCAACCCAGGCATTTGTTTCCAATTCCAACCCACAGCGTAAACCCCTCAGGACCAGGAGCCATTTCTCCTGTGTCCTTCAAAGGGTGAGGCTAGCCCTTTGCTTCCCCCCAGCCAGCCCATAAAAGGCACTGAAGGAGCAAAGGGAGGTATACTCACCCAACCATCTAGTATGTTAGAGACCTAAGAAAGTGATCGCCGTCTCAGATCAATCACCCAGTCACTTCACCTGCACAAACATTACAAGGGTACTTTTTCAAATGTGAGTAAAAGCATCTATGATTAATGCCTTAAAGTAACAGGAGAACAGGAAAGAGGGAGGATGGCCCTGCCTCACAGCAGATCTACAATTAAGGTTTCTTAGAGAGGCTGGAGCACATTCAGATCCCAAACAAAAGCTGGCTTAGAGGTAAGCCAAATGCAGCGGAAGGCGTTATCCCATGCCAGGTAGAAGCAGTCACCTGCTCTCTGGGTTCTGAGCCAACTAGGATCAAACCAAACATTGTGATGGAGTCCCACACACCAGCTCATGCCTCTCTTTACAGTGGCATCCAGGTTAGTCCTATTTTAAAAAGAACCACCCTGAAAAGGCTGGGGGTAGGGGTAGGAAGGTAAGTGAGGCAGTCAAGCATACACTAGTGCAAACCATGTCTTTCCTTACAAGGGCTCCAGGGGACCCGCAGGGCCAACGTGCCTTCCAGGCAGCCCCTGAACCAGCGCCAGCCCACCAGGCCACTGGGAGGGATTTCTCCCTCTTGGGAAGACTGGTGGGAGAGTCTAACCTGATGGGTTCAGAAGGAAAGGCCCGTGGCTTCCAGAAACTGGGTTTCCCAAACACCAGTCGGTCCAACAGGTAATGACGTCAACCCCATGAATCAGAAGCACAAAAGTGACCAGAAAACTAGTGAAGGTCCAACTGGCCTGATTTCTGCACTGTACCGCCCCTTCCAGAATATGCCCATTTCCCCATCCCCTGACCTTGACCAGGAGGTGCAGACACAACACCCACCCCACTGCCCAGATCCATACTGACCTGGAGAGCAGAGGGGAGTAGGTCACCTGCCAGGCTTGGCCGGGGAGGGGCGGCTCCTGCCACCCGCATCCACCCTGCACGGACACTGCGCGGGTCTGGGCCAACCCCTGGACTCACCCGGTGCCCACCTTAATCCGCGGGTGGGGGGTCTAGCCAGGGCCACGGCTCCCTTCGCGCTCTGTCCGCACTTTCACCTCTCCGGGGCTCCCTAGGGCCCCCGGGTGCCCACAAAGACACGCGCTGAAGTTGGCGGGGCAAAAAGCGCAGATACAGAGCGGCCCTTACAAGCCGAATTTCTAGGACCCGCGTCCGGAAATTCTTTCAGACGACCCCAGCGCGGGCGATGGGCCCACTCGCGGGAGCAGGGCCGCAACCCGGCCTGTCCCCCGGCCCCGGAGGGCCAAGCGAGGCACATTTCGGCAGGACCCCTACGCCCTCCAGCCCGCCTCGACCCCCGGGATCCGCCGGGGTCTCCGCCGCCGCAACCCGCGCTATGCCGCGGCTCTCCCGGCTTGGGCTGCTCCGGAGCCAGGGACCAGTGCCCGCGCTGCGGAGACGCGCTCCCGCCCGCCGCGTCCCCACCAGCGCCCGCGCCCGCACAGCACTCACCGCCGCCCGCGCTGCTGGTCGAGCCGGGAGGTCTGAGCGCGCCTCGCGGGCGAGCCGCTGGGCCGGGCCGGGGGCGGGGCGAGGTCCTCCCGGGGGGGCGGGGCCTGGGGCCGGGGCGGGGGCCGGGGCGGGGCCGGGGCGGGGGCGGCGGCAGGGCAGCTCCGGCTTCCGCCTTTCTGTTCTCCCGCTGGGGCTACCCGCGTGCCGGCCCACCCGGCCCAGCCCGGCCTGGGACCCTGCCCAAGGGTGTACACCCTCCGCGTTCTGCCCAGCCCCTCCGTCCCTCGGAACACCCCCACAGCACACCCCGACCCCGCTTATTCCCGGGACCCCCTAGTTTCAGCCCAGGCCCCTCGCTCTGACCTCAGAGCCCCCCAGTCGCCCCATCCTAGGTCTCCCCTTGGGGATTCTGCCCCGGCACATCGGTCCCCTCCCCTCCTGATATCCGCGTCCTGCTCTCCCCACTCCCGCAGGGACCCCATCTCTGGCATTCCTTCCCCTTCCCCACCCTCAGACAACGCAGACCATCAACCTCCAGTCCCAGATCCAAGTTTCCTGGCCCTTCGTAGGGCGGCCCTCCTCTCCCCAGTACTCAGTTCTGTACGTTCAGACGCATCCAGACAACCCGAAATACTCCGTGTGCCTTTGGGCAAGTCACCCACTCTCTCTGGGCCTCAGCTTCCTGTCTGTAAAATGGGCAAAATAGTACCTGTCTCATAAATTCTACTAAGAATTCACCGACATAATGCAGGCAAAGGGGTTAGCACAGACTGTTAAATAAAACCAGTCTGCTGTCTACTTCTTATGCCCCCAGGGTGGTCCTTAGCGCTTAGGCACCTTCTCCTTCCATCACCAAAAGCTCTGGAAATCAGTATCTCCTGTTTCAACACCCACTCAATCCTCTGTCCCTAAGTGGGTACTGCCTGTGTATCTGATAAGAGTCTTGTCTGTCCGCCCCAGTAATAACAGCATCCCTGATCCAGTCGAGCAGGGAGGTCTCTGAGCAGTCATCAACCGTAAGAAGTCATCACAAGGCATTAAGGGGCTCATGCGACTTTCAGAGTATAGAGTCCTGGAGATACCAGGAAGCTTAATGGGGCCATATAAAAAAGGCCACTTGGGTGGAGAGCCTATGAGCCTACCTGATCCTAGAACTCCTCCGGGGATAGAGTCCCCTGCCTTTACACTGAGACCCCAGAGACACTGAGACCCAGACAGGGAGAGGGACTTGCCCAAAGTCCCACAGCAAACAAACTATCCCCTCTGTCCTTGTCCAAAGCTCTCACCACCTTTCACCATATGGACCAAGCCATTATCATCTGTGGACTCAATCGGAGGAGGGAAGGAAAGCAAACCAGGGGATGTGAAACTCCTCCCAACCATTAGAAATTGCCAGGTGGATGTTACTAGGGAGGCCAATCTTTTCTTTTTAAAACCATAGGGCAGGGGTGCCTGGGTGGCTCAGTGGGTTAAGCCCCTGCCTTGGGCTCACGTCATGGTCTTAGGGTCCTGGGATCGAGTCCTACATGGGGCTCTCTGCTCGGCGGGGAGCCTGCTTCCTCCTCTCTCTCTCTCTGCCTGCCTCTCTGCCTACTTGTGATTTCTCTGTCAAACAAATAAATAAAGTCTTTAAAAAAAAAAATAAAACCGCCTCTGCCTTCGGCTCATGTCATGATCTCAGGGTTCTGGGATCGAGTCCCACATGGGGCTCTCTGCTCGGCGGGGAGCCTGCTTCCTCCTCTCTCTCTCTCTGCTTGCCTCTCTGCCTACTTGTGATTTCTCTCTGTCAAATAAATAAAATCTTTAAAAATAATAATAATAATAAAACTATAGAGGAAACTGGATTATGCCCACCTCTGCCATTCTCCATTCTCAAGGTGACAGAAAGACCTGTCATCTTGACATTAAACCAGAGCATCACAGCCTCTAGAGCTCTAGAGAAACTCAGACCAAAATGTTTGGGAAAGAGCCTCCTTTGGGAAAGAGCCTTCCTTCCTGCCTCCTTTCCTCTCGTTCCTTCCTGCCTTCCTCTTCCCCTTTCTCTCCCTTTTCCTTTCTGCTAGGGGACAAGGAACTGCACACCTGAATTCACTGCTATATTTCAGTCGGTGCTACCACGTTTTCCTTGCTTTTTCTCCCTGCAAACTGCTGAGCACCCCGAGAGCTGGCTTTGTTTTTTTTCATATATCCTAAACACTTAACTGCGCCTATGAGTTGGCGATCATTTATGGGGAGAGCTGTGAAACAGTGACTGTTTTTTTAATCCCCGAGAAACCACAGAGAGATTGAATTTCCAACCCAGCGCTTCGGAGGAGGGAAGGAAAGCAAACCAGGCACAGGATCATCTTAATAGATGCTAAAAAAGCATTTGACAAAATCCAACACCTTTTCACGAGAAAAACACTCAACAAAGTCGTAAGAGAAGGAAACCTTCCACAAGCTGATGGAGAGTACCCACTGCTCACACCCGCCAAGGTCAAAGACTGGACATCCCCCACCCCCACCTCCAAGGTCAGGAACAAGTAAGAATGTCTGCTTTTGCCACTTCTATCCAACCTTGTACCAGAAGTTCTAGGCGGGACAATTCCCCAAGAAAAGGACATACAAAGCATCCAGATTGGAAAGGAAGAAGTAAAACCATCTCTGCTCATATGATCCTATATAGAGAAAATCTTAAGGAATCAACCAAAAAAAACCACAAAAAAACCCGAACAAACAAAAACCATCAGTGCTACTGAACAAATTCAGCAAGGTGGCAGGATTCTAGAGCAACGTACAAAAATCAGTTGCTTTTTGGGGCACCTGGGTGGCTCAGCGGGTTAAGCCGCTGCCTTCGGCTCAGGTCATGATTGCAGGGTCCTGGGATCAAGCCCCGCATCGGGCTCTCTGCTCAGTGGGGAGCCTGCTTCTTCCACTCTCTCTGCCTGCCTCTCTGCCTACTTGTGATCTCTCTCTGTCAAATAAATAAATAAAATCTTTAAAAAAAAATCAGTTGCTTTTCTATACACTGGCAAGGAATGATGCAAAAACAAAATTCAGAAAATAATTTAATGAAGTTTGACTTGTGCATAGAAGACTACAAAATATTGCCAAATAAATTAAAGACCTAAATAAATGGAAAGATGTTCATGTAGTATATCAGTCAGAGTTCTATCAGAGAAACAATTCTGGAAGGAGAGGATAGATAGATAGATAGATAGATAGATATAATGGATAGCTAGATAGAATGGATAGGTAGGTAGGTAGGTAGGTAGGTAGATAAGATAGATAGGTAGGTAGACAGGATAAGATGGATGGAGAGAGTGGTGGTGGAAGAGAGAGATGAAGCTCTCAGGCAGAAACTCTGGTCCTGGGGCGCCTGGGTGGCTCAGTGGGTTAAGCCTCTACCTTTGGCACAGGTCATGATCTCAGGGTCCTGGGATCAAGCCCTGCATCGGGCTCTCTGCTCAGCAGGAAGCCTGCTTCCTCCTCTCTCTCTCTTTCTGCCTGCCTCTCTGCCTACTTGTGATCTCTCTCTGTCTGTCAAATAAATAAATAGAAATCTTAAAAAGAAAAAAGAAAAGAAAAGAAAAGGAACTGGTCCCTAGGTGTAATTCTTCCTCGGGGAAACTTCAGTTTTGCCCTTAAGACCTTTTAACTGATTGGATAAGGCCCAAATTCCCAAAATAATCTCCTTTACTTAAAGTCAACTAGTTGCAGAAGTTAACCCCATCGAAAAATACCTTCATAGCAACACCTAGATTAAGTGTTTACTTGAATTACTGACTCCTATAGCCTAGCCAAGTTGACGCATAAAACTAACCATCATGGCAATGACTCCCCAAACTGATGTACAGATTAGTGTGATCTTTTTTTTTTAAAGATTTTATTTATTTATTTGACAGAGAGAGATCACAAGTAGGCAGAGAGGCAGGCAGAGAGATAGAGAAGGAGAAGGAGGCTCCCTGCTGAGCAGAGAGCCCGATGTGGGGCTCGATCCCAGGACCCTGAGAACATGACCCGAGCCGAAGGCAGAGGCTCAACCCACTGAGCCGCCCAGGCGCCCTCAGATTAGTGTGATCTTTATGAAAATCCCAACTGCCTTTTTGGCAGAAACAGACAAACAACTGTCCCACTCTGGAGTGGGGGGAACGATGATAACGGGGGGGGTTGTGCATGCCTGGGTTGAGAGGAAGGAGAGGGGCTGGGAAATCTCTGTACCTTCCTCTCAGTTCTGCTGTGAACTTAAAACTGCCTTTTTTTTTTTTTAAGATTTATTTACTTATTTGAGAGACAGCGGGAAGAAGGAGAGTGGCAGAAGGAGAGGGAGAGAGAATGGCAAGCAGACTCCACAATGAGTACGAACTGATAGGGGTGGGGCTCGATCTCACAACTCTGAGATCACCACCCCAGCTGAAACCAAGAGTCACTGGGGGCTCAACTGACAGAGCCACCCAGCCTCCCCTTAAAACCCCTTTTTTAAAAACAGTCTCTTCTATAAAATGCTCTGGAGCTGGACGCCAGTAATAGGGGCACAACATTGTGAATGTACTTAGTGCCCCTAAATTGGCCACAGGAAAATGGGTTGAAATGGTACATTTCAATGTATATTTTCCCACTAGAAGTAAAACTGAGTTAAAAATAGGCAGGGGACTTGAGTAGATGTTTCTGCAGAGAAGATATACAAACGGCCAAGAATCACATGAAAAAATGCTCCCTGTCATTAGTCATCGGGGAAATGCAAATCAAAACCACAATGAGATACCGCTTCATACCGCTGGGTTGGTCATAAAAAAAATCTTTTTTTTCTCAATGGAAAATAACAAGTATTGGGACGGACGTGAAGAAACTGAAACTCTCACCCATTGCTGGTGGCCAGGCAAAAAAAAGTAACGATTCTCCTCCAGCACTAAATATATACACACAGTGACTGAAAACAGGTAGTCAGGCAAAAATGTGGAGAGGAGCGTTCACAGCGGCAATATTCACAACAGTCGAAAGGTGGAAATGACCCAGATGTCCTTCAACAGGTAAACGGATAAACAAAATGTTATGTCTCCATAGGACGGAGGATCATTTGGGCATAAAATGGAAATAAGTACCAGCACGTGCTACCAGGTGGACGGAAACATTATGCCTGAAAACATTATGCTCCTTGAAAGAAGCCAGACACTAAAGGTGTCCCATGTCACATGATTCCATTTGTGCGGAATTTCGAGAACAGAGTAATCTATGGAGACAGAGGGCTGATTAGTGGTGGCCCTCTGGAATGGTGGGCGACTTCTAATGGGCATGAGGTTTCTCTTAGGGTTTGCTGTGAATGTTCTGGAAGTTGATCATGGGGACGGTTGCACAATGTTTTGAATGCACTGAATGCCACCGAATCATAGGGTTCAAAATAGTTGAAATGTTAAATTTTATATTAGGTGAATTTTATCTCAATTAAAAAAAAAAAAAAAAGTAGGGGCGCCTGGGTGGCTCAGTTGGTTAAGCCTCTGCCTTTGGCTCAGGTCATGATCTCAGGGTCCTGGAATGAGCCCTGCATCAGACTCCCTGCTCAGCAGGAAGTCTGCTTCTCCCTCTCCCTCCACCACTCCCTCTGCTCTCTCTCTCTAATAAGTTAATAAATAAATAAAATCTTAAAAAAAAATTAAACCAGGCATCCCATGTATGTTGTTAGGACACAGCAAAAAAGCGGGGGCTACATGGCTTTTCACAACATCTGTGACTGTTTCTCTTCCCGCCAAAGACTTTGCTATTGTGTTCTCACCCAAAAAAAGGCTCAGCACGAGATCTGGGATGTGAACACATGTGCGCCCACTTCTCTAGAATTACAGGGACAGGACAGAAAGGGAGAAACACCCTCGAATCCACTCCAGAACTTGAGAAATGACAGTGGCTGGGGGAGAAAAATGAGTTGTCCAGAAGAATGCAAATGAGCCTGCTTTTTCTTAAAAGGGGACACACACACACACACACACACTGGGAAAATGCCTTCGTACTTTCTCGAGGATAAAGAACACCGCAACGTGTAGTCTCTGAATAATGAGAATTAAGGATTCTTTGTTCCCTTCTGCTCCTCTCCACTGATCTGACGTTTACAGGACACATACAAATTGCTTGTTTAAAAAAACCAATCTTCAGAGAAGGAACTCAGTCCCCAGAAACAGCCTCAGCGGACTGGTCTGTGCTACTCCTAACAACAAATTCTGGTATGTTGTGTTTCCATAATACCTCCTCCGTTTGCAAAACACGGTTCTGAACACATCACAGGACTCATCCTCCAAGATGCCCCGAGGAGCCGAGATTCTTACCGCTGAGTCAGGTAGGTGGGGAAACTGAGGCCAAGGGGACCCTGTGCCCACATCCTGGCCTCGGACGAGCCCTTTGCTTCCGCTGCCATGAGATGGAGCCAAAATGGGGTGAGCTGGGGGGGTCCAGGGGGGCGCTAGAGAGAGGACTTGGGAGAACTGCCTGATGGAACAAATTAAAACACAAGATGCCCGGTTAAATGTGAATTTCAGGCAAACAGCCAGTGATGGTTTAATGTGTGTATGTCCCAAATATGGCAGAATTATAACGTATTCCCAATATTGCCCTGGACATATTTAGACTAATAACAAAGAAAAATCACTCCTCACATTTCCCTGGATGTCCCCCATTCTATCTGGCAATGCCACCTTCTCGGTCTGCTGGGGCCGGAGCGGGAGACCCAGGTCAGCGGGCAGTGGGACATGCAACCAGAGCCTGGACGGAGGCCCAGGTGAGCTGTCATTACGTGGGTCAGCCCTCCCCCGCCCTGGGGGTGTGGGAGACCCCATCAGACCTGGCCGCACTTGCATCTTCCCCAGGCCCTCGGAGCTGCCGGTGGAGTCCTTCCTGGCCTGCTCAGAGCGAGGACCGGGTCACCTGTTCTGGGGACCCCCAAAACCACAAGGAAAATGGGTCCTCCAGATGAGAGCCCGGACCCCCCTTCATAACGACACCCAGATGTCGTGCTGCGAGTCCGCGTTTCTATGCAACGGGACAGATGCCAGCCCCTGCAACTGGGAAAGGATGCAGAATGCCCCCCAAGACGGGACAGTGATAACGATGGTGATGATGGGATGATGGGAATCACCAGCTGAGTCACCACGAGCTGCCAGGCCCTGGACTAAGCACTTCTACATTCATTATCTCATTTTCTCCTTACAGAAGCCCTCCTATTCTAGAGCTGGGGACACTGAGGCCCGGAGGAGTTTGGTGGCACCAGTATCCGGGGCACCTGCAGGGACAGAGGTTCGAGAGGTGGAGGGCTTCCGCTGGTACCCCTGGCAGGGGGAGGGACCTGCCGGGAGACCCCAGCTGGGCGGGGGAGGTTGGCAGACTGCTTCAAGTCACAGAGAACTGGTTCTTTCTGTCTGCTGGGTTGAGGCTCTGTAGGAGACTGTATGGGACGAAAAGGCTCTAAGTTTCCATGGCCTGAAAGGGCTATGTGTTCTGGAAGGTTCTAAGGTCCAAGAAGTTCTCCACAGCATGGCAGCTAAACAGAAGCTTGGCTCCAAATGCCGCCACTCCCATTACCAGCTGTGTGACCTTTGGCACCTTGCTTAACCTCTCTGGGCCTCCACTGCTCCATCTGTGAGGCAGAAATGATAATGCTCCCTCACAGGGTTTGGGGAGAGCAGTGCTTGGTGTGGCATGTGACTGTGTGTTAAATAAGCATGACTTTGCTTATTGCTGCGTTCCACTCATCCCTGTGCAACCCCCACCACCCCACCCCTCCAATCCAGGGCTGTGGAACGGATGTATCTGTTCAAGGCTTCCCATTTGCCTTTCAAAGGGACCTCCTCATCTGGGGCTTTCTCCCAGGCACACCGTTACTGGCCTGTTGCTGCATTTTCTGGAATGTTGGTCCATCAGCTCTGGGACACTGGACACCAGCTGCAGAACATGGGTCAAGGCTGGCTTCTCCTCCAGACGGAGGGAGAAGTACAGGCTGGGGGAGCTGTGCATGTGGGCCCGCGGAAGCCAAGAATTGTCCCACTTCCAGAGGTTCCGAGCAGGGCTCGGGGGTGGGGGGTGGGTGGTCATCCCCCCAACCCCCCAGAGGAAACGGTCAGTGATGACTTCAATTCTGGAGTGAGGCCTGGGCCAAAGTTCCCTTTGGCTCCTTCCCAGCAGCAAGATCTCAGCCGGCCCCTCCCTCCAAACTCCCCCGGTTTCTTAGCTGCCCTGCCAGCTCCCAGCGTGGCTGTGACAGTGAGAAGAAATCATGAAGGGAAGCAGCATGGCACCTTGTCTGGCATGGAGCGAGGCTTCGCTCATTCAGAGCTGCTGCTATGCTATTGTGTTGCGTCCCTTCCATCAAGAACAAAACCCCACAAGGCCTGTGAGTGTGCCTTCATATGTTTCTGGAATCACTGTTTTGATCAGCAGGCAACAAGCCATGGCCCAGTGATGAGAAAATGGTTCAAACAAATGAACTCTGGACACAAGTCACCAACCCCTGCCCCCCACCTGAGCTCCTGACTCAAGTTTCCTTACAATCTGGGGTCTGGTTGCGGGGGTGGTCAGGGAGAGTCTAGATGATCTAAAGGCCTCCAGAAGTCTAGATGATCTAAACCCGGTTCTTCTCTGCCCTTATCTCCAGATGCCTGGACCTCACTCATTCCTCTCTAGCCCTACGGGCCTCCCCACTGTTCTAGCACCGTCCTGCCTTCAGGCCTTTGCACTGACTGTCCCCTCTTTCAACCATTATCAGTGAGGAAGCAATTAAGACCCAAGTTTTTGCCACCTGTGTCAGACCCAGGATTTGAACTTAAGGTAGGACTACAAATAAATTCTGACGTTAACTGCTTGAATTCTCATTCTAAATCACAGCAGCCGGGGCCCCGTTCCCAATCGCTTGTACACAGAGCTAGCTTTTCCTGCCTGGGACCTGGCAGGCCACATCTCACAACCTGAGAGCCCTAAGGCTCCTGGCCAGAGAGGCTAATGGAGTGGAAGAGCTGTGGAATCAAGGCTGGGGACGGTCCCCTCTTCCAAAGCCCTCCAGTGACGAAAGAGGAAGCAAAGGAGGAGAAAACAGAAGTGAATCCAGGGCCTGCCTCATTTCTCACACCCAAACAGGTACTTCCCAGCATGTGAGCAGGTTGTGAACAAACCAGGAATCTTGTGTAGTCATTGAACGCAGGGTGCCCTGTGGGGAGCAGACAGTCCTCCTGCACCCCCCCCAGCACCCCTCAGTGAGCCCCCCTCTGGGCCATTCCCAGCTGCCATCAAGGGGGCTGACAGGTGCTCGCTTGTGGACCTGAGGGTTCCACACCGGGATCTTATGGCACAGATGTCCCTGCAGCTGTGTGCACGCATGGGACATCTCACAGGACCTCGAGGGTGACAGCTCAGGGTGCAGACAATGCAAATGGCTACTGAGAAGGAGCTGGACAGATACATCATGAAAAGTCACTGCAGACGTTCTTCTGTGGCCATTAAAGGAGGGAAAAAATGGTCCCAGCCCCGTATGTCCAGGTCCGGAGATGGGGATGTGAAGTCCTCAAGCGGGAGAGGCAAGTTGGGGGATGGACAGCTGACCTTGAACGTTAACACCTACAGCCTCAGTTTCCCTGAAGGTCACAGCCAGCAATGGGACGCGAAACCACATGACTGGGTTATGACCAGCTGCCTTGTCTTTTATTTATATTTATTTATTTATTTATTTATTTATTTATTTTAAAGATTTTATTTATCTATTTGACAGACAGAGATCACAAGTAGGCAGAGAGACAGGCAGGTAGAGAGGAGGAAGCAGGCTCCCCACCGAGCAGAGAGCCCGACGCGGGGCCCGATCCCAGGACCCCGGGATCACGACCTGAGCCGAAGGCAGAGGCCCAACTCACTGAGCCACCCAGGCGCCCTTGCCTTGTCTTTTAAACAGAATGAATGGGATGGAATGGGATAGGACAGACAGGATAGACAGGACAGACAGGACAGGATAGGATAGGACAGGATAGGAAAGATAACCCCAGACAGCATTTCTTATAATAAGCAGCATTGCGTAAAATTTCTAGGTAGTTCCATGCCAGTGTCTGTGTGTACTGTGTTACCACGCAAAATCTATTTTTTCACTGTGGCCTGGAGCTAAAAAAAAAACCAAAAAACAAAAACCAGTCTCAAAACCCTTGACACGGAAAATAGAAAAGGAAGAAAGAAAGGACCCCAACAGCCGAAGGCGACTCACTCTGAAGCAAGGGAATGGGCAGTAGCTTCATTTGAGACCGTTCTGTACTTTTTTTTTTTTAAACAATGACCATGGATTGCTTTTGCAATAAAATAGAGAGCTTTTAAAACCTTTTAGGAAGAAGCAAATGTGCCCACCTCAGTCTCCAAGAAAGAGGCGGGGCTGTCTGAAACGCCAACAAGTGTGAAAAAGGCCAAATTCCAGTGGGGGGGGGGCTGCCTCCCCAGGAGGAATTCAACAGCCTCCCTGGGTTTTTCCACTCATCCTTCTCATCCCTTCCAGAAAGCCCCAGGATCCTCCAAAAAGGAAAACCGCCTTAAGATGTCAGGCTTCATTTTCGAAAATGGAACGGGCACACCCCAGCGGGGGGCCCCCAGCGGCTGCAGCTGCCAGCTGGGGACCCAGACTGGGACCCCCCCCCAACTTCTCCTCCCCAAAGGCCATTGTGTTTTCTGCTTAGTATTAAATCATCGTTATTTTCCATGAGGATAAAGACCCTTCCTGACTCCTTTTTTTAAAATGCCGACTTACGAATCCACCAAGGGTTACAAAACGCGGGGCGCGCCAGATGATTTCCTATGATCAATGTCGTGGCAGTAGACATCGCTGGGCACGTGGCCTTTCTTTCTTTTTCCTTTCTTTCTTTCTTTTTTTTTTTTTTTTAGGATTAGTTCTTTTGGGCAAATTCCCAGAAGTGTGATCACTGGAGAGGAAGGAGTAGACCTTTCTGGGGCACTGAAATGCTCTGCCGAACTGTTTTCCCAAAGAGCTGGGACTCACAGCTTTTCAAGGAACTGACGCTGGGGTGGTCAGGTCATCCCCATCGTTGTCCCCTGACGTGAGTCATCAGGGACCCAGCTGCCCGTGTCAGGGAGCCGTGGCAGCAAGGCAGGAAACAACATCCTCCTCTCTGAGTGGGGCCCCGAGGACTCTGGAGGGCAGGGAGGGCGTCTCTTTCCTGGCCTCCCACCCTGGAAGCCTGGCACCCCGGCTCTCGGCCTCCCGAAGCCAGGGCTGGGAGGGTGGGCATCTTTTCTTAGTGGGCTGCCTCATGCACTGTGGACCTCATCAGTAGGTTATGGCCCAGAGTGTGTTATGCTGGGTGTCTCCATCTGTTTGGGCTGCTGGGACAGAATGCCGTAGATGGGGGGGGGGGTTTGGAAACAATGCAGATTTATTTCTCATGGTTCCAGGGGCTGGGAGGCAAACACCTTCTCTCTGTCCTCACATGGCATCATCCGGCAGGGAGATCCTGATCTCTTTTATCAAGAGCACGGATCCCATTCATAAGGGATCGCCCTCATGATCTCATCATCTCCCCAAAGCCCCACCTCCTAACACTATCACGTGAGGAGTTAGGTTTCAAGGCGTGAATTTGGGGGGACACAAACATTCGGTCCACAGCACTGGCTCTATGCTGCACAGAGAGGAGGGGGGCAGGCAGGTCTTGAGATGGGGTAGATGGACACAC
The DNA here is from genome assembly GCF_010015895.1 of Lontra canadensis. Classification (NCBI taxonomy): domain Eukaryota; kingdom Metazoa; phylum Chordata; class Mammalia; order Carnivora; family Mustelidae; genus Lontra; species Lontra canadensis. The sequence goes on along the minus strand of NW_022631085.1, from coordinate 6,408,545 downwards.
AGCTCAGTGCTGGCTTTGCCCCCAGGGACCTCCAGAAGGTCTGGGGTTCTCGGTGCTGAAAGCCTGCAGGCAGGCTCCTACAGGAGAAGGGCCAGCAAGAAGGAAAGGAGGTCAGCAGGCACTTTCTCGGCACCCCTCGCCCCCTCTCTGGTGCGTGGACTTGGCACCACTGCCTGGTTAGAATCATCACCAAACTCCTACCGTAACCTTTGACTCAGACCCCCCACTTCTGGCTCCCCATGTTCTCCTTAGGGCCTTGTTCTCACAGGGTGTGTAATTATCCACTAAGTTAAGGGATTGCATTTTTGCTAGACTCACCAAGCATCATTACAGCATCTACTGATCTCATCCGTGTCCCCCCACATTCCCTCCACCACTGGATTTTTTTTTTTTAAGATCTTATTGACTTATTTGAGATAGAGTGAAAGCCAGAAAGATCACCGAGGGAGAGGGAGAAGCAGGCTCTCTGCTGAGCAAGGAGCCCGATGCAGGGCTCGATCCCAGGACCCTGGGATCATGACCCGAGCTGAAGGCAGACGCTTTACCGATGGAGTCACCCAGGCACCCCGGATTGCTTTTTTTAAATAAACTTGCTTTGGGGAATCGTTTTAGTTTTACTGACTGCACTATGTTGAAGCAAATCTCTGACATCATCTCACTTCATCTGTAAACACATCTGTGTCAGCCTCTAAAAGATGAAGACTCTTTTTAAAAATATAACTGCAAAATGACAACATGCTGGGAAAAAAAAAAAAAGAACACATTTCTGAATTGTATCCAATGTCATCCAGTCTGGGTTTACATTCCCCCCCACCACACCACAGCTGTCTCATAAACATTTTTAAAAGAATCTGGTTTATTTGAAATGGGATCCTGTGGACTGTGTCTCCAGGCCCTGGCCCTCAGCCTGTCTGGCACATAGTAGGTGCTCCCTAAATCCTAGCCGGGTGAACAAATAAGGCTAAAGAATTTTCAGAAGATGCTCATGTCTTCAGAGTCGTTCTCAAGCTGTGCAATGTGGATGCTCGTACCGCACCCTGACAGCCATGCTGAGAGGTAATGCCTTTTGTTGTCCCATTTTACAGAGGACAAGACTGAGGCACAGAGAGGCGAAAGGACCTTCCCAAGGCCACACAACAAGAAGGCGGTGCCTGAATGAGCAGGTAAAGAGGGCATGGGAAACTAGCTCACGTTTCCTGGCAACAGCCCTCCATCTGCAGGGGAGGCTGTGCTGGGCCAGCCTCACCCAATCCCAATTGCGTCCACCCCATAAGCATGGAGACAGATGGGCGCGTGGCACAGTTTCCAAGGCCAGGAGTTAATGCCTGTTGCCACAGACGACCATGGGGGCATTTTTAGGTTCATTGGCACCCTGCCAAGGAGTGCCTGACCTGCTTTCTCTCCTCCCCGAGGACTCCAGGAATGTCCTCCTTCGGGCTCTGGAAGGAGGACCAAAGGAATCTGAGGCTGCCCCATCCCCATCTGGTCGCACAACAGATACACAGAGACAGTTACAAGATGCCAGCCATTATGGCAGGCCCTGGAGAAAAGAAATGGCCACGGCCAAGTTTGAGTCCCGGGGGGAGGCAGGACTTAAATGAGACCACCAAATGCATTTATAATGGCCAATGGGAAAAGGGAACAGAGGAAGGATGTAGAGGTTCTAGGTGCATCAGGTAGAGTAGTCAGAGAGGGCTTCCTGGAGGAGGTGAGGCCAAGACTGAAGAACAGAAACTCCTGAAGCTAGTGTCTGGGTCCTCTCAGTATTTATTCTGAACGGTTCCGATTAACAACTTACTCTCAGGGATGATAATTACCAACAAGAATCTCAATGCCAACAATTACCGGATTATGTGGTTTTGTGTGTTTGTTTACATACGGCATCTCCTTTAATCTCTACAATAACCCAATGAGTAGAGGCCATTGCAAACCCCATTTTATAGAAGAAAGCTGGGGCTCAGAGAGGTGAAGTGATTTAGCCTAGTCACAGAACACAGTGGGTGGCGAAGCTGGGATTTGAACCCAGAACACCTGGATCATGGGATGCCGGATGGATTGCTGGCTGAACCCAGGCCTAGAGCCTCACGGAACCCTGTGACGTTGTCTCCCTTCTCCAGCCGCGACCCTAGGTCCATCACAAGGTGATTTCAGAGCCACCGCCACCAACAGCATGCAAGGATCTGAATTCTACTATGGCTCCGGGCCATACAAGCTGTGTGACCTGAGGCAGGTTCTGCAGCCTCTCTGAGCTGCTGCCTCTGCCCTGGAAAAAGAGGATGGCAACGAGGTTAATCTTGGGGGGCATTTGAGGCAGGAGGAACAGCAAGGACAAGGTGGTTGGGGCCTGTGGGACATATTTGGGGGACTCCGTTGCACTGTCCCTGGGACCCAGGCCATAGGGACAGGGAGGAGGAGGATGAAGTTGGAGAACTTTCTGTTGGGGCAGTTAACTGAGAGCTTTCTGGGTTTGAGGGCTGCAGACACGGAGCCCGAGGGTGGGGATTTCTGTCCGTTCTGCTCACTGCTGTCACCCCAGGGTCTAGAACAAGGGCAAGCACATGGTAGGCCCACACAGGTTGTGGGTTGGGTTGTGGGTTGTCGTGTCAGGATTGAATCAATGAGTGAGTGAATGTGCATTCTGGGCGCAGTCTTAGAGAAGCAGCTGGGGAGAAGACTGGGCAGATCCTACTGGGATAGGAAGTTCAACAAAGACTTTTTAAAGGGGTCACACTTCAAGCGACATTCCAGGAAGAGGACACTGCCTGGGCCAAGCCTGGTGACTTGACAATTGTCTGCAGTTCACTGGGGCAGAGGATGCAGGCGGGTGTAGACCAGAAAGGTTGGTGGCAAGTCGGGGATGAGCCCCCAGAGTCTAGAATAAAGCATTTGGAGGCCGCCTGTCCATGATGTGGAATCAGAAAGGGTTTCCAGCAGGAGTCCAGCAGGATCAGGGTTGACCGGTCTGCCTGCAGGATTTCCCCCAGGCAGAAACCTCCATCTTTTCACTCTATCCCAAATGTATATGCCCCAATGCAAAGGCTGAAACTTTCCTTGCAGGTAACAAATGCAAGTGTTCCAAAAATATTTACCAAGCACCCTCCATGGCACAGAAACCATAGCTGAGAGGGATGAAGGATTTACTTTTGCCAGCGCTGGGGGTCTTGGGTATATATTGTTTCATTTCATTCTTCTAGAAGCCCTGTGAGGTAAGTTGTATTTCTGCCCCTTATTATCAGTAAGAAAACTGAATTCAGAAAGGTTTGGAAGATACAAATGTCGTGATCTGATGGGGCACCTGCACCCCAATATTTATAGCAGCAATGTCCACAACAGTCAAACTATGGAAAGAGCCTAGATGTCCAACAACAGATGAATGGATGAAGAAGATGTGGTATATATCTACAATGGAATACTATGCAGCCATCAAAAGAAATGAAATCTTGCCATTTGCAACGATGTGGAACTAGAGGGTATTATGCTGAGCAAAATAAGTCAATCAGAGAAAGACAATTATCATTTGATCTCTCTGATATGAGGAATTCAAGAGGCAGGGCAGGGGGCCATGGGGGGAATGGACGGAAAAAAATGAAACAAGATGGGACCCAGGAGGGAGACAAAGCTTAAGAGACTCTTAAACTCGGGAAACAGGGGCGCCTGGGTGGCTCAGTGGGTTAAAGCCTCTGCCTTCGGCTCAGGTCATGATCCCAGTGTCCTGGGATCGAGCCCCACATCGGGCTCTCTGCTCCGCGGGAAGCCTGCTTCCTCCTCTCTCTCTCTGCCTGCCTCTCTCTGCCTACTTGTGATCTCTGTCTGTCAAATGAATAAATAAAATCTTAAAAAAAAAAAATCAACAACTCGGGAAACAAACTGAGGGTTGCTGGGCAGTGGGGGGTTGGGAGGGGGGGGCAGGTGTTGGACACTGTAGGGGGTATGCACTATGGTGAGTGCTGTGAATTGTGTAAGACTGATGATTCACAGACCCGTACCCCTGAAGCAAATAATACATTATATGTTAATTTTTTTTAAAGTAAAGAAATTTTCTAACTATTAGAAGAAAGAAAGAAAGGTAGGTTTAAAGAAAGGCCCAGGATCACATAGCTGCTCTGGAGAAAATCCAAATCCTGTTCCCAGGCCATCTGGATCCAGAGTACCTGTGCTCGTCATTGTTCTGAACAAAGCACAGACCCTGCTTTCTGCCAGCAGGTTGGGAAAGTCAACCACCGTACTCAGGTCAGGCGCTTGCAAAAGGGCTGCATCTGCGGGGCTGGCCTCAGCCTTACGTCACAGGCTGGCGCTGGAGAATGTGATATTTGCTGTTGCGTAGGGTTGTCATTGAGGATGGTGTTGTCAGCTCTGGCATATTGCTGTGGGCCCTGTATAAAGGGCAGATAAGAGAAAAGCCTGGGGTTCTTCAGACCCAGGGAGCCAGGCTTCCTGTGAGCTCTTAATTTGTTTTCCACGATGGAATGGTGACCCCTGTGATTATTTCCCTTTTTGCTCTGGCCACTAGGAACCTCAGATCAAATGTACTTCCCAGCTCTGGAAGCAGTAGTGTGCTTTAACATGGGTGTTGTTTTATTTTCCTTTCCTCCTGTTTTATTACTATTTTTTTAATGATCATTTCCTCCTTTTAAAAAATCTCATTGTTTTGTTGCGATCTTTGTTGGTCACTTCCAATCCATTTTGGCAAGGGGTAGGTTATAAATAAATACATACAGGGATTTATTCCAGGGATAAAAGGATGGTTCAACATCCACAAATCAATCAACATGATATTCCACAACACAAAATGAAAGATAAAAATCATACGATCATCTCAACAGATGCAGAAAAAGCATTTGACAAAATTCAATATCCACTTATGATTTTAAAAAAAGTTCTCAACAAAGTGGGTATGAACAGAACATATGTCAACATACTAAAGGCCGTGTATGCCAAGCCCACAGCTGACATCATACTCAACAGTGAAAAGCCAAAAGCTTTTCCATTAAGATCAGGAATGAGACAAGGATGTCCACTCTAACCATGTTTATTCAACATAGTACTGGAAATGCTAGCCATAGCAATTAGGTGGGCAAAAGAAATAAAAGATACCCAACTAGGAAAGGAAGAAGGAAAACTGTCACTAGCTGTAGACATAATTTTATACACAGAAAACCCTAAGGACCACAAAAAAACTGTTCAAACTAATAAATTCAGAAAAGTTATAAATAATTCAGTACAAAGTCAACACACCAAAATTGGTTGTATTTTTGTATACTAACGACAACCTATCAGAAAGAGAAATTAAGAAAATAATCCCATTTATAATTGCATCAAAAAGAATAAAATACCTAGGAGTAAATATAATAAAAAAGATGAAAGACCTGTACACTGAAAACTGTAAGACGCTGATGAAAGAAATGGAAAATACGGGGCACCTGGGTGGCTCAGTGGGTTAAAGCTTCTGCCTTCGGCTCAGGTCATGATCCCGGGGTCCTGGGATCGAGCCCCACATCTGGCTCTCTGCTCCGCAGGGAGCCTGCTTCCTCCTCTCTCTCTGCCTGCCTCTCTGCCTACTTGTGATCTCTGTCTGTCAAATAAATAAATAAAATCTTTAAAAAAAAAAAAAGAAATGGAAAATACAAATAAACAGAAAGCTATCCCATGCTTCTAGATTGGAAGAATTAATGTTGTCAAAATGTTCACACTACCCAAGGCGATCTACAGAGTCAATGCAATCCCTATCAAAATTCCACTGGCATTTTTCACAGAAATAGAACAAGCGATCCTAAAGCTTGTACAGAATCACAAAAGGTCCCAAGGAGTCAAAGCAATCTTGAGAAGAACAAAGCTGGAGGCATCATGCTCTGTGATTTCCAACTATGCTACAATAGTACAGTAATCAAGAGTGTGGTACTGGCATAAAGACAGAGACATGCATCAGTGGAGCAGAACAGAAAACCAGAAATAGACCCACGCATATATGGTCAATAATCTATGACAAAGGAGGCAAGAATATTCAGTAGGTAAAGGAAACTTCCTTCAATATATGGTGTTGAGAAAACTGGACAGCAACAAGCAAAAGCATGAAACCGGACCACTGTCTTACACCATGCACAAAACCTAACTCAAAGTGTATTAATGACTTCCCTGTGAGACCTGAAACCATAAAACTCCCAGAAGAAAACACAGGTGGTGGGCCCCCTGACATCACTCTGGGTGATGGTTTTTCTGGAGCCGACTCCAAAGACAAGGGAAACAAAAGCAGAACTAAACAAATGGGACCACATCAAACTAAAAGTCTTCTGCACAAAAAAAGAAAGAAAGAAAGAAAATGAAAAGGCAGCCTACCAAATGGGAAAAGGTATTTGCTAAGCATAAACCCAACAAAAAAGTTAATATCCGAAAAGAAAGAACTACAACTCAATAACAAAAAACCCAAACAATCTAATTTTAAAATGGGCAGAGGATCAGGATAGACATCTTTTTCCAAAGACATATCCAGATGGCCAGCAGACACATGAAAAGATGCTCAAGGTCACTCATCGTCAGGGAAATGCAAACCAAAACCACAATGAGCTATCACGTCACACCTGCCAGAACAGCTAGTATCAAAAAGACAAGAGAAAACAGGTATTTCCAAGAATGTGGAGAAAAGGGAACCCTCATGCACCATTGGTGGGAATGCAAACAGATATGGCCACTTTGGAAAACAGTACTGAAACTCCTCAAAAAGTTAAAACTCAGGGTACCTGGGTGGCTCAGTAGGTTAAGCGTCTGCCTTCAGCTCAGGTCAGGATCTCAGGGTCCTGGGATCGTGTCCCGCATCGGGCTCCCTGCTCAGGGGGGAGCCTGGTTCTCCCTCTCTCCCTCTGCCCCTTCTCCCATTCTCTCTGTCTCTCAAACAAATAAATACAATCTTAAAAAAAAAAAAAAAAAAAGCTTTCAACTAGACCTACCATCTGACTCAGTAATTCCAACTCTGGGTATTTATCCAAAGAAAACAAAAACACCAATTTGGAAAGATGTTCTGTGCCCCCATGTTCACTGTAGCATTATTCACAAGAGCCAAGACATGGAAACAACAGATGTGTCCACCAACAGATGAATGGATAAAAAGCTGTGGTACAGATTTACCAGGGAATACTACTCAGCCATAATAAAGAATGGAATCCTGCCATTTGCAACAATGTGGATGGACCTTGAGGGTCTGACGCTAAGTGAGATAAGTCAGACAGAGAAAGAGAACTACCGAACGATCTCATTTATAAGTGTTATCCTAAAAAAAAAAAAGCAAAAAACAGGACAAAGAAATCAAAACCAAGCAAAGCTCATAGATACAGAGAACAGATTGGTGGCTGCTGGCAGGGTGGGGGTGGGGCTGGGGGTACGGAGGGCAAAACGGATGAAGGGGATCAAGAGGTACCACCTTCTGGTGAGAAAAGAAACAAGTCATGAGAATGCGATGTCCGGCACGGTTCACTACAGTCTGTCCCATCACGGTGCATATTTGGAAGTTGCTAAGAGAGTAGATTGTGAAAGCTGTCATCCAAAGAAAAAAAAAAGGGTTTCGTAACTGTATAGTGACAGTAATTGGATTCACTGTGGTGACTATTTCACCACATACACAAACACAGAACTGATATATTGTAACCTGAAACTAACATAACATTCTATGTTAATTATACTTCAATATAATATCATGTTAACAGGTGAGTTAATACACAGACGAGAAATGAGCAACAATACTACCTATTAGATCGGGGTTTCTCAATCTTGGTGCTCTCGGTATTGGGGCCTGGAGGACTCGTTGCTGGGGGCTGTCCTGTTCCCCGAATGATGCTCAGCAGCAGCCCTGGCTTCTGCCCACCAGAGGCCAACAGCACCCTCACCCCCGTGGGACAGCTGAAGAGGTCTGTGGCCAAACGTCCTCGAGTGGTGAACTTGCACGTGGGAAAGAACATATGCTCTAGCTCGAGCTCCTCCAAGACAGTCTGAGGATGTTTAAGGACAGTACCCAGAGTTTGGGGAGGGGATGGGGCTTGGCAGGGTGAGAATTCCGCCCCTCCCTGGTCCCCCACCTGCAGAGACGAAGAGAGGCTCGCCCCAATGTCACATTGCCTGTCTCTGGGCTGCCAGCATGCAGAGCTCTCGCCCATGTCAGCCCCACGTGGTCAGAATGAGGTCCTCATTTCACAGAGAAAGGCACTGGGGTCCAGAGAGGCTGAGCAAGTGGCCCAGCATCACACAGCAAGAGGATGGCAGGGCAAAGGGGTGCAGGAGCCAGGAAGAACAGAGAGTGACCCCTGCAAGGGAAGGGAGGTCAGCTGGAGCCTGAGGCATCGGTCAGATCGGACTGGGCAGGGGTCCCCAGGCAGGCATATCCTAGCACAAGAAAGGCCCACAGGCAGGCGCGAGAACAGCTTTCTTCTGACGAGGGAGGGGGGAATCCTGAGGGAATGGAAAACCTGCCCAAGAATGTTCACAGCATGGGGTGCCTGGGTGGCTCAGTGGGTTGAAGCCTCTACCTCAGCTCAGGTCATGATCCCAGGGTCCTGGGATGGAGCCCAGCATTGAGCTCTCTGCTCAGCGGGGAGCCTGCTTCCCCCTCTCTCTCTGCCTGCCTCTCTGCCTTCTTGTGATCTCTGTCAAATAAATAAATAAAATATTTAAAAAAAAAAAAAAAAAGAATGTTCACAGCAGCCCCATTTACAATAACCAACAGGCGGAAACAACTCAAACGTCCATCAACAGACAAACGTGTAACTACGAGATCCATCCACGTCCGGGAATCTTATCTGGTCATAAAAGAAGTCATGTCCGACACACGTTCTGATGTAGATAAGCCTTGAGAACGCACAGCTCCTCAGATACCCCTGACAGAAGAACGGTCCTCCTCTCTTGATTGGGGAAAGCTTAGGGAGGGACATGCGTGCAGCAGCGAGGGAGGAAGCAGGCACCTGCCCAGCCAAGCAGAGCAGCCAGATCAACCCCCGAGATCCATGCGATGACGGACGTCCCAGCCAGATCATCCTCACATCTGAACACATGATGTTCCGTGATGAGATCTCAAAAAAGCTGTTTTTAAAACCACCACCAAAGATAGGGTGGAGGGGTTACTCTCAAGGCTGAGCCGACCCTGGGCCCCTCATCTTCCAGAGCCTCGGCTTCCTTATCTGTAAAATGGGCACATCAATGGCTGCCCATCTGCGATGTTCCAAGGAAGGGAAGATGAAGGAGATGCTTGTAGCTAAAGCCTGCCAGACAAGTGCTTCATAGACTTGAGTCACTAGCCATTAGACTCTGGATGTGCCTCTTCCTACCCACTTTTCCCCTGAACTCCAGAAGCCTCAAGAACACCCATTCCAGGAATGAGGAAATTCCTTGAAATCTGAAAAGACCACGGAGGCTTTTCTGGCTTGGGAAAGGGACAAAAGCTTTCCCTGCTGTCCAAGCTCTTGATTCTAAAATCATGCCAGCCTTCTTTCCCTGGACCCAGAGGCCCTTGTCCAACATTTCTAGCTTCAAGATACCAAATGACCTCAGCAATGGGCAAAGAGATCCTCACTGCCACCGCCATCGGAGGCCATGGATCCAGGCCCCCCACCCCCATCCCCGCTGCTCCTGGTAGCTTTGGGGACCGCAGGGAAGGCAAAGAGAAGCTGGCATTGACCCTGCAAAATAATCCAGTGCGGGTGGGATGGGGTGGTGGGGGGACCCCACAAAGGAGCGAGTGTGCAAGGAGCCCGTCTATGTACAATGGCCCCTCAGAAACCTGTCCCCAGGGAAAACAGAGGATCTCTATTGGCATGGCCTAAGAAAGAAATGTCTGTATTCTTTTAGGACCTGCCCCCACAGGCTCCAGGCCAAGAATGTGAGGCACAGCATCTTATTAAGTTTCTAAAATTATGCCTAGGTTGGGGGGTTGTCCAGGCCGAGGAGCGGGAAAGGATGTGGTGGGCGGGCAGGCGGGCAGGAAATCTTTAATCCGGCTCTTTGCACACGCCGGGCAGCGGGAAGGGAGTGCCCCTCCAGCAGATGTCAGGTTGGCCCTGAGAATCAAAAGCCCTTCTGTGCACAGCCTGGGCACTCAACTGTTTTTAAACACGGCTCCAGTGCCTTCCCAGATTGCCCAAGTTTTCCTTAGATGGAGGGAGTTGGGGGCAAGAGGATGGTGTCCTTGGGCAGACCAATTTAAGGAGCAAATGAGAGACAGAAAGCTCCTGGTGGTTAAAGTCTAGACATGGGAACAGGGTTGCTGTATAGGGTTGTGCAGGTTGCGCACTGCACAACTGCAAAGGGTTCTATTTTCAAATATGGAGTTGCACTGTGTACAATCTGCACAACCATTCAAGATGGCCCATGATGGACCAGCTAGCTCAGACCCTGTGGCCAGGGTCTCACATGGGTGGAGTTGGGAGGATGTGAATTGGTGGTCAGTTTGTATGTGGGGGACAGACCAAGACCTCATCACAAATGTCAATCCGGACTGAAATACTTCGACACCCCTCCCCACCCAGTACACACAAATAACTAAATCTCAGGGAGAGAGGGAGGAAGAAAAAGCCAAAGGGATAAGAACCTCAAAGTTTGTGGGCTGTCCTACCTCCCAGATAGGGTTACCAGAAAGAAAAAAAAAACAGAGTTGTCAGTGAAATCTGTTGAATAAACAATGACTAAAAAAATTTTTAGCATAGGTACGTCCCAAATATTTCATGGGAATATATTTTCATTAAAAATTATCTGTTTGTCCAACATTTAAATTTAGCTGGACATTCTCCGTTTTTATTTGCTAAATCTAGCAACCATACCTCCAGAGGACATGCCTATAAAAACTCTTTACCACCCACCACTACCTGGAAATAGCTATTAAAGCAGCAGCTAATTAGAGCACCCCCCCCCCCAAGCCTTTTGGCTGCCGTGCTGTAGGCAGGGTAGAGGAATGTGAGCGGCCTCCCCCTGCACCCCTGCGCAAACACACAAGTGACATGCGGTGCCCTCCCTTCTCCCCTGGAGGCTCTGAGACCACCACCTGGCCTGGCAAAGAGCTATATTGGACGGTAGGTGCCCAGCGCGGCAGCGTGCCCCTGGGGAGGATGGAAACACAGCCTTAGAGCCTGAGGATCTCAGGGCACCGCCCACGCCACCGAAACCGGAGGAGTCAATCTTGCGCAAACAAGGCTGGCTGGGTCCAGATTTACCATTGGGCCTCTGCAGTAAGTCAGACCAGGTGGTTTCCCAGGCCTGGGACACTGTGGCTTTGGGGAGCGCGGTGGACTTAGGTTGCAGCATCGGGGGCTGTGGCGTGGGGGGGAGGTGGGACAGCCTGGGTGGGGAGATGCTCAGCCTCAAACCAGGTGGAAGGCAGGTAGAGAATGAGGAAGGAGGGGCCTTAGTCTATTCCGTGGTTTCCATGGGAACGGCTGGCTGGCCTCTCACGGGACCACCTGTGGCCAGATCACACTGCACATGGCTTGTGGGCATTAGAACCCCCCCCCTACCCCAGCCGGTAGGACACTTACATGTCCTGGGAACCTGCAGAGAAAGATACCCAAGGCCAGAGCCCAAAAGGCCTGGTTCCTGAGCGCCCAAAGAGCCCTGGCAGAGAGCAAGAGGGTGTCCCCACTTCCCTGCCCCAGCTCACAACTGGCCACCGACTTCCTCACCCCTGCTCCCCACCTCTCTATCTGTCTGACCCCCCCAGGAAGGGCGGGGAGGTGAGGAGGGGCTGAAATGACATGGTAGGGGTGAGTCAGCCCTCTGCGGGAGCAAGTCCACCTTGCTAGACCAGAGGTGACAGGGTGCCACCAGAGCTTCCCCATTATTTTCTGACGGGGGGCGGACCCCTCCCCATCACTCCAGATCCCTGTTCCCTGGAGAGGCTCAGGGACACGGGGTCCCTGCAAAAGCTGTCCTGTGGGGGGCATAACCAGGAGGTGCCCTCTTCCCAGAGAAGACTAGCTGGTCGGGTTCTTGATTCTGGGTTATGTTTCCACTTCCGATCCCTGTGGTGGGAGAGAGGGAAAGACACTCACTTGGGCAGAAAGACCAGATCTCCTGTACCACCCCAGCAGGGGGGGGAGGGGACGACAGGCCATGCAGCCAGATGCCAGGTCCCTGGGGTTGCTTTCTCCTAATTATCTGGGGACCTCCTTCACAGCTGGGTTTGTCTGCCTGCTTAGACCTGCCCCACAGCAGAGGCATCCGTGATTTACGTACTGCCAACTCCTGGAGGGCAGGGCCCGGACAGGTTCAGACTGTGCTGCCTGGAGAGCCCCCAGAGGGAGAGGGCAGTCAGGGAAGGCTTCCAGGAGGAAGCAGCTCCCTGTGAAGCCAGGCTTCGTTGACAGAGGAGAGGAGAGGGGAGGGCATTGTTACAGGGAGACAATGAGATCCAAGGTGTGGCTCAGGTGCAGGCTGGGCAGGCAGGTAACCATTGGCAGTTCAGGCTCGCGGAACTGGGAACACGGTGGTAGTTACGGGCAGGGCTGAACACAAAGCACATCCTGGAAACCGGAGTTTGGACTCCAGAAAGCCAGCCTCCGCCCTGCCCCACGCTGCTGCCAGGTGTCTCTGGGCAAAGCTACTTTCACTCACCAAAGCTCGGTTTCATCTCAAGATGGGAAGAATAATGGGGACGCGTGTCACTGTGGGGCCCCTCGTCTCCCTGCGAGTCCTGGGGACTGGTGCACACTCGCACGCACCCGTACATCTCGTTCATTCCCGCAACACACGCAAGGAACGGGTCGTCCCCACGTACAGACCGGGAAGCTGAGGCTCAGGCTGGTGTCAGAAAGATGTCGCAGGTGCCAAGGGGACCAGCTCCAGCAAAGAGAAGACATCTTCAAGCTGAAGGAGTTTGAGAAATGTAGAAGAAGGAAGGCCATCTCAAAATATAGGTGTTTGGGTTTTGCCGGGGGTTCCTGCCCAGAGCCCCTAAAACATCCTGCCTGATAGAGAGTCTTCCGTATGCTAATGAGATGACTCCAGGCAAGGCGGGGGATCGGGACCCTGAGGACTGAGCTCACTCCCTAGTGGCCCGGTCACACCTCCATAATAAAGAAACCTCAATAAAAACCCCTATGTGATGGGGCTTGAGGGACTTCCAGGCAGGTGAACACACCCACGTAGCCCAGGTCCACGGGGACTGAGAACCCTGTGCTCAGGAGCCTTTCAGACCCCACGTCCCCCTTTATCTGGCTATTCCTCTGTAATAAAAATTCTCCTGTAGAGGAAAAAAAAATTTCCTTTCCAATAAACTGTAAGAACGAGGGAGTCCTTTCCTGAGCTCTGTGAGTCCTTCTAGAAAATCACGGAACCTGAAGCTGGGGCAGGGGGAGTCATGGGGAGCCCCAAGTTTGTAGTCAGCTGGGGAGAAGGGTGGGGAGGCTAACATCTCAAGTGGGGGCTGCCGGGGGTCAGAGCCCTTAACCTGGTGGGTCTGCCCCTATTCCGAATACTGTCGGAATGGAACGGCTAGTGAGCATGTCGGATGGGTTTGTCTGGGCTTTTGTTGTGTGCGGTGGGCTAAGCAATGGATGGCTTTCTTCCCAGCAAGGGACCCCCGTAATGTCCCTGCTTGCTGGAGGGTGGAGCGTTTCGAAGGGGCTGCTGGGGGCTGTTGTGAGGACGGGCGAAGGAGACACAGGCTGAGAGCTCGGCACAGCTCTGCACAGGATTCTCGGGTGGAAGCTTGTGCCCCTAACAGGGGGCCCTAACTGCCGTGTGAGGTCCATGGGCACTGCCCACGGTGTGTGAGAGACCACCAGCTCGGCCCCCTGCCGGGACCAAGCCAGCAGCAGAAACAGAAGTGAGCCGAATATATCTCTAACCACGGGTATCCTGAGCTAACACTTCTCTTCTGCACGTTTGAAGGGGATGCAAACAGAGAGAGCAGTCTTTCTCTTCTGTAGGAAAATCAACCACACTGAGTATGACCACACGAGGAAGGAATCCCACGCGGCCTCCTGCCACGAGGACAGGCGATAGGGAAGGGTGGGGACTGTGGCAAACAGAGAACAAGGCCCCACGTAAAGGGTGCATGGCCAGGACACGTTGACAGCGTGTACAGGAGTGACTCTCCATCTGTGACTTTCTACCTGAGGTTTTCCTCTTGGGCAGAAATATCCCAGACGCGGCCCCCCACCAGTGACAGACAGGAGCTGCGGGGTAACCTGCCTCCTTAGCGCAGTAGGCAGCGCGTCAGTCTCATAATCTGAAGGAGCTGCGGGGTACCAGGCCAGTTCTCTGGCCCCTCAGGCAGCAGGACTCCAAGGCGGGTTCTATGCGGTGTCCCAGGGCTGCCCCGCAGGCCCAAAGCAGGGACCGCCCGCTGACACCAGGATCCCTTCCCAGGCCCCCTCCGTGCTTCCCGGGACCCTCTCCCTTACAAACTGCTGCACACCCAGGTCCCAGTGTCAGAGCCTGCTTGGGGAGGCCACTGAAACTCGGGGCTAGATCCAAGGGCTTCTTACAGCTGCGGCCAGTTTTCACTGATGGGGTGGGGGGGAGGCAGGCCTGGGACTGCGAGACCTTCCCATTTTTAAAAAGCCAAACCAGAATCCAGAGTCCTCTATGAAACTCCATGAGCTTAAATTGCCAGCTCAGATTAAACAATATGACATAAAATAAAACAGACCAAAACAAAAGGCATCTGTGGGTTTGCTCTGGTCCTTGACCTGCCAGTTCAAAGCGGTGGGTGGAGGGTGGGGAGTGGGGGACGAACTCGTTTGGGGTTGGGGAGAGTTGGGTTTTTGGCAACCCACTCCCGCAACATGAGTGGGGAAGGCGGATGAGGCCCTGTGATGGGCTAGGCAGCACGGCCTGTTTAATGGGGTCCCAGCTGGAAGCATCTGGAAGGCCTGGTGTGGCCAACGTCGTGGGCCGGCAGTAGACACAGGGTAAACAATCAGCTGGAATGCTTTTCCAAACACACAGACCCAGTGCCGCCTGCAGCCTCCCCCGACTGGCTGGGTGGGGAGAAATCCCAGGACCCCCTCCACCCAGGCCCAACATCTACGCTCAGGCCCAGAAAAAACAAATTCAGGGCGGCCCGAGCGCCCAGGGAGGAGGCAGTTGTGAGAGCGCCCCTTCTAGACCCCACACTCGTGAACTTCTTTTTAATTCTGTGCAGATGGAGGAGACGGTCTTTGCAGATTTCCATCTCTCCACACGGCCCCACGTCTGTCCTCTTGCAGAGAAAAACACAAAGGGTGTCTCTTGAGATTGTTCTTGCATCATTTCATATGGTTACTTAAAGCCGTGGCTTTTCTGCCACCTTTTTGGAATTTAAATGAAGAAGAGAGGGTGTCCAGAGCCCAGGCGGTAATGTAAAATTTTGGTTTTGTGTGTTTAGTGTTCTACAACCAGCCAAACCCAACCACGCTTGTTCCAAATGGTTTAATATGTTCAGTAGATTTTAAGTTGGAACTATATCCACTGGTGGTGGGGGGAGGAGATGAGGGCTCCCTATAATCTGTATAGTCCTTATATATTGTTAGCTCATTACAACCCAAGTAGCTGTACAGCATTGTATCATTACAATGTCTTTTGGTTGCAAGGGCTAGAAACTTACATCAAAGGGAACGTATGGGCTTACATAAATGGAAAGTCCATGGTAAGGACTTCAGGCATGGTTGGATCCAGGAGTTCAAATGCTGTCATCAGGAACCTCTCTCTCTCTCTCTCTCTCTCTCTCTCTCTCTCTCTCTCGGCTCTGCTCTCCTCTGTGATTGTTTCATTCTCAGGGAGTCCCTTCTCTTCTGGTTGTAAAGATGATCTCCAGCAGTTCCAGGCTTCCAACCAGCCAACCGACCCAAAAAGGTGGAAAGAGAACACCTTTTTCCCAACAGTTTCAGCAAAAGGCCCATGACTAAATCTCACTGGTCTGGTGTGGATCATTTGACCCGATTCCTATGGTTAGGGTGATAGAATTCCCGAGCACATGTCCACACCCGGACTTCGAGAGGGTCAGCCCCACTAAAATACAGGTGATGGGTGGATAGTGACTAACCCCAAAAGGAGTGCTGGTCCCTGGGCATTTAAAAGTAACAGATGCCTACCACAGTGAGTGTGTGAGAACGGCGAAGCCCGTGGCATGAGCAGGGCCATGTGAACAGTTGCACAGATTGCGCACTGCACATCTTGAGGGGGCTCCATTGACATTCTCTGTCATCGTAAATAACTACATTTCTCAGAACAAACTTCCAACTTCCAACGCTAGGTGTGTTATAATCGAAAAACATGGCCACAGTAATTTGTAATTCTTATCATCAAGAGACAGAATCTGTTTCCTTGGCCCTCCAATCTGGGCTGGTCTTGTGACCTGTTTTGACCCATAGAATGTAGCAGAAGTGATCCTGCAAGTTTTGAGGTTAGGCCTTAGGAAGCTGGGTTTCCACCTTCCCCCTCTTGGAATTCTGCCTGAGACCAGTGTATAAGGAAATGAGCAGCCTCTGGAAGAAGCGGGTCATGTGAGGGAGAGCCAATGTACCCAAATGTCAGGCTCCAGACTAGAGGACCTGAGGAGGGGAGAAAAGTGTGCTGCATCCATCCAGTTAAGCTGGAAACCAGTTTCCAGAACATTCTCCCCATGCGGTTCTGGGTTAGAATTTGCCAGAAGAGGAACATGCATGAGGTTTAGAGGGTGGAAACAAAGCAGTGCATGAGACTCTGTGAAGGTCGGCATGGTCCGATGACATGACGGTGTGCCCTGGGATGACTTCCCCCCATATCTGTTTATGAGTCTGCTTTTTGGGGATCTGAGTCTAAGACAGGCTTCTCGGGAGACCCTGAGCTCCCCTGTGCTGAGTGCACAGGGAGCCCAGTGACAGAGCTCAGAGCAGAAGGAGGGAAACCTTTCCTTTCTTCATTCAACAGTCAGCGAGTCCTTGCTTATGTCAGTGCTGGGGACAGAAAGAACCTAGAATGTGGGGTCACCCGAGCTGGTGCTAATCCTCACCCAGAGATATGGGCAAGTCATTCAACATCTCAGAGCTTCATTTAATCCTCACAGAGGTCCCATGAGCAGGAAATGTCATGGTTCCATTTTTCAGATGAGGGAATGGAGGCAACAGAGAGGTCGAGTGACTACCCCAAAGCCACAGAGCTAGTCAATGGCAGAGCCAGGATTCCTACCCAGAGATGAACTCCAGATCCTATGTCCTTAGCCACTTCCTTAAAAGTTCTGGAGATTGAGCTAAGGAAAGTCCCAGAATTTAGGACTTGCTCCCAGTAAATGGTATGAATTTTTCCATAATACTTGGGAGAATGATCTCATTACTTTACTTTTCTAAGTCTGATGAAACTGGGATCTGATCCTCCTTGCAGGGGGGGCAGGCATTTGCCACTCAGAAGCCTGCCTCCCTAGAGACACCCCGCCACTGGCACCACAAGCCTCTGCCAGACAGCCCAGTCTCCACCCCCTATAATGTAGACACCCACTCTGAGTGTAGCAAACTCCCCTTCTTTCTAGCCGCACCCCAGGTGTTCAGGGCTGAACTGTGCACATAACCAAGGCTGGACACAGTGATAGCTTCAGTAATAGGCACAGGACCCAAGCTAAGCCAATGAGACTCAACTCCCAAGACTGCCTAGAAGTTTTAAAGAGGAAATCTCTGCTGGGCCAGTGAGATAAAAGCCTGGGGCTGAGGGCACCATCTTTGCCTGCAGGTGGAAAGAGCCCATCTGAGAATGAAGACAACACAGAGGAAACCAGGGCCACGAGGTGGAGACAGATGCCTGACAACACTGCCTAAGTGCCTGGATTCAGCCATTCCTGAAGCTATCCCACCCCCAACTTTCCAAGGACGCGAAACAATGGGTTCTGTTTTGGCAGAAGCTAATCTCAGTGGGATTCTGTTCTTTGCGGCTGGATGAATCCTGACTAAGGTAGAAGGCTTTGTACTAATAAATCAAGGCTTGTTGATTTCTCTACTGGCCCAAGGCAAAGGCAGCCCTTCAGAACACAAAAACATAGTTGCTCTTTGAAGGAGATTGGAGGGAGGGGGAAATACCTCTCATTCTTTGGTGATGAATCAACAGCCAAACTAAGACTTGGTTCATTTCTCAAGCAGGTTATTTTGCCTAACAACTATTACTCACTCATCCTAGCCCCAACCAGCCCTGAGGTTGGTGTGCCCCAGAGAAGCTGCTACACTCAGAGCCACCCCAGATTTTCCACGTTCCTGGGAAAATAATATCTATGCCATTGCTTCTTTCTCCTCCAGCTCAGAATCCTGGGAACTAACTGGGTTTTCTAAAGTCCCAGGAAAACACTTTATGGAATGTCCAGCCAAATCAACACCCAACAAAGCTTGCAATGCACTAGGGGTATCTGGGAATGGATGGAAATCCACATCACACTAGGAAGTGTCCAAAGAAGTCGGTCTTGCCCCTTCTTCTGAGTGGTGGGCTAGCACAGGACCTTAGAAGCAAAGGGGGTTGGGGGGAGGTCAGCAGGGGGCAGACGAGGAATGGCTTCAAAGGCTGAGTGAGCCAAGAAAGTGAGACTCTTTCTGGAAGGACGGAGACCATACGGGAAGATTCTAGGCTGGGGAAATCAGACATGACCTCATCTTAGTTAGATTAGGTGCCCTAGAAACAGAGCCTGAGATGGGGATTTGCGTGCATGCGGCTTTTTGAGGGGGAGGTTCTCAGGAGGAGGGGAATGTCATTCCCTTGGGGCTGCAGCGGGTGGGGGAGGCAGCTGAGCTGTTGGCCCCCTCTGCTCAGGGCAGCTAGCACACAGCAGTCTGGTAAACAGGATCTGGGCAGCTCCTTCCTTCCTTGGTGGGGCCACATAACTGCTTCCAGGGAAGGGACTCCCTGGGGGGCTGCTGCTGGGATGGGAGGGATTCGCCAGGGACAGTGGAACACTGTGGTTGAGCACCCTGGGTTTGAATCCTGACTCTGGGGCCACAGTGGTGTACGGATTGCAGGAGGCCGTGCAGATAAAACACAATCAGGTGTTAGATGCTCCTCTGTCCAGATCCCAGTGTGCAGCAGGTGCCCCAAAAGTCTCACCTTTGCACACATCTCTCGGTGTCCCAGGCCTGGGGAGCTGGGGTGCAAGTTTTGGAATCAGTCACTGTGTGTGTGTGGGGGGGGGGGTCTTCCTGGGCCCTCCCCAGCTCCTGAAGACACTGACTGACCTTCCTTATGCCAGGTTTTACCAGAGCCTAGTTTTAAGGGCATCTAAACCTCTCTGTGTTGGGGGTCCTGGTTCCTCACTCCCCTTCCCACTCATGGTCCCTCCGGATGGAAAAGCATGGGCATGAGAATCAGGTCTGGACCATAAACCAGGGGGTTCTAACAGAAGGAACTCAGTAAGAGATGTGGGAAGTCTGGCCTTGGCCTTGAACCAGAATTACTTCAATGATCCTTAAGGCCCTGAGGATAAGTCCAACCCCTCACAGTCCAGGCCCTTGGGGAAGACCTCTTGGGCCTCATAGCTCACCATGACCCCTGTCCTGTGCCCTGGCTGCTCGGAATACTGATGAGTCCCTATTCCACATACTCCTGCCCCTGGGCCTTTGCACCTGCTGGTTTTGCTGCCTGGGATGCCTTTCCCTACCTACTCCTGGCCTACTTGTCCTCTGTTCTGGCCTCAGGCTACCCCGGATTCCAGGAAGCCTTTCCTGACCCCAGGGCCTCCTTCCTGTTCCCCACCCACCTCCCTGTCTTGTGCTTATGACTCTACTTGCTCACTCACCTCCCCAATAAGACGGAGCACCCTGAGGATAGCCCCCCAGCTCGACTGCCTTCCTGTCAGCAGTGCCAGAGCAATGCAGATGCTCAGGAAACAGGTGTGGCATAAATGAACGAAAGCGGGTGAGTGGGGTGGGCAGCCCCTCTGCCAGCAGCTAACCAGGCACCACCACTAAGTGGACCATGATTGTGCCAATTACCACACTAAGCCAGCGACACTGTCCTCCAAGCTGACGTGGACCACGGTTTGTGACGGCCACACACAGCAAGATACGTTTATTTATCACATACACTCTCCCCATCAAATTAAAGTTTCCCATTACCCTTGATGGATGGATGACAGGGGCCACGCGAGGGTAACCGTCACTGTGAGGTCAGCAACCCCTGCTCTTCCCTATGGACCTGGCGCAGCTAAGCAGTGTCTACAGAAGTTTTGTGATGATTGTCCCTGTTTTACATGGGTGGAAACTGAGGCTTAACATGGTGAAAGTCACCCGCCCGTAGAGGGTGGTAGAATAAAGAGGAGGAGTGGAACTGCAGAATGACAAGGAAGTTGGGGGTGGAACAGCTTCAGGAATGGCTGAATCCAGGCACTCTGGCAGAGCTTTTGGGGATCTGTCTCCACCTCTTGGCCCTGCTCCCCTGTGGGCTGCCTTCATTCTCAGGTGGGCTCTCTCCACCTGCTGACAAAGACAGTGCCCCACCGCCCCAATATCAGGTGGCTCCAGGCTAAGTGCATCGCAGAGCAGACAGTGGGGGTGGCTGAGTGGATTCTCAGGGCTGCCACAACAAAGTGCCACACTGGGTGCCCCGAAACAACAGAGACTTCCCCTTTCGCCGTGCTGGAGGCCAGAAGTTTGAAATCAAGGTGTCAGGAGGGTCGTGCTCCTTCTGGGGACCTGCCTCTCCCAGTGTCCAGGGGATCCTTGGCTGGGGGCTGCACCCCTCCATCCAGCCAGTCTTCACGAGTATCTCTGCCTCTGTTGCAAATCCTCCCTTCCACCTCTTACAGACACTGGTCCCTGGGTCTAGGGCCCACCCTAAATCCAGACTGATCTCACTTCCAGATCCTAAACTTGATGACTTCTGCAGAGACCCTGCTTCCAGATAAGGTCACATTCACAGGCCCCCGGGGGTCATATCTTTGTGGGGGGAGGGGTCACTATCAACCAAAAGCAGGTGCAGTGAGAAAGCAAGGGGAAGCTGAGAAAGGTGCGGAGTGGGCGGCGGCGTGGGGGAGGCATGGGAGCTGCGCAGGGACAGAGGGTCACCAGGCTTCACTCCCTGCTAGAAAGCCGTCTACAGAGGAGGAAGCAACCCAGGGAGGCCGTGAAGCTCCCGAAGGAAGGCCCAAGCTCAGGCCAGACAACCGCGTCTCACTCTATGACCCAGAGTGTCTTACGCCACCTCCCCTTGTGGCCCGAGGGCCCTCCGGCCCGGAGTCCGGGCACGTGGGTCCCTTGGCTGGCCTGTCCTGGAAGAGGCCCCCACAGAGCCAGATGGATGTGGCTGCGGGCAGGCCTGGGTGAGATGTCACCCAGACCCTGCTTTGGGTTCTGCAAACATCACCAGCCCGGGTCCCTTGGAGGACAGGGTCCGGCCCCGGCAAGTGACCAGGCTGCGCCCTTCACCCGCCCCCTCACCCTCAAAAAGCACATGCTTAGAATTCCACAAGATTCCCACAGCAGAGGAAACAAAAGCCAGCCAGGGGCCTGGGGGGTGTGGGAGGGCCTGGGAGTGGGGGCCGGGGAGATGTCCTGGGGCTGCCTTTCCCTAAGACTTGCTCTTAGAGAGAAAGGGTGGCCTGTCCAGCCCCACTTGGAGCCCCCACTCAGGGCCTGGGGAGGGAGGGAGGGAGGCCTCTGTGCCCCAGCCCACACACATGTGAGCCACAGAGCCACCCACACGCAGGTCTGACCACGCACGCAGGTGTACCCATGACCCTGTGGGTACATCTTGCTGGGATGGAACACGGGTGGACACATTCCCCAAGGGGTGCCTATCCACGGGGAGCCTGGGTTCAGATCCCACGTCTGGAATCTCAGAGGAGTCACTCAACCTCTCTGGGCCTCAGTTCCCTCTTCTGAAAACTGAGATAGTAGTACCCACCCCAAAGGGCTGTGGAGAGGGGCAACTGAGTCAGTACATGTAAGCACTGGAAAGCCTGGTACACAGTAGGCGCCATGTAAGTGCTACGGTGATTAGCATAAACCACAGGTATGTGTGAGGCTACCTGTGAATACACAGAGACACGCAAAGGGGATACATGTAATCCCAAAGACTTCATGCAAATACACACACGGACACGCGCACACACACATGCACACTCATACACACAGATGTGTTCAGAATAGGACAATGCATGCCCAGATGCCACAAGCGTGCACACAGTCCCTCCAGCCAGCCCCCATCTGGGTCATTCCCTTTTCGGGGCTTCCCTTCCCCCTCCTCCTCCTCCCCTGGCCAGCTGGGTCCAGGACACATCCGGGTGCCGCTGCGGGGGCACGGAGCCTTCCCCGTCCTAGTGCGCCTGTGTCATCTCTCCAGTTGCAACACGCCGTCCCACGCACGGTGGTTGCTGTCTGTCTGACCACAGACACCCCACCACCCCCCTGTGCTGTCCTTCCCCCTCCCTGGGGCATCGCCTGGGGCCTGACACTGGGTCCCAAAGTAAGAAATGAGGCTGAGCCGGAAAAGAGAACACAAACCCAAACTACAGCAGCTCCTCGTGCCTCCCTCCTTGGATCAGGGATCAGCGTCCCCAGCGGGACCCCTGCCCCTCGGAGTCCCACCCCTGACCCTCTGGACTGAAAGCTTTTGTGTGGGGGACAACAAAGGGCGTTTCTGATGCAGGACTCAGGGTTTTCATTCCTTCAAGGCCTGCATTGTGGGCTGGCCTAGGGCATCTCCACTCTGGGGCAAAAGCGGATTCTGGGCAACATAAAGCCTCGGGTGTTTATGGGGGAGAGAGGGGAGAAGAGAGAGCCAGACGGTGGAGACTTGCAGGCCGGGCTCCCTCTCCTCCCTGAGCCTCATTCTGCTCATCTGCGTCCGGGGCAAGAAGCACACCATCGGGTGGCCCAGAACTTGCCATTCCCACACTTGAAGAAACTCCCCCTTTATGGGTCTCCTGTGGGCCCGAGCCTTGCTCCCCGCTGGGAAGACTCCAGGTTCCTGGCAGCTAGGACACGGGCATGTAACCCAAGCTGGGGTATCAGGTCCACAGGTGCCAGACAGAGAGGGCAGGAACAGGGGCAGGAACACCCCCCTTCGGAAGCCAGACCTGCAGCCCCGGGGCCGCAACTTCACCTCAAAGGCTCCTGGCATGAACGCAGTTTCTAGACCAAACTCTGACATGGCACTTCCTGTCTACCAGGGTTCCCAGCACTTATGTACATTAACTCAGTTGACCCTCTCAACAACCCTCTGAGATGTGCCCTACGATCTCCATCTTCAGAAGAGGAGACGAGGCACAGAGAGGTTGAGCGACTCGCCCAAGGGTGCAGAGAGGGGCTGTGTGCCCCAGCTGGCCAGCATCCCTCTGTCAGCCTAGACCACAGTCTCCAGAGCTCCCAGCCCCCTCTGGGAATTTCCTGGAAGATAAGAGTGTCTTTTGTTCTCATGAGGGGGCTCTCGGTGGGCCCCCGGATGGGGAATGCTCTCCCAAAAGACCAAGCGATGATTAGAAGGAATTTTCAGCCCCATCCTTGGCCCACAGGGAGGGGAGAGGGGCTGGAGACTGAGCTCACCACCCATCATGCCTACAGGATGAAGCTTCTGTAAAAATCCCTCAACCACAGGCTCCGGCAGGCTTCCAAGGTGAACGCATGGCTGTGTGGGGAGGGTGGGGCACCCGGCTGCTCGGGGTGGAAGCTGCTGTGCTCGGGACCCTCCCAGACTTCACCCCATTGTAACCCTCCATCTGGTTGTCCATAAGCCATAGGCTTCCTTTATATCATATCCTTGAGGGTACACTGGTCAACAGGGGTGTCCCTGAGCCATGCCAGCAAACTCTCCAACCTGGGCGGGGTGGGGTATGAGGAGCCTCAGGGGCAGCCAAGTCAGACAGAAGTGGGGACACTCTGGGGACCTGATATTTGTGACTGGTATCTCAAGTGGGGTCCTCTTGTGGGACCGAGCCCTTAAGCTGTTGGGTTAACTCCACGTAGTCAGGGTTGAAACTGAATTAAATTAGGGGATACCTGGTTGGTGTGTGGAGAGCTGAAGAAGTGGCTGGGGGAATCCCCACATATTTATTGTCAGACGTGTTGTGAGTAGAGAAACGCCTTTCTTTTATCCTCAGGGATTAAATAAGATAGAGCACGTGATAATACTCAGTGTTTCTTGGTAGCATTTGCCTTAACATGGTAATGGCGGGATTTATTTGGGTTTCGTGAGATAGAACTGAGTAGGGGTCCTCAAATTCAGAGGCTCTGTGGATTTGGAGAGGGGTAAAATATTACATCTTATTTCGTTAGCCTACAAGTGAAATTTAGTATAGAACTTCAATTCCTAATGTAGCAACACCCACAGGCCTGTGACTCTGCCACCAACAGGAATCACAGGATTTTTATAACCAATGATTGTCACTGTAGTTATACTTAGCTAGCTTCTTTTGTAAGCTGTGTATTTTATTTTGGAGCTATGGGGCACTGAAAAAGATCCTGAATACTCAACTCTAGTTACTGAAATGCATTCCCAAAACAAAGACAAAAGTGCCCAAGTGTTCAAGGAAAGGGTAGGGATGTTAGCAATTTGGAATGCATCAAAGATAGGAAGGCAAGATGAATGGAGAGATGGCAAGATGGAGGGATGGATGGAAGAATGGATGATGGATGGATGGATGGATAGATGGATAGAGAGATGGAAGGTTGGAGGTAGGTGGATAGATGGATGACGGGTAGATGGATGGAGGGAGATGGAGGGATGGAGAAATGGAGAGACCAAAGGATGGATGGATGGATGACTGGATGGAGAGATAGAGGGATTGAGGGTGGACGGATGGATGGATGATGGATGGACAGATGGATGGATGGATGGAGAGATGAATGGATGGGTGGATGATGATGAGTGGAAAGATGGGAGATGGAGGGATGGAGAGATGGAGGGATGGAGAGGCCAAAGGATGGATGGATGGGCAAGTGATAAAACAAATATAACAAAATATAATGAAGGTGAGAGGTACATGGCTGGTCGCTGGACAATTCTTTCAACTTTTCTATATGTTTGAACATTTACACCATAAAATATTGGAGGAAAATATTTTTAAAAGAGAAGAAAGGATGACACTGAGAAAGAAAAGAACATCCAACGTATGGGCAAAGATAGAAGATTCACCTTAAGGATCAGCTTTATCAAGTTCTCGTCAAAATCAGATTACACAAAGAAGGAAAAGAACAAAAGAAGGGCAAGAACCAGACTCAGTGCAGGTCCTGAGTAACTGTAAAATGAAGGGGAAAAAAACCCAGGTTTTCCTATAAGGAAATTTCAATGTCTAGAGCTGTGAACACGGTGGCTTCTGGTGACATGGGGACACTGCGCAGCTGAAACATGGCAGGTCAGAACTGACACGTGCTATAAGACACACACCCGGGTTTGAAGACTTGCTACAAACACGGAAACAAAAAAGGACGGAAAACACCTCAGGGATGTTTTTAAAATATGGATTACATGTTGACACATTACATTTTGGATATACTGGACTCAAATATACTGTTACAATTAATTTCCTCTGCTTCCTTTTCACTTTCCTAAACTCAGGTACGAGAAAATTAAAATGGCACGCGTGGCCTGCATCACTTACATTTCCACTGGGTAACACGGGTCTGCGGGAAGTGCCCACCGTGGAAACCCTCAGTTGACAAAGACACTGAGCATTTCTCCTGCGCTTGCGGAATTGTTCTTTCGCAGGCCAGCCAGATGGAGGCGCCCTGGGAAGGGCATCATTGCTGCCCTCTGCTTACCTTCGAGCTACATGGGGTTTTGGGGTTTGGGGTTTTGGGTTTGTTTGTTTGTTTTTTCATTTTTCTCATGGATGATACCTCTGGGAGATACACTGTCCAGCTAGAGCCCAAGATATTTGGAAACAAAGTAAAATCTTTACATGGGGTCTGGGGGTTTCACCAGGCTGCAGAGCGGGTCCCCGGGATTTGGGGACACATCCCAGTTGGGTTCTCTGCCCTCCTTCCCCTTGAGGGCCATGTGGTTTCTGACCATTTCTGACCGGATGGCTGTGCCACCCAAAGGCGGTCACCATGCCCACATGAGGCACCGTGTGACAGTCTCCTGACCCTTCTGTGTGGGCAGTGGCAGAGCCCCAACAGGGGCAGGAATGAGGATTGGCACTTCTGGTCCCAGCTTCAGATTAAGGAAACCGTGGGAGGAATCCGGCCAACGTGACAGAGACCCTCCTCCCCGCTGCTGGAGCCTGGCATGGAGCTAAGTCAGGGCCCTGCACCCTGATATTTACCCCAAAGGGAGCCTGGGCAGTGGGGATACCTGGGCTCTGGGAAGTGGGGCCCAGGCTGGGGTAGTTGTCACTATTGTCAGCAACTCATCAGGAGGCATTTCCCCGAATGGGGCCCTTTTGCTGCCCCCCTTTTCAGAGTTGAGCCTTTTTCTTCCTTATTAACACATTTTGAGCAGGTTCCAAGAGCTGGTGCCAGATGGACATGACCTCATTTAATCCCTACAGACCCTCCAGGGAGGAGTTGTCATCCCATTCCCTATTTTACTCATAAGGAAACTGAAGCACAGAGAGGTTATGTGACCGGCCCAAGGTCACACAGCTCCAGGCCTGTATTCTTAACAACCACTCCATGCTGCCTCTTGGAAGAAAGGCCAGAAACCCAGGTACAGCAAACAAACCCACCTCCACCCTAATACACAGACTCAAGGAGAACCCCATGCCACTGCGGGCATCACCACCCACCAGTCACCCAGCCAGACTCCCAGGAGGTGCCCCCAGCCTCCCTAATCCTGACAACACCCGGCCCCTTGTTCTAACCCCTCCCCTCACTAACGAGCCACTTGATTTCGCTGTGCCTCAGTTTCCCCACCTTTAGAATGGGGATAATGACAGGCCTATGTCAGAGTCATTACGCGGTTGAAGTGGGTTTTTTAAATTAAAATACACACATACCTACACATATATTAATATCAAGGCTTACTGTGGTCCTTGGCACAGAGTATGCGTTCAGCACTATTTAATAACTCCCTTACTTACTTATTATCTGTATCTGAAGCCCAGCGCAGTGGGTAGGACACCAGAGGCCCCACAGCAAATGTCACAGATCCAGCTGAGTCCCTCCCCAGCACAGGGTTTGGGGATGGCTTTCTCGGGAGCCCAGGGATGAAGCAGGCTGCGTTGGGGGCCCCACTCCCTCCACCTGCCCATAGAGCTCCCTCACCCTCCACTGAGGGCTGACAACACAAACCCCATCCTGCCCCAGGGTCTTTGCATGTGCTGCTCGGCAGCCTGGAATGCTCTTCCTCTAATACCCTGTATAGCCGGCTCCTTCCTATGCTGTATGTTTCAGCCCACAGGCAACCCCTCAGGGAACCCAGCACATGGCTCTCCTCCCAGGTGTTCCCAGCTGGATCCTGCCAGCTTAGCCCAGCACCTGGCAGGTACCCCTGGTAGGTACTCAATGAATGTCAGGGGGACGACCCCGCAAATGCATGAGCCAGTGAATGAACCAAGA
The DNA here is from genome assembly GCF_010015895.1 of Lontra canadensis. NCBI lineage: Eukaryota > Metazoa > Chordata > Mammalia > Carnivora > Mustelidae > Lontra > Lontra canadensis. Next base: position 6,381,153 of record NW_022631085.1, on the reverse strand, counting down.
AACAAATGGGGTCTGGTCGCGATGCTTGTTTTGCAGCCTGGGAAACCGAAGCAGATTTGAGGTGACTTCACAGATCACAGGCATTGTAGGTGACAAAGCCAGAGTCATCTGCATGGCTGAGGTTATTACAAGATGTTCTGTGAGGACAAAGGGACACACACACCAAGCAGACATGGTTCTAGCGGGCTTCCTCTTTGACTTGCCCTCAGCCCCCATGGGACAGGAAGCAGCACCCCAGCTGCTGAGTCACAATCAGGGGGCGAAGTACCTCATTTCCAACCACAGCACCAGGACAGGCGTTCCAAAGACAGCTCTGTCCCCCACCTCGGCTCAGCTAATGGCAAGGCTGCTCAGGGGAAAGATACTGCTGGAGAGGGAGGAAGCAAGCAAGAGGGAGAGAGGAGAGGACTGGTTTGTGGTGCGTTGTGGTCTGGACCAATGTTCGTCCCAGGAGCGGGGGCTGGGCGGCAGGACCACATCACAATTCCAAGAATCACTGGGTGTACCAGGTGCCTACACACTGCTGGGTGCCTCTTAATTCCTCATCGGCACCCCTGCGATGTGCACAGGACTGTTACCACCACTTTACAGGGGTAGAAACAGGGTTCGGAGAGGTTGAGGGCTTTGCCCGCCATCACACAGCTGGCCAGAATTCCTTCGGGGCTGGACCTCCAGAGTCTCACCCACAGTGCTCTGGCTGCTCATAAACCAGCCCAGCTGTGTGCCAAGGGCTTAGACTAGAACACACCACGGCCTTTAGAAGCCACCTGGTCAAGCCGGGCTCTCAGGACGCTCCATCAGCCCACTGAGCCTGCCTCCTCTCCCAGACCCGGTGCTAGAAGCCGGGGTGTTTCTCCCACTCTCCCTGTGGGTCGGAGCCCCTCCTCCTCCTCCTCTTGTCCCTCCTGTCCCAGGTTATTTTCCGGGATCGGGATCAGGACAGCACGGGACAGGTGGGAGGAGGATACCTGACTCCTCTATTCACTGGTACGGTCTCCTGCAGTGGCCCCACCTGACCCCCAAGCCCCTTGGGAGCCCCTTTTAAAGAGGGACTGATGCTGAGAGATGGACAGACAGTCTTGGATGCAGAGGGGGGACCCAGCCAGGGCAGCACACAGGTGGGATGCAGGCGCCCGCGGGGAACAGGGCACATACAGGAACTTAGGTAACTCCAGAGAGCAGAACAGGAATAAAAACGCTCTGATTTTCCACCTGCCAAACACGGCTCCCTGGAGGGCAAGTATGTTGCGTTTAAAGAAATACCAGGAAAACAAGCCTGGCTCAGCCTTCGGGAGCCTCGGAATCTTTTTTCTTTTTTTTAAACAGCTTTATCTGAGTACAATTCACATGCCATGCAACCCACCCCTTAAACGCACACCCGGCCCACATTATCCCGGGTTTTTAGTCTGTTTACAGAGTTGTGCTACCACCGTCGATGTTAGAACATTTTCAGTACCCCCAAAAGAAACCCTGTAGCCGTCACCAGCCTATCCCTTACCCCAGCTCACCGCACCCTCGGCAACCACTACTCCGAATCCCCACCTCTATGCATCTACTTACTGGGGACTCCGTTCGTATAAAGGGAGTCGTGCAATTCGGGTTCTGGTCACGGAGCGGTCGGGGCACCTGGGCAGGTAAGACAGGGTAACGCCCACCCCAGGGCCCTGCCTGCTGGTTCAGATGTCCTGGGGCTATAGGATTCTCCCCTCCCACCTCAAGATGCTGCCCAGGCCAGGAGGGTAGAAGAGCCCAGAATCCCAGGCCTGTCACCAGATTCTAACCTTCTGAGATGATCAGAAAACGGGACCCCTGTGGCACTGGCCTGTGTTCACCAGCTTCCCTGGGCACGGGCAGGTGAGCTAAAAAGCCATCCCTATCCAGGGGGAGTACCTAGTTGTGGTATGATCTGGACAAGAAACCGTCTCTCGCTCTTCTCATCTGTAAAGTGGGATAATCATCAAACCTGCCCTGAGTGCTTGTGAGGATCAGGCGAGTGGACGCGTATAAAACACTCAGCACAAGGCACGGCACATGGCAGAGGTCACACAAATGTTCCTCATCGGTGAGTATTACTGTCGTGGCTGCTACCCCCGGGGGTCGCCTGAGCAGCCCCCCCTGGGGGGGGGCAGGGGAGGAAAGTGACAGTGAGAGCTCGGTGCTCTGGGGAAATGAAGAATCATCAGATGGCCACTTTCTGGAAACTGTGTCCAGGGGCCAGGAAAACCAAGCTGGTAATCGGGTCCCATCTGTTGTCAGATGTCAGATTGTCAGATGTCACCCAACGCTGGTGCCCACGGCATGGTGGTCTTGGAGTCACCAAAGAAAAGGCAATGCAGTCAGTCACACAGGGGACAGAACAACGACCCAGCTTCAGCAGCTCTGGCCTGGGGGGGGCCCTCCTAGCAGCCCCTGGATGGCCAGAGGCCCGCACACCCCCTACTTGTCTAATGGAACGAAGGGCCCTGTCCCCTCCCTGCGGCAGACAGATGTCACAGGGCGGGTGGCAGGGGGCCATGGGCTGCCCACCCACACTGAGTCCACGACAGGGAAAGCCAGCCCACACAAGAGGAGAAGGGGCATTCCGGGCCCAAGTGGGGGTCTGCAGACTGCATGCCCCAGATCAACGCAGCTCAAACCCCACTATCTTCTAGAGCTAAAGGGAAATTCAGAGGGGATCTTGGTCCAGGGTCTCCTAGCAGCAGCCGTATGGACGTCTGGGGGCTGGCCTGGGCACCTGGTCTCTGCCCACCTGGTGTCAGCATCCCCCCCCCACCCCGCACCAGCTGTGACAACCAAAAATGTCTCCAGGGGGCGGGGGGTGGGGTGAAATCGGTTGAGAACCACTGATCGAGACAAACCCTGTCAGACTACAGATGGGAAAACAGAAGCCTAGAGAGGTTAAGGGTTCAGAAGGGCTCCCCTCGTTGGGGTCCCTATGTGGTGCTGATGCCACACAAAAGGCTCTCTACACTTCATCCTGGATCCCAGCCACCACCCTGGGAGGTAGGTAATACCACCTCCCTTTCAGATTTGCAACATTGGAAGCTCAGAGAGGTCAAGCAACTTGCCCCAGGCCACACAGGAGGAAGGCAAACATCAGAGCCAGACATCCCTGACTCCAAGCCAAGCAGCGCCTCTCCCCCACCCCTGTATACCCTTTCTGAGAGCTGAAGGTGAACTTCACGGCGGGAGTATTGGTAAACAGGCAACAAATGCTGGCAAATTCTTCGGTCACATCTGTCGACAAGTCTACTGTCAACAGCAAACATCTGCGTGTCTCTGCTGGGATCCCGTTGGCTCCTTCCCGTCTCTGCAGCCTGTCAGACAAGGGTGGGATGACATGCTTCCAAGCTGGTGGGCCACCCACGGCCCACATTATCCCGGGTCTTGGTGGGTACGCGGCCCTGGACTGCCTGTTGTGATAAAAGCAGCAACCAGAGCTGGAGGCGTACTCAGGACGTACCTGATTCAACACCTGAGTTCTCCAGGTGGGAAACTGAGGCCCAGAGAGGGGGAGCACTTTGCTCCAGGCTGCACAGGGAGGAGGACGAGCTGTGTCCACGGCTCGTTTGCTTTTCCTTAACAGCTTAATTGGGATATCATTCACATGCCCGACGATCCGCCCACTGACGGTGTACAACTCAGGGGCTTTCTGCTGAGTTATACAATTGTCACCACCATCCACACTACAACATCTCCATAGCCCTGCCCCCCAAATCCATACTCATTAGCAACTGCCCCCCCATTCCGGTTTTCCCCCAACTTCCCCTACCCCCTGCAACTACTGGCTCATTTCTGCCTGGATGGAAATGCCTATTCTGAACATTTCCTATAAACGGAATCATACAAGCCACGATCTTTAAGGACCAGCTTCTTTAAAGACTTTTTTTTTTTTTTTTTTTTTTTTTTACTTGTCAGGGAGAGAGAGAGACGTAGGCAGAGGGAGAAGCAGGCTCTCTGCTAAGCAGGGAGCCCAATGCAGGACTTGATCCCAGGACCCTGGGATTGCAACCTGAGCCGAAGGCAGACGCTTAACAGACTGAGCCACCCAGGCTCATGGGACCAGATTCTCTTTCACTTAGCACCATGATCTCAAAATTCACCTGTGTTAGAGCAGGTATAAGTGCTTCATTCCTCTGAAAGACTGAGTAATACTCCATTGTGTGCCTAGACCACACTGTATCCATTCATCTGGTGATGGACATTGCTGTGGTTGCCATTTGGGTGTTTTCTTATGAATTCCCGTTGATTGCCAGCTTCCCATGTGCCAGCCTGAGCACTTGCCTTGCAGACAGATCCCACAGCGCTAGAGGAGGCAAAATGGCTCCCATCTCACAGTCAGGGAAACTGAGGCTCAAGGATGCAAATCAGAACTACTCCCAGAGGACCCAACCTGGCCGCCTGGGGACTGATACAGAACGCGTGATTTGGTTTGGCCTGGGAAGGATTCCTCAGTTGTCTGAATTAGCTGCCCACATTGGAAACTTGGAAGTTTTTGTGTTAAAAAACAAACAAACCAACAAAAAACGTTCTAGCTTCTTTGGAAGAAAATAAACAAATAATAGGAATCACAAGATCGGGCCACACAGACACACTGCCTTTCCCCTTCTAGGAGGTTGGGGACAGCTGCTGAAGGCTGATGCCATCCCCTCAGGACAAAACTGTGTTCTCTCCTACTCCTCAGCCCACCTGGTTAGATGGGACTAATCAATGCGGCTCACCCAAGACCATCCTGGTCCCAGTTATAAACCGAAGGCCTCGTGCCCAGGAAATCCCCTCCATCCCAGACATACCGGGACAGTCGGTCACACTGCTGTCTCTGAAGCCTCATCATCTGACGTTCCTGTCACCCAGCTCTGCCCCCCCACCCCCGCCAGCACCCTGCCCTACAGAACCTCACCCCTTCCTCTGTCAGGTGGCTGTTGTTCTCAGCCGTGATCTCTCACCATCTCTCCTTCTGCCCACATCCTCCAGGGCTGACGCCAAGCCCTACCATCCTCAGCAAGATGAGAAAAATGAAGTCTGAATTCTTCTCTAACCTGGACTCTCCCCGTCGATTCATCCTTTCTCGGGAGACAGGAGGCCGTCCTGCTGGTGCAAACGTCCTTCCTTTTCTGAAACCGTGGGAGGGGGGTAAATGGCTTGGTGAGGCTTTTAACGGGTTCGTTAGCAAAAATAAGACATTAGCAGTCTCCCAGCCACCCTCAAAAAATTTTCTTAATAACCTTTAAATTTTAATAGACTCGAGACTTGGAGACTGTGAGTACGGTTCAGAAAGTTACACACTCACACCCACTTCTATTATTCCGTGGGACACAGGTCATGAACCAACACTGACTCACTCTTATAAACTATATACAGTCTGTGCTTTACTGGGATTTCCTTAGTTTTTCCTAATATCCTTTTGCTGCTCCAAGATCCCAGCCGGGACATCATGTCACATGTAATTGTCACGTGTCCTTGGGCTCCTCTGAGCTGGGACAGTTTCTCAGACTTTCCCTGTTTTGATCACCTTGACAGTTTTTTTTTTTTTTTTAAGATTTTAATTTATTTGACAGACAGAGATCACAAGTAGGCAGAGAGGCAGGCAGAGAGAGAGGAGGAAGCAGGCTCCCCACTGAGCAGAGAGTCCGATGTGGGGCTGGATCCCAGGACCCTGGGATCATGACCTGAGCCGAAGGCAGAGGCTTAACCCACTGAGCCATCCAAATGCCCCAAAACCTTGACAGTTTTGAGAAGTATTCGTCATGCAGTTGCAGAATGTCCCTCAATTGGGATTTGTCTGGTGTTGTCCTCATGATCAGAGTGCAGTTGTGCATTTGCGGAGAAAGACCACTGAGAAGGAAGATCATTTTGTCACAGTGCATGTGACGATGGGTATATGTCTTCAAGATGACCTTGGTATTGGCCTTCACACTGAGCTGATCGAGGCACATTACTTGGAAATTTACAGAGGAGACTTAGCCCTCTCCCAATTAAAAAAAAAGTAATGGTCAGCAAAGCCCTGAGGCTCATCTCCATCATCCCCCTCCCCCTCCGTCTGCTCCTAGGCCCTCCAGGTCTCCCTTGTAAAATGGGGTAAGAACTGACTCCCCAGGCCGTGCAGTCTTGCCTGCCTCCCCTCCCTGCAACCGCCGCCTGTGACAGCAGCGCTCTCTTCTGGTCGGGTGCCTCTTGACACCCTCGTGATTCATCCCTTGCTCTCTTCCTCCCCCTGCAGGCCATTCCGGGAAGGGCAGCTCGGGTTGAAAGTCCCCAAGCGGAAGACCAGAACCAAGTTTCAAGATTTGGGCACTCCTGGGTTTGGATCTGGGCTCTTCCACCTACTAATGGAACCGTAAGTATGCCCCTGACCCTATCAAAAATTAACCCAATGCTCTGTCCTTTGTAAAATGCAATATAACATTTTTTATATTTTTATTTGTGGTTGAGTTATAAAACCCTTACTGAAAAAAGCAAAGGCCCACATCTTAAGTCACAGTTCAACGAGCCTGCACAAAGAAAACACACTCGTGAGCTACACGGGATGAAAACTGAAACACTGCCGGCATCCCAGAAAATCCCACCGTTCTCTCTCTCTGTGTGTCAAATAAATAAATAAAATCTTAAAAACAAAAACAAAACAAAACAAAAAAACCTCAAGAGATGAGCTGCAGGACACCTCGCCCTTTAGGTGCCACCTGGTATCTAAATCATGATGATCCCCAATCACTGTTCTCTTCTTTGTCCTCCCCAAGTGTAGCCTCCAGCCCAAATTCCAACACCGCATCCCAAGTATATAAAAATTAATTATATATTAATTAATTTATATAAATATTAATGCCCTCCTCTTGGCTGTGATGTAATGTGCACTGCAAACCACGGGTCATGTAGGAAGGCACCCTATGTATGGCTCTGGGATCCTTTCCTCTTCCACACTGCCCACTCCTGGTCAGTGGCAGTGTCCTTTCCTCGCAGCTGTACTTGTAGTCCATGCTGAGTGTGGTAGAATGACCAGCTAAATGACCGGTGACCAGAACATCTGGGCCTCTCTCTGCTAACATCTGCCCAGGAAATTACTGCCCCTGAGGCTTGTCCATTGTACATCCTCTATACAGTCATTTCCTTCCACCCACCCCTGGGTCCCTCCCCGGGGAAGCCGCTCTCTTGAATTAGTGCCTCGTCCTCCAAATGGCCCATGTCTCCTCTCCAGTCTACCCTCCAAACTGCAGCCAGGGTTCCGTTTCTAGAACACAGATCTCATGAGACACTCCCCCGCTTGCAACACTCCATGGCTCCCTAGCACCTTCAGGATCAAGTCACACCCTCCCCAGCATTCAAAATAGTCTTACATCTGTTGGAATGGCTATTATAAAAAGGAGGGGGGGCAGAGATCACAAGCGGCGGCGAGGATGTGGAGAAAAGGGGACCCTCGTGCACTGCTGGTGGGAATGCAAGCTGGTGCACCACTGTTAAGGACAATACTATGGAAGTTTCTCAAAAAATTAAAAATAGAACTACCCCATGATCCAGCCATCCCACTTCTGGGTATTTATCTGAAGGAAATAAAATCACTACCTGGAAAAGATATCTGCAGCCCCATGTCCACTGCAGCATTATTCCAACAGCCGAGACATGGAAGCAACCTAAGTGTCCATCAGCAGAGGAATGGATAAAGAAAATGTGAGCTATATATATAGATATAATACCGTCCCACTATAAAGAAAGAAAGAAACCCTGCCATTGGTGACCACATGGAGGGACCTCGAGGGCATGGCCTTCAGGGAGATAAGTCAGAGAGCAAGACAAACACTGTGTGATCTTGCTTATATGTGGAATCTAAAAATGCTGAGCCCGTAGATAGATACAGAGGACAGGCTGGTGGTGGCCAGAAGCCAGGGCGGGGGTAGGGAGTGCGGTGGGTGAAGGTGGTCAACAGGAACAAGCTTCCAGTTCTAAGACAAGTCAGTCCCAGGGATGTGATGTACTGTGCGGTGATGCTAGTTAACAATGCCGTGTTGTATATTTTGAAGCTGCTAAGAGAATAGATCTCGAGAGTTCTCATCTCGAGGCTCCCAGGTGGCTCAGGCGGGTAAGTGTCTGACTCTTGATTTCAGCTCAGGTCTCGACTGCAGGGTTATGGGATCGAGCCCCGCTCTGGTACATGCTGAATGTGGATTCTCTCTCTTACTCTCAAAATAGAAGGAGAAGAAGACGACGACGATGACAAAGAGCTCTCATGTCAAGAAAAAGAAATGGTAACTAGGTGGGTGGTAGTAGACATTAACTAGATTCCCTGTAGTGATCATTTTACAATCTATGTCTTTATCAATCATTATGTCATAGACCTGTCCTCTCACCCTGTGTGATGCTTGTGTCTGGGCCTTTGTACATGCTGCCTCTGCTTCCTGGAAGACCTCACCTTTACCTCCACCCACTACGTGCCTTTCGGGACGCAGCTCAAATGTCCCCACTGCTGAAAAGACCTCTCCTTCCCACTCCCACAGACCTCTCCTGTGCTGCCCAGAGAAGAGTGGGTTCCTCCTTCAACTTGTCCTTCAAGTCTTTGCCCAGGCTCCACCTCCTCCAGGAAGCCATTCCTGACTACCCCTACACCCCCAGAGTCCTTCCTTCAGTCTTCAGCACTTGGCATGCTGGGCTAGGATACACTGATTGCTTTTGGTCTGTCTGCTTTTGGGGGCTGTGAGCTCTGAGAGGTCAGGGACTGTGTCTGAGGACCCAAGTGTCTCCCCCCACCCAGCCAGGGCCCGGCAGAGAGGAAGAAAGCCAGTTGGGGGTTAGTAGATGGACAGATGAATGAGTGAACAAATGAAGGATGGATGAATCAGTATGGCTAAGCGAGCCGGAGCTGACCGGCACAGGAAGGAGTGCCGAGTGCCATTTCCAGGGGGCTCTTGGCCTTATGGGACGTGGAAAGGGCTTTGCTCTGACAACACAGCTTGGCCTCTTTCCTGCAGTCCAAGCCTTGGTTTCTCCATATGCAAGCTTGGGATGACAGTGATCCGTTTCTCAGCTGGTTGTGAGGATTGAGGGGGTCACATTGTTGTTGGTTCTACCTGCCAAGTTCTCACAGCCTGGCCCCCGACTGCCTGATGTTGGAGCTCATGGGCTGTTTAAAGTCGCCCCCATGATGGGATATGAGGAAGGAGTGTCTGGGACACACCATGCCTGGGGTCATCCAGCTGGGAGACCCGTGCTCTCCGTCTCCAATCCCCTGCCACCACGGCAGGCACCAGGCTGCTCCTCTAGACCAGCACCAGGAAGCCTTGTCCTGGATCTGGGCTTTAGCCTGCCACAGGCCCTTGGACTCCGCAGCCCCTCCTGCATCCCTACTCCACCAGTGTCCTCCACCAGTGTCAGCCCGCTGTCGGTGGGGACAGCCACTTCCTCCACCAGCCAGCCCCGCACCCATCACAGCAGCCCTAAGACTGAGCTCAGCTGCAGCCATCGGGCCCCTGGCACCCCCTCCTGGGGTTCCCGTCAGCCTCTCCACTTCATCCCAGCCCTGAACCCAGAGCCCCCTGACAGCAGCTGGGCGGGGCAGGCCCAAGGAGCAAAGGAGACCCCCACACAGCCCAATGTTCCTAGGCAGCCCCTCCCTGCCACAGACACGCTGACAGAGCCCTTCTGCAGACATGGCTTCGAGGGGGCCCCCCAGCCACCCAGGAAATGGGAACTCTGAGCCCTGTTTTCATAGCAATGGCAGCTGACATCTACTGAGCCCTTACTATGTGTCAGCCCCCTGCCTCCACTGATTTAATCTGAAAAAACAAAACAAAACAAAATCCCCATGAGGCTGGTTCTGTTCTCCCACCTTCGAAGTGGGAAGCCTGAGGGTCTGGGAGATGCTGTGACTTGCCTCCCACTGGGAAGTGTCAGAGCCAGGATTCACACCCACCCTGGAGCCCACGCCCTGTCCACCTGACATGGGAGTGGGGGGGGTGCGTGGAGGGAGGGAGGGGAACAAGACCTGAGGCTTGGAGGGATTCCAGCTCTGAGAGATGCTCCTGATGTCAGAGGGAGTGTGCTGAGCAGGGGAGGCGGCGGGAGCAAAGGCGTGGAGGTGGGAGTCAATGTCAATGTCTCTCTCTCACAGAGGGCATCTGAGGGACTGAAAGGCACCCAGACACGCACACACACATAGGCATGTGTGCACACACAGTCACACTAACCCGTGCATGGATCCCATGGACAGGTCTCATACTGTGTGTGTGCGTGTGTCTGTGTGTGTGCATGCTGTCAGGAAAAAACGATGAGATATTTTGAAACAGGCGAGACAGATGGCTGGGGGCCTTGCTTAGTGCTTGGTTATCTTGGCCTCATCTTCAAGCTGTGCTGACAACTCAGTTAAGTTGTAGCGAACGGATTGTTATGCAAATGATCCTCAGCCACAGAAACACAAATAAATTGTATCCGGCACAGATACACTTGCTTATCACCCTGTGGCTATCGACCAGCTTTGCACCTGCTTGTACATTCCCGCCAGCACTCCTGATTGAGGACACACGTGTGTGATTTTTAATGCTCCTTTAAGTTGGCTGCTACAGCTTATTAGTTCCCCCATTAACGGATGAGTTAGACAGAATCTCAAGGATTCTATGTTTGCATGAGACTCATGAGTTTATAAACCTCTGTCACTGGGCTGCAAGTCCCCCGCCATCCTGCCCGTCGCCACCTCTGACTGCACACGGCAGCCCCCTCGGGCAGGGATGCCCATGAGACATTGGTCAGTGCTTTCCACCTGCCCAGCTCTGGACTGAGCCATTTAAGTGTCTGTGCTTGTGACATCCAACGCTCCTGGGAGGGAGGTGTTCTCCTTACCCCCACCTGGCAGATGGGGAGACTGAGGCTCAGAGAGGGTGAGAACGTCAGCTCGGCAGGAAGTGGCAAGGTCGGCCTTTGAAGCTCAGCAGCATGACTCCTGCACGTGCTGCACGTGCGGTTTCCTCCACAGCCTACAAGTAACAGGGGTAGTGGGGACCTCCCGCCTGACCTAACTCAGGCAGAAAGCAGTCTGGTTGTGAAGGATCCCGTGTGCTTGGGGTGATTTTCTGTCAACCTCTGGGACCTGGCACCTGTGACCTTTATGGGTGCGAGTGAGGAGCGCACTGCAGTGCCGGCAGGGGACCACCTCCTGCTTTCCAGCCCGACTTCCCCTCAGACTTGGTCCCACAGTACGGGCCAGCATATCCCACTTGCTCCCCAGAGAAGGTGGGAACCAGGGCTCCCGAGAGTCAAGCCCCAGCACTGGCACGGAGAACATGGAACATGATCAGTCCCCGAGTACTCACTGCCATCGCCAGCCCCATCTAGGACCATCGTCCTCACTCCCCGGAAGCACGTCCTGCCTCACCCCCACCGGACAAAGGAGAGGACTGAGGCTCAGAGAGGTTAAGTAACTTAGGGATGGTCACAGGGCAGAGCTGGAATGAGAACTCAGGCCAGAGGGACTCCTAGCGCTGGGACAGATTCAGGCTGCCTTCCCAACGCCCACAGGGTCACTCTTATCCCAGCCAGAGCCCAGAGGGGACTGTGAGCAGTCAGCAGGGGTGGACATGGGTCCCTTGGTCTCTACCTGTTTCCTGCCTGGGGATATAGGCAGTCCTTCCCCCCGCACCCCTCCTAGAGGAGGGGGTGGGGAGGGAGGGGCCAAGGGAGATGATTGGAGAGAGTCCTCATCAGGCTCTAGGCCCAGCATGGAGCCCTGGGCTCAAGGGCCCAAGGGCTCAATCTCAGGACCTTGAGATCATGACCTGAGCTGAAATAAAGAGCTGGATGCTTAACTGACACCCCCCCAGGCGTCCCTAGGCAGTCCTTTCATGGGGAGCTGGCAGTGGGCGTGCCAGGCAGGCCAGACCCACCGCTGCGCCTTCTCCAAGAACAGTGTGGGGTCAGCATGACTTCCCGGTCAGCTGCAACCAGAGCACTGCTGCTGGAGGGGTGCCCCTCCACACTCAGCCTCTATCCCCCCAGCACCGTGACCGTGCTCCCTCCGCAAGGTTAGCTCATGGGCTAAACTGCAGTAGAAGGTTAGAAAGAGCTGCCCCCCTGGTGCTTCCTGTCTCAGCAAGTGGTACCTCCACCCACATGTGTGCACGAGCCAGAACGCGAGGAGTCCTCCTTACCGCCTCCCTCTGCTCCCCTCCCCCACTGTATCCAAACCCTCACAGTGGCAGACTGCCGGCTGTGCCCCAACTTCCACCTGCCCTTTTCCCACAGCGATAGACCCTCCACTGTCTAGCTAGGCAAGGCCACTCCAAATTAAGACTACATCTCCCAGCCTCCCTTTTTGCTAGGTGTGGCCAAGTAATTAAATTCTGGCAAATGGGGGGCGTCTGGGTTGCTCAGTTGGTTAAGCATCTGACTTTCTTTTTTTTTTTTTTAAGATTTTATTTATTTATTTTTGCGAAAGAGAGAGCAAGCAAGCACAAGCTGGGGAGGGAGGGACAGAGGGAGAAGCAGACTTCCTGTTGAGCAGGGAGCCCAATGCAGGACTCGATTCTAGGACCCTGGGATCATGACCTGAGCTGAAGGCAGACGATTAACCGACTGAGCCACCCATGAACTCCCAGCATCTGATTCATGATCTCGGTCTTGTGGGATCCACATTGGGGTCTGTGCTGGGTGTGGAGCCTCCCTGGGATTCTCTCTCTCTCTCCCTCTGCCTTCCTCTCTCTCATACTCTATCTCAAAAAAAAAAAAAAAAACTGGCAAATACGATGTGAGCAAAAGTGAGGTGTATAAATTCCCAGTTCTGCCCTTACAGGAAAGGGTATGTCCTCCTCCTTCACTCCCTTCCCTTCTCCTTTCTCTCTCCAGTAGTTGTAGTTCAGGACACAGTGTGATCTACTTAGACTATAGGAACAAGGACAATAGCATAGGAATAATAGCAGAGCAACAAGGTAGAAGGAGCCTGGGTCCTTGGTGCCTTGGAGCAAGAAAACCAGAACCAGAACACGTGAACCAAGACTGCACACGAGAGAGAGAGAAGAGAATTCTTTCCTTCTTTTTAAACCAGTACTTTGTGTCTCTGAAGTGGCAGCTTGGGATCTGTATTCCAACTAAGAGAATCACCAGGTTCTGTGCATTTTACCTCCTAATTATTACCCATGTTTATCTACTTCTTTCAAATCTCCACCAACTTCACCCCAGACAAAGCCATGACCCCCTCACTCTCCTCACTTTCAGAGTTCCAGCCTCATGGGCCTTCTGTCAATTACTTGAATGTATCATGCTCACTCCTGCCACAGGACCTTAACACATGCCACTACCCGGAACAATTTTTCCTCCTCTCGTCATCTAACCATCTCCCACTTATCCTTCAGATCTTGGCAGGACCACCACTTATTCCAGGAAGCTCTCAGTGACTGCTCTGACTACATGAGAGTCCCTTTTCTCTCTTTTTTTTTTTTTTTTTTGAGAATCCCTTTTCTGTACCCCCGTAGCACCACAAACTCCTATGTGATATGTACTACAGTTAAAATTAAAAATCCCATGAGGTCCTTTCAATTTTGCTGAGAACCTAAAACTGTTCTAGAAAAAGAGTCCTAAGGAAAAGCTAACCAGAAAATTCCGTGAGATTGGGGCACCTGCATGGCTCACTCAGTTAAGCACCCAACTCTTGGATTTCGGCTCAGGTCACGATCTTGGGGTCATGGGATCAAGCCCCACGTCAAGTTCCATACTTAGTGTGGAGCCTGCTTGAGATTCTCTCTCTCCCTCTGCCCCTCCCCCGACTATGCAGGGGTGCTCTCTCTCTTTAAAAAAAAAATACCCTAACCAAAATATGAAATCATGCATGCACAGGAAAGGAGACAATCTAAACATCCACCAAGAGGAAATCAGTTGACTCAACTGTGGACTGCCACGTAGGAGAGCATCACGCAGCTGTACAAAGGAGCAGGGACACTCTCCAGATACTGCACTGGAGTGATCTCCAGGGTATGTGACTCATGTGAAAAAATAAAAACAAAATGCACAGAGCAGAAGTGTGTATGCAGGGTTTGCTGTCTTCTCATTATGTCTGGGGTATATACACATTTGCTTCTTTTTTCAAAAATAAACAATGGAGGCAGAAAACATAAACTAACAAAACTAGCTACCTATGAAGGAAGGAGACACCAAGTAAAGGGAACAGGAGTGGAAGTTAGACTTTCCTGAGGGTATCTTGTTTTAGAGTTCTTATTTTATAAATGTAAACTGTTTACAAAAGTGTAAGCAAAGACAAGGGGAAACAATCTCTTTAAATAAAAAAAAAAAACACCAACAGGAATGAATAAACCTGGCTGAAAGTCAACTTGGCAACTACACTAAGAAAGATCATTGGAAGTATCTTTCAAACAGCCCTTTGTACATCCTTAATGGGCTTTATAAGGACCGCAGAGCCACAAAGAAACAGAACCACAAGGCAATCTTCAACTGCCCTCCATCATTCTGTAATAGGTACTAATTATATTAGTATCGTTTCTTGGAAACTATTAGCTTTATAAGATAAAGAAGATAAGAAATCACATTAATGTGTTAGAAACCAAGATTTTCTGTGTAAGAAAAAAAGAGATGCCAAACAAAATCAAAGAAGTTCAATGAAGACCTCATAATCTTAAATGTGAAGGAGTTCTCAGTTTCTCCAGCTTGAAGCCTAGATTCAACGATAACCCAACAGCAGTGAGAACCCTGAATGTCTAGATTGTGGTCCCTAATTTCCACTGATCACCAGAAGGAACAGGACTCCTGTGAGAAACAGCTGATTCCAGGTAGAAAGCATGTAAGATGATCCTGGGCCATGCTGTCAAGCAAAAATCAAAGAAACCGTCAAAGGCTATGGAGGTGAGGTCAAAAGGATGCAGGACAGGGAGCTAAGGGGCTTCCATTTAGTTGCGCTCGGCATGGTTCTAGGAAAATTACTTCACCTCATTTTTAATCCTTACAACATGCCTTATAAGAGGACTGTACAACTATGCTCATTTTACAGATGAGGAAACTGAGTCCCAGGGAGATTAAGTGACCTGCCCAAGGTCATGCACTGGGTAGGTGGCTGAGTAAGGATCCGAACCCAGGCCATCTGGCTCTGCAGTCCATGCCTTTAGCCATCCTCTCAGCTGCCCCTTCATTAATGTTAAGTGTTCAGCATCAAAGCAGAAAAGGAAAATAAAGGGGTGCCTGGGTGGCTCCATTGGTCAAACATCCCACCCTTGGTTTTGGCTCAGGTCCTGATCTCAGGGTCCTGGCATTGAGTCCCACATCAGGCTTTGTGCTCAGTGGGGAGCCTGCTTCTCTTCCTCTCCCTCTGTCCTTCCCCCTACTCACTCTTTCTCTCTCTTAAATAAATAAATATTTTTAAAAGATTTTATTTATTTATTTATTTGACAGAGAGATCATAAGTAGGCAGAGCAGCAGGCAGAGAGAGGGGGAAGCAGGCTCCCCACCTAGCAGAGAGCCCGATGCGGAGCTCGATCCCAAAACCCTGAGATCATGACCTGAGCCGAAGGCAGAGGCTTAACCCACTGAACCACTCAGGTGTCCCTATAAATAATTATTTTTTTAAAAAAAAATAGGAAAATTAAAACAAAACAAAACCAGCCAGAAGCTTGAAAGAGCCCAGTTGTGGGGAGGGGCTGGGGGCTCAGTACCACGGACAGCACCCCCAATCCTTTCACAACCTCATCAGTTCAGATATGCCTAAACCCAGTGTGCTTGGGCTTGGATCAAGGACCAGCTGGGGAGTACTTGGACCCATATCTTGGTTAGCTGCTGCCCAAGCTGCCATCACGCCCAGCCTCCCTAATGGCCACTCCTCACATCCCCCTGGCCTGCTTGGGGCCACCCTGGCTCTTTCCAAGACCACCACTGAAGAGCAGGGATCACCACGTAATTCTTCATGACGCCCAGCCAAGGGGCATTCTCACCACCCAGATGGGGAAACTGAGGCTCAGAGAGGTACTGCACTGACTAAGGTCAGGAAGCTGGGAAGCAGTTGTTTCTGGTATTGTCCCCCTTGCTTACCCCTCTTTCCTCTTGTTGGCTAATCGTCGTTGGAAGGCTGAGCGTGGGTGCCGGTGGCCCATGCTGAGGAGTGAGTCACCCTCATTTTGTGTTTGTGTGTATGTCACCTCCCCAGCTGCAGCTTTGAGCTGAGGAGAGGGGTCTGGGCACATGAGCTGGAGGCAAGAAGGTCGCTTTTCCCAGCAAGAAAGGAGCCCCCTGGATGACTCCTGTCCTCCTCCACGTCCACACCCAATCAAGTCTATGTGGGTGCTGTTCCGTCTTCCCCAAAGCCACCACCCTGGCAGGCCACCATCAGCTCTAAGAGGTGGGCAGATATGCTTTGAAGGTGGGACTGACAGCACTGTGACGAAATACAGAAATGGATATATTTAGCTACAGCTAGCTTCAATGTGCCTCTGTTTTCTACCCAGACCTAATTTTCTTTCTTTTCAGGCAACCAGTTAAGATGGAAATCCCAGGCTCTCCACAAGGCCAGGAGGCTGGACCAGCCCTCCCCCAATCCCCACCCTCTACCCTCGACCCCCACAACTTCTGCTTGAGGCCGTTAAAGAGGCAGGAAATCAATGATCACAAGCAAGAGCTCCACCAGGTCTGTAATGATCAAAACACGAGGAAATAAAGAGGGGGAGAATCATTATAGCTTAAAAGGGATTTAAGAGATCCATCAGCTAGATGCAGTGTATGGACTCAGCCCACCGGTGTGAACCAGCCACCCATAAAAAAATACATTTAGGAGACAATGGTGGGAAGATGCCATATTAGAGGATATTATACAATCATTAACTTTGTGTAGGTGCGAGAATGGCAATTAAATGAAAATGTGGATATTTAAGGGTGAGTTCTTATCACTCAGAGATACATTTGGAAGAATTTATGGATGAAATGACCTAAGGATGTGATTTACAGCAGGATAATCCAGCAGGGGTGGGAGGCGGGGGGGGGCAAGTGGGCGGGCGGGAGGGGGCACGGGATGGCAGTGAATCAAGGTCATCTACGGGAAGCCGCCCCTAAAAAGAAAAGAAAAGAAAAAAAGAAAAAGAAAAGAAACATAGGGGAAGTTGTATCTTTCCCAAAAGACACGTTTCACAGGATGGCAGAAAACACACCATGTCTGGAACTGAGCCATGGTGGTGGTTGACCGGTGCCCAGGGGAACGTGGCGGGACCTGCCCGTTGGCCCACTGAACAGTGGTGACACCTGCTGATTATTATACTATTATTGTCTTCTTTCCTTTTGTGTGTTTTGCGGGAGGGGTGGGGATGAGGGTTTGGACTCTATGAGGTGGTTCAAACCCCGCCTCTAACATTTCTTGGACCTTGGCCACTCACGCCTCCACCACGTGCCTCAGTTTCCCCATCTGTCAAACAGAGGATGATAACGTCGGTCTGATGGCAAGGGGGGGGGGGTTGTTGTGAGCCACACGACCTAACACTCAGAACAGAGTCCAGCATGTCACCAGTCAAAAAGAAACGTTAGCTCTGATTACTGCTATTAGGAACTAGTGCCTGTGGCATTCTTTACTTCTCATTTGTCTGAGCAGATCAGGATTTGGAACCCCACCCCAGGGTGGGGGAGGACACAGGACACCTGCTGACCGGCAGGACCTGGGGGGTTCCTTGGGGACACCAGGCTTGTTGACGCATGGCACATACAGCAATCACGTGAGGTCTATCTTCAGAGAAAGTGCCCACAGACCTCAGTGTGGCTTTCTCTAGATCAATGATAACTTGGCACAATTTAATTTCCTCCCTTTTCCTCAAGATAGAGGGAGAGAGAACCACTACCTATGGGGTGGGTGTTAAAGCTGCCACAAGGCCCATCAAGGGGCATTGAATGACCAGCCCTGGGAAGAAAGGGAACAGTGACAGAGGATTCAGAATGGCTCTGGGGTGTCTGGATCAGATACTGGGGAGCTGGTGGAGACATTTATCCTAACGGGGGACATGAAAGGAGGAAAGGGACATGGGAATCTATAGCTCCTTCCGTTACAAAGCTGTCCCAAGGCTCTGATGGGACTGGGTGAACCTTGAGGATGGCTCTGAGCTGGGTTCAAATCCTGCCTCTTGCCTCCTGCCTTCTGCGCCACGGGGCCTTGAGTGAATCCTACTGTCTTCCTGGGTCTCCTGATCTGTAAAATGCCCCAGCTGGGAGGGTCTGTGGGCCTCAGGCCTGGTGCACTGTGGGAGGTCCGCCCATGTGGACTTCACCGTGAACAAGAGTTCCCCTCTCCGGGTCAGGTCTCGGGGAAATCCCACCCTAGGGAGGACCTGTAACCGGGGCAGAGGGAGCAGTCTCTGGAAAGACCCTGGGTAGGGCTGCAATGGGGCCCTACAGGTAAGGGGGTTTCCTGGGTAGAGGGGAAGGGAGATTCAGGTGGCTTACGGGAGTGAACCTCTCCCTTCTCCAGGGTCACAGTCACCACGGCCTCCACCCTTGGATGGAGAGGCCTCCATCCTCTGGCTTCTTTGTTCCCACCTCCTGACTTGGCCATGGTGTATCCCCTGCCTGGAGTGCTCTCCTCATCAGCCTTCAGGCTTCAGCTCTATGTCCTGGGTGGGGGGGGCACACCCCGACCCTTCTCCGACATAGCCCGCAGCCCACGTTCCCCCTTACTCTCCATCACTCCTTACGACACTGACGCTTCTCTGAAATGAATCATGCAATTACTTGGTTCACTTCCATGTTCCCTGCCTCCTCCTCGGAATGTCAGCTCTTCCTGTTGGTGACCTGTCCCCAGGACTTGGCATGGGCCTCCTGAATGGCTGGAGGGACATTCGAGGGCGGGGTGGGACCGAGCAGGGCAGAGGCTTCCTGAGAAGGAGTCCCAGGTCCCCAAGGAAGCCTGGGGACAGCCGTGGGTCAGCTCCCAGCCCAAAAGGCAGGCAAGATTCCCCCCCTCCCCAGGGTCACCCAGCAGCACTCCGGAAAGGGTGGGGCTCAAAAGTCTCCTCCCAAGAGGGCCTGTTTCTGGGAGGGAGATGGGTGTTGGCTCCCGGAATGTGTTTTCCCTGGGAGACAGGGTCAGCACCCGTTGTGTCCCCCAGGCCCATGGCTCTGGTCCCAAGACTGTTGTCTGGCTGGTGACTGGTGGGCGGTTGGGCACAGAAAGCTTGTCAGCCCTTGTTCCAGGCCTCACCCTGAGTCCTCACATCTCTCTCTTTGCACTGGGCTAAAACTCTCCCAAACTCCTTTTCTCTTCATCCCTGCCTCAGTCCAAGGGACTCAGGGGCTGTGGGAGCCTCCTCCCTGTTGGCCCAGTCCCTCTGATCTGTTTTCCATGAGGACAGACCGACATAGTTAGCTTTTAACATTTGACTGGGGTCCCATCTCCCCAGGGATGCCAAATCCTTTCATGGCCTCGAATTTCTCTGAGGATACAGGTCCGCTGCCCTCTCACTTCTGCCCACAGCCTCTCACCCTGATCTCTGTGTGCCTGTGGCATCTCTCCCATATTCCCCTCTGCATCTTCCATGACCACTGGGCCTTTGCACCTGTGCTTCCTTCGGCCTGGTTGGTTGTTCTTCCTCAGCTTTCAGATTAGGCTTTAATGTCACTTCTTCCAGATATCTTCTCAGAGCCCTGGCCAGGTCACATACTCTGTTACACGCTCTCGTGGCACAGTATTTGCCTTTGGGGACTGTATGGGGTAGTTATATAACTATTCGTTTAACATCTGCCTCCTCTCAGACCTCAAGTGCCCTAGGCATGGGCAGCCTCTCTTCCCTGCTTCTCCCAGGACCGCACCTGGTATCTCAAAGTTTGGGGGTCGGGAAGAACCCACTGTCTCTGGGCTGCACAGCTGGCACAGATTTGATCCCAGCCCTCTGGGGCCTGCAGAGTAGGAGCTCAGGGCGGACTTCCTGGGCAGAGTCTTAGACAGTGGCAGGGGAGGGATCTGAAAGGCCAGGGAGACAGCTGGAGGCTGTGGGAGTGGCCCACGTGCAAAGACCTGCAGATGGGCGAGGACAGGAGCAGCTGTTGCTATGCATACTGCAATGCAGGAGGGAAGAAAGGGACAGAGGGAACAAGGACAGGTGGAAAGGCAGAAGCACCAGGAGACTCTGAGCAGAAACTCAGAGCCTAGAGCTGCCTTTCTGCCTCAGCCACTCACTTCCCTCTGGCCTCCCAGCCCGGCAGTTCAGGACCTGCTGGAGACAGGCTTGCCAGCTCCCACATCTTCCCTCAGGAGCCACAGCAGCAGGGACAGGGACTGGAAGGGGCCCAGGGCAGGGTGGGCAAAATGGGTTTTCTTCAGCGCGTCAGGAATCAGGGAGCCCTGTGCGGCCACCAGCTCTGCTCTGAAATGATTCTCAGTTTCTTGCGCACCCCCATGGGCCAGAGTTCTTCCCAAGTGCTCAGCCGGCCCCTGGACCAAGCCCATGCTACCTACAGATGGAGAAACTGGGGCTCAGAAAGGTGGGGGCGTCAGAGTTGGGACGAGTCACCATCAGGCCTGAACCCAGAGCCTGCGTGGCTTAAAGCCCAGAACAGCATTCCCCGAAGAGCCCGTTCCACGGGGGCAGTGTGGTTCTGGGCCAAGGCCCTCCCTGAGTCACACGGGGCCCATCCGGGCTCACAATGCTCACAAGACATCAGCTACCCAGCTAAGCTGCACCCTCACCATACCTAGGAAGCAGGCACTGTGGTCATCCTCTCAGCCCCTTCCTCTGACAAGGCAGGCACACTGCCTGGGGCCCCAGCACCGGCAGAGGCCCTGTCCTGACAGACCCTGCTGGCTCAGGATCCCCCCGAACAGGGAGGAGTAGCTGCCAGGGCCCAGAAGGTTCTGGGGCTTGGAAGGTGGGCTGTGGTGTAGGAATGTGCCCTCTACCCCTCTCTCATCTCACACATGCGGGGCGGTAGGCCAGTTCTAGGTTGATTCCTGGCACCACTTTCCCTTCTGGAAGCTTCTTCCTTCCTGGAGTGAGATCTGAGAGGGGCAGAGTTCTGCCTGGACCCTTGGGTTCGGATACCGTGTCCATAGTTCAGCCCCAGAACCAGCCCTGGCTCTGCTGGCCCCGGTCTCAGTCCCTGTGGGGTAACTTCTCAGTTTCTCCCGATGATAGGATATTATTGCTCATTTATTACTATATTATAACATTACTCTGTATTAATGAAATATGATAATACTATACATTAGTATTTTATTGTTCTGTTAACCTCGACAGGGGAGGTCTTACAGACCTTACCATCTGGGAGTTCTAAGATCTAGGACTTGACATTTCCCTGAAAGTTAGTGGTTTTTATTTTCCACCTGTTTATAAGAGTGGCTCACGAACCTGCATTGTTTTTTGGGAAAAGCACCCACCTTGTGGGGTTGTGGGGTCAATGGGAGGAGGTGACCCACCCTCGGGGCAGTCAGCGCCCCACAAACGCTGGGTTCTGTGACTCTAACTCAGCCACATCATGCTTTGACATGTTTCAAATTAATCTTTAAAATCAAGAAATCAGAGGCACCTGGGTGGCTCAGTGGGTTAATCCTCTGTCTTCAGCTCAGGTCATGATCTCAGGGTCCTGGAATCAAGCCCCACGTCGGGCTCTCTGCTTGGTGGGGAGTCTGCTTCCCCCCAATTCTGTCTGCCTTTCTGCCTGCCTTTCTGCCTACTTGTGATCTTTGTCAAACAAATAAATAAAATCTTTTTAAAAAATCAAGAAATCAAAAAGAATAAGGCATATCTGTGCGAGATGATGGGAAGCAAGTTTAGAGATCTATTTTCAAGTGAGAAAAGCAAAGAATGGCATGTATGGAATATTACCATCTGTACTCTTAAAAATGGGGATATCTCATTCATACAACTCAAAAGCAAAAAAAAAAAAAAAAGTGATTTAAAAACGGGCAGAGGATCTGAATAGACATCTTTCCAAAGAAGACATACAGATGGCCAAGTATGTGAAAGTACGTGCCAAGTATGCATACAAGTATAAGGGACATGAAAAGGCACTCAATGTCACGGATCACCAAGGGCATGGAAATCAAAACCATGATGAGGGATGACCTCACACCTGCAGAATGGCTATGACAAAAGAGACAGGGTACGGGCGCTGGCAAGGATGTGGAGAAAAAGGAGCCCCCTTGCTCCTTTTTGGTGGTGGGAATGTAAATTGGTTCAGACACTGTGGGACACAGTATAGAGGTTTCTCAAAAAAGTTAAAATAGAACTACCATATGATCCAGCAATCCCACTTCTGGGTATAGATCCAAAGGAAATGAAATCAGGATCTTGGAAAGATATGGATTCACTGCAGCATTGTTTCCAGCAGCCAAGACATGGAAACTACTGAAGTATGTATCAATGGATGAATGGATGAAGAAGATAGAGTGTATACTTACGCCCAGGAATGCCGTTCAGACATAAAGCAAAGAGAGAAATCAGCCATTTGCAACCACAGGGATGGAACTTTGAGGGCACTATGCTAAGTGAAATAAGTCAGACTGAGAAAGATAAATGCTGTATGAGCTCACTTACATGTGGAATCTAAACACGCTGAATCGTAGAAAAAAAAGAACAGATTGGGGGTCGCCAGAAGCTGGGGGGAGGGCAGGGGGTGAGATGGGTGAAGGTGGTCCGCAGGTGCAAATTTCCAGTTATAAGATCAGGAAGTCCTGGGGATGTCATGCACGGCATGGTGACTACAGTTGATAATACTGTATTGTCTATTTGAAAATTACTAAGAGAAGAGATCTTAAAAGCTCTCATCACAAGAAAAGCAAATCTGTAAATGTGTGTGGTGACTGATGTTAAGGAATCTTACGGCGATGATCATTTCGCAACACATGCAAATATCAAATTATTATGCTGTATACCTGAAATTAGTATCTTATATGTTGGGGCACCTGGCTGGCTCAGTCAGGAGAGGCCGCAACTCTTGATCTCGGCGTTGTGGGTTCAAGCCCATGCTGGGTGTGGAGACAATGTAAAAATAAAATCTTAAAAGAAATGTTCTATGTCAATTATGTCTCAAAAAAAAGAAAGAAAAAAGACCAAGGGGCAGATAGGTGGCTTAGTCAGTTGCACTTCTGACTCCTGGTTTGGCTTTGAGTCAGGATCTTGGGGTCATGGGACTGAGCCCCACATCAGGGTCTGTCTCTGTGGGAAGTCTGCTCGAGATTCTCTCCTTTCCTCTGCTCCTCCCCCAGGCTCATGCTCTCTCTCTCTCTCCCTTTCTCAAATAAGTAAATGAATCCTTTTTTTTGGGGGGGAGGGTCAGAAAGAGAAAGAGAGCACAAGCAGGGGAGTGGCAGGCAGAGGGAGAGGGAGAAGCAGGCTTCCCACAGAGCAGGGAGCCCTGTGTGGGACTCAATCCCAGGACCCTGGGATCATGACCTGAGTCAAAGGCAGAAGCTTAACCAACTAAGCCACGGAGGCGGCCCAGTAAGTAAATCCAAAAAAAAAAAAAAAAAGACTGAGAAACATGGGGTGACCAGCACTTGAAACGGGGCTGGTCGGAATGGAGACATGATGCAAGTCAAATATACACTGGGTTTTGAAGACTCAGTTCCCAGGTTGAAGCCCTCAGACCTCATGCTCAGTTCCTCAGAATGTGCCTGTAATCGGAGACAGGGTCTTTAAAGAGATGGTTAATGTAAACTGAGGCAGTTAAGATGGGGGCAAATCTGCCGGATGTCCTTTTAAAGAGAGATTAGCAAACAGGGAGAGAAACCCACCCCTGTTTTCAACAGCACCTCGAGCTCAGACTTCCCATCTCCAGAGCCGTGAGAATGGACATTTCTGTTGTCTGAGCACCCAGCCTGCGGGATTTTGCTACGATGGCCCGAATAGACTACTTCAGTATAAAAAAACCATGTAAGGGATCTCATTAATAATTTTTTTTAAAGATTTTATTTATTTATTTGAGAAAGAGACAGTGAGAGAGAACATGAGCGAGGAGAAGGTCAGAGGGAGAAGCAGACTCCCCATGGAGCTGGGAGCCCGATGTGGGACTCGATCCCGCGACCCCGGGATCATGACCTGAGCCGAAGGCAGTCGTCCAACCAACTGAGCCACCCAGGCGTCCCTCATTAATAATTTTTATATCGGTTCCATATCCTGGGTTTGGATATATGAAGCTACAGAAAATACATTATTAAAATGAATTTCACTGGTTTCTTTCTACGTTTCTCCAATATGGCTCCTTGAAAATCTCAAATTTCCTGTGCAGCTCTCATTCAAGGCTTGTATCCTATTTCTCGTGGGCATCACAGCCCAGCATGGCATCTGGCACATAGGAGGTGTTCAACAAACACCTGTTGAATAAATGAGTTAAACAGTTGTGTTTGGGGAGTGACTGGAGAACAGAGGGAGGGAGCCTGGCTTGTCCCTTTGATTTTACCATGAACAAGTATCTTCTTTAAAAAAAACAAAAGGGCAGGGGGAGCCCTGCATTGGGCTCTCTGCTCAGCAGGAAGCCTGCTTCCCCCTCTCTCTGCCTACTGCTCTGCCTGCTTGTGATTTCTCTATCAAATAAATAAATAAAATATTTTTTAAAAAGATCTAAAATAAAATATAATAAAATATACCTCTTGTCTTCATATATAAAGAAAAAAAACAACACTAACATTAATACACTTCAAAGATGCCTCTAGGGGTGCCTGGGTGTCTCAGGTGGCCAAGTGTCTGGCGTTGATTTCAGCTCAAGTCATGATCTCAGGATTGTGAGATCAAGCACCACATGAGGTTCCGCACTCAACTGTGAGTCTGCTTAAGGATTCTCTTTCTTTTCCTCTGCCCCTCCCCCTGCACTCAATCGCTCTCAAAATAAAATAAAATAAAATCTTAAAAAAATATATGCCTCTCACAGGTATGGACGTAATAGCCACCAGGTGCTCTCAGATGGATGGATTGCTGGAGATCCGTGACTGAGATAGCAGGGGAGATCCCTGCCCACATCCAGGCTCAGGGATGGAAGTAGGCCCCAGAGATCATGCACAATTCCCTTCCCCAGGATGAACAAAACACAGGTAGGGCCCCGGTCCAGCCCTACGTACCTCTACTCATACTCCAACCCTCCTGCCTGCTTCTGGGGTTTGTCCACCTGTAAAATGGGCACATTGGGCTCACAGCATTTAAAAAAAAAACTTATTATGGGAAACTTCAAACACATACAAAGCCACAGATGATAATAAAGGGAGCCTCCACACACCATCCTTCCCCTCCACACAACCATTAACTCACGGCCAATCATTTTAACATCAACCCCCCGCAACTGATTATTTTATTTATTTATTTTTAAAGAGTTTATTTATTTATTTTGGAGACAGAGAGAGAGAGCATGAATTGGGGGTGGGGGGGCAGAGGGAGAGAGAATGTCAAGCAGACTCCCCACTCCATGAGGAACCGGAGGCAGGGCTCGATCTCACGACCCTGAGGAGAAATCGAGAGTCGGATGCTTAACTGACTGAAGCACCCAAACACCCCCACCTGATTATTTTAAAGCGTATCCCCAATGGCATATCACTTCAACTGTCAATAGTTCAATATGTTTCTCTAAAAGACACAGCCTCTTTTTCAAAATAGAACCACAATACCATTATGGTATCATCACACCAAATAAATTGTAGCGTAAATAAATCCAGGATTCCTGTGGCGTTCACATTTCCCAGAATATCCACACACACAAAAATAAATAAAGACCAATTAGTACGCTGTTCAAGTTAATATGTTCGAATCAGGATCCAAACAAGCTCTACACATCGAACTGGGTTTCCATGCTTCTCAAATCTCTTTCTAACAAAGATTCCGGACGACTCCAGCAGTTCCTTTCCTCCTTCCACTCTTCCCTTCCTGCCCATACCCATCCCATTGGCTATGTATCTGCTGCGTAACAAATGGCCCCAAAGCTTAGCGGTTTGAAACAACAAAGACCACCCCACAGTTGTTGCGTGACGGGAATCTGGGTGTGGCTTCCTCCAGCTCAGGGTCACATGGGCTGCCCCCCTGGGTGTCTGGCAGGGCTGTGGCCTCATCCGTAGGCTTGGCTGGGGAAGAGTCTGCTTGGGAACTCACTCAGTAGACGTTGGTGGCACTCGGTTCCTTGCGGTGTGGGTCCCTCCAAAATGGTAGCTCACAACACGGCAACTTGTTTCATCAGAGCGAGCAAAGGGGAGAGAAGGAGCCACGGAGCTGTGGGGCTCAGGCATGTGCCCCAGATTCAGCTGGAGGAACTGCTGAAATGCGGCCTGATGGGCTCCAGCCCCGGAGCTCCTGATTCCGTAGGCCCGGGTGGGTCCCAAGAATGCACATTTCGAACAAGTTCCCAAGTGACCTGAAGACCACACTCTGAGAACTACTGACTTATAGGGACCTCTTCCCCTTCATTTTTAATTTCCTCATGACATTTTATCTGTTGGTGGGACATTTAACATTTCCCAGGTGAGGACCCTGATTTCAAACCTAGCTGTGAATAAGAATTATTTGGAAAGCTTAAAAAATACACTTAAAGGTCCCATTCAAGACCTACTGAATCAGAAAATAGGGTAGGGGGTTCTAGAGGGTTTTTTTTTAATGATTTTATTTATTTGAGAGACAGAGGGATGCATGTGAAAGAGCAAGAGAGAGAGAGAGAGAAAGAGAAAGCACGAGTTGGGGGGCAGGAGCAGAGGCAGAGGGAGAAGCAGGCTCTCTGCTGAGCAGGGAGTCCGAGTTGGGGTTCAATCCCAGGACCCTGGGATCATGACCTGAGCCAAAGGCAGCCACTTAACCAACTGAGCCATCCAAGCTTCCCTGGAGGTATATTTTTAAAGTTCTGCGTGAGATCCCTCCGGTGAAGCTAGGGTTGAGACCCACTGAGCTAGGAGAACAAGGCGATGGCCCTGGAAAAATCCCTTTAATACCCACAGCCGTATCACCCTCTAACGGGGGTGTCGCTCACATGATAGGCTCTGCACTTGTATCTTCTTCTCTCAACTTCCCAAAGGCCCTGTGAGGTAGGCGCTAGGACTCAATACCCCCATCCCACAGATAAGGAGACTGAGGCTAACACAGAAGGGACAAGCCCAAGGTCACCCCATCTGGGGATTTTTAAATAGACCCACAAATTCCTTGATATCCCTTCCTTCAAAAAGTAGGGCCTTCCTCTGAGCATGGGCTTTGGCCTCAGTGACCCATCTCTAGCGAACAGAATACAGTGGGAATGAGGGAGGGTGACTTGTGTGACGAGCTCATATGAGGTGTCCTTCTGGGTCCCCATCTGGAATCACTCAGCCATGTTGTAAGGACGCTCAAGAACGGAGGCCTCCTGCCCAAAGCCAGGTGACTGAGCCATGTGGAAACGGGTCGTCCAGCCTGTCGGCCCTTCCTGGGACCAAAGCCCCGGCCAGCCTCTTGTCTGCAACCTCATGAGAGACTCTGAGCCAGAACCAACCAGTGGAGCCGCTCCTGAACTCCAGGCCCACAGAAGCTGTGAGGAAAAATGTTATCTGCTGAAGGTTGGGGTAGTTTGTGATGCAGCAATAAACTTAAACATGCCGTAAGACAAAAATGGGTCTGCATGACCCCAGAGGCTCCAGGCTTACCCCTGCCCCCTCAGGGAGGGACTTCTAAGGGGCAGGTGTGAGGGATGGGAGCTCTGTGCAGTTTCAGGCATGGGAGTGCATGAGTCCTCACCCCAGCCAGGGGAAGACCTGGGAGCCCTCTGGCCCCAGTCCGTGTCCCAGCCTGGCTGTAGACTGACCACCCCCCGAACCCCTGGAAGGTCTTCTCCTGGCAGGACCGTGCGTTTCCTGGGGCGCAGAACTGTAAGTGCTATGGACACGAAGACATGATTGTTGGTCACCATTGAAGCTTGCAGGCACATAGTAGATGTTCAGTAAACAGCTACCCAATGACTCATCACCCTCAGCCAGCTTCTATGGGGGGATGTGTTGGCTGATTAGAAGCCCTTTTTGCAGACAGCACACTAGCGGTCTGTCTCCTGTAGGAGACACACCATCTTGACACCCTCAGCAGGGCTTCGATACAAACTCCCAGAGGCAGGAATGTAATAATAGTAACTGTAGTGAGCAAGCTTGGTTGTGGGCTACTCAGGCCTCCCATGCGGATTATCTGCACACCTTTCAGCAAGCAAGAGCTAGTACTCCCACCTTATAAATAATGAACTTATGGCTCTGTAAAGGTGACTGGGAGGTGACAACGCTGGGCTCAAGGCAGCTCAAAGCCCTTTGTCCACTGGCAGACTACAGGCTTGGAGCGCATGCTGGAGTGTGCTGGGAAGACCCCAGCCTTCAGATCTAGACAAGAGGGCTGCGTACGCTTGGGCTCAGCTGTAGATAAAAGCCCCTGAGAGTAATTCCCGCCTGACCCCAAAGCAACCCCACCCGGGCCCAGGATGGCAGCTGTGAATAATGGATGACACTGAGGTTGGGGGGTGGGGAACATTAGGGCCAGTGACTCATCTCTGTGGCCTCCAACTGCCCTTGAGGGAGAGGATGGATGGACGTTGCTACCAGCCTCTTGCCAGCTTCAGGATCAAAGGCAGGGGCCACAGGGGAATTGGGGGAGTGGGAGAGTTAAATGCACCGCCTGCCCCTCCTCCATTTCAACCTTTAGAAACTTCCTCCTGGAGAGAGAGCCATTCCCCTTCCCCAGGGACTGGATTCTGGAGGCTGGAGGCAAGGTAAAGAGATGGCTTTGATGTGTGATGGTGATGGGAGCATTCAAGTCCTCTGCCCCATGCTAGCTGTGTGCCCTTGGAGGATTTACTTGCTCCTACTGAGACTCAGTTTCCTCATCTGTAAAGGGTGGGGAAGACATCTATTTCATGGAGTTGCCAGGGGCTTCAATGAGTTAATAACACAAATAAAGTCCTTGCCAACTTACCTGGCACATAGCAGGTGCTCAATAAATGCTAGTCGGTGTTCTTATGCTACATACCAAGCAATGCGGGGAACATTCTGTATACTTTAACTCATGCAATCTCCAAACCAGCCAAGGGCATTAGCCACTAGGACTCCTATTTTACAGATGAGGAAACTGAGGCTCACGGGCATGACAGGTAAAATCTCATAGGCAATCCATGAGAGAAGCAGAATTTGAACTCAAAACCAGGTGAGCAATTTCTAGTATAGTCGAGTCCCAGTCGAGCGTCCTGGCCCACCGCCCCCCAAATACACCTGTCACCCTACAAAAGCTCCTAAGGTTATAAAACCAATCCCTGCCTCACACCATATATACAAAAATCAACTCTGGATTGAAGACTTAAAGGCCAAAAACAAAAACCACTTAAAGATCTTTTGTAGAAATTACAAGTAAATATCCTTTAGAACTTGATGTTGGGAAAGATGATAGATTATGAAGTCCTATGTCTAGAATGACGCTTCAGAACCTTAGGAGAAAGTACAGATGAATCTGTTTTAGACCTTGGGTTGAGAAAGACGTTCAACATCATGAGTGATCACAGAAATGCAGATCAAGGTCTCAAGTGGAAACAGTTTTATACTCAACTGGCAAACATTTTCAAAACTAATAATACCAAGTGCCGGAGAGAACATGGATGCTATGCCTTGCTGGTGGGAGTGTAAACAGTACGAAGACTTTAACAAGCTATTTGCTACTGTTTCCTAAAGTTGAGCGTTCACATATTCTCAGTCCTGGTGATTCCGTTTCCAGTAAACACCCCAGAGGAACTCCCGCATGCATGTAGCCAGAGCCATTCACAGGAACATCCAAACAGCACTTCCAAGTAGCAGGCACCTGGACGCCACCCAAAATGCCGTCCACAGGAGAGCAGCAGTACACTGATCTGGGGGAATACGACGGGACAGTTAAAACAAGTGAACTGGTATGGGTCGATCTTAGTTATGTACTATTACATGAAGAAATTAAGCCGCAGAAGGTTCCTACAACTCAATACTTTTTTTTTTTTTTGGTTGTCTGGATGCCCTTGTCATGGATGGACTCGTGTCCCTCCCCTCCAAATATACTAAAGTCTTAATTCTTGGAACCTATAAACCTGATGTTACTTAGAAGCAGAGTCTTTGCAGATGTGATTAATTAAGTTTAGATGAAGTCTTATTGGGTAGAATGGAACTAACCCATACATGGTTGACGAGTTTTTTTGACAAGGTTGACAAGAATACCCAATGGTAAAAAAAAGTCTCTGCAATAAATGTTTTTGGGTGGCGACTGGGCATGTCCGATGGTTGAGCGTCTGACTTGATTTCAGCTCAGGTCATGATCTCAGTGTCCTAGGATCGAGCCCAATATCACGAGCCCTCCATTGGTGGGCTCCGGGCTCAGCTGGGAGCCTGCTTCTCTCCCCTTGCCCCTTCACTGCCTCACTCATGCTATCTCTCTCTTTCTCTCTCTTAAATAAATAAATAAATAAATCTTAAATAAATAAACGGTATTCGGAAACCTGGATCTCTGCATGCAAAAGAACGATAACAGACCCCTGTCTTATACCACTCAAAAAAAAAAAAAAAAACCAACTCAAAATGGATAAAAGACTTAAATATAAGATCTAAAACCATAGAACTTGTAAAAGAAAACATAGCAGAAAATCTCCTTGACATGAGTCTTGGCTTGATTTCTCGTATGAGATACCAAAAGCACAGGCAACATAAGCTAAAATAAACAAGGGCAGGGGCTACATCAAACTCAAGAGCTTACACAGAGCAAAGGAAACAATCAGTAAAGTGAAAAGAGAATCTACAGTAGGGGATCCTAAATATTTAAAGAACTCATACAACCCAAGAGAAAAAAAAAATCCAATTAAGAAACGGGCTAAGGATCTGAACAGACATTTCTCCAAAGAAGATACAAGAGTGGCCAATGGATAGATGAAAAGGAGCCCAACATCACTCGTCACCAGGGAAATGGAAATCAAAACCACAATGTGATACCACCTCCCATCTGTCAGGACAGCGGTCATCCAAGACAAGACATAACAAGGGTCGGTAAGGATGTAGAGAAAAGACCCTTTGGGTGCACTGTTGGTGGGAATGTAGATTGGAGCAGCCAGTATGGAAAACAGTGTGGAGGTTCCTCACAATATAAGAAAAAGAACTACCATAGGATCCAGCAATCCCATTTCTGGGTATAGATCTGAAGAAAATGAAATGACTATCTTGGAGTGATATCTGCGTCCCTATGTCATTGCAGGATTATTTATAATGCAAAGACATGGAGACAACCTAAAGGTCCTTCAGTGGATGCATGGATAAAGACAATGTGGTACAAACATACACACACACACACACACACACACATGCTGGAATATGATTCAGCCGTACAAAAGAAGGAAATCCAGCCGTCTGCAACATGGATGAAGTCAGAGGGCATTACGCTAAGTGGAAGAGACCAGACAGAAAAAGACAAACACTGCGCGATATCACTGATAGGAGGAATTAAGACA
Source organism: Lontra canadensis (assembly GCF_010015895.1). Taxonomy (NCBI): domain Eukaryota; kingdom Metazoa; phylum Chordata; class Mammalia; order Carnivora; family Mustelidae; genus Lontra; species Lontra canadensis. The sequence goes on along the minus strand of NW_022631085.1, from coordinate 6,349,797 downwards.
AAAGAGCGAGTTGCATAGAAACAGAGAATAGAACGGTGGTTGGCCAAAGCTGGGGGGAGGGGCAGATGGGGAGACGTAGGTCAAAGGGTACCATCTTTCAGTTAGAAGGTCAAGAAATCCTGAGGATCTCATGCATACCATGATGAGGACAGTTTCTAATTCAGTACCGTATACGTGCAAATCGCCGAGGGGAGACCTTAGGCATTCTTACCACACACAAGGACACACACACACACACACACACACACACACACAGGGAAGCACATGAGGGGATGGATTCATTATCCTGATCTGGGTAATCATTGCACAATGCGTATCACATCATTACATTGTACACTATAAATATATATAGTTATATTTGTCAACTATTCCTCAATAATGCGGGGGGGGGGGGGGGCAGGGCGCGAGGAGAACTCACGTGACAGCAGTGGCAGAGACCGGAGTGATGCATCCACAAGCCAAGGATTGCCAAAGATGGCGGCCAGCCACCAGCAGCCGGGAGAGGCGGGGAACAGATCCTTCCCCGGAGTCTTTGGAGGAAACACGGCTCTGCCGACCCCTTGAAAGCGGACCTCTGGCCTCCAGGGCTGGAAGAGAAGACACTTCTCTTCAGTCAGAGCCGTCCAGTTGGTGGCCATTTGTCCCAGCAGCCCCGGCAAATGAAGATCCCCTTCTGATGAAGTTAGTGGGGAGAAACTAAAGTTAAAAACACAGAGGTAACTTGTTTGATTGCGCTTTGCTTCCCCTGCTTCACGGACACTGCGTTTCTCGCGAACGGAAGGAGGTCTGAGGCAATCGCGCGGCCAAGCAAGTCTACGGGCGCCATTTTCCCAACAGCATCTGCTGGCGCGGAGTCTCTGCGTCCCATGGTGGTCTTTCTCGCAATCTTTCAAACTTTTTCATTATTTTTTTAAAATTCCTCATTATTTTTCATTATTATTCTATTTGAATAACCTCCTGATAACCTCCTGATCCGACTTGGAGGGATGAAGAGTTGCACGAGGACGAGCAAAGGAAGTGGTTCCCGGAGATGGAAACTACTTCCGGTGGAAGTGCCCTGCGGACTGTTGAAAGGACAACAAAGGACTGAGAATAGGACATAAACGCAGGGGATGAAGCAGCAGCGGGGTTTGGAGGATTGACCCCCGTTTGGAAGGAAGCTCTATGCTGAGGGAAATGGGATCAAGGAACATCACAGGCAACAGAGAAGTTGTTCATGAAAAGAAAAATCCCTCCATGTGGCAGACCTCCTTGCTGTTTTAAGAACCTGCCTTGGGCAGCCACCGCCCAGATCAGTGGGCCACAATCAACATCGAGGCAAGACCCTCCACCAGCAAAAGGGTTACAATTCACTGAAGGCTCAGATGATGGCTAGCGTTTTTTTAGCAATATTTCCTTTTAATTAAGGCACGCGCATTGTTTGTTTTTTTGTTTTGTTTTGTTTTTTAAAGATCTTACTTACCTGATAGAGATCACAAGTAGGCAGAGAGGCAGGCAGAGAGAGAGAGAGGAGGAAGCAGGCTCCCCGCTGAGCAGAGAGCCCGATGCGGGGCTCGATCCCAGGACCCCGGGACCATGTCCTGAGCGGAAGACAGAGGCTTTAACCCACCGAGCCACCCAGGTACCCCACGCGCATTGTTTTATAGACACAATGTTACTGCACACTTCATAGACTTCAGTATCGTGCGGGCATAACTCTGACATGCACTGGGAATCAAAAAAAATTTATCCGACTCGCTTTATTGCGTTATTTGCTTTACTGCATCGGTCTGGAACAAAACGGACCCTATCTCCAAGGTGTACCTGAATACTTTTAGGAGGTACTATGAGAAAACTGCCCCCACAGGAAAGCAGGGAGTGATGAAGACAGGATTCGAGGCAGGGGTGGGATGGGGGTACCTCGGGATTAGATGTTGGCCATTGTGAGGGTCGTAGTTTTTGATCGATGGGCTATGGGGTATCTATTATGTGATTATAGTTCTTTTAATTATGGACATTTTTTTAAAAAAGCAGGTCATGCATAGACCAAAGAGAATACACTGTGGTTTCTATTACAGTGTACCCGTAATTCTGTGTACCTTAAGTTCATGACCTGACTTGTACCTGTCCAGCTCATGCTGTCTCCCCAGCTGCCAGCACAGGGCTCAGCACATAGTAGATGCCCAACAATGACTGGGTGGACAAATGATTTAGTGAATGAGGGATTAACAGGCTGCAGCAGTCAAGTGTGTGGGGGGCAGGGTGAATGCCACAGATGGAAACATCAGGCAGCCCAGGGAGGGGTATAGGTGTGAGCTGATCCCCTTCCCTTGGTCTGGTCTTCATCACAGTGACACCACGGACCCCAGGAACGAAGACCAGAGCTGACCCAGGCCCTAAGCCACCCATGACCACCCAGAGAGAGTTTACTTGTGGAAACAGGAGCCCCGGGGCTATCTTGGTCTCCCAGCCAGGGCTCTGCCAGGGCCCTGCAGTCTGGGGATGGTGGGGTGCCTGAGCTGTGAGCAGTACAGCTCCAAGAGGCGCTCCACCTCATCCAACCGTCTTCCACCGGCCCCAATGCTTCCGTGTCCCCATACCCCCTCTACTCCCATCATACGCTGCTTCGAGGTAACTCACTTTTTTTCCCCCTAAATAGATTGATTTTAAAAAAGGAATGGCTATGTCACCACCATAAATGGAAAAGCGATACCTGTGCCACAAGTGGAAGGTGACTGTAAACATAAACAGGCAGAAAAACAACAGGTTGTGAAATGCTAGATCCAGAGTGTAGACAGCAAGATTCGGAGCCCAAGGCCCGCTCTCCCCTGGCTGGCAGGGGCTGAGCCAGCGCCCAGAGGGATGTCGACGCTGCAGAATAGTAAAGGAAGCTTTCTCCCCTTCAAGGAGAATTGCTGTGTGATTCAGAGCTAGGTGCCGCCTTCTCTGGCACGCACCCTAACCTCACCCTCCAGGACTCACCAGTGGGTCGACTCTCAGCCTCTGGGAGACTCCCCTCTGGCCAAGCAGTTTTCATTTTGTTTTGAGGCCTGGAATCCTTATTGAGATAAAGGGGGGGAGCCTCGGAAGCAGAGGCCGGCCCGGGCTGAGAGCTGTGGCTAGGCAGGGAGACCCTCCCCAGCAAGCCCCTCCTTTGCTCCAGCCCCTCCGGCCCCCCAGGGGAAGCAGGCACAGGGCCGGGCTGACATGGGGCAGGCCCAGCTGGGTCCCAGCAAGCCCCAGGGAGCCAGGGTGAACTCATCCCTCGCCCTTAATTATCTTCCTGGCTACTGAACTTGAGACGCTCCATGCCATCAACAGGGAGGACCCCTGGGATGCTCGGGGCTGGGAGGTTCTAAGGGCCAGATGTCACCTCAGAGGGAGGTGGCAGGGGCCCTGAGAGAGGAAATGGGCTTGGGGAGGGGAGCTCTGCTTCCTGTTTCTTCTCTGTAGGGGAGAAAGCTGGGGCCAGGCAGGCAGTTGAGAGTCGAGGTTAAGGGCAGGACTCTGCAGCCTACCATATGGGGATAAAACCAGGCTCAGAGCTCAGCACTTTGGGTGACCTCTAGTGAGTGCCATAGCCCCTCGGGGCTCCAAGTGTGGTTCACAAAGCACCAGGAGCTTGTGAGGAATGTAGAACCTCAGGCCTAGACCTACTGAGACAGAACCTGCATTTCAACAAGACTTCCAGGGGGTTTCTGTGCCTCAGTTTCCCCATATATAAAATAGGATTAAAATGTGTTGGTGCCTATGTGGTGCTTGCTGTCTGCTATTATCATCACTTAGCATTCTTGTTATTGAAATAACTCACTCTGGGCAAGATGGAGGCTGGTAGCAGGTTGCCTACTCCCAGCCCCCCACACCTCAGCATCCCACAGGTGGGTTTCATGGGACAAGAAACCATGGGGCTCAGACAGGTGCAGGGACTTGCCCAAATTCTACATGGGGAAGCCCAAGTTCACTCTACACCTGTCTGACCCTGTTACTAATGTTAACAGTGAATAGGGAGGATTGCGTCCTCTACACCAGGCACTTGATGGGACTCCCAACCACCCCCTGAAGGTGACCTTACTCCCGCCCCCAACTTCAGATGATAATGAAGGACAGAGAGGGCTGGCTGCTTTTCCAAAGCTACCGGGCAGGAAAGGCTGGATCTGAGCCCCCTCTATGTCATGTGGCATTCCCCACCCCCTACCCTACCCCAACACACACACACACACAGTATCCCTGCCTCTCCAGTCATCTGCCAATCCTGGCTCTGGGGTTCTGAGCCTGCCCCTCCCACATCCTCACCACTAATGAGGTCTTTGCCAACCTAACGCTGGGAACTCGGAGAGCTCTGGAACTGGCTCCGTGGGAAGAACCTGCTCCCCCTGCTCTGGGCTCCCCAGGTGTGGCTGACCGGAGGGGAGCCTTTGAAGGCAGGGCTGGGCAGAGCCAGGAGCGAGCACTGTACTGAGATGCTTGATCTGGCCTCAAGGATAGCTGGCCTGGAGCTGGGCTTCCCTCTATTTCTCTGTCTCCCACTCCTGCTTAACCTCCAGCTCACTGTTGGCACCTGGCCCCACCTTGGCTAGGGTGAAGCTGAGCCAGGCCTGGAGGTCTACAGTGTGATCACTAATTCACTCATCATCCCTGGAGTCAGGATCTACTGTGTGTCAGATACTGTTTTGCAGACGTGGCAATGCACAGAACAGACCCAAGTCCGGTGGGAGAGACACACCAGAAGTTAGTCACATGCCCTCACAGTGCATGGAGAGGGAGAATAATGAAGGGGACTGCTCTTGGGTGGATATCTGGAAGATGAGGGCAAGAATGTTGCAGTGGGACTAAGCAGGGCTGGCCAAGTTCGGGCTGCAGGACAGGGGTGGGGGAAGGGAGCAGCTTGGTGCAAGCGAGAAAGGAAAGAGGCCAGCCATGCTGGAGTGGGGAGAGTAAGCAGGACCTGGCCACCAGGCCTTATGAGTTGGGCCCTCCAACTTCTCCCAGAGGCTTTGCTTGAGGCTGGGAAAGACACTGATGGCAGATGAACACTCAGCTCCCAGGATGATGGCTCTACCTGTATTTCTCCTGCCTTCCTAGCTGTGGAGGACTTGGGCACAGAGGCCTTCAAAGGACCCATTCTCACCCCTCCTGAAGGCGCCAGCTGGGCACAAAGGGGCTGTCATCTCTCTGGACTGCCTTCCTGGGAGGACAGGTGGGGATTGGTGCACTAACAGGCACCTTGGTGTGTCCAGGCTACAAGGCCTGGCCTGGAATTCTGCCTCCATTACGAGGAGGCTGTGGTACTTCAGCATTCTGGAACCTCGGGTTCCTCATCTGTAAAATGGGTCGAGTGGATAAAATGTGTTGAGCCACAGTACAGCGCGTGGCGGTGGGGGGACATAATCACGGACTTACTACGTTAAAGAGCCATGATTATAAGCGGCCAAGGGGCTGCAAATTGCCCGCAGACCCAGCCGGCACCTGAAGGAGAGCTCGGTGCCGGGAGGGTCCTTGTTGGTCCTGTTCATAGCTGTTCCTCGGCCACCGGCGAACCCGGCACCTGGTGGGCGTCCCTCAGAGTGGAGTGAACTGACGCACGAGTGTGGAACGAATGCATGAACGAACGAAGGAATGACCTGCAGCGTCCCCAAACTAGGACGTTCAACTCCAAGGTCCCGCCTCTCCCTGCCCCCGCCCAGGGTTCCGCAGCTCCCCGTTTCCAGACAACACTCCTACCTGCGGCACGCCTCAGTTTCCCTCTCTATGAGTGAGCGGGAATCACGGCAACCTCGGGGAGTTGGAGGGCGGGCTGCCGCCGGCGCCCCGCACCCACCGGCGCCCAATCCGCGCGCTGCCAGGCCGCGTCCGCCCCCCGCCCCCAGGGCCGCCAGCTGCACGCAGCCCCCGCCCCGCCGGGGCCGCCCCGGCCACGCGCGCACGTGACCCCGCCCCGCCCCGCCGCCCCAGCGCGGGCTTCCATTGGCCGCTCGGAGCGGGCCACGCCTCCGGCCGGGGCGGAACCGGAGATGCCCCGCCCGCCGCAGAGCGGGGCTCCTGCGTCCCGACGGTGCACGGCGGCCGGACCGGGCGGGCTGGCGGGCGGAGCCGGGCCCGCGGGGCTGCTGCGGGGCGATCGGGCCGGGCTGCGGGCGGCGCAATGGTGAGCAGAGCCCGGCGGCCCGGGCGCTCGGGCCGGGCGGGGGCTCAGGGGAGGGGAAAGAGCGGCCCCCGGTGGACGGGGGGCGCGCGCGGGGAGGCTCGCCCGTGGGCCGTGGTGGGGGGTGGGGGGTGTCCTTGCGGCGGGGGAGGGGCAGCCCGGGCGGGGGCGCGGCTTGGGGGGGGGGGCCTGTCCGGGGGGGCCGCGCCCGCGGGCGGGGGTTCTTTGTCCGCTGCGCTGCGGCGAGATGGGGACAAGGGGGGGGGGGGGCGGCGGCCGCTTTGCGGGGAGCGGGTGTCTCCCCGCCCCTCCCCCGTGCCAGCCCGCCACCGCGGCCCGCAGTTCCGCTCCCCAGGCCGGCCGCTGGAACGGGTCCTCGGGACGCCTCGGGGTATTTAAAATTAACGGAGGAGGAGGGCGTCCTAGCATCCCCCAGGGTGGTCCGGCGGACTCCGGGGGTCAAGGGTAGGAGCGCGGGTCGTGGCGACGTCTGGAGCCCATTTCGCAGGTGGGGAACTGAGGACGGGCCGCGACGTTTGGTGCCGAGTTTCGTCGGCGGTGACTGCGCGGCGTGGGCATGATTGGGTATCGCGGTACCCCGTCCTCCCGCCCCCCTCCCCGCCCCAGTCGGGACGGCCGGAGTTGCTTCTCCAGCTGTCGCTCCCCCTCCAGCCATCGCCTAGGGGGCTGAGCCCCTTCCTCCCTCTAGCCTCGCTCAGCTCCTTGGTAGAGTGGGGGAGACGGCGTCGCCTGGCAGGGTTAAATGAGAGGGTGCGTGGAGCTCGCCTGGCACCGCGCCTGCACGTCCCCCGCGCTCAGCACGCGGTAGCTGCCGGGGCGCCTGTCATCCCTGTGTCCCCAGCATCGAACCCTTGTCACTCAGCCTGCCCCGGCGGGGGCTGCACCGGGGTTTACCAGGCTCCTGGGCCTGAAGGCAGGGGAGTAGGGAGGTGGGGATCAAGAATATGGCATTTTTATGTCAGGGCTGAAATCTGGCATTTGGAATCCAGGCTGCCTGGGTTTGACTCCCTGGGCTGCTACTTCTGAGCTGTGTGACCTTGGGCAATTGACTTAACTTCTCTGAGCCACAGATTCTTTATCTGCAAAGTGGGCTTAATGATAATCCTACGTTTTTTTGAGGGTGGAAGGAGAAAGGATCCGTGTGAAGTGCTCATCTTCTCTGTGTTTGGCACATAGAATATCACTGGCAACTTTCGTTGGGCATCTTCTGTTATTACCAAAGTTGTTTGGCCAAGTGGGTTGACCCTGTGAGAATGGCGAGTGGCTGATTCACAGGGCGGGGGCATGAGCCGCAGGCCTGGGCCCCAGGAGACCCAGACTGACCTTGGGGCAGTCCCTGGGCTCAGTCTGCACCAGCTTCCTCTTCTGCCTTCAGGGACCCTCGGGGGTTTCTGGTGCGAGCTTCCTCTTCTGGAGGACGGGGTGTGATTGGGTGGGTGATGGGAGGCGGAGAGGACCCTGGATATATATATATGGCTGTCCACAGCCTCAGCCCCGTGATGCTTTTTCCCATCTGCATCCGTGCTGTTCTTGGTCCTGGTTTTTGGAGAGCAGGATCCTTGTGCCATGCGTCCTTGGGTCCCAGCGCCTGCTTGGACCTGGCACAGAGAAGACGTCCCATCTGCATCTTGACTGTGCCCAGCAGTATCCTGTCCACCCTCTACCATACGATGTTCCTAATCAGAAACCAGGCAGGAGATGTTTCTGGTGTGTGAACTGGGGTCCCCTGAAGGGGCAGAGCCTGGCTTGTTGGCACACCTGGCGCATGTCTTTGTTGCCCAAGGGCATGGCTTAACCCCTGGGGGGCACTGCTGCAAACCCCTGCTCCTCTGATCGCCGGGGAGGGGTTGGCTACCCTGTAAATAGGGTAGTTCCAGGTGGAGGGTGGGAGTGGTGAGCTGGTGTCCTGCTGGGCACGGTGACACTAGTGATATGCCCAGTTAAGCGAGAAGGTGGCAGGTGGCCTTGAGGAAGAGGTTGTTTGTGGTGATGGGCCTGGACTGGGCTCTCTACCCTCCTGGGAGGCAGGTCCTTGGTGGTGGGAGGCAGAGGTGATGCTAGGGGCTCACTGTCTCCCTGTGGCACCAGGAAGGTGTGGCGCCTGGTGACATGCAAACCCATTGCCTCCCCCTCCACCCATTCCATTTCCACATTTCTTTTCTTTTTTTTTTTTTTTTAAGATTTTATTCATTTATTTGACAGACAGAAATCACAAGTAGGCAGAGAGGCAGGCAGAGAGAGAGGAAGGGAAGCAGGCTCCCCGCTGAACAGAGAGCCAGACACGGGGCTCGATCCCAGGACCCCGGGATCATGACCTGGGCCAAAGGCAGAGGCTTAACCCACAGAGCCACCCAGGCGCCCCTCATTTCCCCATTTCTTATCACTGCTTATCCTCCCCGTAGCCTGGCTGGAGAGGTGAGGGACTGAGCACATATTTTGCACACCAAGACACCAAGGCCATGAGGAGCAGTTTACCGGGACAGCCTGGAACAACTCACTGTTCACTGTAGGGGCGGGAGGTGGGCTGGGGAAGTCGGGGGCTTTGAATCTGCTCTCTTGCTAGCTGCGGCCCCACGGGGCCTGAGTGGGTAATGTCACCTGTGGACTGGGGTTAAGGCTCAGTTTCGGGGTCTCATAAAGAGGAGGTAACTGGAACCCAGTGTTACACCGGGGAAGACCTAAGCTGGGAACTCTGAGGGTCAGCAGGCCAGTGGAAGGTATCAGTCTACCCTCAGCTGGCTGGTGGCTGAGGTGGGGACTGTCCTTTTGAACCCACTGGTGGGCAGAGGGGGCGGGGAGTGAGGAGCCCGGTGGGGCGGCCTCAGCAGACTGGCAAGGCTGGGCTATAGAGCTTGCTTCTCCAGGACCTGCGGGTGCGATCCGAGGTCAGGCCACCCTTGGCCCAGGGAGGCAGGACTGAGGGTCCACAGAATGGGGGGGTGGAGGATCGGTCCTGTATGTTTTGGGGACCCAGATGGCCTCGGGCCTGCAGTGCTAGCCTTCACCCTAACTGAGGGGCCGGCCCGGAGCTGCTGCAGAGGTTGGGGTGGGGACATGCGTTTTGTTGCCCACCCCAGAGCGCCCGGGCTCTTCTGGGCTGCACGTCTGGGGTCACATGCTGCATTCTGCCTTTTCACTCCCGGGCAATGCACACAGACTCTCTGTGCCTCAGTTTGCTTATCTGTAAAGTGGGACGGACACCAGTGAGCAGTGTTCGCCGCGGGGTTCTTGGGAGGATGAAGCGAGTGTATGACACGCGTGTTAAGCGACTTTGATGATTGTTCTCAGCGGGGGCTCGTTTCTCGCAAGCCATCCTGGGCCTCGACCCAGCCCGGAGCTGTGGCCGTCCCTGTCCCACCCTGGGCGCTTGCCTGGATCAGGATGAGGGGGTCAGCTGACTTACGGGAGAAACGTGGCTCGGAAGGGCATGAGGAAGGGCATGAGGGACATCAGGAGAGGCAATCCAAGTGGGTAGGTTCCAGCCCGGGCCACAGGGGGTCAGGGGGAAGCAGCCAGCCACCCTCATACTTCAGACATCCCCTGGGGTCTGGTTCCCAGAGGCGCCCTCCTCTCCCTGCCTCCTAGCACGTGGAGACAGCTGCCCCTTCATGGGCTCGGGCCTGTTGGGAATCCACCTGCCCTCACACTCGGGCTGCCAGTTTTCTGGAGTCTCTTGGGACAGGTGTGTGGACCCTTGCAGAGGGGTCCTGGGACTGGCTTTGGGTTGGAGAGCGGGCTCAGGGGTGAGAGCGCTGGGGAGGGCTGGGGCTCCTCTAACTCATCACTAGGTCTCTGGGCTTGAAACACTCAGCTGTCATTTATCGAGCATGATCACAGGGTTGGGGATCACCGTGGTCACAGTGGTGTGCTGCAAGGCGATGGCAGGTGTGGGGTGGTGGGGTGTCTGGAGCCAGGGTGGTCTGGGAAGGAACCCCCACCCCCCAGAGGCACCCATGGAGAAAGTCCCGAATGATAGGAAGGAGCCAGTCATGGGACAGTCAGGGGATAACATTCCAGGCAGAAGGAACAGAAAATTCAGACGGTTTGAGGTGGGAGGGCAGGAAGGGTGTGAAGAAGCCCGGAGAGGCAGGGAGGTCTGCTCCTCTGCTGAGGCCAGGGCGGGTTCTGAGCAGTGGATGATGTGAGCTGATTTTTTTAAACCATCATCTTGGGAAATACTTGCTGAGCAAATTCGGGGACAAACAGCGCACTTGGGGGCAGGGGAGGGTGGCGCCAACGAGCACAGGCCAGGCGTGCCCATGGCTCCGTGCACTTGGGGATGAGTGTCCTTCTGGCCTAGGGGGAGGGCAGCAGACAGGGTTTTGAGGTCACCAGTCCCCTCAAAGTGTCCCTTTGAGCTGGGGCAGCCTCTGCCTCAGTTTCCCCATCAGTCCTAGGACCATGTGGCTTCCCCCTGGACTGGTAGGTGCCTCCTAGGTTCTGTGGCAGGTTTGGCCCCTAGGGTTCCCCCCCCACCTCAGGTCTTGCCGCTGTTGTTTGATTTCCTACTTCCTGCCCCCAAACACACACATACTTCCCCTTCTGAATTGATACTGCGTTGCCTTCCTGTCTGGGGGCCTGGTAGACGGGTAAGCACCCTAGCAGGCACTGGACACAAGAGGGCCAAGGGGAAGGACAAGGCAGGTGTCCTCCATAGCAGGAAGAGAGGTTCACTGGGCACAACTGGCAGGTTGTCGGGGGTGTGGGGGCATACCTGTCCTTTCTGGAGGCCTGAGGGGACAGGCAGAGAGGGGTGGTGGGACAGAAGAGGCCAGGATAGCCTGTGCACTTGGCAGCCTAGCAGAGTGCAGGGCCCCTCCAGGAGTGCACAGCCCGATGGGGGAGGCGGGGGCCAACCAGATGGCTGCCAGGGAAGCCAGGGTTACACACTGAAGCAAGTTTCTTGGTCAGTGGTGGGGAGCAGGTGTAGGCACAGGACAAGGACCCCCTCCTGGGCCCAGGTTTGTCGCCCTCCGCACTGTTGGTACTTGGGGCTGGATTCCTGTTAGTGGGGGCTGTCCCCTGCGCTACAGGGTGTTTAGTACACCCTTGATCTCTGTCCACTCCATGCCAGTAGAACCCCCCTCCCCCAACTGCCAGCTGTGACAGACCTGTCCGGCTAAAGGCCTGGAGGTCATTGTGGCCGGGGAGAAGCAGGGGATGGGGATGCGGCCTCTTGGGCCCTGTAGGACTTGAGGCTTTTCCTCTGGGCTACAGGAGCACTGGCTCCAGTGGACCCACATGGGTGGACCAGAGAGCCTCTGGAGAGGGACAACAGCAGCCTGACCCTGCAGGTGGTAAGAAAGGGGTAGATTTCAGGGATATCATGCCCCCTCCTGCCCAGGACGTCTCTGTAGATGTGGGCCCGGGGGGCTGTACTCAGGGCTGGGGGCGGTGGTGGCTAGTCCCTGGACAGAGTCCAGGGACGTCGACTTAGCTCTTTGACCTTCAGGCAAGCCTGGCCTTGGGTGGGCGGGGAGTCTCCTTGGTTTGGGTTAAGAATCACTTCTAATTAAGATGGTTATTGCTCAAGGACGCCAGGTTCCTTCCTGTATGGGCGGAAAGCCTTCCCTTCCACCGCTCTCTCCCTGTGTTGATGTCCGTCTTTCCAGAGAAATGAATTCAACAGCCAGCTCTTACGTTGTGCTGAGGGTGGCACAGGGTTTTCCCCACCCTCGAACACTTGGGTGCTCATTACTGTCATCTGCTACCTGGGTGGTGAGGAGGACAAGTTAGAAAGTGCAGGGTCTTGGGAGCCTGGTTGCCTCAGTCACCTCGAGAGTCTGGGTTTTTTCAGTCTGCCGTGCTGCCCACTGCTGGCTCTCCATAGCTGCTCACCAGCCCCATCCACAGAGGAGGAATCTGAGACCCAGTGAGGTGCAGAGGCTTGTCTAAGATGGGCGGTCGTGAGAAGGTGGTGGTCCAGCGCACGCTTCTGGTGCTCCAGCTCCTGTATTGGCCAGCAGGCCCTTTCCTGCCTCTGAGCCTTCGCAGATGCCATTCCCCTGCCAGGAACGCACCTCCCCAGGGGCTTGGCTCTTCCTGCTGGTTCTTCCTCCTGGCTCAACCTCGGCCTTACCTCCCCAGGTATCGCCTGCCCCGCCCAATGTAGCGTCTTGGCACCCAGTCCCCTGTGTTCCTGACACGGCGCGGATGCATTTGTAGTGACAGGCGTTGGTGTATCGATCTGTTTGCAGTCTGGGTCCTGCCCCTGACGCTGAGCTCGGTGCGGGAAGGGGTCGGTCTGCCCCACTCTCGCCTGCCCTCCCCCACGCTGTCCCGAGTGCATCCTCGTTCCAGGACTGGGCTGCTGAGGGCTCTTCCCTGGCTGGTCACAGTTCCCTTGTGGACAAAGGCTGTCATCGGCTGCACCCTCTCCCAGGTGTTCCAGAAGACTTAGCTGAGTTATCTGTGTCGCCTGTCGAAGTGAGGGACTGAGGTCATGTCCCTGCTTTCGAGTCTCGCGTGTCTGGCCATCACGGAGCACTGGCTCCTCTTGGTCCCTGGGCTTCCGAACACCTCGGCGGGCTGGGCTTTCAGGACAATCTCCTCGAACAGACCCTCTTCCAGCTTCCAGCGGGGCTGCGGTGGGCTTGGGGGCCATGGGCCCCCTTTCCTGCATCTCTGGCTCCCTGGCTGGGCGAGGGTGACTCCTTTTTGGTGGCAGGAGCACCGACGGTGTCAGGGGTAGGGGTGGAAGTGGGCTGTTGGGAGCCAAGAGAACGCTGGTGATGTCCTGAGCTAGGAATGGTGAAAGCCGACCAGCATGTTTTTCGCTAGGATGAGGGCAGGATGGTCAGACTTAATTAAGACCTGATTAAAAAGGTCCCCCAGTCCCGGACCCCCGAGCTTGGGCGCTGTCAGGGCCCCGTGGAACCCCCAGTGGAACCTCACCCTGCTTTGTCTTTCAGGGCTCTCGTGTCCAGCCTGGGTTCCAGCCTCGCTGAGCAGACAGCCGCACGTGCGTCCTCCTGCGGCAGCCTCCCCGGGCGCTGACCATGTCTATTATGGACCACAGCCCCACCACGGGCGTGGTCACGGTCATCGTCATCCTCATTGCCATCGCTGCCCTGGGGGCCTTGATCCTGGGCTGCTGGTGCTACCTGCGGCTGCAGCGCATCAGCCAGTCAGAGGACGAGGAGAGCATCGTGGGCGATGGCGAGACCAAGGAGCCCTTCCTGCTGGTGCAGTACTCCGCCAAGGGACCGTGCGTGGAGAGAAAGGCCAAGCTGACCCCGAGCGGCCCAGAAGTCCATGGCTGAGCCGGGATGCGGAGGCCCTGAGGCCAGTCTGCCTCCAGCGGAGAGGCGTGGGAGGGGCGACACCACAGATGAGCTGCTGAGGACGGCGTGACACCTGCTGGCATGGCCTCGCTGGGCTTCATCACCGCATGCACTGACTCCCGAGGTCTTGGCTGTCGTCAGTAGCCAGGAGGCGGCGGCCCTGGGTGCCCCTCTGGCCTCCCGGTGGGACTGCCCATTGCAGGCAGTGGGCAGGCCTGACCTTGCTGGGGCTCGTGACCCCGTAGCGCTTTTGTTACTTGAATGTTTAGCTGAGCCTGTTCTTGATGGAGCTACTACTGTAACGCCGAACTCACAAACAGAGCTGTAAATAGGCCCTGGAAGCATGTGCTTAAGCCTTTTTCGCTGATTTTTAAAAAGACCGTGTAGAGCACATGGGACTGACTGTAGTTATGATAAGCTGACTCAAGGCTGTGGGGTCGGGGGTGGGGGGTCTTAGACATGGAAGGCCCACACTGCACTTGGCAGGGGCCTCTAATATATACGTGTGGGGGGCGGGGGGGGGCAGAGGACGTGACATGTCCGTGTTAAGTCTCGTGGCTGACCAGCTGGGGTGCTTGGATGATTTCTGCTTGGTTAGCAATGGATGCAAGAACCACGCCCCCCTCTCTTTTGGTCCTAAATAACCAGTTCCTGTTGAGAGTGGAGTTATTGCAAGGAAGCCACCGCCACTGCTTGAAAGCCGGTGAAGGACGGGCCAGGGCCCACGTCCCGAGGGCTGCCAGGTGGCCTGGTAGCAGAGCAGTTTCTAGAGCACGCTGAGCACTCCCCCACTGCTGTCCACCCTCCACCCCCAGCCAGCATCACTTGGCATAGGCTTTGCTAGAAACACCAGCGCCTGTGGCTGCTACCTTTATCGGAAACCCACCTGGCCCAGGAAAGAGGAAATCGTGCTTTTTGTTTGTTGTTGTATTTAATACGTTCTGCACTGGAGGGGCAGGGGAGGGGGCTTTGAGGGTCCCCCCACCTCCTTTTCACACATTAGTTTCCTTTTTCTCTGAGCAGCACCCACCTGCTGGGTATTGGACTTCACTTTTCCCCCGCGGGTCACCTAGGAGAGTCTCCTGACCCCGCTCAAAGAGCTCCGAGGGAATGAACACCCAGGAGAGGCCCCCGGACGGTGGCCTGACAGCCCACCCTTAGTGGATCCCCGGGAGGGCTTATGGCAGGGGCAGTGAGTTTCAGGTTAAGGACAGGGTCTTCATGGTGGCTCTCAGTCAGGCCAGCACCCCCACGGCCTGCATCTTCAAGGCGTCTCTTGTGTACATGTCAGTGAACTCACAGAGTTCGTTAATCCCACCACCATAAGCACACTCTCCACTATTGTGATGAAAACGTGGCCTGTGTCGGCACCCTAGGTCATAAACCAGTGGCCAGCGTGGGCTTATCACGGAGCACCGGTCAGGCTGACGGCAGCTCCTCTGGGCTCACCCAAGTCTCTAACGAGCATGTTGAACTAATCATCTTCTTCCTGGAACCCCAAGGAGGGAGCTGAGGGAACACTTCATCTTAGTGGCATACCCTTAAATTGGGGGTCAAACATGAAGAATTAGCTTGGGAGTTAGGATTAGGGTAGCTGGTAGCAGTCTGAGCTGCCCCAGGGGGCTACTGAGGAGCCCCGGTAAGGCAGCTGGGCTTTGGCACAAGAGAGATGTCCCTGGCCCCTAAAACGGGGGTGGCTAAACTTAAGAATCAGGCCAGAGACCCTGAGAGGGCATGTGGGCCAGAGGGGGCCAGCACCTTCAAAGGTGCCCCAGGGATGATCAGGGAGAAGGCTGGTTTTCTGATAAAGGACCCTTGAGACCAACATGGAAGGAGCACGGATGTCTGATCCATTCCACTCGCATCTCAGAACTTCCAGGCTTTCTACCTCGACTTTCCGCAGCCAGCAGCACGCACCCAGGCTGCCTTCACCTGGGAAACCCAGGACCGCCCCGCCCCAGCCCCTGCCCCCGGCTGACCCCGAACGTGATCGCTTAACTCTCAGACTTGCCCTGAGGTTTTAACCGGCGCCGGTGAAGTTCTGTGTTTGACATGACGAACCTTCACTTTCTCCCAGGTCTTGCTCCTGGAGGCTCCCTCATCCCGCCTACACCCTGGTTGCCAGGGGCAATGTCTTCGCCAGGTCAGGGTCCCAGCGCACAGCGCCCGTGGGGGGCCGGGGGGGACCCACCAGTGGGGGTCTCTGGGAGGCAAGTGCGAGTGCCTGGGGAGGCAGTGAACAGCCACACAAGAGCGTTCACTGTTCCTGTTGATCGACGGCTGCTTTTTTTAGCGCTGACGCCAGGGCCACACGCTCACATGGCTTAGTGAAGTTATGACCTCTCACTGAATTCTTTCTGAATGGCCCAGCTGTTGTGTTCTGGTCTTCTGACGGGTCAGTCAGGAAATCAGCCTTTCATCGCGCATGTCATCACAGAAGCAACAGTCGGGGAATGGGGAGGGAACTCTTTGACACTGAGCCACGAAAATCCGGGCTAACTTTTCAGACAGATGTTCAAATGGGCTGTGCTACTGTTTCGGTCTCAAAGCTACCAAGTTTGTGCAATAAGTGGAAGGGATGTCATCCCTGTTCAATAAACGCTGAATGACATTCAAGCTGATTTTCTAGACCACTGAGAAAATCTTTATTTACAATAAATTTCAATAAAATTTGCATAAATATATTCCCAATGTACAGTTTTCACCTCTGATTTCTTCATGTCATTTTAAAAGTTAGTCTGTCCTGTTCTCATTGCTCCTTTCGGACGCCAGCGTGGAGCTGCTGTTGGAAGGCGGGAGGCTGCTGCCTGGTAGCCGAGGGGGACCCGGAGGCTCAGGGTGGTCAGAGGCGGCCTCTCGGGGGGGGGGGGGGGCTGCGGTTCCGTCCTTGCCCTCCAGCTTCCGCTCCATGGTTGCCACCAGGATCTTGAGCCACGTGTTCTCGGTGAGGAGGTTCTCCGAGGCGTCGGCCAGCTCCTGGAGCTTCCGGGCCACCTCCTGGAGCTCGTGGGTTTTCTGCTCGTACAGGGCCTGCAGCTGCTCGCTGTGCCGCTGGAGCAGGCTGTGCTGCTTCTCCAGGGTCTGCTTCTGCCGAAGCAGCCGGTGCTCGTCCCTGCGAGCGCTGGACAGCTGGGCCTCCACCTGCACCTGCGCCCGCTGGAGGGTGCTGATTTCCGCCCTCAGCTTCTGGATCTCTCTCTCCAAGTGGGAGATGTGCCCCTGCTGGAAGACTGCCTCGCTCTGAAGACACTCTTTGGTAGGAGGGTTAGCTAAATTCTGGGGGGCGGAAGCGGGGTCTGAGTGATGCAGAATGAACCTCAGCAGATTAGGAAGGGTGATGGGAAGGTCTTCGGGGTATTTCACACTGCGGTCCTTTCTGGAGACAAAGGGAAAGGGGTCAAAGGTGAGAGTCCCATCAACATTCTTAGTCCAAAGCACACTGCTACCGAAGGCCGGGCTTCCCACCAAGAGACATGCCGAGGATTTTACTTAAAGTCAGCACGGAAAATGTTCTCTGGGCAAAAATTTCTCTACAAAGCTGAGGATGTCGCACATGCTCGTTTTGTAATTAAGGTGGCTTATCTCAAGTATGTGTCTTCCTAAGGACAAAGAGCCCAGTTTCTGATAACCACCTTGGGAGAAAGACTAGAAGCTCCCAGGCCCAAGCCTTGAGCCAGGGATGGAGGGCACCTACAACATGTGGGCAAAGTGGCCTTCGCAAGCTCTCAGAGGCCCAGTGGCGTGTAAGGAAGGATGTCCTGGGGCAGGACATCACCTGCGTCACTCTGTGGCTGTCAACAGCACGTGATGCAATCGGAAAGACTGCACACTCAGCCAGATTTCTTCAGCCAACATTTATCACACATAATCCAAGGCAGGAGTTCTTAACTGGGGTAACTATAAGCCCCTAGGGGCATCTGGCAACATCTGGAGTCATTTTTATTACCACAGTGGAGGAGGTATCACTAAAGCCTGACCCCTGACAAAAAGACCAACCAATGGAAGCTGAGAAATTAAGGTTGCCCCACCCTGAGAACACAGAATAAGGAAGGAAAGTGACGTATGAATGGGGCTCCCCCAAAGCTCTGTCACAAGTCCTGATGTAGAAAATTCCTTTCTAGAAGTTGTCATTTAACTGTCTGATGACCAACATTTCTACCACATACAGGCCCCAGAACCACCTGTTGGGCAGACTCACGAGGCTGCTGTTCACGGTTCTGAGCGTCCACACAGGTGGCCCCTGTGTGCCCTTGCACTGCCTCGTCTGTAAAAGGGGTGGTAAGAGCACTGTCGCTCTCACGGGACTGCTGTATGGATGACACCAATTAATCTGAACGCTGAGTGTTAGCCAAAAAACAATCATCTGATGCCTTAAAAAACCAACCAAGAGGAGCGCCTGGGTGGCTCAGTTGTTAAGCATCTAACTTCAGCACAGGTCATGATCCCAGGGTCCTGGGATCGAGCCCCACATCGGGCTCCCTGCTCAGCAGGAAGCCTGCTTCTCCCTCTGCCATTCTCCCTGCTTGTGTTCCCTCTCTCACTGTGTCTCTATCAAATAAAATCTTAAAAAAGAAAAAAAAAAAAAAAACCCAACCAAGAAACCACTCATTAAAAGCTTACATACCCTCTCCACACACAAAGCCAGTGGTCAAATATCTAAGAAAAGACAAAAAGTGTTCTACTGATGGACAGCTCTTTCCCAAGGAAATAAAAATCACAGGGAAATTAAAATCACACACGCACCATTTTATACACTTATGGAGACTTTCGGATACGTGGAACAGTCAAACATCTGGAGTAAGTATATTGTCACACCCTCCTTTAAAGCAGGTTTTTTCATCTGGAGAAGCTTGCTTCGAGTTGGGGCCTCCAAGCCTCCAAGTCAACAGACAACTGAAAACCTGGCCCATTTGAGGCGCGGGCGGGACGGACGAGCGGAGGCCGGCTCTGCAGCTGAGCCATGCAGCGCAAACCTGGTCTCTTAGGACAGAGGAACTTAACTCCCCGGGAGAGAGCAGCCCAGGTGCCTTATCATGTGTGCAGACGTTTCCAGGGCCGAGAACGACCCCTGTCAGCACGCTATTCTGGAGTCCTGTCCCAGAGCCATCTCTGTGAAGCTACCTACAGGGTGTGCTGCCCAGCTTTGCGACTTTCTAGAAGTAGCAAGAACGCAAGGTATGACCAAACTTTCCAGAAAGGAATCGTGTTGGAAGTGGAGCTGTAAAAGGCCCCGCGGCATGAGTCTGCTGTAAATTCCCTAGGAGTGTGTTCACGCCTCTAGCACCTAAACTGCTAGATATGAACATGAAGAACAGGGTGTAAGGCCTCTATCTAAAGAAGGGGGTAGAAGAGTGGGGGCGGGTGGGCTGCTCCCCTCCCAGGCCCACACTACAGTAAGCCACTGCACCCCCAGGATGTCGTCAGCCAGGCCTGGCCAGAGCACCCGACTTCCACAACGTGATGCAGAGCGGAGCCAACAGCGGCTCGAAGACACGCCCGCACAGGAGAGCCGGGCCTGCCAGGGGGCACACCACGGGGAGGACAAGCCGTTCTCTGTGGTTTCTCTCGTTCACGACTATAAAATATCTGCTCACCGGAGACCAGCTGCGAAGCAAACAAGCAGCATCCCTCCCATCACCGGTAATTCTCCTCCTAAGTAACTGTCAGCATCTTGACACGTCCCCTACTTACTGCACACATTTTAACCTAGTGGCATGAGCAGACTTCTATTTCATCGGAACCCATACAGTCTCTTCACTAAAAATAACCTAAGCACACACATCGTGAAAAAGGCCTTTTCCATTTCCTCTCTTGCGAGCGGTCAAAGCCTGCCCTTGGCCCATTTACGCCCTCTGAGCACGCCAACACTCAACTTGGACCAGCTGACAAGGAGCTTACTTCACTTCTGACTACTCTTTATTTTTAGGAAATAAGAAAAATTCCATTCCTGAGCAGTAAGGCTTTCGTTTCCCAAGCTCTGCATGTTCACAAAGAGCGGGACACTCTCCTCACATCCGGTATGTACCTTCTAGACTTTTCAGGGGTGCGGAGCTGCAGGGAGCACCCACGCTCATCCCACAGTGACCGCCTCCGCTGGCTTTCCGACAAAAGCTTCGTCCCCCACACAGCCCGACTCAGTCTCCCGAACACACAATTGTCTGTCTCTTTCAATGCGCACTCCCGAGTTCTAGCTGCTGAGAACGTCTCCATGCAAAGGCTCATGCTGGGTGTTAGGACTTTACCACCTTCCCAAACTATGTTTGAAATTCCAAAACCATGCTTCATTGAACTTTGTGCCTGACCTCCACCCCGCACAGATGAAATTGTTAGGATAACCGCCCGGGATCCCTTGAACGTGTGGCACTTTAAATGCTTCTTAGAAGGAAAGAGGTTCATCACGACAGTTAACAGGACAGGATGAGTCACACTCCATTTTTAGTGTGTGATGTGACAGGACCCTACCACCCCAGGAAGTATTCCAGCAAAAATTCCTTGACATTAAGAGGAAAAAACAAGGAAATGATTCAATCTCTAGGAAGGAAGCACTCTCCTGGAGACACAGAAAGTATGGCAGTGGCTACAATGAACGGAAGAAGTGAGCGCAGGAGATGAGAACAGGAGACATCACATGCGGGACTCAGGAACCTCACTGAAATAATCCTGCAAATGCTTCCCCCTGGAAAGATACCGTCAGAGCCGCATGACTGGTCCCCGAGGATCCATTCTTTTATCAACAAAAGGGAATCTTTTTTTAAACAGGGAAAGTACATCTGGTTTATCAGGCTTTCAAAGGCCAAGAGTTAATTTCCCTTTTAGCGAAATATCCACATCCAACATTTACTAATTGCCAAGTCAAGCCATCCCCTTTGCTTATGTCCCATCCCTGTCTGCTGGGCTTTCAAGGTAGATGCTGTCATCACCGGAATTGGAGTCTGCTTAGACAAATGTGAAGACATCAAAGTGACAGCCCCAGGGCAGATATTCACAGAAGTCTACACACTTGGGGAGAAGGCTCCTTGAATCCCAGGAATGGGGTACGGTGGGGAGGAAAGTCTCCATTTCCAACTTGCACAAGAGGGACAAGGTAGTTTTCAGCAGAACCCAGCAGAAAATGACACATATGAAAGCCTGGGGCAGGCAGGACCTGACATCCGGGGGCTCAACAATGAGTGCCTGTCCTGCCTCCCACCGTGAATGTGGGTCTTTGCTTTCCACCCACTGTAGGTTCTTATGGTCAAGAAGGCAAACAAGTTCTGATGGCCACATTCATATGCGTGAGAACACACACTCTGCAAGGGGCAAAGTTCTTACCAAAACCACATCTGAGCTTGTGACCCCAAAGCCCTTTTATCCTTGGTCCCCAAGGGCACATTATTTGAACAATATATTTTATTCAAAACAGTTTAGTAATAGGTAATGATTTGCATTTCACTTCTGTGAAGTATCTTAAACACATTTCATTTTTGGCAAAAGAATCCCATATGCCCAAATATAGAAAAAAAAATCAGCTTTACCTGTTGCAGGGAAAAAATAAGATAGTGGGAAGACGGTCAACCATAAATTCCCAAGGAAGGTCGTTCTGAGATACATCAATCCTGACAAAGGGAAAGATGAGAAAAAGTAAAGGATCAGCCCAACACACTCCAACCTGAAATAACCTTCTCTGATAATAGAAGAGCCTGGAACATTTTCTGTGGCCACACTGACCAGCCCCTCTTAGTGGGTACAAGACCAGTGCAAACTGGTTGCAATTCAGGCCAGAAGAACCAATGCTTCCAGAACATGCCACTTTCCACTTCACTTGTGGAGTGGAAGTGACACGTCATGAGGTAAAAATGACCTTCCCAAAAAAAACAGTACAAAACAAAACGCCTCACTGACACCTCAGGAGCAGTCCACCCACCTGATGGGGCCTGGTCAAGTACTTTAATCCCTGAATCAGCTCTGGAAAAAGGAAATCACTGTGCAAAATACATCAAGCCTCTGAAGACCTAAGAAAGCTGGAAAATAAAGACTACACTCTATTTTATATTTATATTTTGTGAATCTGGACGGGGCCACAAAACCTTTATTTCTTTTAGCAGATTTTAGATTAATTTTCTAACACAGAAAATGATACCTTTGCTCAATTACCCACCCTGTGCTTTATTAATATTGAAGGAGGCAGCAGTCCCTCCTGCAGCCCGCACTCGGCTAAGTGCAGCAGCCCCCCACCCCAGCCCGCAGGGATCGCTCAGACGGTGCAGAAGCAAAAAAAAAAAAAAAAAAAATCCTAGAAGGAGGGAGCAGACCGTGTAGGTCCACTTGGCCAGGTGGCTCCGATGTCCGTCATCACAAACAATGCATACAAAAGATGGCAATTTTTTGAATCGTTAACTTGACAGAAGTTTCTAGAAAGTATAATGGGGGTTAGGAATGAATCAGTGCCATGCATTTGTCCAGAAGGATGGCCGAATTATAATGGTGTTAAACAACTGAACAAAACAGCACTCCTGCCTCTGCCTGGGACAGCCCACGTAAAATGTCAGAGTCCCATTTTTTAAACAAGTGACACTGAACGCTTTTGTTATCATCAAATACTTTTCTTCTCCTGAGTTTTACTTCAAAAAAGCAAGTACAATTGAAAGAAAAACATTATCATTAACATCCACTCAAAATCCACTGGGCTGGTCGGAACCTTCTTTCTGGGATTCGCATTCAGGCTTGGTGTGCAAATCTCCACGATGTGAAGAGCAGCACTCAGACGTTTCATATGCGACGCCTTTCAATTAATGATGTGAAAAGCATTGTTCTAATAAATGGGTCAATATCCCATCACACTCGAAGCCCCAATGTACTTAGCTGTTGCTCTCCTGCTACAATGACTGGCTCAGCTCCTCCCCAAGTCCTAGTTCCTTAATTCCCCAAAGTGAAATTAACTGGGGCAAAACTGTGTAACCATTTTTGTACTTTCCTACAAATGTTGCTAATATGCTTTCCAAAAAGGTTACACCCAATTCAAGAGCTAGGTCTGACATTGCCAACTTCACTTCATCAACACAAGATGCTGTCACTTAAAAGCAACTGTTAGTAAGTGTAAATGATACTCTGTTATTGTTCTAATTTACATTTATTAGACTGTCATCTCCACACTTAAGTTTATTTATACTCTCCTCCAGAAGAAACCTACCCAAGTCTTTTCTTCCCCCAGGAGTCTCTCCCAGCTGTGACGCCCCCTGCCCCCCAGATGGTTTTTCACTGTGGTAAAATACACACAAAATGTCCCAGCCTGACTACGTCCGAGCCCAAAGCTGGCAGTGGTAAGTCCACTCATAATGGGGTGCAGCCATCCCCATCACCCAGCTCCACAACCATTTCTTCGTCCTGCAAAACAGAGACTCTATCCATTCAAGAGCCCCCCACTCGCCACCACACCGACCATCTACTTTCTGTCTCTGACTCTGACTCTTCACAACCTGGCAACCACACAGAATGTTCCTCTTTTCAAGGCTAAAAAACATTCCCCTGTGCAGACAGACCACATTCTCCTCTCGGCACTTCCTTAAACCTTTGTTCCTTCTCAGGGTCTGGAGTATGAGCACCTGATTCTGAGTCCTGGTCCCTCACTTACAGGCTGTGTGACTGTGGGCAAATTACCTACCCTCTCTGTGACTCAGTTGCCTCCTCAGTAAAAAGAGATCCTAAGACCTGCTTCACTGAGTGCTCCAGCAAGCAGGTCAGGAATCTCACGGCACACAGCAGCTCCTCGAATCTGGTTCTAACCACCACTTACAGCAGATCCAGTGGGTGAAACACAGATGCTATAAAATATAGCTACTGTTCTTTTTTCAAGCCTACTTTCCTCATTTCTCTCATTGAGCCCTTTCCTAGTGGCATCTGTTCGTCTTTAATTATTTTTTGTAACTGCTTCACTTTGCAAAGTTTCCATCTCTCAAAGGAACAAACAAACCCAGCATTCTTTGTTCTGATATTCTGTCCTATGATTTAATCTTTTATGTTTAATTCTGTCTGGAAGGCTGTAGTCTAAACAAGCCCTGCCCCAAACAGTTTAATACCTTTTCCAAAAATTCTTCATTTGACGCTTGTTTTTTACAAAACAAGGATTTAAAAATTGTTTTGCTTAGTACAGAGGCCACATCCAGTTACCCACAAAATCAAAAAACTATAACACATAGATATCAACCAATCCTTCCTCCTAATTTCAAGAGTGAGGAGGGAAACCAGACCTGGCGGAGAGATTTGCTCCAGGTCCCAGGGCCGGTTGGCAGCATGTCGGGCACTGGGCCCCCTTCCCCTGTGCCAAGGCCGCAGCGCATGGAAGTTGGTGGAAGTCGGTGGGCACCGTTCCCATGCTGTTCTGGACAGTCCACCAATGCAGGGGTTGTCCTAGCAACCAGGTCAGCGCTGCTCCCACACTCACCCTCCCTGAATTCAATCAGGGCTAAACACAGTCGACACCACGGAAAGAACACTCAGAACGCATCAGGAAAGCTTCGGTCTCAGTGAGGTTTTGCTCATGGCTTCAAACTGACAATTCAATCGCAGCAAGCCTTACCCAAGGCTAACGAACAGCGGGCAGACCCTTGCAAACCATATGGCTAGGCCGTAAGGAGGGAAGACGGGCACAGACCCGAAGCACCGCAGGCTCCCTTACCTCGCCACAGTGAATGCATCCGTCGGCAGGAGGCGAGCAAGCTGGATAAAGACGTGATTGAGGGATGGACAGAAGCCGCACCACGGAGCGTAATAAAGCAGCAAAACGTCCTGGGGGAGGGAAAGATGGCTGTTAGTGGCCCTAGGAAATGGGCTCACATCCTCACTGTGCTCAGAACCCCGCAGGCATTCAAGAAATGCTGCTTATGCGCCAATTATGAAAATTTTCATTTTTAGATCTTTCCAATTATGTGCTTTCTTTAAGGACTTTTTGCAGTTAGAAAACCAGCATGTAACTCATGCGTGTTGTGCGAGAAGACTGCCATGTGATTAACCTGCATATCAAACCTGAAGGCTTGCCCCACAACCGCGGCTCTGGGGATATTTCAATAGGGAGTGATGGTGTGATTTCTGCCTCTCCCCTGATTCCATACCTGTTTTTGGAGGACCACTTCCCAAAAGGTATCAGTTGTCGCTTCAGTGATTAGATGCTGAGAAGGGAACTGGGCAGAGTCACTTCCAATGAGATGCCTTTTCAAGGGACTGTAGAGAACGCTGAAGTTTTGAATAAAAGACTCTAAAAATAAAGAGAAAATGAGATCAGCTCTTCGCCAAGTATAGGGAGAGTAGTTGGCCTACTTTAAAGGCTACATTTAAAAAACCGGGCTGGCTTCACAGGCTTACATTTTTAACACTTCACCTGCAGGTAAAACCCTGATCACAGCTGCCCCGAGTGGCACCGTGTGTAGCTCCAAGAAGAATCCCCAGACAGCGATTACTTAAGTAACAAAATGCTATGCAGTGTCAGATGCTCTGGTATTTACAGTCTAGGAATTCTCTTTTTTTTTTTTTTTTTTGCTCACGGGATCGGTCCACAGATAAGACACCCGAGGCTGCAAAGATCATCATGCCACAATCTTTAAGAGATTTCAGCCTACAATCCCAAGACCTCTGAACATCACTACAAAGACAGCTACTACGCAAGCTGCCGCTAGTGGACAGGTGTCTCTCATGCTCATTAATTCAAGGACAGGGAGCTATGGAGCTGTGGTCTTTGTTTATTCGAGTTTTTCAAGTTCCCTTCTTGAAAGTTTAGGGAAAATAACTCAATTATATTTAGTGGGAAAACCTATAAATAAAACCCACATGCAATCCAAACACCTAACTTGACCTGACAGCTTTCCCCTCCCCATAAACTCCACTGTCCTCAGACTGCTTGGTTGTCTGTCCGAAGCAGGACGATCGGCTGCGTTCTCCCTTCTTTCTCCTTCTTCTAACTCTCTCCATCTTGAGGTCCTGATCAACACCGATGTGTTCCACACAGGGAGGAGGAAGTGTGAAGGGTGGCAGACACACACTAAAGACAGGTCACCGTCGGCATCGGAGTGACTTACTTGGCTAAGTTTCTGAAACTTAAAACCAAAAATTCTCTCCTCATGCGAACAAACCCTAAATCCCTAAACTGGCTCAGAGAAGCTGACTGAAGAGTCAACTCTGCAAACCAACGACACACAGGCATTTTTTAAATAGGACCCTTCAAATGTCACCAACTATAGGACAAAAAAAAACTGCGCTAGATGTATGTGGCAGAGTAGATACAGAAGATCACAAGAAATCTGAAGAAGGCCTCTTTCGGAAGACCCTAAATTCAAACTGAACATCATTATGGGCTCACTGAATGCTAAGTATATTACTGAATGGAATTATGAAGTCCAATGAACAACCCTCTAGAAACAGGCTTGTTTCACTTCAAGAAAACTCGGGGAGGAGGTGGTGCCTGGGTGGCTCAGTCCTCAGTTGGTTAAGCATCTGCCTTCCGCCCAGGTCATGATCTCGGGGTCCTGATCTCAGGGTCCTGGGATGGTGCCCATCATTGGGATCCCTGCTCAGTGGGGAGCCTGCTTCTCCCTCTCCTCACCCCTACCCCCCAGCTTGTGCTCTCTCTTGCTGTCGCTAATAAGCAAATAAAAAAACCTTAAAAAAAAAAAAAGGAACAGAAAGAAAACTTGGTCTACCAAAATGTAACTTTAGAAAACACAAATCAAGGGGCGCCTGGGTGGCTCAGTGGGTTAAAATCTCTGCCTTCGGCTCAGGTCATGATCCCAGGGTCCTGGGATCGAGCCCCACATCGGGCTCTCTGCTTAGTTGGAAGCATGCTTTCCCCTCTCTCTGTACCTGCCTCTCTGCCTACTTGTGATCTCTGTCTGTTAAATAAATAAATAAAATCTTAAAAAAAAAAAAAAGAGAAAACACAAATCAGGAACAATTTGTAGTATCGATACAGAATGCAGTTCAGAGAGGGACTGGTCACAGGGTTCTTCTGAACACTTAAGAGCATCACGTTTATAATATATAATTTGACATTATGTAAATCAACATTTACATAAGCCTCTCCAAAAGTGTCTAATATCAGAAACAAGCTTCACCTGGGCTTAAACGAAGAAGCTAACAGGACTATTATTTAGGGGTCTTTGAGTTTCCTCTTGCTTTCACACCCTGTAAAACTTGGAAATAAAAGGTTTCCCTCCCTACAGAATTCCTCCTGTCTCCGTTTGGCAAACACTGACTTTCCCTGTGTTTCCACTGAGGCTGAACTAACACGGCTTTTGAATTCTCACTTCCTTGTGTGGACATCAAGGATGTCAGCAAAGCCCTGGGAACAGGACAGCGTTGGTTAGTTTACTGCTGGCGCCAAGGGCAAGCTCGCGCGACGCTATCCCAGAACGGACCCCCCCCCCCACCCCCAAAGTGGTTTCTGCTGGTTTGCAACAGACACTTGTTTATTGCACTTGACACTTGTCTGTTACAATCTAGGCACCCAAGGTCAGAGCAGCATTTCTCAAGGAGGCAAAAACAGCAACCGAGCAAACTGGGTCTGACAGCCTTGATACTTGTACATCCAGACCTGAGACCAAAGGGAGGGCAGGTGGTTCTATGTTTCACTGCTTCCTGTTTAAGCTCTTTTAGAATGCGCTGCCATCGGGGTCCCATTCATCAGCTCCCGGGATGCTCCCAGCACAACAGCTCTCCACCCCACTGCCCTTCCTGCAGCCAGGGGCCCACCCCACACAGCTCCCTCCAACTCAGAAACGGGACAGGCACTGCCCATCTGGAACGCTGGGCTCCTATCCCCCCCCAGAGGTTACATGACAAACTTATCCCAAATGGGGAGTTGGGAAGTTTCTGTTCCCTTTAATAGACAAAATTAGCTTCTTTTAAAATGGTGACCAAACACAGTCTAAAGATTTCAAGTGAGCTACAGAACTGACATCCCCCCAAGACCAAAGGTATTGAGATCCCTGGATAAAAGTTACCGGTATTAAGTTAAGCAATACTCATTATGTTTGGGGAAGGAAACTGCCCACAGTACCTAGGGTGAGCTTCCTAAGGGCTTGTTTTGGATCCAAGATATAGTGAGACTCTTCTTTCACATCAACAATTGCGGCAAACTCCTTCACCTGAGTGGCGCTCGGAGCCCCCAGCCTCTCTGCATATAACCAAAATAAATTTGAATCCAAAAGGTAGATGTTCAGGGTCTTGTTGGTTCTGCAGCTCAGGCCTGTGAAGTCTGTGCTACTCACGTCCACTTCAGGAAAGAGATACCTGTTCTCCTCAATGTGAGGAACGGAGCCTGGGGGGTCGGCCTCACATTTCTTCTCGAGGGAAGAAAGCGCGATGGTTGGGGTTTCAAAGACACTGTGTCCAGCATCAATGAGGCCCGTCACGGCCCTGTTTATAGTCCTGCAACATGCAGTGTAGTAACTGAAGGGGCTGTAGGAACTCAGAAAATTGCTGCACTCGATGCTGCCCGACGCCACGTGATAAAAGGTCTGCTCCTTGAGGTAGAAAGAATCCAGAGCCGCCGCCATCTCGAAAAAGCTGCACTGCGGCATGCCCACCGAGCTGGGCCGGACGCCCCCCGTGGTCTGATTGACACACAGCTCACAGACGTTGTGGGTCCTGGAGACGGAGTGCCAGTGGGGCAGCACCACGGTGTTACAGCAGGGGGACGCCGTGATCAGCGGTGGCTCCGGCAGCTGCGCGGGGGGCTCAGGCGCCAGAGGCCTGAACACCGGGCCGTCCACTCGCCGCAGGTGCTGAAGGAGCCGCTCCACTACCTGGTCCCCACGACAGTTGTTGTACTCCAAGGCCACTTCGGTGATCTGAAACACAGGGCAGAGCCATGAGAGGCGCGGCCATGGCAGAAGGAGAGACCCGCAGCCGTTGGGTCCGGAGAGCACCCTGGCCTGATTCACAAGAAGCCCCGGCCGGCTCTTCCTCTCCATGCATCCAAGAGGAAACCATTCCACCAAGAGCTATTCAGGAAGAGGCTTGGATCATCTTTCAGAATCATGTCACTCTCTTAACAGTGAGCCAACTGTGTAGAGCAGGAGGGGGCCTGAGAGGCAGACGTCTCCGTCCACCACGAGACAAGAGCCAAGCTCCCCCTGCGACATACCTCGAGGCTGAGGGGCCAGGGACACATTTTAAATCTCAGCTCCCAGGTGAGTGCATTTGCCTTCAGAGCTTTGTAACTGTCCCACAGGGATGACGTCTTCTTTCTTCACCCTCACTAATGCTCTGAACATGTCCCAAACCCCTAGTGAGTGGGTCACAGTATTTCAAGCAATCCTGTTTCCACATAAACACCCACCTCACAGGAGGCTTCAAATTCAACCTGCTCCAAACCACACTCATCCATCCTGCCTTCCCCCATAACTTCCCCCTCCCCCTGTAGAAATCAGCATCACAGAGTGGGAAGCCCACCACCTTGGACTTCAGCAACAAAGCCGGCCCCTTCCTTCGAGTCCCCACGGCCTCAGTTCAGGCCCTCAGTTGTCACAGAACTCCACAGCATGCTCTCCCCTGCTTGCTTGGCCTCCACACTGTCACTATTGATTTTAAAATTACCACCCTAAGCACAGCACTCTTCTGCCGAATGACACTCCATGGCTCCCTACTACCCAGAGTATACAACTTAACACAGTCTGGCCTGCATCTGCCTTTCCGATGTTGCCCCACCCTCTTTAGAGAAGGCCTCGCCAGGACCTCCTCCATCCAACACACCTCAGTAATGCCCCCCAGGCCGAGCAGCAGGGTGGCTGCTTCAGGAGAGCTAATGCCCCTGCACCCTACCTCACCTGGGAGCTCTGCTCTGTATCTTTAGGGCCCCAAGGCCCTTCCCACAGTCTCACAAGTGTCTGCTGAGATAGCCTTCCTCCCCACAAGCTTACAGACCCTCATGGGTTGGGCCCCTGCTGGATTTCTCCCGTTCTCCCCAGAGCCAGGGACAGAACAAATGCCCAAGATCTGGGGAATGAATGGCATCTCGGGTAACACATATCCCCACGTCCTGGGGAGAGTGACCGCTTTCCCCTCAGGTCAGTATCAGCCTGATTAGATTGACATTTCATTCTGTTTCCAAACTGAACACCTTTCACTACCCTCCCCAGGTTCATAAGAAAAACAAGCAAGTCATTATAATCCAAAGGCATTTACTCCATCTACTCTCTAAAACAGAATCACGTGCTAACTTGGATCAAATCTTGCCACTTAGTTAAAAGGTGTTAAGTCGCTCGGGATTTTGTTTCATGAAAGTGTGTGTGTGTGTGTGTGTGTGTGTGTGTGTGTGCGCGTGCGCGCGCGCGCAAAGCCATTTAATAAATACTTTTCCAATTAAAAAAAAATCCCAATTCTATATATGGTATTCATAGAGATTGTTAATTCAAAACATATGCCTTTGTACAGAAAAATGAACGGAATAGTTCTCAGGCATAAAAAAAGACCACTTAAGAAGATAAACCAGTGTTTCATTTTCTTTCCTCCCCCCACCCCCGCCACAAAAACAACTCAGGCCTTTGTGGCTAAGGCTCTGACAGCACACCACACTCACAAGGTCAAGCCCGTATGATTCACAGGAGCCCAGCAGCCCTCTGGCCCCATCTGGGCACTGTGTGACACCCAAAGACACCATGGATTATCATTCCCACCCGTGCCCCCCGCCCCCCCAAAAATCCCACAAAAATTCAAGTATTTACGCAATTTTTTTTTTACAAAATGTCCAAGTAGGAGTATATTTATGACAGCAGGAGTCCTTAAAAGGTCTTCTCAGCTCTTTTCACAACATTGCTCATAAGCAAAGAAGCCACATAAAGGATATTTTTAATTGAAGAAACTATTTTGTATAGAGTAATGCTCTTAAAACGTAAGGAATTCTTATTTTTCTCCTGTAAACTGAACTGGTTTTTACTTTTATGCCTCTTTCACACACTGGGCAGTTGTGGAAAGGCGAGTCCAGTTTCGTCTTCACATGTGAATCGCCTGAGGCCATACTTCATCTCCCATGAACTAGTAAGGAAAATCTGGCACATAATTTTAAATGTGCTGTAAATGCTTCCTTCCATCTTCTTTCATCAGACAAATTTGTAAGTCAGAACAAGACAACCATGACTTTGCCCACGAGGCTCACACACCGTGAGCGCCTCAGAGCAGCGCTGCGAGAGGCACACGGACTCCTCACTGGCCGCAGGGAGCAGCTCTGCAGAGACGCAGCGGTCAATGGCCTGACGCTGTGGTCTCCCGCGGGTGGGGGGCGTGCGTGTGTGTCACGCCGGGCGCAGACCTGGGCTCACAGCGGAGCCAGCACACGGCTGTCCTCTGCTTGGTCCCCACCACACTCCCCACTATGGCTG
This sequence comes from Lontra canadensis, assembly GCF_010015895.1. Lineage (NCBI taxonomy): Eukaryota > Metazoa > Chordata > Mammalia > Carnivora > Mustelidae > Lontra > Lontra canadensis. Next base: position 6,319,027 of record NW_022631085.1, on the reverse strand, counting down.
CCTCAAAACCCATTGCCTGGCAAGCTCCAGTGCTACTAACCTCATGTGACGCTGACCTCTCCCCACCACGTCAGCTTCCTCAACCGCCTGCCCCAACTGGGCTCCAGGTGGGCATGGGAAAAAGGCTTAAAGCGTAAACTCTCCTGTGGTTGAGGAGCTGATGAGTTCAGAACCCAGCCTGGGAATGTCCAGGTGCGGTGTTCAGGCGACCCAAGCCTGAGGGCTTCCTTACCTCTCTGCTCACACACCCCACTTCCCATCCCCACCAGCGCCCAAGTTCCGGACTTTACTACTTCCCACACTCGTGGAGCAGCGCTGCCTGGAAAACAGGAATCATGGGAACACACAGCTCAGCTGACATCTCTCCTCTGTCAGGGAGACTGTGCTAGCCACGATTAACCCTGAAGTCCTCAAAGTCACACCCAACTGCCTCTCCTGTTCAGGCTTCCAATCTGGGTCTTCTCCAGGCAGCCCCTCTGGGGGCCACGCAACCCACACCACTTCCTAACACCAAACTTGCAGGAAACTCCCCACCGCCGTGCCTCTGCTCAGGCTGTGCCTTCCCTTATGTTTCCCTCAACCCATCCATATCCTGGCCACCCCGAAAGTCTGTCCCCCATACCTGCTCCGCCCACAGCCTCTCCTAATCTCGCCCCTGGCTGCCCTTAGCTTTCTGGGACACAGCCCTCTCTCCTCCAATTCCTCCTGAGCGAGGCCTGGGGCTGACCTTCCTCCACCTTGCATTAATTAAAAGCAAGCTGCTGCCGCCCTCCTGAACAAGCCTCTGAGACCGTGAGAGTAAGGCTGCGTCCTCTCCATCTTTCTCACCCACGGCTCCCTGACACAGTGCTCCATAAACATTTGCTAAAATGACCTCAAAGGAAGAGGGAAATGTACTGTACAGAACACTTTACTTGGCTAAGTAATTCATAATACTGCTGAGATGCCATCTGGTTTTCAACAATCTCAACCATACAGCGAGGTTCGGGTAATCCACTCATCTTGCAGGGACACTCTGAGCTCAGAGGAAAGGAGACACAGCAACAAAGTGGTTTAACAAAAAAAAAAAAAAAAAAAAGAAGAAGAAGAAGAAGAAGAAGGCCTGGCCAGAGATGGAGGAGTTAGGGCAGAGAAGAGAGACGCTAAGCAAGGGAAAAAGGCAGGAAAGATAGCATCCTCCTGCCAGAGGCCCAAATCCAACAACCCCCTAAACAGGGGAACTGGGCTCCAGTCACAAAACACTACCACACCCAGGTCCCTGACTTGCCCAAATTAGACAAGACAGAATTCTCCACAAAGAAATTTTTTTAAAAGTCAAAGTAAAAACCCCAAACTGTAGCTGTGCCTTGGATGAAAACCCCACCTTTCCTACAAAGAGCCTAAAGGCCCTTAAGAGTAGATGCAGTAAAAGCCTAGGAAATTTGGAGAGTGTCTTAGTTCATAAAATATCTGCGTAGTGAAGATTTTCTTCAGGAAGTAAGTCTTATTACTTCAAGTCCTCCCTAATCAGAGGAAAGGAAACAAAAGCCATTTCATTTCTCTCCTTTCTTCCTCGAAGCCAGGGTAGCAGCAGGGATAACAACTTTCACAATGAGGCTCCAGAGTATCAAAATCAGGGGCCTGGCTGGGGAAGATCCCCGAGCCCCTGTCGCCTCCAGGCAGACCACCAGGCTGACATAGAGAGGCCCGGGGAGAGGCCGTGTCTGGTTAGCCCGGCCAGTGCTACACCGGCTGTCCGAAATTGGTTTGGGCCCATTAAGGGATCCTTGAGGGAAGGAAAAAATAAAACCCCCCAGTAAATCCAATTTAGCAATCGCAGGCACACTCCGGTAATTGTTATTACTCTCTCTAAGTGCCTCCAAATGATCCGCATATAAACCAAACTCACACCCGGAGAGAGTGAGCGCACCAGCTGACACAGGAAAAGCAGCAGGGGCAGACTCCTGACAGCTCTGTCTCTGGAAACCGCTCTGCTTATCTTCACGACAGGAGAGGCTTAGAGAAACAAGGGAGCCCAGTATCCCCACTGTCGCTCCCTGGCTGCCGGGTTGAGTGTGGCCAGGGCTTGCCGTCAGGCCCCCGCACCCGACAACGGCGTCTCCAAGGCCACACTGAACCCTGCCTGTGCTGCTCTCCATCCCCTCTCTCCCACTCCCCCAGTGGGTCATGGTGGGACGAGAGACATCGGGTCCTACCCTGGGGAGGCGCAGCTTGGTCATGCCTGTTCGCGCCGACTCCCCCAGAGCCGAGCAGCTGTCAGTCAACGTGGCCAGCGAGGCCGCAGTGGGGCCCATCTGCAGCACACACTCCTCTCCTGCCCATTTATGGGAGGAAGGAGTAACGCCACAGAAACGCAGCTGCCACTCCTCGCAGGCTCTTGGATCCTGGTGGAAATCATCTGAACGTGGAGTGAGACATCCAAGTTCATGAGGTTTCCCTGCGCCCTAGGAGATATCTTTTGACATCCGGACTCTTACCTCATCTATTAAAGGGTGGCTTTCGGCTAAAGGATTGAAAGGTACAAAGACAAGAAGCGCGGGCCCCTTCTTCAGTTCGTTGTTCAGCAGGAGGCTCTTGCCGCCGTGCGGCCGCAGCCATCGGAGGAGCGCCTCTCGATTTTCCAAGGCCCACCTGTGGATGTTCTCCGCGGTGTAGCTGACCGCCTCCCTGGGAAAGACCTGCGAAGGACAACACAGGGAGGGCTGAAGGCAGGGCAGGCTCAAGAGGCCCCGACCACCCCGCCGCCGCCCAGGGGCACGCGACCTGCCCCGGCTCCTCCAGTCAGCGTTTCCTCCCAAGCGGCTGCGAAGAGCACGGGCAGCTCAGAGGGGCGACTCTCAGGTCACAGAGCCCTCCCGCTCCCTTCAGCAGACGGCTCAACCAAGGGGGGAGCACTCTCCCCATCTGCGGCTGGCAACGATGGCCTCTTCCACCCTGGCCGAGGGGCGCTATTACATTTTAGCGGGTTCTTACAAAAGAATTATTGTAAAAGGATCAATGAATACCCAAAGGAATGGAAGTTATAAAGTTGAGGATCGTTTAGACTTTTACGCTGGTTCCTCAAAACCTGGCTCATCGTGGTGGGAGAAGATACTCCTTAGGGCAGAGCTCTGAATCTGCATCTTCCGGTCACCGTACCCCAGTGACTAGAGGAACACCTGGCACACAGCAGAACTCAGCAAATAACTTGAACGAATCCACGTGTGACCTAGAACTTGTACAAAGCCACAGATCACCCTTACGTGTATGGAATGAAGCAAAGAGACACATAGATTTTGTGCTCTGTTTAAAGCAGGTCAACATAAAATTATGTTTGAAATTCCAATATGGATCAGTGGGTTTCAAATGAAACTCCCCCAAAAAAGTGCTTCGGAGGGTTCCACAAAATGAGATCTTTTATACTCTCCAAAACTGAGAATTAAATTGCCTTGTGACAAGGATGTCCACCGGTTTTATTTGTTAAAATACTGGAATCCCAATAGTATTTCATTTGATAAAAGGAATTCTGGGGCACCTGGGTGGCTCAGTGGGTTGAGCCTCTGCCTTGGGCTCAGATCATGATCTCAGGGTCCTAGGATCAAGTCCCTCCTCGGGCTCTCTGCTCGACAGGGAACCTGCATTCCCCCTCTCTCTGCCTGCCTCTCTGTCCACTTGTGATCTCTCTCTCTGTGTCAAATAAATAAAATCTTAAAAAAAAAAAAAAACAAAACTACTAGAAGGAATTCTGCTAAACCAACCACCAACCTTCAGAACTACAGACCTGAAGCCGTAAGCCCAGTGTGTCTGCCAGGGCCATTCCCACAGCCCCAGCTTCTCTCTGTTTTATGCTCCTTCCTCAGTGCCCTCCCCTCTAAACCCATACGACGTATGCTGGTTGTACAGCATGCTACAGGAGGAGGATGGAGGAAAAAGACCAACAGTGAAAGCAGAGGAAGTAAGAAGCAGCTCAGAGGCACGAAGAGGGTAGGCGGGTGGCAGAGAAACCAGCGAAGCAGTGACTCTCAAAGTGGGGATGGCAGGAGTTTGAAAAAACAAACTCAGACATCATAAACACAATTCTATTTGGAAAACACAAAAATACATCTGACTGCTGGAGTACAAATTACATGATATACAGCATGGCATCTGGGCTCCTAGGGATTTGCAGAAGCCAGGGGGACTGACAACCAGAGGCGCCCCAGAGAGGGCCTAACAGTCCTCCCGCAGGCATGAGACTTGCATGTCGAGTCAAGGGGAGCCCAGGTTCAGTGGGCTGGGTACACGGGTTACACAGATACTGGTCTTCACTAAACCTGTAAGTCACACACACTGTAAGTGACATCAGAGACAGAATATACTTAAAAAAATAAACTCAGTGATAGGACTGAAGCAGCAGCTATATAGCAGAGGCAAAGGGCTATGCGGGGCACAGGTCAGCAGCTCAGAAAGAGCTGAGATGGGGCTGCTTCACCGAAAGCAAACGAAATCAGGGAGCAAAGACAATGGAAAACCAAGGCTCTGTGGGGTGAGAAGCCATCAGCTTCTCACTGTGACTTAACAAGAACCTCAAAATCGTTTCATCAGCTAAGGAGAAGAGCATGCCACGTGATTACTCCTGATGAATGGAACAGATGAACGAAGAACATCGCCTAATGGAAGCTTCACCTCTGAGAACATTGCGCCCAGAGTAACAATTCTCCAACAGAATCATCCCGCGATTTCATCCGAGGAGGAAAACAAACAAGGCTGCACCAAAGTCGAAGAATAAAAACAAAGAATCGCTAGATGTTACAGCTGAGAGCCCTCTAACGCATGGGTTTGCACACGGGGACGCGGGCTCTAGCGTGGGGTTGCAGGAACTCTCAATTTGCATATAAAAATCACATACACTTTCCTAGGGAGAGTGCCCATAGATCTTATCCAATTCTCAAAGAAGTCCATGACCTAAACAAGGTTAAGAACCACTGCACTAATATAAATGTGATTTCAAAATACTTACAAGTGATGTGTTGAAATGTCTATGTAAATACACACTTCCAGATTGTACTAAGGATACCAGTTTCGCAAGATGTTTATTTGTGATAACCCCAAATCGTATTGTTCCTAGGTAATCTGAAACAGAAAATTTGCCTTTATTAAAGAAAAAGCCTATGCCTTAAAACAACCACAAAATGCAATGATCAAGTCTTGATGCACAAATCCCCAGAGCAACGCTCTTTTTGGTCACCCAGCCTAGGCAGAAAAGGAGGAGCTGGAGAACCGTCCTCCCGAAACAGACCTCACATGTCCTCCTGAGTAACAACCCTGACAGTCCTGCGCACTGTGTCTGCCTGCGATGATCTGACCTCATCTCCTGTGACCCCGTGCCCCTCTCTCATTGGCCCCACCGTGGAGCCTAGGGGTCTGTTGTTCGTCTGGACACTTCCACCGCTGGCTCCTCACCATTCAGACCTCAGCTCCAGCCCCACCTTCTCCAAGAAGCCTTCCCTGACCACCCCACCTTAAGGCAAACACTCCGAGGACAGAGTCCATAAGGGGAAACTGGGGCTTCCTCTCCGCTCAAGCACTCTCTCTACCTTTACTCTATTTTTTAACAGCACTTATTAATATCTACATAATCTTGTTGATTTATTTTAATTTTCTTTGGTCCAACTTCCTCTTAACTTCTGTGAAGTTAGAAACCTTATTTATTGCTATTACCCCAGCACCTATCACAGTGGCCAGGCATCTAAGAGATCAATAAATATTGGTTAAGTGAATGAACCTAAAATGTACAAAGAACTCACACAAATTAATAAGAAAATGAAAGCAGTTGAACAATGCGCAAACCACAGAAGAAAAGTAAAAGGCTAATAATTACATGAAAACACACTCAACCACCCTATTTCAGAAGAAAGCAAATTAAAACAAAGTACCTCTCTTTACCTCAAACTGCCCCAAATTTGAGACACAGGAAATACCAACTATAGGTGACCAGCAGAGAAAGGACACTCTGACGTGACGCTGGTGGGACACGTAAAGTGGCAGCCACTCAGGGGAGCAAGGGGTTGCACGCTCACAGTGAGACGTGGGCAGAGGCTGCGGCCCAAACCCCACCGCGATTCCGTGCCTGTGTGCCCAAGGTCACCCGTATGGACAGTCACCAAGAAACACTTTGCAGGTGTTCAAAACGGTGGAGTGGGGCTACTATTTGACATGAACATTTTTCCTGACACATGTGAGGGGAAAAAGCAAACTAAAGAAAGGTAAAGTGTATCTTTTTATGTTAAAAAAAAGAAAAACAACTCACACCTCATGAAACAACATACTTTTTTTTCCTACAGGCATGTATATTTAAAAAAAAGTATAAGGAAAAAAAAAAAGTATAAGGACCCTGAAAGGATAATAAAAATAGTTTTGTGTGGGGGAGAGAGATCAAAAGCGACCTTATCCTTAAGTGTATCCTTAAGTCTTTCCCTCAAGGAGCAAATGTAGTACGTGTAGCTAGAAATTGACTAAAATATCTAGTATTAGAGGCGAGTGGATAAGATGGTATAGGAAACGGTACCTTCTTTCCTAGCTCCATTCTGTTTTATTAGATGTTAAATAAGATACCGGTTACACTTTAGATGTAACAAGTTCTATCCAAGTAGCCCAAATATAAACTACGAAGGTACAGAACACCCCAAGTTCCCAGCTTCATCCTCTGAGCCCCACTCTGCAGCAGGGGTGTCACCTTGCTCTCGGAGGAACGGCCGGCGGGGAGGGCGCCGTGTGGCAATCCCTGATACCACCTTTCATTCAAATCTGACTAGTTTAATATGACACAAAACCAAAAGAAACACAGGAAGGATAAGCTAGAAACAACAGAGACTGGTTACACATGGGGGGCAGGGGCAAAGATGGGAAAGGAAAGGAAATGGGGTCGGGAGAACAGGGGTGAGGCAGCCTGACTCTCCTCCGGGAACACCTTTTCCTATGGAGGCTCTCAGAGCTTCAGCGATGTTTCACATCTGTCACAAACTCACAAACCAAAATCATTAAACCAACCAAGATGTGGGGGAGCCTAATGTGGAACCCAAGCATTAACAAACAAGCTTCACTGTCACACCACAGAGGAGGGGTGGTTGGAGGGCTGGAGGGCGGGAGGGGTGGGGAGAAAGAGCTGAGTAATTGGAACATTATCTTGACTGAGTATCGTAAAACTAAGGACAATGAGAGCCAGATTCTCAGGGCTGGGTGGAAAAAGTTACACATTACGAGAGGAGAGCTACATGCTGGTGTTAGACTGGAATCAGAGGAAATTAATATAAACTTAGGGCTTTTCACGTACACACACACACAGATAACAGAAAGACAGCCTCTCATCGATGTCTACGTGTGGGTGTAAATACATACATGTCCTGGCTCTACCTGCTCAAAGGGCCTATAAGTCATAACACCTGACACCAACCAGCACACCCAGCACCCTGATCTTGGTTTCTACATGCCTTTCCTCCATAAAAGAAACCAGGGCTCCCTGGAGAAGAGGCTAATTCCAGAGGTGGGGCAAGGGAAGTACAAAAGGAGGCGGGCACACCTTAGTGTCACAATAAAGGACGGAGCATCTTCAAAGGGTATAGGAGCCGACCCAAGGCGCTCTAATGGCAAAAGCTGGAGCTCTTTGAGAAACAAAGTGAACAATGACCAGCCTTCCTACAAAATGTCAAGGTCACGCAAAACATGGGAAGACTTCGGAGTTGTAACCAGTTGGAGGAGACTAAGGAGGGGAAAAAAAAAAAAACTATATGTTATGTGGGATCCCAGATTGGATCCTGGAACAGAAAAGAAAGACATTAGTGAAGACACTGGCAAAATTCAAATAAGGCCTGTGGTTCAGTTAATGATACTGTACCGATGGTAATGTCTTAGTTTTGACCAAAGTACCGTCACAAATGGTTGGTTACATAACATCTTAACACTGGGGGAAGCGAGGTGAAGGAAGAAAATGGGAGGAAATCCCTGTCCTATTTCTGCAACTTTTCTACAAGTATAAAATTAGCTCAAAATTTGAATTTTAAAAAATGGTATAACATGTAAGTTCAGATCCCAAAGCCGTCAGAAGAAAAAGCAGGACATAAGACAGGGTTCGAAGGCACCTCTCTCCAGAAGAAGGCTGAATCTTGGTGGACCGCCACCGCTAAAAAGAGAGGAGGAGAAGGAAAAGCAGCCAATGAGGAAATGCATTTGACAGTTGGCCAATGTCACCAACATGACTTATCAGAGCAGAAAATAAAAAGTGACAGGCTGATCCTAAAGTTGAAAGGGCCCTGTTCAAAAACCTGTTTAACTACATTAAGAATGGACAGCCTGCTGCACACAGTGGATTTGAACATGCGCAAACACATCACAATTTTAAAACTTTACTTTTCACATATAGAGATATCTACGAAATTCACACATCTATTTTAAGTTCCTGCATGTAGCGGAAATCTTGCTAGAAGAAGCCACTTAAATTTGCACTGTCATGTGTACAAGGGGTACTTGAATTAGCAGAGGAAGTTTATACTGTAAGAAAGACACAAAAAATAACACCTCTCACCTCCACATCAAGAACATTCTCTGTTAAGCAGGGCTCCAAGGCTTTCTACAGTAGGGTCTCTGCCATTTCTAAAATGAATAATTTAATCCTAAAAGTAATAAAGCTTCAACATTTTAATTAAGGACTTTGAACTTGTTGAATTAAAAATGAATTTGGGGGACGACTGGGTGGCTCAGTCAGCTAAGCATCTGCCTTCAGCTCGGTCGTGATCCCCGAGTCCTGGGATCAGGTCCCACATCGGGCCCCTTGCTCAGCAGGGAGCCTGCTTCTCCCTCTGCCTGCCGCTGCCCCTATTTCTGTGCTTTCGCGCTCTCTTCTCTCTGATAAATAAAAATCTTAAGAAAATAAAACTAAATAAAAATTAAAATTAATTTAGAATAATGCTTTCTCCTTCCCCACCAAAATAAGGTCCAACAACGACATACGTGATCCTGTTCAATTTTTTTTTGAAATCTCAATAAACTCTTGTTAGCCAGGTAACTGGCCAATTACAAGCGTCTATTAACCATCCAGTGAAAAGAGTTACAAAGACCGCTGCCTAATGTACCAAGACCAGGAGAGAACATCAGGGGAAAGGCAGTAGTTATAACCAGTTTCTGTAGCTGGTCAGACGGGAAACTAACGAGGGCGAGGTGAGCACAGCATGAACACTGGCGTATGGGCCATTTGCTGCAAAAGGTGCGGAGCCCTGGGATCTGGGTCCTTCCGCGACAAGGCAGCCCACCACACACAGAGCCACCATCTATGCCCACAGGCATCTCGGCATCACAGCAGAATGTCACTACTTGCGTGCTCTGAATAACAAAGAAGCTCGCTCCAATCTTAATCTTATCTACTTTCTGTACTTCTGCATAGTTCACCCCTGGCTGTCTTTGAGGGTGGGGTTCTTCTCCACCACTATCCAAAAGCTCCACCCCTGCTTCCCACACCCCCCCAGGTAACAGAGCTTCTGTTGACCTTCCGTACAGCACCGTCACTGTTCACCTCGTTGCAAACCACCAAAGGCGCTTCCAGAATGGAAGAATCTGAAATTCCCTCTGGTTTCTACTCAGATGCATCTGGCTCTCTTTCTGGTTTCACATCAAGATTTTTCTTTTGGGGCTTTTGCTTAACATTTTAATATGAGACTATTTTATTTTGCTTAAATCTAATTTTTAACATCAAGACTTCAATTTACTGTTGAGGTAAAACACACACATACTGAGGCAATATATCAACTACCTCTGGGAGGCAAAATGTTAACATTATCAAACATTCCAGAAAGAGTAACAATAGTTTCTTTGGTTAGGAGAACAGATTTTCAACTGTAGGGCGCCTGGGCGGCTGAGTCGGTTGAGAGTCTAACTCTCGATTTAGGATGAGGTGAAGAGATGGAGCCCCGAGTTGGGTTCCACACTCAGCATGGAGTCTGCTTAAAAATCTGTCTCTCCGGGTGCCTGGGTGGCTCCGTGGGTTAAGACTCTGCCTTCGGCTCAGGTCATGATCTCAGCGTCCTGGGATTGAGTCCCGCATCGGGCTCTCTCTGCCTGTCTCTCTGCCTACTTGTGATTTCTCTCTCTGTGTGTCAAATAAATAAATAAAATCTTAAAAAAAAAAAAAAAAAGAATCTGTCTTTCCCTCTGCCCCGCCCCCTGACCTGGCTCGCACATGTGCGCACACTCTCCCCTGCTCTCCCTCTCTCAAAACCAAAAACAACAACAACAAAAAACAAACAAACAAAAACAATAATAATGATAATAATAAAAATAATAAATTTGCCTGAAGCAAAATTACACAACTCACACTCACCACCTAACATATAACCAGGAACACAAATCTGAAACCATTTAACTCAGGGATGTGTTTGCAGGAGACTCAGTAGCTCAAGAAAAAATTGCTTTATCCTGGAACACTTGGATAATGAAGCCTATGTCGGTAGCTGCACGGTCCTATTATGGTAGCCACCAACAACATACAGCTAATGAGCACTGTTACTGTGAGGGGGGGTGCACCTGGGTGGCTCAGTCCTTAAGCATCTGCCTTTGGCTCAGGTCCTGATCCCAGAGTCCTGGGATCGAGTCCCACATCAGGTGCTCTGCTCTGTGGGGAGCCTGCTTCTCCCTCTCCCACTCCCCATGCTTGTTCCGTCTCTCACTGTTGTCTCTGTCAAATAAATAAATAAAACCTATAAAAAACAAAAAAGTGTGTCCCCTCCTGTCCTTCAGAAAGGAAAAGGTGGGTCCCTAGACCTTGTGCCTCCAAGTATAAACTGCTGAGCTTCTGAAATTAATTCTCTCTCAGAGGCCTGAAGCTAACAGCTCTCGGTGTACTGCAAAGTAAGATGGCCGAGGATACACTGAAAGAAGGACGAGAAATGGTGCAGCTGAGCAGTGCGGAAATTTCTGTAACAGAACTAGCCATGTGCTGGCCAGGAGACATCCGTATGAGCTAATCTCTCAAGGACCAGGGAATAAAATGGAGTATCAGGTCAAGACAAATACTCATGAAGAGAACTGCTAATAAAAAGCATGATACTTCAAAACTAAATAACACTGGGTTAAGTCATGTGGCTTCTAATTAGCATGGCTAAGAAGTCCCGGATGCCCAGGGAAAACATCTTTCACTTCTTTACCCTGGGAAGTAGTGACATTTCCAAAAAGCAAACCTGCATCGTGGCACCCTCCTGGAAACAATCCTCATTTTACTCTACACTCTGTCATTCTTACGAACTTCTGCTTTCCCACTCTTCTTTCCTAAGTTTTAGACGAGGCAGAAAAAGGGAAACAACACGATTACACAAAAAGGGTAACCACCCCCCTCCCATGTTACTTAGCATTACGCAGTGATTCGTAATTCTTCAGTGGATGACTTCCCATATTTCCAATACGAGATACATTCACCCAGATGAAAAAAACCTTCAAAGAAATGTAACAGACCACAGAAATGTTTGTTTCCAATACATAACTATAGCAATTACTTGCATTTGGTTACCAGAACTGTGACTCTGAGGTTTGTGTATTTTCAAACTTCTTAATATAAAGCACAAAGCAATTATCCAGAAACTTTTCTGGCATTTGGGCATCACAGAGAAAAACATGCACATTCTGGTCCTGGCCACAAGACTGCTAAATGCTAAGGAAACACAGAATTCCTTCACTAGGACTTTTAATTTCTTGTGAATCAGGGAGGAGAGAAATGTAGTTCCAAATACATCATTTTAGGGGAACACAAACCACAGAGCTAACCATGCACGGTCACTACACCATCGCGACAGTAAATCCCTCACGCCGCCTGCCATTTCACCAAAGCACAGTATGAAAATGATCAAGTACTTCTCTTGTGTGTATTTCGATCCAATTTTTTTTTTGTTTTTACACCTTCACAAAGGAAAGACTTCAGCAAAGAAACCCATCCGTTTACAAATCCCTCCTCCATCCCCATTTAAGGCTGTTCTTAAGGTCTAGCACAAAGGTAACACGCTTTTTTTTTTTTTTTCCTCGCAAACAACCCTTAACAAATATAAAAGCAATTCTCAGCTCCCAGGCCTACAAAAACAAGCCAAGGGCCAGTGCATTTTCAAACTGAAGTGTCTTTTAGAGGCGACTAGAGCACAGCTCCCTTATTTTCCAGACACAGAACCTGAAGACCAGTTGGAAGGGGTCATGGGTAGACCACAGTCACACAAGGACACCAGCTACTAAAATGACGTATTAAGGGACTCAGTCCGGGCCTATGGGAACTTCCTGTGAGGAAAATACTTATGAAGTTCAGGGGGAAATGAGAAAATAATGCTAGTTGCTAAGTGGGGCTACGGCCACCTCGTGCCGCAGGAGCTCCATCAAAGGACCGGTGGCGTGGAAATCTCCATCTGACATCCGTAATGTGCCAGACATTATATTAGCGGCGCTTTTTAATATTTATAAACTGGAAAATTAGGGAGGTGGATATTAACCAGGTAAAGGCAATCTAGTTAAAGCAATATCATGGGCAAAGGCCAGGAGGCAGGAATGACCCGGCCATCCCCTGCCCCACATCTGTGGAGAACACAGCAGTAAACGGGAGTAACGTGGTCCTGGGTTCCTATCCCAGCTCCTCATTTGCTTGTATGTGACTGCATTCATCTGCTACCTCTGCTGTCACAAATTACCACAAATTTAGTAGATTAAAAAGAGCTATGTTTACCTCTCAGTTCTGGAGGTCATAAATCCAAAACAGGCCTCAGTGGACTAAAATCAAGGTGTCCATAGGGCATGTTCCCTCTGGAGGCCTCCGGGGAGAATCCGTCTCCACAGGCAGTCAGCGCTCTCTGGCTTGGGGCTCCTTCGACGGTCAAAGACAGCAAGGGCTGGACAAGTCCTTCTCAAATTGTGTCACTCTGACACTGTTCTTTGCCTCTCGATTCCAATTTTAAGGATCCTCCTGATGACACTGGGCCCCCTCAGATAATCCGGGATGATCTCCCATTCTCAAAGTCAGCTGATTAGCAACACAATTCCTCACGCAACCTCAACTGTACCTTGCCATGCGACATACTATATTCATAGGTTCTGGTGATTAGAACACTGGCATCTCTGGGGAGCCACCCCAGTGACCTCGAGCCAGTTAACAGCCTCCTCACAGCCTATTTCCTCACCAGAGACAGTCACAGGGCCATATTCACAGTTCCTACTTCAAAGAGGGAAGACTGGATCATGCAGATAAAGGGCTTGACTCCTGGAAAGGCTCAGCCTAGTATCAGCTTACCATACTCAGCTTTACATAAAAAGTAGCCAAGTAGAGACCAGAACTGGGTTTGGTGCAGAGTTGTTTCACTATAAGCTTGTGACTTTATTATAGAAGGTGATCCCTGAGAGTTTTTAAAGATTTTAATGTTTTTGGTTCTTTGCCTAGAGTCTTAGCTTCAAAAACATCAAAAGCGCAAGCCAAAAACCCTTAAGAAATAGGATACACACACACACACACACACAGACCCTAAAAAGGACAATCCTCCAAAGGTAGAAAATATCACAAAACAGAAAGTGAAGATAGCATTATTTTTAAAATACACAGGTTCAAGGAATCAAAATATCTATAAATGACTAAATTTGATTCTGAGCTTCCTGCATAACTTTTGCTTACCCCAGCCCCTCTCTATGTTCTCTCTAGCTCCCTGCACTTACCTGAAGGCTAACACCTCATTGTCCTGGGAAACCCTCCACGAGCCAGCACCATCTCCTCTGAGCAGTCAGTGATCTAATGTGAATGACCCGCCTCCACACTCCAACCACCTGGCAAAACCGGTCCCCAGGCTTGCCTGTAGGCAAGTTTACCTGTCTGCCATCCTATCTGGTGGTATTACATGTTGGGGAACTAGTTTTATTCAAAGTTGGAGCACACAGTAGATCTTCAAATGTCTGTTCGATCAGTAAGTCAGTCGTGCTTCTGACTCTAACCTGAAGTGCGGGGCGGGGGGGAGGGGGGTTGCCTTTGGCCTTAATTCTTCTCTAGCAGCATTTACAAGGCTTAAGAGATAAGTCGTAATGGGAATAAAAATATCTCCTATGAAACATGGGGACATCCTTGCTGTAACTACAGCAACATCACAAAGAAGTCAGTTTGGGGCACAGGAACAAAAAGCATGGAATTTCTAACATACTTATTCTAATGTGTACTAATCAGGCCCCAGAGGGCCTCAGAACTCAAGGAGACAGCTAGGAAAAGATTTCCCTCTACAAGTACAGTGACAATGAATGTGATTATCCAAGAAAAACAAGTAATCCTGAAACCTGCTTCATTCACGGAGAACTGTTAAACCCAATGCCTCATCCAAACTCTCAAGAGTTAGACCCAGGAACTCAGGAAAAAAAAAAATCTCAGAATGAACCTTCCTTATCTAAGAAATCAGTCCCCTGTTTTCTCAGTACCTTTAAAAATGTCTGTCACTTACAGAATAAGAAAATCCTCCCCTCTGGACTTCTTGATATTATATAAAAGTTCACAAGCTAACGGAAAAGCGCTCCAGAAAAAGCTTTATTCATGAATAAGGATATGGAAGAGAGCACTCTGTATGCGCCCGGACTCAATTCTACCAGCAAAGCACAGCTCTGTCAGATGCCACCTGACAGAGTGGGCGACCCTACACTGGAATTAGCGGTTCCTCCACTAATAAATTCCTCTTTTAAAAAATTCACTATTGGGTGCGTGGGTGGTTCAGTGGGTTAAGCTTTTGCTTTGGGCTCAGGGTCCTGCTCTGCTCAGCAGGGAGCCTGCTTCCCCCTCTCTCTCTCTGCCTGCCTCTCTGCCTCCTTGTGGTCTGTGTGTGTGTGTGTGTGTGTGTGTCAAATAAATAAATAAAATCTTTAAAAAAATTTTTTTTAAATAAAATAAAATAAAAAATTCATTACAACTGTAGTTCCCAAAGGGTGTTCCTTAGAAAACTAATGCCACAAGGATCCATAGTCAACTAAGTTTAGTTGACTAAAGTTTAGCTGACTCCTAACAGTGGCAGAAGAAAGTAGAAATGGCATCCTTAGTTAATGGTTTAGTGTATTTTCAAGGTTAACATTTAAGTATCATGTAAATTTCAGTTCAGCTCATTAGGATTCCAGTGTCAGGGGACAGTGAAACGCCAGCAGAAAGGCAGAGAAAGAAGAGTGCATTAGGCAGGGGCCCACGCAGTCCTGTCATCATGAGCGATGCCTACACTCTGGTCTGAGGAACCAGCAAGGCCAGGCAACAGAAGTGGTGGTAGGAAGGAATCCAAGGCGACTTAACATCTCACTGCTCCAATCGCTCTCACTTGAGCAATTTCAAGGTCAAGTGCCTTTATTATAGTCATTCATTCAACCTTTTAGCTACAACAGTGGTCATGCAGGGTGTTGAAGCTGGAGGAGCAGGAGGATAAAACCTGGGCCTCAAGGCACTCAATCAAAATATTATCTGAACAAAGCAGCTCATATCCTGGTGGGAAAGTCATTTCCATAGTGAGAACACCATGCCACAGGAACAGAAAGTACAAGCAAAGGAAGGCCTGTGTCCACTGGTTGGTCAGGTTATACAATACCTTGTGTAGAATTCTTTAAGGAAACATACATGATACTTAAAGTGCTTTCAGCCAAGCGGCTTTCTAATTGAGCTGCTATGGACAGGAAGACTATTACTTTATTCACAAAGTATCGTACAGAGGATGTAGCTATATAAAATAATCACTGACTCTTCTCTCCACTACCTTCAATCTTACAGATACACAAACTCACACAAAGAAGAGTTCAATATTTTCTTCAACTTTATAGCTCCTGTCCTTGGCACACAAAGGGTACACACTAGGCAGTGCCATCTCCCAGACCACAGCTTCCCTCACTAGCCAGCACTGTCCCTCCTGTAGGCCAAAGGGAAAAAAGGACTGAAGTTGGTTGCAAATTTTCTCTTTTCAAAAAGTCACTACATCAGGGGTCCCTAGGAGGCTGAGAAGGTTAAGCACCTGCCTTCAACTCAGGTCATGATCCTGGGGTCCTGGGATGGAGCCCCGCATCAGGCTCCCTCCTCAGCAGGGAGTCTGCTTCTCCCTCTCCCTCCTTCCCCTGCTGGAGGGCACTCTTTCTCTCTAATAAACAAAAAATCTTTTTAAAAAAAGTCGCTGAACCACAGCGGAATATAACAACATTTTACCAGAACACGTTTATAGCAAATAATGAAGTAAGTATAAGATGGAAAAAAATCCAGTAAGCAACTTAAAAACACTGACCCCTCTACCAAATTTTCTTTAGGAACAAAAGAAAGCCTGCCTGCCAAGATCAAAAGTGGAAAGGTTCAAAGATGCTCTGCAGTCTGGGGAGAGGGGAGAACTCCGAGAGACTGGTTTCCCTCCCAATCCTGAAACACACACACACTGCTGGCCCACAATTAATCATTCAGCACTTTGAAATGATCAAACATTAATGAGGAATGTGTAAGACCGATTATAAAAAATTAAAAGGTCTGAATAAATGGATAATCATGCTGCAACCCTAGAAAGGGAGACGAAATGTTAGGAAGACATCCATCACCTCTAAGTCAATATACACCTTTAACACAATTGCTACCAAAACCAGCCAAATGATATAAAAGAGGATTCCATAGGACACAAGACTTAGGGGAGGCAAAGTTCAGACTTTACCAGGTAATAACTTACAAAGCAAGAAATGAAATTATATTTACTCATACAAAAAGAGGTATCTAGACCAAAGGAAAACATAGAAACAAACCCGCTTACATGTAAACTATTTTGAGATAAAGCCAGGCATCATCAAGATGAGGGAACATGGAAGCATTATTTTGTAAATGGTGCTGATTAGCCTATAAGAAGGGGAGGAAAAAACTACTATGCTCTGTCCTCTGAAAAAAGCCAGAGAAATCCAGGTAGCATGAAGTGCTAAATAATTTTTAAAAATTAAAAAGAAAATGAACTAATTAGTGATCAGATTTTTAGGGGGGGGGAAGAAATCAAGAAAAAGAACCACAGATTAAACTACATGAAAATACAGAAGTGCTATATAACAAACAGTGACAGTAACACAGCTAGGAAAACAGTGGACAGAAACACGACAAAGCAGCACCACCCATATCACCTAACAGGCAGGCCCCCGTCAACGGACAGATCAGCACCAAGACTGCGATCAAGGGGCAAAGGACCCAGATAACTGAGAGGAAAGGCAAGAATTAAAACCACAAAAAGAGAAAGCAGTCAGTATTAAGTCATCAGGCAGAAAGCCAATTTTCCATACGATAATGTGCAAAAGTTATCAAATGTTATAGAGATGGTCTTGAGAGGGACAAAGTACCACGGAACCAGATCTTAGAACTGAACTCACGCATTTCTGAGGCAGGCATGGACTCTCTTAGCACACTCCCCACACCCAGACATGAGGCTTCACGTCAGTACATTCTCAGAAAACTTGTCCACTGAGGCCAGCTAGCTTCAAGAAAAATGTCAGAGACTGTCCTGGCTATTTCTAAGACAATTAAAAAAATTAAGGCAAAGGAAAGAGGCGCATTTTGTAAACACTTGTGTCGTGCTGAACCAGAACATCTGCTTTCTACAACAGACCAAACACTTCTCCAGGTAAGCTCTCCACAACCAATTGTTAAGTGAGGCAAATGTGTCTTGGGCCGCAATTTGTTGCACACAATCTAAAGTTTTTTGGGTTTTAAGATTTTATTTATTTATTTGACAGACAGAGATCACAAGCAGCAGAGAGGCAGGCAGAGAGAGAGAGAGAGAGAGAGAGGAGGAAGCAGGCTCCCTGCCGAGCAGAAAGCCCGATGCGGCCCGATCCCAGGACCCTGGGATCACGACCCGAGCCGAAGGCAGAGGCTTTAACCCACTGAGCCACCCAGGCGCCCCTGTTGCACACAATCTAAACACAACCCTGACCTATAATTTGCATTCCAAACTATAACATTAAAAAAAAAAAAGTGTGCACACGTTTCTCTTACTAAACATCTACTATTCACAAGTAAAATACTGTCTGACTTCTGGGTATGAGAAAGGAAAGTTGGGGGGGAAAAAACCAGATGCTCAAAGCAAGATTTTAGTGCACATATTATATATGGAAAGTCATCATTCTACACTTGTCTTTTTCCTCTAAAAGTGCTTCATTAAACTTAAGTGAGAATTTACCCACAAAAATGAAGTGAAAAATGATGAATCAGAATGAATCTCAGCTCTTGCAAAGTTAATATACAGAAGGATTTTACCAGACCCTACTAGAGTCACAAGCTAGGGAAGAAGTGTAGCTAAGGTAATCAGAGACTAGATTTATTCTGACAAGAAACTGCCTGGGATCATTTGTCAGTATTAGGGATTTGACCAAAGAGGTTCACTTTGTTCTTTCAAATAGTTTTTACCCATTTATCACCTTTCCTTGCTTAAAAAAAGAAAAGAAAAAACAGGGGAGAAAAGATTACTATCTTATACTTGGAAAAGTTCTTCCAAAAAAGAAGTAATATTTTGGAAGCTTCTTCTTTTTTTTTTTTTTTTAAAGATTTTATTTATTTATTTGACAGAGAGGTCATCACAAGCAGGCAGAAAGGCAGGCAGAGAGAGAGGAGGAAGCAGGCTCCCTGCTGAGCAGAGAGCCCGATGCGGGGCTCGATCCCAGGACCCTGAGATCATGACCCGAGCCGAAGGCAGCGGCTTAACCCACTGAGCCACCCAGGCACCCCTATTTTGGAAGCTTCTGAATGAAAAAGTAATTTGCGAAGAATCACTAGCCCACAATACAAGCTAACCGCATAATAAAACATCCTTCCACCATTCCGAAGTGTCCTCTGCAACTCAAGAACTTGAATGCTACCATCAGGTCAATGAGTGAGTGACTGCAGACTGGCCTTTCACGCACAGTTTTCACTTGAGATCTCTGAGGGGGCTTTCATTTCTAAGAACATTTCTGAGTATCAGCTTCTTAAGCTTTTTTATGCTGGCAGTATGCTGCTTTCAAAATTCAAACTTTAAGTCTTCTTAGTCACCTGAATCTGGGCAGCTCAGAGTCTTTCCAGTGGACAGACACATACTTATGTGACAGCTTGATTTCCTCTCGCGATGTCCCCAACGTGAAAAACACAAATGCAGTAGATCCTCTATCCATACAACCCTAAGCCAGGGTCTATCTCAAAACGGCCAGTCATATGATTGTTTGATTGTACTAGTATACTATCTAATCCTCCTCCCCACAAAATAATGGAAGCAATCTAATACCCAGTAATAGAAAGACAGTTATGTATTTTTGGTTGATCTACTGGGGAAAAGATGACACAGCCATCAATCTGATCGCTCACTTGGCAAAGAGTGACTGAACCCTGCTATGCGCCAGATGCTGGGGGAAGAGCATTTACGGAAGACACACAGGCCCCGCGCTCAGAAATCTCAGTCTAAGGAAGAAGACAGATATTAAAACAAATCTCATAACTTCATACATATACAAAGTATGTTAAGTGCTATGAATGAGAACTGATAAGATACCCAACTGAGATCAGGGCAAACTGTAGAAGTGGTATCTGACCGGACCCTGTAGGATGAATCAGGGTCTGACAGGTGGAGAGCTGGACCCTAGAGGATGGGGAGAACAGACCCTAATGTGAGGAAGAAGGGGCAAGAGGGGACACCAGCTGAGGGTCCACTGGTCTAGTCCAGGGGCAAGGGAAGGGACCTGGAGCAGCACAGTAACAGAAGACACAGACAAGTGAACAGATGAAAGTGTATCCAACAGAAAACTGACAGGAGGTCATGACTGGTACAGAGAAGAACAAGGAACAACATGAAAAGATGGGCAGGACACAATGTTTCATTTAAAAAGTAGGGACCTCAAATAATATATGATTCAGTTAAGTATAAATAAATAAAACAAAATTTTTTACATATATATATATATATATATATATATATATATATATATATGCTGTAACGTAACATGACTCTTATACTTGTAAAACTACTTCCCAAAGGAAATGTATTCCTAAATTATGGTATACCCAACTGGTAACATAACCACTAAAAGCTCTGACCACAACTTGTATCTATACACTCAAAAGAGAGATCATGGCATATTAAATTTTCAGGTATAAAATACATATTTGCAAACACAGAACGATCAAGCTACAGTTTAAAAAGCTAAACATCCTAGAAAACTGTATTTGATATGGCATAGTGTTTTGTTTGCCAATACAACACAAAACAGTGTATTTTATATACATACAGAGAAAAAGAATCGGGACAATTAAAATATGTAATCATAAGGGTAACACACATAAAAGAAGGTAACGATATACACACATCTGCCGCAAGTACTAATGTCTGGATAGGAACCACTCTTACCTTTCTTTAGCGAGTGCAGCGCTGACGTGAAGAAGGTCAGGTAACCAGGAGGCTGGGGCGAGCCACTGAACTCAAAGTAGCCGAGGACTCCGGGCTGCAGGAACAAGAGCAGAATGAGGTGACTGAGGGACTGGCGGCCACTGTGTCACAGGAATATTTTAAATCGGGACATGCCATTATTATTATTTGGCAACTGCAATTCGTTGTGTTTCATTTTTTAAGAAGCCTAACCACATGAACAAAATTGCGGGACAGGACTGAGCTTTCCCCACATCTAGACAACCTGCAGGGTAAGGGAGGGAGACACAGAGCATTTAGAGAGGCACTGAGAGCTGAAACTTCTTTCCTTCTCCCTAAGTGGGTCTCTCCACCCTCAGAGCACAGTTCTCCTAGGTCCCTGACTAGAAACCTCACCGTCAAGTTCAAGTACTCACGCCTTTTATCTAAGTGTCTCCAGGTAAACGAAATCAGTGATTTCGGTTTTACGAAAGGTTTCTTCGTAACCTTTCTCAGATTTCTTCCTCAATCGCTTCCTCTCATTCACACCAGACATGCCTTCACACTTACAGAAATCAGGTTAAATGAGACTGGCTCCACTGGTGTTCATGGTCATCCCTCCAGGGGCATTTTCCCCCAACATCCAGACCCCCCCCCCCGCATCCTGTACAATGGCAACCCTCCTCTCTGGTCAGGTCAGTCTGCAGAGGGCCCATCTCTTACCCTCTTGCTCTTCTAGTCCCACAAGGTTCTTTCCACCTGCTCACACCATTTCTCTAAGCTTTAGCACAGAACACTCCTGCGTTCTGCCAAACCAATTAATTGTCCCGTACCAGACATATTCTGCCTCCCAGGTCAGGATAATTGCTTCCTTCTCTGAAGGCCCTGTGGCACAAATTCTGTCTGTGATAATCGTATCTGTCCGAAAAGCCAAACCGTGAGATCCCTGGGGAAACAGTGCTGGGCCTGGAGTCTGATGCTGAATGGGTTTCGGTGGACCCTTCAGTGGGAAGCCTCAGTCTCCTTCTCTGGCAAATGGGGACGTTTCATCACAGGGTTATTGAGAAGAATGAGCTTGATAAGGCACTAGGCAAATGTAAAGACTCCCTTCTGGCCCTAAAACAGCTCTTAGTAAGTAACTGAACTGATTTGATCGCTGGGACAAAATCAGATCCCAAAGGTAAAGCAGAAGTTTAATCTCTGGGTAAAATTTTACATCAGTATATTGCAAAAAAAAAAAAAAAGGAAAGTTCTGATCTGTAGTGGAACACACACTCTTTCAAATCTAAAGCACTTGCTTATTTTAAGATTCAATTCTAAATAAATCAACTGGTTTTTAGAAACTGACAGAATCAGAATGGTTAATCCTAACATCTAAAAAATGAAATCTTTAGACATTCTAGTCAATCAGTTAATATTGGGCATAAAAGATAACAGAAATGAACACAACAGAAAGACAACAGACTCATTCCAGTTTCTTTAAATTCTGACCAATCTTCCAAACCAAAATCAAGTAGAGTAAATTCACCCTACATATTAAGAAATGTTCTGTGGCTAAAATTTAAAGGAGGTCAATGTCAGCCCCCTTCCCACTTACATTAACAGGAGGGGGCCCAGGGCCCAGGAGCGTGCACCTGTCTACACGCGTGGTACAGCTGCACGTCTCATGTATACATATGCACACGTGTACACACAGTAACGGAAGGAAGGGAAAAGTGAATTCTGAGTCTTCAAGGAAAACCCAAATTCAACGTTTCAAAGCGAGTATCGGGCGGACCGACTGCAAGGGTCCTCTGTGCACACCTCCCCAGAGTAAGGGTTTACTCTTGACAGCTTCACAGCTGCGGTTTTTCAAGCGCCTTCGTAACTGGGTTGAAGGAGCCTCATCTTCTAGAGAACGGGCATTGCAATTTTCAAGCACTGTGGCCAAAGCAACCCCATAAAAAATACAAAGCAAACAATCTCATTTGCAAGGTTATGTTCACTTCTCTCTGCCACGGAAATGAAGACCGTAAGAATCAACAACTTCAGCGGATGGTACAAAGCAAGAGAAACTGTAAAAAACTAGCCATTCACAACACAAGGAGCATGCAAAGTCTATTTCAAGAGTTATTTTTCAAATATTGATAATACCATTAACGGTCTGTATTTAATTTTGAAAACTGGCAGGTTTGAGAACGAAACTTAAAATATTTCAGACAAGAAAGTGCATATTCACACACAAGGACCTTTCTAGGTCCGGGCCCACAGGTTGCTCAGCAGCAAGTAAACCCAGGGCCCACCGCCAGGCAGACGACACTGTCCTGGCCTCGAACACCTGTGAGACCCTCTCAGGTGAGCCGGCAGGGCGCGCAGGCCAAAGCCCTGCCTGCCAGGTATGAAGCCCGTACACAGTCTGTGCCTCCTCACTCGGATGCTCACCAACATGTGAAGGTCTTCTTCCCCCTCATGGCCTACTGGTCCACTCCTGGATGCTTAACTGGCCCCCAGGGGGAGCGCTCACAGGAGCTCCACTGCCTGCGTGTACTCGGGACCCACGACAGGAGGACGCCTGTGTGACCTCCTCTCCTACCACTCTGCCGTCTGCTCCGGCTGCACCAGTCTGAGTCCTTCCCTAGGACCTCTAACTTACTGTTCCCTCCTCCTGGAAATTTCCTCAGGGCTGGGTCACACACAGGCCTCACTGGAAGTTTCTGCTGCAACGTCCTTTCCTCAGAGAGGGCTTCCCTCTCTTCTAAAACAGTTATACCATCCCTCCCTGCCCTTGTGCCTACCACATCACTCTCCTTGATTTCCCTTTGGGCACTGATCTGAAATGACCTTGTACATTAGTTTCCTAGAACTTCCCTAACAAATTACCTCAAACTTGGCCTCGATCAACAAATCTGTTCTCACAGTTCTAGAGGCTAGCAGTCCGAAATCAGGAGGGCAGCAGGGCCGTGCTCTCTGCGGAGGCTCTGAGGAAGAACCCTTCCTTGCCTCCTCCCCAGCTTTTGGTGGCTCCAGACAGTCCCGAGCTTGTGGCTGCATCCCTCCCATGCCTGCCCGCGGTGTCACATGGCCTTCTGGCCTGTGTCTCTGTGTCCTCTCCTCTTCGTCTACAGAACTAGTTATTGGGTTTAGGACCCACTCTAAGTCCAGGATGCTTTCATCTCGAGATCCTTAACTAAAGACACCTGTCAGGACCCTATTTCCAAATAAGGCCAATTCTGAGGTTCCTAGCAGCTAGGAATTTTGGGAGGACACGACTCAACTCCCTGCACCTCGTCTGTGCTTCGGTCTGGTGTTCATCTCGGTGTTTACCTCCAGGAAGCAGAGGGTCTCTCTAGTTCTCACTACATAGCCGCCTCAGACAGTACCTGGCACTGAGCAGGCACAAAACAAACATTTGTTAACGAGTGACAGAATGGAGACAAAAAAATAAATGACACAAAGCTCCTCCTACAATTTAACAAGAATAAAACATGAGGAGTACCTGTTTACAACCTGACCCAGTTTGCGTACTTTTTTTTTTAAGATTTTATTTATTTATTTTGACAGACAGAGATCACAAGTAGGCAGAGAAGCAGAGAGAGAGAGAGGAGGAAGCAGGCTCCCTGCTGAGCAGAGAGCCCGATGCGGGGCTCGATCCCAGGACCCTGGAATCATGACCTGAGCCGAAGGCAGAGGCTTTAACCCACTGAGCCACCCAGGCGCCCCAGTTTGCGTACTTTTAATTCCATTCTGTGGGGGACAGTATATTCAGCACCTGCTCTAATGAGGGGGCTGGAAACGGGCTATTTATAGGAGGCCAGCAAATCCTCGTCCGCATAAAATATTTCTCTGCTAAGCGAACACCAATTCGCAGTGCGGCTTGAATTTTAGCAGATGGTATATACACCCTCTAGTGGCCAGAAGAACAGTGAGCTCTGGGAGTTTCTACTCCACGGCACTTGGAAGTGTTTCTGTACTGATGTTAATAAACACCTAGAAAATTCAAAACTGTCTAATTCCGTGCTCTAAAACTGTGAGTTGGCAGAGGCAGAGCAGACTTTCACTAACAAACAAAAGGATAACAACAGGTGCCAGGCATTCTACTAGGTTTTTCTCCAAAAGGCTCAGGTTTTCTATCACTTGGCAATTTTCCTAAGCCCCTGCTTTCCCCTCCAAAAGATTCCCAAGATTCTTCCCCATCCCACTTTAATTTAAAACAATGTGGTTTTCCAAAACCGCTAAGAATAAGGATTAATGGATGTATGCAGAATCACTGATCTTACGTGGATAAATTACAGAAAATTTGTAGTAAGAATTAGAAACTATTTTAGCTACAAATACAAGATAAATGTTCTAAATAATACTGTTGGCATTTGGTGGGTAGGTTACAAGGCACAAATCAGATGATTCTGTGAAGTGCTTTAAAAAATAAAAAAGAAAACATTATGGATATAGGAGCTACTGATATCTAAGTCAAATAACTAAAAAAATACTAAAATGAGAACAGTCATAGAACTCGTGACTTCGCAAGTGACGTTTTCATCACTGAATGCTATTTCCTGCCCACTCGACTCGACATTCACCAAAATAACAATGACCCTGGCATGACTGTCTGTGTTGTCCACAAGAAATAAACGACACTTTCCTGTCCGTATCTTAAATAGGCAGGAAGAATCCTCGAGGAAGAGGGATTTTATGATTGGCATGAATGAAGAAAGAAGAATTTCTTAACATGGTTTCCAACAAGAGGACTTCAAGCTCTTCTTCTCCCTCTGCAGTATCCATTGGCAAGTTTACTTTAGTTTTTAGCTGCATTCACTATGAGGCAGGTATGATTTTATTTACTTATTTTTAAAGAATCTCTACACCCACCATGGTGCTCAAATTTACAACCCCTGAGGTCAAGAGGCGTATGCTCTACTGATTGAGCCAGCCAGGTGCCCCAAAGCAGATATGATTTCAGTGCATCTCTGAGAAGAAAAATCTAGACCTTACCCTGCCTCGATACTGTGATTATCACACATAGAACACCCAATCAATAACAGGAAATGGTGAAACCCTGCTGCTTTAACAGCAGGTCAACAACCATGGCCCTATCCTCAATTACTATTTATTCTTAAAAACCGTTCCTAAAAATGAAGGGGGGAAAGTTACAAATTAAGAAGCAAATACCTTCAAAATTTTTCCATCCTGAAAGAGAAAAGGCTGAAAAATGACATAAAATAGTTAAATGCCCAAAGTTTTAACTTCTAGATCTACAGTAAAGTTTCCAACTCCGAGACCTTAAACATTTCTTCGGATACAAGCGAGAATTTGGGAGCCAGAAGCCCTGGGCTACTGGCCAGTCTCCACTGAGGGTTAAATTACACCCCTTGTGTCCCCCACCTGCTTATTCTGTTCAGAAGGACCCATCATTTCTATCTCGCACAGCTAGTGCGAGATCAGAAGCAAAAGCACGTGAACACTGGAGGGCACTTTTGCAGTGCGGTTTACACATTCTTTGTTGGCTAATAACGAGTAAATTATGCTGGAATTTACAGAAACAAATATTTATAATATTTGCCCTGCAATGTATTTCTGTGATATTCCATAAATCAAAGGCAAAATCATTTTCCTAAAAATTGCATCTGGGCTCAGTGTCATCTTCTACATATAGAAAACTAGAGTTAATGATGAGCAAATGAGTTTGGGCAGGTTTGAGAGAGCAAGTCAAATACAATGTTTTACACTGGTTTACACATTTTACTGCTTTAGGTAATTCAATAACAAATCATCTGAAAGTTTTTGGAAGGATTCATCTGTAGGACTTAAAAAAAAATTCAAACCAAGATAAAATTAGAGCATTTTTCTTTAAAACAGCAACATAAGCATATGTATATATATGGTCAGGATACACATAGTAAAATAAAAATTTATGTTAAAAATTATTACTTTCAGATATCATCACTTCCCAAGTAATTAACACTAATGGCACAATTTTATGATGGTCCAAACTGCTCACAAATAAGTGGATTAGAGACAAATTAATTTACAATTGATCAGTATAGTTTTTTTAATGAGGGGACAATTACCAAATGCATTTCCTCAAGGTGTCACAAACACACCTAGAGACATAAGCAAAAAGCAGTGCCACTCTAACAAACATCAGAAGTGCCACAAAAACATGAAATCATTACTTTAGCCCAATTCTGGTAAACTTAAATTTAAATACACTTGATACTGAAATCCCTATTTAAAAAACATATAAATTAGGAGATAAGGCTCTTGATCAAAAGATGTACCTTCTATAGTAAGATTTCTTTAAATTAGCAAGATCCTCAACATATTTAGGAAGCATGTTTTGCGGGGAGTGGCAGTAACAATTTGATTATAAGGCTGAACATCACGGACAGCTCTACTGATGACCACACAACTCATTCCTGTCTCTAGTCCCCCAGAGGTAACACTCCAGGATTTTCCAGTCAAGGCACTGCCTGATTTTCATATTGTCTCTGCCACTGTGATGAGCAGAAAAGCTTGCAACAATGAGGTTGTGGCATTCTGTGTGCCGCAAAAAAGATGTGTTTGTACTAACGCCTGTGAAGCATCTTCCTAAGGCCTCATTTGGGAAAACAGTAATTTACAACAGAGGTTCTCAAATGAGGCTATTTTGTCCTCCACGGGGATATCTGGCAATGCCTGGCTATTTTTGGTTGTCACAGCTAAGGGGGGGTGGGTGCTACTGCTATCCAGTAGGTGGTGGCCAAGAATGCTACTGAACATTCTGCAAAGTGTGGGACAGCCCCCACCTCCAAAAAACTACCTGACTCCCAACATCCGTAATGCCGAGGTTGGGAAACCTTAATTCAGAGGAATGTCCAGAAGCATTCTGTGCTCTAGAGTGGGGCCTCGAAAAATTCCTTTACCTTTCCTCTTAATTCGACTCTCGAAGCTGTGGTGGTGGTTTCATTTCTGGATCCAGAATTTCGCCATTATGTTATCTTACAGAGGTGTGCACGAAACCGAGACCATCTAGGCAGTGTCGGTATGTTTCACAAGATGAAGGGTTTCACAAGTGCCACACTGGGCTTGCCTCCCGAGTTCTTTCACCATTAATCAAATATTGTCTCTTGTCAACCAGACAATTTCATCTCAGTGAGAAGCAGCCCCGTGAAAGATAATACTAACATGATAAAAGCTATCTACCACCTCAGGAGGAAGCCTTCTAAAGGCTGACAGGCCATACAGGGTCCCATCTTGGCGGTACCCTCTTGGTCCTATTTTCAAGGCATTCTAAACCTTGCTGCGCATCACTCTAACTCAGAGGGCCACCGAAACACACCCTTCAGCAATGTGACCAGCACATCAGTGAGTCTGATGGGAACTCAGTGTCAAACTTGGAGCATCATCTCTGAAAGCACCGCTGACAAGCAGATTCAGAAAATGCAGAGGCTAAAGGTAGGAAACCAGCTTTGCTGCTCAGTTTCATAAAGGGGAACTTGCCTCTTTCCTGCAGGCCCAACCACAGAGACACTACGGAGGCCATAAACAAAATAAGATCAGAAAGAGCTCTGATACAGATGTTAATGTGCATTGTCTCAAAAAAAACAAACAAAAAAAAAACAAAAAACAAAAAACAAAAAAACTTCCCCAACCAATAACTGACGAACCTCCTTCTTCCTGCCTCTTTCCGCCTCTAAACCTCATGGAAGCCAAAACAGTCAGGAGGGATTACATGAGCCAATTCCCTACATTCAGAGATGAGAAATCTGTGCAAAACTCAGAAGTCAGAGACTTGCCCACGTCAGGGCTAATATCCAGGCCCCCAAAGTCCTAGTCGAGTCTTACCCCTTATCGTGTGTCCCCTGCTAAGACCTGGCTCAGAACTCTGGATGCAATCTCCAACAGGGCTGAAAAGAATACTGAAGTTGCCTCTCAGTGCTCTTATTATAAGGCTAAATGATCTCAATTTTTTCCCATATGTTTCTTTGAAAGGGTAAACACATAATATACAGTGTTTATTGATGTGCCATTGCTCCCCT
Organism: Lontra canadensis; assembly: GCF_010015895.1. Lineage (NCBI taxonomy): Eukaryota > Metazoa > Chordata > Mammalia > Carnivora > Mustelidae > Lontra > Lontra canadensis. The sequence goes on along the minus strand of NW_022631085.1, from coordinate 6,290,688 downwards.
GCCATTTCTCCCTTTATTTTTTAGGAAAAGCTGAGTGAAAATGTAATGAAAAAATAGAGGGTTTCAAGTAAAACTAAGCACAGTGTCCCACGGAACTCCCTACAGAGCACACCTGAAGGAAGACCTCTTCGTCCCTGCAGGTCACTTTTTATCATCTTAGTTATAAAACAAAAGATTTCTTTCGTTTTATAGAAGTAGGGAGTTCCAGCAAGCACTATGTACATGTCAAGTTCTCTCAATAGTGCTAAAAATCCAGGACTGTCCTGTCATGCCATTTCTGTGGATAAGTTTTCCTGTATTGGGACTACATCCTGTAGGCATCTTCATGTCTTATTCAATCCCTGTCTAGAGATAAAGGCACGGAGTCTTAAAGGGTTAAGCAGCCCATAGGCCACACAGCTAACAAGTGACAGAGTTCAGTGTCCAAGTCCTGACTCTTCACCTTCTGCCGCACCGCCTCTGTGACCCCGTCGTCTACGCAAACCTACGTGAACGCCCACTTACCACGCAACTACCGCAGCTAAGAGTTAAATACCCTGTTCCAGTCCCCTGACGCCACGCAAGTGAGTGCTCTGGCCCACGCCACAGAAGGAGTTAGTGTTGCCAAAGGGACCAGGCCCAGGCCCCCAGGGTGGTTCCCAGCTGCCAGCTTGTCCCAGCAGAATGAGAGACAAGCCTGTGAAGGGCACAGAAATCCATCCTGTATCCACGTAAGAGGAAGGACACATTCACTCTAACGTACACTTGAGCACTTACAAGCAGGTAACTAGACAGGGACACTGCTGCTTAGAGAACCTACGTACAGTTAACACACAGTGTTTCTAACATGGCTGAAAAGCTGTATGACATCCCAGTGAGAGAAATTCGTGTCCGATCTGCATAAACTCTCCCTAGTGCAAAAGGTAAAATCAGTGAGGTCTGAGATCATAGGATTGATGTCTCAGGTACCTACAATCCTGTGTCTAAGTATCATTTTTCCATGCTGTACCCAAGCATGACTTACACTTGCTCCATTGAGTTTTTCTGTGGAACTGCACTTATAATTTATTTAGATTATTTTAAGCTTTACACTGGCCTCTCATTAATAAGTGGTCCTGAACACACACTGAAGCTCCTATAAAAATAACTTATCAGGAGATGAAGCTGGTGATGGGAAAGCAGCAGAGAAGCCATGTTAGGAATCTTTCCATTAATAAGACCTGGAAAGGGTTATGCACTTTATAAAACAGAAGGGAACATATTCCCAGTTTTTTTTAAAGCTAAACTACAATGGACAAGTAAAACCAACTATTCTGTAGTAACATGCCATAAAGCGTCAAATAAAATTTTTAGCAATCTGCAGATGCATATAACCTGTAAGTTAACTCTTACATGCTCTAAGCTCATCATCAGACAGACTGAAAGTCTTGGAAATTCCCAAACAAAACATTCACAAGGTTTTACAAGTGTTCTATTCTCTTCAAACTCACTTGGCCAAACCATCCCTATGATCAAGTATCTCAAAAAGCATTTAATTGGGGCTTATCTCTAATGTGATCTTTTCATCACTGTAAATCAGGAGGTATAAAAAACCCTTCCAATATACACAATCCAACACAACCCAGTGAAACCTTGGGGATGGGAGGAGATATGAAAGACAGGTACCTCGTAGTTTGAGAGAAAATCTAGTAACTCTGATTGAGATGGGATGTAGAGAAGTGGTTTCATCACCCGGCGGACAAACTTCTCAATGTAAACAGCACTCATGGGGCCTTTGTATTCGATTGGTCCAAAACTAGTACCAAAAAAATAAAAATAAAAAAATAAAAATAATACACCATGCATTAAACCTGTAACGTATAACTGAAATCATCAACCACAAGACGATCCTGACTGCTTCACAGGTGAGTAGCCTTTTGTGTCCCCGGAGGTGAACGGAGGGCCTGAGAATAGGCATCTCGTGTGCCAGGTGGCACAAGCAGCCACGACTCTCCTCTGAGTTTAATTCAACTGCAAACTGAATTTCAAAGAACATTCATCCTAGCCTCTGGGGGGAAAAGAAAAATTCTCATAATAATATTTCTTTAAGAAACAAAACCAAACAGAAAGGCGATCCTGGCAACTGACCAAACGCTAACGGATTCCAGGATCTTAACTACATAATCGATGGCAGAGGGGAGGGGATGGCAGACTTTCTTTTGCACATCATTCTGAAAGAAAAAACAAGCTGAGCAATTGGCCCCTGGTCTACTAACATGTACCTATTAATATCCCCACAGGCACTTACACAAAGGATCACTAAATAACCTGAAACCTCTTCAAAACTTTAACAAAAAAAGATTATGGGAAGGGACAAAGTTAGGGACCTGCAAAAATGATCTTATTTCCCTTCCAGGTGTGCTTAAGGATACACAGGAATATGATTTACATTGCTAAGAAATAAGACTGACTTTCAGTGACCCTCCTAGTAAGCTAATCAGAATCCTCACATGGCTTTCTTCAGTCTTGCACAATGTAGACGCTGCTCAAATACAACTGAATGGAATGTGGCAGGGTGGGGGAGTAAGGTGAAATTTAGTAACTCCATAACCATCCTTTTGTCTAAACAGAAACTGACATTAAGCTTCCTGTTAATAGCAACAATAAACAGAGCACAGTAAAGAATTACATAAATGCTGTTATCCCAATACTATATGCTAACATAAATGCGCACACACACACACACACACACATATAATGGGATGAGATATACACAATTCTTCTGGGTGCACTGAAAATATGATGCCAAACAAAAGAATGTTAGCATGAAAAAAGTAAAAATAGCGCTCTACATGCACAGCTGGAAGACAGAGTTAACAACTCTATAAATTCAAGACTTACGTAAGTTTAAAAATTACCACCACCACCAACCCCATCAGCCACCAACAATTTTTAATTTAAAGGAAGAAATCAAGGAGCACCTGGGTGGCTCAATGGGTTAAGCCTTTGGTCTTAAGCCAAAGGTCTACCTTTGGTCAGGTCATGATCCCAGGGTTCTGGGATCGAGCCCCACATCGGGCTCCCTGCTCGGTGGGGAGCCTGCGTCTCTGCCTACTTGTGATCTCTCTCTGTCAAATAAATAAATAAAATCTTTTAAAAAATTAAAGGGAGAAATAAAAAAATCATCTGATAACATATTTTGTTCAGCAAAAAGGAGGCAACAAATCTGGAAATGTCATCTACTCAGGCAAGCAGACTCCTGGAGTGTCATTAGAAGGATCCCAGTGACTGGTAGAAGTTGAGAAGATATCTAGAATGTAGGTGTAGAACACATTTCACCAACACACCACAGTCACGACCACAGGACAAGCTGATCCAGGGCTGCTGAGCCTTGTAACAGAGTGTTAGAAGAAACCACTCCCTGCCTCAGAACCTTTTATAAACTTTCTGAGTGAGTGGTTATCAATACGAGCAAAAAAAAAATGGTATCTACTTAAAAGCAATACAGAAAGTCTATTAATTTCTCTAAGCAGCGAGTAGTAAGTACGCCATTACAAACACAGCAACAACAACAAAAACACACAGATGGGGGTTCCTGGGTGGCTCAGTGGGTTAAAGCCTCTGACTTCGGCTCAGGTCATGATCTCAGGGTCCCGGGAGCAAGCCCCGCATCGGGCTCTCTGCTCAACAGGGAGCCTGCTTCCTCCTCTCTCTCTGCCTGCCTCTCTGCCTACTTGTTGCTGTCTGTCGAATAAATAAATAAAATCTTAAAAAAAAAAAAAAAAACACACAAAGACAGCAATGGTCTGTCTGCCCCGTGATGAGGCTGAGGGGCCACATTGGTAAGCATGATCAATCAAGAGAACCTCAACATCACTGAATGGTCACAAAAGAGTTTTTAGTTAAAGAAACACATTCATTCATATGTGTTATGGATAAAACAGAGATTCTTAAATAGGATATGAAAAAGCTACCTTTCAGGTATCTCTGTGCCTTAACACTTGCTTGTTTTTGGTACACTGGGAATGGGGGATACTGAAATGAGTATTAAGAGGTCTGAACGAACTGACAAAGTAAAACCTAATGGGCAAAGATGAGGGGCGAGCACTTCGAGGAGACTATCAACCTCAAACTTCTCATCTGTGAAATGAGAAGGATGGACTAGATGTTTCTAAGGTTCCTTGCACATCCTTTCCATCTTTCCATAAATCTAAAAAAACAAATAGTATAAGACAATATACTGCAGAGCCATATAACCCAAAAAGGTATTTTGTACTTGATTCAAGGGAACTTTCCTGATTTTAATATCACATCGAATCAGGCCCACCTTTGGGGAGTGGCTCGGTTATCTACAGTGGCAAGGCCTATACTAGGCACTCATGCCCTATTTCCTATCTCCAAATACTGTCTATTTTCAAGAAGAGAACTGCAGGGACCTTCGTAGGGCAAGCTTATTTATGCCATTACAGAGCACAGAGCTTCAGCATCTGCAAATGCAACAGTTCACACTCTGAGAAGTACTCTTGTATCTAGAAAGGACGTTGAAAGTGGAGATGGAGTGACAAAGTGCATTTCTGCCCAAATATTATTTAACAGCTCTTGAGAAACAATACTACATATGCCACACAACATTTTATGTTAGAAACATGAGGCGTGATGGAACATGACAGATAACCCACAAATGAGAGGTTGATGTTTCTTATAAACCCTCATTGATTAAGGCCTAGGAAGTTCAGAGGGAGGGAAAAAATTAAGCATAAAGAGTAAAGCTCTTACTAATGAAACATTCTTTACCCATTTACCTTCATTAACAAACTGCAAGCCAATTACATTGAACAAAGTCCAAAGTCTCATCTGTCTTCAAAATTCTCCAAGTCCGATTTCAGATATTACTTAACACTCACAGCAAGGTCTGGGCAGGATTCCAAAATCAAACACCAGTATTTCTGCAGCGTAATAAACTGGCTCCTTAAGTGGGATAAAGACTAAAGGCAGCCTCTTGTCACTTCAGGCTAGGTGAGTGCACATGGGAACAACATTTAGGAAAACCTTTTAGGTTTTCAAACCTCTTTGGATTTCAGGATTATGGGCATAGGACCGTGGACTCGTAGTTAAATTTTCTTCCCAGCTGAAAAGGTGCTAAAATTCCCTCCTGACTAGGTATGTTGCCAGGTAACAGGATAAGGACCTTTGTGCATTTTCATACAGTAAAATACTTCAGAACGTCTGAAATGTGTAGCCACACAAAGGGGCAGGGGGCACTATCGAAAACAATGCCATACATTGCAATGGTATGAAAAAATGTTCACACAAGCAAGAAAAAGCAGTTTAGGAAATACTATTACTACACAATCCCATTTTTTTTTATTTAAAAAAGAGGGTGGATCTGTATAGTCAGAAGAGGATATATCGCAAAACACATAATGATTGTGTACTGCTGATAAAATACCCAGATCCTTTTATTTTTGTTTATCTGTACTTTCTCCATTTCCTACAGTGAATATTTAATACTTTAAAACAGAAAAAAAATTCACTTTGGAAATTTACTGGAATTAGAAAACTAATTCAAAGTTCTTACCTCCGATGATACAGATATATCACAGGGAAATAAAAGAAGTGCTTCTGTTTTCTGCATTTCCCCTGGTTCCACCAACAGTTAATTGCCACAAACAACACCTGCAGAGCCAAAAAAGGTTTCAAATGACTATGAATAACAACTGAAAAACTACCAAGATTTTAAAGATAAAATCACAGAAATGGAACTGTTCTTCTCCGAAACAGAAAGCGAGAAAAAAAAAATTATCGCCAGTATTCAAAGAAGGTCATCATCTACCACCACAATAAACAAGACAGACTCTCATCTATGGTGTCTAGCTAGGATTCCAGTATTTTACAGTCTAGTCCAAGAGGGAAATGATTTGCTTTGAACTCTTTAAGTGAATGTGCACGAGTGAGCTTTTTCTAAGCATGATTACACTAAGACTCAACGGAAAGCTATCTTTTGACAGTCACCAACTGAGCACAGGAGAAGGGAAAAAAATGTTAGCTGCAAATAAAACGTCACAAATATCAAAGGACCATTTTTAATGACCACACTAAAAACCAGTAAGAATAAGATAATTAAAGCTATGATCTAAAACGTAGTATTAAGCAGCAAAAATACAAACTAAACACCTATTTACAGGTAGATGCTAAAGTATTTAAGGAGAAGTGTCCCTATGTCTCCAATCGACTCTGAAATGTACCCAAAACCAGATGGGTCATAGCTTAGAGGAGCGCTCTTCCACTTTGGCACTACTGCCACCTCAGCCTTCCACTGTTACAGGGCTTTCCGTAGGTTTGTTTTTGTTGTGAGGAGCCGTCCTACACACTGGATGGAGGCTTTAGCAGTATTCCCGGACTGTACCCCCTGCAGGCTAGCAGCTCCCCCGCCTCAAGTAGTGATCCCCGAGAACAGCTCCAAACACTGCCAAAGGTCCCCTGGGGGGAGAAAACTTCCTCTAGGTGAGAACCACTGACTAGAGGAATAGTAAGAGGAATAAATGACAACAAAATGTCAGTAACAGGGGTGCCTGGGTGGCTCAGTGGGTTAAGCCTCTGCCTTCGGCTCAGGTCGTGATCCCAGGGTCCTGGGATCTAACCCCGCATCGCATCGGGCTCTCTGCTCAGCAGGGAGCCTGCTTCCCCCTCTCTCTGCCTGCCTCTCTGCCTACTTGTGATCTCTGTCTAATAAATAAATAAAATCTTTTTTAAAAAAGTCAATAACATTTAATTTGCAGGTTTATACAAAATTCCTTTACCTTTGCTATGTGAAAACATTTTCAGAATACTACAGAAAAAATATGAAGACTACAAATGAAAAGTCACCTTCAGAGGCCTTCCTTCCACATTGGAAACAGCAATATTGCTCAAAACTTAGTGGAAGCTCTTCAGAGCTCCTTTTAGAGTCCATTTATGAGAAAAGAAAACAACAATATCTTTACTTAAGGTGACATCTCATTTTTTTACTCAAAAATAGGGCACAATCAACCATGTTTGCTAATTTTACTAAAGCCACGTGGCTCAAAAGACTTTTGCCTGTTTCCAAAAATAAACCCTCTCCTTTTCCCTAGTGAGAACACAGAATAATAAGCACTCAATTTGGAAGGAGCTGGAAAAAAAAAATTTGAAAAAAGCAGTGCCCGTTAGCTGTGGATGGCACTATAACCTTCACCACTTATGCTGTCATCCTTGGCCAACCGCTCCACCATCTAAGTCTGAGGTCCTGCTTCCAAGAACAGGGATGCCAGAACCAGCGTGCAGAGCTGTCATGAGAAACAGCACAGGCCCTGGCCCACCAGAACACCACTCTTGTAATCACTCGTGAGGATACAGCCGATTCAGCTGGCAATAAGGCAACAAGTGACTGACTCCTGCCCTAAACACAGCAGGTTCCCTCCTTGCTCCCCCATGTTCTCTTAATTCAGAAGACCTAGGGAATGCCTGAGGAATGAAGTGGTGACATCTTTTATGCTAACCTACTGCTTGCCTCCCAGTGCTCCACTGGAGTTCCTGCTTCCTCTCTGGAAGTGTCTGCCAGTTTGGTTATTATTAGCCCTTTTTTTTCTTTTCAAGTTAGCTCTACTGCCCAATGTGAGGCTTGAACCCACAACCCTAAGGTCGAAGGTCACAGGCTTTCCCAAACTGAGCCAGCCTGGCGCCCCTATTGCTAGCCATTTTTAAAGGGGGAGGGAGTAAAGGGAGCACAGGGAACTGATCGATCCCATGGGTCCAAAGTTGGAACACAAAATATCAACCCCCTCAGAACCAATGTCCTAGGCAATGAAGAGTTCTAATGAAGAGCCAGATTTAAACAGTATTTTGCACCACATTCAGGGATCTATAATGGTTCAAAAGGCTTTGCTGGTTGGGCAGAAAGCCTCACCAGCATTTATAACATTGTTTCTAAGAAAAACCTACCCAGAGTTCCAAAGAAACTTCTGGAACTCAGCTGCCTGCATCAGTTACCTCAGATGAGTGGTTTTCAGCAGCAGCATTTTAGAAATCTGTGGGATGCTCTTCTGGTTGTTGCAGTGACTGGGAAGCTACAGGGCACAGGGTGGGCAGGCACTGTGGGAGACAGCCCACAATGCTCGAAACTGCTCTGCACAGGAAAGAGTTATGCACAGCACCCCCAGAGGGGTCTGAAATGTCCTGCTGGGGAAAACTTGTCTGTTATTATGCTAACCCAGGACCTAATTCCATTTTAAATGTGAATCGAAAGCTTGTTCTTGGTTTTCACCGAATTTCTTGGGAAGGCAACTCTTATGTAAACCTAAGTCAGAAAATACTTGGGTTCCAGTCTTCACCAGAGCTGTCCACCATTCAGGAAACTCAAATCAGTGAAAGCAGTGTCCCCACAGTACCTGAGTCTCTACCACAACACACCTTTACCAGTCTGCCCCCAGCAGTTCTCCATAAAGTGATCAGGACCTATTCTGCCTAAGCATTTACATCCTGAAACACACATGACCTGATTATATGTTACTTTTGTTTCCCCCCACCTTTATAATTAGTGGACTGACTCTTTAGCAATTGTATGTGTACGGAAGTTTTATATCTATGAATTACTTTTCAGGACAGCAAAAGGCACCTCATAATGTAAAAAGGCAACTAGGATCCACTGGGTTGAAAACCACAGCCATACAGATGACCCATCGCCCATCCCTCTGGCCTAGCACAAAGGTATAATAGCTTCATTAAGTACTCGATGCATATAACTCTGGTTCATGTATTTTTAATAGGGCAACATGTTCCACTGTAGTCATGACACATAAAAGTGTCTTACAGCAGAGTGCCTGGCTGGCTTAGTCTGACTCTTGGTTTCGGTTCAGGCCATGATCTCAGGGTGGTGAGAGCCAGCCTTGCATCAGGCTCCATGCTGGGCATCGAGCCTGCTTAGGATTCTCTCTCTGCCCCTCCCTACCCCTCCCCCAACCCCATGTTCATGCACGCAGATGCGCGCTCTCTCTCAAATAAATGATATGAACATTAGAAAAAAAGAAAAAGAAAAGAAGTCATCAGCAAATATCAAACAGAAATTCAACTAGGCTTTTCAGCACTGAAGCCAAAGAGCATGGCACCCTGAGATGAACTGGTCCGCATCCGAAGGAAACACAGAATCTGCTCCCTCTCCGGTCTCTAACCAGCTATGACCCTCACCATCAGAAATCTTTTTTCTTTACAAAAGGCTTTGCCATTTATAAAGTGAGGCTCCTGGCCTTCAGCCTGGCTCAATCAGCCAGCCAGGTGAGGGGTCTCTGTGGGGGCAATCAGCCCTGCACATAGGGCTGACAGTGACCCGGGGCAGGCGGAGGGTCAGCATTACCTGGTCGGAAAGCTGGCTCGCTGTCTGCTCAATCTCTGGCCTGGCAGCGATGGACTGGCCACACCACGGGGCGTAGAAGAACAGCAGCGCCACCTCCGAGTCCCGGCGAACATACTCCGCATAGTCCAGCTGCCCCTGGAAGAGGTCAAGAACCGGCGACCTCGAGGAGAAAAAGCTGACAGGTGGCTTTGCTGGTATTATCACGTCTTTTGCTCGACTATAAAAGAGCAAACACAAACAAGATTGCTAAGTTTATCTTCTTCTAACAACAGCTCTACGTGGAGGGAGGATGCAGCTTAAAAGAAACAACTCTTGAATAAGAAAATGGAGTTCCCAAAATATCACCCTGGAGTAAAAACTAGGCTGTGCTAAGGCAGTATTTAGCTGAGAAAATGCAATACGTGCATACTGTGTTGAAAATGACTCTCTAATACTGTCTCCCCAGGTTGGGGCAGGAAGGCAGCAGACAGCAGAGGAGAAGGATTCTTTGAAGAATCCATGTTCTTGCCTCCTACACCCAAAACACCCCACCCTCATCTCTCAGCAGCCTGGCTCTCCACAGGAGCTGCTGGTCTCCAGGGCTTTGGAACAACCAGTGAGCTTGCTCAGAACTAAGAGGAGGGAGCCCTCACGGCTACCACTAACATTTCTCTGGGAAATTCTTACCATCGACTCAACTTTGCGAAAACATTATGCTTAGGAGCTGGAGTTGGCCTGTACTTACACAGGGCATTCAGGCAAAAGTAATGAATAATAAGGTAGATTTCTCCAGATATATATTGGGAAGCCACTAAAATGGAGTTGGGAGGCCAGAAGGGGGAGCCAACACTTCTCCATTACATGAAAAAATGATCAGTTACAGACTCTAAGGGAGAATCTTCAACAGGAGAAGGATTATAAGGCCCAACTGGAAAAAGATGTAACAACTCCTACAAAAATACTGATGACTTCAACAATCAGCCACTGGAAAATCTGTCATCCCCCCCAAACTCCTGCATCTCTCCAATGGACTTTCACTCACAACCACCCCCTCCCATCATCCTCCTCTGTAAAAGAATGTTGTTCTCATTTTTCTGTGGGACTTGCCTATGGTTTGCCATAGCCTGCATGTCCTGGATTGCAATTCTCTGCTATTCCTGAATAAACCCATTTTTCTGGTAAAATAATTAACTGTTTAATTTTTAAGATTAACAATGTCATGATCCAGAGGTTATTAAGATGACTAACAAAGTAACAGCCCATTTACCTGGAAAACAGTCTTCCTGAGTACCTGAAGTTCCCAAAAGGGAGAGATCAAGAGAAGACAGAAAAGAATGAATAAGTGGTCTGAAGTCACAAAGTGGCCACTATTTCTCCCATCAAGACAAAAACATCTTGGCTGAGTCTGCATCCCACCAGGTGAAATGAGCTTAATGAACACTTGAGCTGTTCACACATCTGTGCTAACATGGCATAAAACTGCTACAGTAGTTTAGCCAAGAAACCAATAGAATAAAAACAGAGACCCTAGAAAATATTCAATTAATCCAAAAGGCGGAAAAGAACCAAGGAAGGAACAAAAACCAGAAGGTACAAATAAAACAAGCAGCCAGAAGGCAGGATTACACCCAACAATATCAATCATTACATTAAATATAAAAGGACTAAACCACCCAGTTAAGAGAAAGAGAATACCAGACTGGATAGTGAAGCAAGACTTACCAAATGCTGTCTAAAAGAGACCCAATTTACACATAAAGACATAGAAAGGATGAAAGCATAAGGATGGGAAAAGGTAAATTATCTAAATAGTATGCATAAGGAAGCTGGTGTGACTCATTAAGTGAAAGAATAAACTGCTATATATTCTTATAATTAAATGTTACTCAACAATAAAGAACTGATACATACTATAACTGGATGAGTTTCAAAATAACTACACTGAAGAAGCCAGACAATAAAGAATACATATAACATGAATGCATCTATGTAAAATTCCAAAACAGACAAAACTAATCTATAACAAAATAATCACATCAGTGGCTGTCTAGAGTGGGGACTGGGGCAAGGAGACTGGCTGCAGAGGGGTACTGAGGAAACTTTCTGGGGAGAAGAAAACATTCTTTATCTTCACTGAAAGGATGCGGGTGGTTAAATTTATCAAAAATCATCAACCTGTACACATAAAATGTGTAATTTAACTGAATGTAAAATATACCACCATGAAGCTGATGAGAAAACATCTTGGCTGGTGTGTCTCCTCCGCTGACAACTCTACCCAAAGGATGAGACCTCATTTTTTTCTCTCAGCTCCCTGTTGGTTGCTTTTATACCGCCCCCCCCCCCACAATTAGCAACTTACTTATTTTACCTATGATCTATTTACTTTACCATAGCATTAACTCCCTGAGGGCAAGAACCCTATCTTTTTCACTGTTAGATCCTCATTGTTTATGGTTCCTGGTCCTCTGAAGTTCAATAATTTGTGAAACCAACAAACTGACCCTCCTATCTCACCTGAACATATGCAAAGGCAGATTTAATATAAACCCACACAGACAGACATAATTAAGAACACTCAGAATCAACGTGTCAGAGGCCCATTTGCTTTACTAGGGATGACCCTAAAGGCCACATCATTATGTTCTATGCTCACATATGTGTCCAAACAAACCTGACATTCTGGCTTCTCAGAATACAGCAAGGTAGCAGGAAGGAAGAACAAGAAGGAAAGTGCTGCCAGCTCTGAGATACCCAGTGGACAGACAGGTACTTAGAACCAAAAAGGAAAATGTAAACACCCCAAGACCCAACCTCCTCTAAGAGGCGTGGGTCATTTAGTATAAAGGAAAGAATCCCATGCCCTCCTCTGCATCTAGAAGGTGTTAGCTTCCTGAATTAAGAGAGACTTAAATACGTTGCTTCCCTATTAATATCATAAAGTAGCAGTACCGAAAGAGCCAATCTCCTACTTATCCACTCAAACTACCATTTTAACACTGCAATCAGGGAGCTCTGTCTATGCAAAAGATCTCCAGAACCTGAAAAACTGAGTCACTTATGCAGTAATTCGAAAAATGTTCACAGAGCAAATGGGAGTATGCTTCAGAAACTGCCCTGCAAGCACCAAGGTGACAGCAGCAAGCACCATAATGTTCTCAGGGGGTTACTTTCTCAAGGAAGACAACAGGCAAACAACCGAACACGTACACAACAAACCAAAACCCACAAAAGGATCACCGCTAAGTGGAGAATTTAACAGGGTGATGTGACAGGGGATCTTTTTTTTTTTTTTAATTTTTTTTTTAAAGATTTTATTTATTTGTCAGAGAGAGAGAGGGAGAGAGAGCAAGCACAGGCAGACAGAATGGCAGGCAGAGGCAGAGGGAGAAGCAGGCTCCCCGCCGAGCAAGGAGCCCGATGCGGGACTCGATCCCAAGACGCTGGGATCATGACCTGAGCCGAAGGCAGCTGCTTAACCAACTGAGCCACCCAGGCGTCCCGACAGGGGATCTTTTAAAGCAGAGACCTGAATGACGGGCAGCCATGCAGAGAGATGAGGAAGGTCGTGCGTGACACGTTATTAAAAGCTCCAAAACTCCCCCTTTCGAGATGATTCTTCTCCTAGTCAAACTGCGTGTTGAGTGTGAAATAACACAATCTGAGGGAAAATGTAGATCTGTGACAGCCGAAGGATAACAATCCACTTAGTATTACTGCTCCGCGTGTTCAGAGCTGTTCCTAAAGTACACTGGCCAGATAAAATACGTGGCCCATGGAAAAGCAAATATTAACCAGGGAAAAGAAACACCTGCCTCTACCCCACCAGAAACATTCACAAGTTTCCCTTTAACTCTTAAACTTGCCACAAGTTTTTGAGAAACTCTACCTAGACCAAAGATTTCCTGCAGCTTTGAACGCTCAGTCTGAGGTTTGAGAAACTCAAGAGCTGGCTGCAAGCAAAAAGGGCTGGTTGCAACTCCCAATTTTTCTGTGAAATGCATACCCTACACCTCCTTCTGAAGCGGATCTGAAGCAGCTTTGAATTCACAAAATGCAATAAAGCAAAATGAATATATGCACCATACATATATAGATACACACAACTTTTTCCCTCCAAAATCAAAGCAAAGGGAGTAGGATGCCATCAAGGAGATTCAATGCCTAGAAAGGCAGGTAAAATAAAGATTAAAGGTCCCAAACGGCACAATTACTGCGCCTCTACTCCAAATCAACCTCTTTTATATTATCTGGTTTGAACTCAGGTAAGCAACCAACACAGAAGATGGCTATCCCTTATTTTAGGCCCAGAGCTATTAATAAAAATAACATTTTGGAAAAAATCCTATTGTCCTCATTAATGCAACAATCTTAAAAGTAAAACAGAGGGGCGCCTGGGTGGATCAGTGGGTTAAAGCCTCTGCCTTCGCTCAGGTCATGATCCCAGCGTCCTGGGATCCAGCCCAGCATTGGGCTCTCTGCTCAGCAGGGAGCCTGCTTCCTCCTCTCTCTCTGCCTGCCTCTCTGCCTGCTGTGATCTCTGTCAAATAAATAAATAAATAAAATCTTTAAAAAAAAAAAAAAAAAAGTAAAACAGAAAAAGGGGGCCAGAAAGGTTCAAGTCTGTAACAGTATCATGACATCATTCAATCAAGTAAGAGTAAAAAAATCAATCTCGGTCTACTGAAAGACTGTTCACATTTGCCCGGGGCACAGAAAGAAGAGAGACAGGCAGGCAGCCGTTCACTGGGTCACTCCTATTCCGAAGCAGGCAGGGATCCTGCTCTGCCTGCTCCAACAATTGGATTTACACTCCTCCTCCTTCCCCAAATCTCAAAGGAATTTCTTAGCTTTTTAAAGCCATATTCTTTCAGAACAAACATGAAGCATTATTTCTATAGGTGAACAAACAGATGTCAGTAAGCCCTGGAGTGGGGTGGGGGCAACCTCTCTTCCTAATTTGAACCCAAAGACACCTGGCAATTGCATGTTGTAAAATCCTCTCTATATATTTCCTTTGCACAGCGAACGATAAACAGAAAGGTTAAGAGCCTTGTTGTACCTGACAATAAAGGATTCAAACTCCAGCTCAGCCACTTAACAGGTGGGTGTGATTTGGGCCAAGTTTTGTAACATGACCAAAGCTCAACTCCTTCATCTATAACCTGGAAGGACTAGAGTACACCCAGACACTACTGGGGATTGAGATTTAAAAAGTCCATGCCAGGCTCTCAGTCTATGTATTAAAGGAATAAATGCACTGATGGAAGCTACAGTGCTCAAGGAAGCAGCTTCGTTCCCCAGGCAGCACCTGGCAATGTCCACAGACATTTTTTGGTTGTCTATCTAGGGCTGTGTGCTATGGGATTTAGTAGGTATGTGATACGGCTCAACACTCCACCACGGACAGGACGGCCCCTCCGCCTGAGTGACAAAGATGAGCAACCGTGCAGGTTCCTGGCAAGTGATCAATGACAGTTATCATAATTCTTTTCTCTTTCCACTAAAACTCCCAAACCTCTGACACCTCTCTGACAACAGAAGCCACACACTACGCCCGGTTAAAACGTTCCAAGTTGCAGTCTTCCTCTTGGCTAATACGCCAGTCCGCTGCAACAGAGACTTATAAATTGGGGAGTCCCAGAAGATACACTGAGGACTTGAGGGACCAAAAGTACTCCTGAAGTTTAAAGAACATGTTGTATGTGGGTACCTTCCCCCAAAGAGGTACAGTAACTTTAATTTTTTTTTCCTGTTCACTAAGGTCCAGACTACCCAGGTCTTCTTTGCAGTTGCAGGAAAACACCCGCCTCGTCCAGCCTTTGCACTTCTGGCTCCCCCTACCTTGGACACTCTACCCCCCAATCTTCCGGGTGCTGGGCCCTTCCTCCTTCTGGGGTTAGCTTCCTCTGTATTCTCTTGGTCACCAAGGCCTTTCTGCCCCACCCTCACCCCTTCTATCCCGGCAACATTTACAGAAGTCCTTTAAAATTATAGTAAATTGTTGGGCGCCTGGGTGGCTCAGTGGGTTAAGCCGCTGCCTTCGGCTCAGGTCATGATCTCAGGGTCCTGGGATCGAGTCCCGCATCGGGCTCTCTGCTCAGCAGGGAGCCTGCTTCCTCCTCTCTCTCTGCCTGCCTCTCTGCCTACTTGTGATCTCTCTCTGTCAAATAAATAAATAAAATCTTAAAAAAAAAAAAAAAAAAAATTATAGTAAATTGTTTACTTAAGCCTGTCCCACCCACTGGAAAGGAGGGTGGGATTTTTATCTTCAACGCTCACCCGGAGGAGTGTTGCCCACCATAGCACGTGTGGATAAATAATCGTTAGATCGATGCGGGCACGGATTCTCGAAGGGGTCTGGGACTCTAACAGTCGTGAATCATCACACTCGAGGCATAAGGGAAACAAGATGGGTGTTAAAATGAGGGTCCCGCAGCCTGGGCACAAGTGACAGGTGCGCCCCCCCATTAAGCCCCAACAGGTGCTCAGAACCTGGCCCACTAACTTCGATGCTAAAATGGGACGAAGGAAGGGTCCCGAGCGGCACCCGAAAACCTCGCCTGGCCGCTGGCTGGCTGGCTGCCCGGGAGAAAGTGGCGGGCACGGCCGCAGGCAGAGCAGGGTCCGGTCGGTGGCTCCAGGAGAAGCCAGGCCCCACTTCCCCCGCGAAGGCCTCTCCAGCCCCGGACCCTGCGGGCCCCGAGCTGGCCCTGCGCCGCCGGCCGGGGCCCCGGGGCTGCGGGCCGCCTCACCTGCAGGTAAACTTGAGGGCGACGAGCAGCGCGCAGCCGAGCGCCACGGCCCCGCAGAGCAGCTCGGGCCGCCGGCGCGCCATGAGGGAAGCGCCGCGCAGCCCGCGGCGGAGCCGGCCCGCCGAGGACGCTCCGGCCGGGGCCGGGCTGAGGGAGCCGGAGCCCGCGGGGCCGCCGCCGCCGCCACCCTCGTCCTCGGCGTCGTCGCTGCTGTTGCTGCTGTTGCCGCCGCCGCGGCCTCCGCATTCCGACATTACATGCTCCCTGTCGCCGGCTTTATACCGCCGCCGCCGCTTCGGGCCCGAGGGCCCGGCCCGGCCCGCCGCTCCCCAACCTCGCAGCCCCGCGCGCCCGCTAACCCGGACCCTCCACGTCAGCCCCACCGGCGCCGCGGCGCCCGCCCCCGCGCAGGCGACTCCGCCCCCATCCACGGAGTCTGCGCGGACGCTGGCCCCTCCCGGCGGCCCCACCTCCCCGGCGATCCCGCCTCTCGTTCACGGAGTCTGCGTGGACGCCGACCCGCCTGACAGCCCCGCCCCCAGAGGGCCACGCCCCTCGCTCATGGATCCGGCGCGGACTGCCTCCCCGCGTGCGCCACCTGCGGCCTCCAGGCGCTGTCCCACAGGCCCCGCCCTCCGTCCGCGGAATCTGCGCAGGCGCGGGTTGAGCATCCGGCGGGTCCACAACTGCATCCTCCCAGCGCGGCTGTAGGGAAGCTCGGGCATCTGGGAGACGTCTCTCTCCCTGCTGAGTTTTAAATGCTGTGATGATGTTGATGGCAATAGTGCCCTCGAATCCGCACAGGCGCGGGGGGACATAGGTGCCGTGTATTATCCCCGCTTAACCTAAGGAGAATACGTGCAGAGACGAGAGGTGCTCGGGGTCCCAGGAGTGAGGCGGGCGGGCCTCGGTTTGCACGTCCGTGAAATGGGAGGTAATACCAGTACCTCTCACACACAGTTGTTTTGAGGATGAATGAGGTGATTTATGCAAAGTGCCGGGCCCACAGTGAGGTCTCGCTAAGTCTGTTACTGTAGTCTCCCAGCGTCCCAGCGTCTGCTTCATTTAAGCGGCGTGTGCCCCTGAGCCTCATCTCCCACCACCACGGCCCTTGAGGGACTGTCTGTGCTGCCTGTACTCACCCCACAGATGGCAAGAAAACCGACGCTTGGAAAAGTCCCCTGACTGAGGCTGCAAAGCCAGCAGGTGGGGAATTCAGGCTCAAAGGCAGGCTGCCCCGGGTGCCGGTGACTCACTGCTGACTCTCCGACGTCTCTGGTTCTAAATGTGAGGGCCTTCCTGAAGTTTTGTGATTATAAAGGACAAGCCAGTAAGGGATGAAATGCGGTTTGAGAGTGACAGAAAGGAATTGCTTCCATAAGAGAGAGGGCCATGTGTACCTGGGGCGAAGTGAGGTCCATGATTACACAGCTGCTGGGGCCACAGATGACTGTGAAAGGAGGCAAATGAAACTAGGAGGGGACCAGGGCAGGGTGAGTGCCGGCAAAAAACAAAAAGGACGGGCGGGGGGCCCCTGGGTGGCTCAGTGGGTTAAGCCTCTGCCTTCGGCTCAGGTCATGATCTCAGGGTCCTGGGATCAAGCCCCGCATCGGGCTCTCTGTTCAGCAGGGAGCCTGCTCTCCCCTCCTCTGCCTGCCTCTCTGCCTACTTGTGATCTCTCTCTTGTCAAATAAATAAATAAAATTAAAACAAACAAACAAAAAAAAAAAACACCAGAAGCTCAGATAAGACCTCACCTGTGCCCAAGGGCAGCTGCCTGAGCCTGGTGCCTGGCTTCCAGGAATGGAAGGTGTGGCTATCCTTGCCTACCTTGTTAGGGAGCTAGGACATTCCATGTGTCAACGGCTGAAGCCCAGTACACTGGCAGTTTATTGACACCTACCAGTTTTGCTCATTGTTTTATAGCTGTCATGTCCTTTTTGTTCCTTCTTTACTTTGTTCATTTGTATTAAGTTGGTATTTGCTAGTATCCCATTAATTAATGGTTTTAAACCTTTCTTTGGTTATATCCTTAGCAGTTGCTCTGGGGATCACTATATAAAATTTTTTCCAGACTTTCTACTTCAAATTATACTACTTTTTTTAAGATTTTATTTTATTTATTTGACAGAGAGAGAGAGACAGATCACAAGCAAGCAGAGAGGCAGGCACAGAGAGAGGGGGAAGCAGGCTCCCCACCGAGGAGAGAACCTGACGCGGGGCTCGATCCCAGGACCCCGAGATCACGACCCAAGCCGAAGGCAGAGGCCCAACCCACTGAGCCACCCAGGCGCCCCAGACTATACTACCTTAAGTGCAGTAAGAGACAGAAGCTTCTCTGATGTAGCTCTGTTTCCTCTTCCTGTTCCTGTGCTCTTTCACTTTTTCATCTATTATATTACAAACTCGGTAATACAGTGTTTTCGTACTATTTTACATAATCTTGTTTTTATAGACACTGAGAAAAATTGTATTTCTAGGTTTTTTAATATTCACCCTATTTACCATTTCTAGTCCCTCTGGATTCGTCCTTGTACATCTGAGTTCACCGGTGTATTAAGGAAAACAAATACAGTCAAAAGTCACCAGCGTCCGTTCACTGTGGGTTGCTAGGACAGAATTCACCTTACACTTCTATAAGACACCTGTCACTGGCACAGGCCTTGATAAGGTCCAAAGAACTTGTGCTACCTGGGGGGTTCTCTCTTCAGACCCAGAATACCTTATGGCAATGCAAGGTGACACCTCATAGGCCAGGAAATCGCCCTGGATTTTAAAAAGGCAATTCATTTCCTCTTCTCTATCTAGACATCTGGATGCTGCTCTGACACCAGAACGTGCTAAGTTCATTTCTGAATACACCAGGCAGTCAGGGTCAGGCTGTACTGCCCTTCAAGGCCAAGTCAGCCATAACTTGTCCACATTGACCCATATCTGAGCTTTCATGGTCACTTTTTATGCCATGATCAAGTTGCCGGAGTTTGAGAAGGGGGCGGGGAGAGCATATGTTACTCCTGTAAATCCTTTCTTAGAACCACAGAGAAATAATGCTCATTAACTTTTAAAGCTTCTAAGCATTTACTTAGCAAACAGGATGTGCCTGAGAAGGTACAGGTTGGCAGGTACTGCAGGAGGGAAGCCAACGCCCTGAGCCTGGGCTGTCTGGACAATGGTGGGTCTGCTTCTTGGAAACCTTGTATCAGGAACCCAGAATTGGCCTTCTAGAAATTGGTATTCTTCCCCTGCAACAAATAATGAGAAATCCATATTCTGATCTCTCCAGGCCAACTAAAGTGATCCTCGACCACTCACAGGATCTCAAACTAAGTTTCTAGCAGGTATTCCAAAAGTTAAGACAAGCGACTTTTTCTTTTTTTTTTCTTTTTTTTTAAAGATTTATTTATTTATTTGACAGACAGAGATCACAAGTAGGCAGAGGCAGGCAGAGAGAGAGGGGGAGGCAGGCTCCCTGCCGAGCAGAGAGCCCGACGCAGGACTCGATCCGAGGACCCTGAGATCATGACCTGAGCCGAAGGCAGAGGCTCAACCCACTGAGCCACGCAGGCGCCCGACTTTTTCATCTGTTAACTGAGACAGAGCACCAGAGACCACTTTTTTTTTTTTTAAGATATCATTTATTTATTTGATAGAGAGAGACACAGTGAGAAAGGGAACACAAGCAGGGGGAGTGGGAGAGAGAGAAGCAGGCTTCCCGCGGAGCAGAGAGCCTGATGCAGGGCTCGATCCCAGGACCCTGGGATCAGGACCTGAGCCAAAGGCAGACGCTTAACGACTGAGCCACCCAGGCGCCCCAAGACCACTTTTTAACATCTGCTTTTCTCCCTGGAGAAAGGAGTTTGGAAGAAAGTCCAAAGAAGAAAAAATGTAATGAAGGCCATCTTTCTAGACTAGGCAGACCTAGTAAGAAAAATAACACTACCAGTCTATTCTACAGAAAATGTCACCCATAACAGATTATCTATTTGGCAAACAAGACGCACTCCTAATGCATCCACCAAGTATGACTGGTCCCGACTGCCTTCCCACACGTGGAGAGAAACCAGTCTCTCGTCTTCAAGGAGTCACAGGCAGCCTCTGGTTCTTCTAAATGTTCTCCTTGTCTCATCTCACTACCGGCAGCTACGGCCTCCTCTCCACGGTTGTTGGACTCATATACGGGAACAAAGACCCTTTTTTGTTACCCCCCAAACCCACCCATTCAAGGTTGTCACGAGGAAGTGACTTTGCGTGAGGGTGTGGAGGCTTGGCACATCACAGCCCAGCAGATCCCCGCCTTCCAAATCCATCCAGCACTCCCCCCGACCCCCATCCCCAACAAGGGCACAGCCCTGGTAACATCCTCTGGATGTAGCAGCCCCCCACCCCCACCCCGCACCCTGCTGACAACTCTTCCCCCTAGCTCACTGCATCCCAGCCTCTGAAGCAGGTCAGGGGCCCAGGGGACATCTTAGCTCTGTCTCTGTTTCTGCCAGCCATCCTGACTGTGCCATCTGTGGTCTCTGAACAACCAAAATGGCCCTAATGAAGAGTGTTGTGCCAGTCATCTGTAGAAACCCGCGTCCCATGGCCCACGTCCTAGTTGGCTGTCTTATCTCCCTGCTAGTCATACATCTGAATGAAACACAGAAGAGCCCCAGGAGAGTTACCATGTCACTGAACAAGAGAAGGTGCTTATCAACCCAAATCTGGGAGAGAGCCGGACAGAGTGAAAAGTCACTTTCTTGTCTAATTTGCATACTATCGCTAATTGCTTAAGTAAAGGTGTTTAAAAACAAACAAAAAAAAACCTTGTGATGTTTAGGGCCCAGTTTCAACAATTCTCTGGGGGGAAAGGACCACACCGAAAAATGAAAGACATCTATATAGAAAGTGTTTATTACAGGCGATATTGGTCCATACCATACACTACACAACACCAACGGTACAAGTGTGATCTCTCAAAATCATCATTTAAACAGCAAAAGACCAAGAAATAAAATTTGAGTCAACTGATTATTTTTCAAAATAGTCTCAATGCACATTATCCTTAGTTCCCTTATTATAGTGAAACATACAAATACAGAAAAATACCCCCATTTAACATATACTAGTGTTAAATGGTTATTTGGCTTAAAATCTGAGTTAAGAAAATCCTTTTTAGCAACCTACATACAGATAAGTAGCAAACTTTATTATATTAAACAATTTTGTTCCATTTAAAACGTGAAGAATTTCATCCATCATGTCTTCTGACCCCTAGCGCAAGTGTCTATACTCTCTCCCCATGATGGTTCTTATCTGAAGGACTAACTCAAGGAGTCGTCTTAGACATAACCTTATCCTCTTCCCCAACACTCTTCATCCAAAAGTCTGTTCAACAGATGGCAACTGGGTAGCGGTCACTTCGCCATCTGATGCCAGTGGTGCCACGAGAGCATATGGCCAGACCTGTTCAACAGCCCGTTTCCCTACCTACTGCGGGCTGCTGCTCAGGAGGTACGATAGACGCCGATACAAGCAGAAAGTCTGCGGCTCCTCTGCTATGTGCCTTGGAACATTTTCAATTGTTCTGGTCAATGCTTTGATTAGGTAACGTACATAAAAGCCAGCATATTAGTTTAAATCTTTAAACAAAAAACTATATTTTCCAAAGTCATTATCATTTGGGGCGATTAAGTGATCTTTTCTTGCTTTGTTGAGTTTCATCTTTAGGGCATCCCTTCTCTCTTCCCACTCATGCAGCTCGGCGTTCCCGTGTGCGAACTTGCAGCCGTTCCCTTCCGTGCAGGTGCCGTTCATATACCTGCGGGGCAAGTCGGCTTGGTGAGCGTCCTCGAGTTATTTATACAAACCCAAAAAGTGCACGCTTCACTGGCTTGGTGATTGGCATAAAACTTTTCGTTCAAAATCTTAAGCCTAGGAAAATGAATACTACATAGCCTTGCCATCTGCAATGGGAAATCAATCAGCACTTTTAAATATATGTCATGAAAAATACTGGTTGATTGGGGGAGGTGGCGGTGGGGGGGGAGACCACAGTCCTTCCTGATGGAGGGGAAAAAAAATCAGAAGTCGCGCTCTGTAAAAGATGTCTTGGGTAGTACTGGGTTTCACCTGGATCTAAATCGGGAAATTACATATAGACCGTGATCTTGACAAAATGAGGAGCAATTCAAAACTCTGGTTTTTTGCTAAAACATTTTCTAAGGCAACTTCAAAAAAGGAGCGAGGGTAACATTCTCCTTCGGACTGAGCCGGTTCCATATACGCACTGGAACAGCCCGTATTCAGAAGGCAACTTCAGAACGGCAGGGTGTGCTGTGGTTAGCCGCTCACCCTTGACAACTCAAAGACAGTTCGGGCAAATCGGAACAAACATTCCTATCTCCTCGGTGATCTTAAGACATCTCACACCCATACGGGCCGACTAGTCCATCTTTTCATGTAACCACATGTTTTCATGAAGAAACATCCAAGGAACAACTAACGCTTGGAGCCCAAATCCCGGCATCCACTCCCAGACCTCATCACCCCCATAACCTGTGCCCACGACAGAAGGACTGTGAGTCACGTGACCGTAGCCGTTCTCAAGCGGGAGGTCGCGACAGCTACGTACCTATCACAAATACTAAAATGCCCTGTTGGAAAGCGGTGCTGCCAGCAGTACTGGTCGTCCTCGGTGTGAAAGACCTTCTCCTTGTGCTTCTCTGAAGAGATGTGGCCTTGCCACTGCTTCTCACTGTTACAGTTCTTGCCACACATCCAGCAGTGGAAGTCCACCTAAAACGCACCAAAGACGCGCGTCCCATCAGTGGGGGTCATCTGCGTCCCTTGACGGGCCAAACCCAGTTCAGGGAGGCCAGCAGAGCTAGAAACCACTTGACCTCAGACCCAGACTCTATTCTCGGGGACCCCGTCTGGTGGGGGGAGGTAAAGGTAAAGCTCAAAGTCAAAGTCAGAAACAGGACCAAGAAAAGGATCCCAGTCCCGGGAGGGGAGCCAGAGCACAGGCAGCAGAGGGCAGTGGTGATGGATTTGGCCAGGGTCCAGCAAGTCTCTGGCAGGGAGGTGACGGGGTCTGGTGCACAAATAAGCATGTCTGTAGGGAGGAGAAGGGGCCAGGTTCACACGAGGACCCTGGGAAGGATGAACGCTGTGAGGACCCGCAGAACGGACAGGAAAGCCCAGAGCTCTCCAGCGGCAGAGGACAAGCAGCCGTGCCTTTCAGGGCACATGAGATGAGCTCCTGCTATGGGTCCAGGACTCACACCAGGGACCAGAGAAGTCCAGATGTTGCGAAGACACTGTCCCCAGGGCACAGACCTACACAGAAGGAACTGCGTTCTGGTCAGTGGAAGGGCCACCACAGACGCAAGCTACAGGTGTCTGGGCAGAGTTCCCCAAATGCCCTGGGTGAGAATCATTTGCAAGTGAGTAAGAACAGATTCCTGGAGACTTGCCATGAGACTGTGAGTCGCTACATCTAGGGGACAGAAGAAAATCTACCTGATTAAACAGCCCAGGTAAATCTCACAATCCAGCGGGACCCTGCTTTGGGAACACAGGAACACTTGAGAGGTGGCAAGGGAACCAGCGCTGTGCCTTGGCAGAGGAGATGGAGTTCAAAGGGCACATTCCTGGGACACACGTGGGGGCAAGGCCAGGCCAGAGAAGTGACCCAGTGGAATCAATTACGGGGAGGTACCAAAAAACAAAAGAAACAAGGAGCAGGGTAACACACGCGCCTATGTCCTCTTTAAACACACAAGCCAGCCAGAACCATAGCTCAGGAAGAAATGTGTCAAAGATAGGTAAACGTAGCCTGGAAAATTCACGATAGATCTTGTCCCTCAGGGATGGGGGACAAAGGGGGCTTCAGCCCTATCTGTAAACATTCTATTTATTTCAAAAGAGCAAACACAATGAACTGTTAACATGGGGGCTCGAGATACACATTATATTATTCTCTTTACTCTTGTAAAAATTTTTAAAAGAAAACCCAAACAGTAAAAAACCACAGGTGACTTAGTATCTTCACAGGACCGAGGCAGAGGTCAGACACCGGCATGTAAGGAGGGAATGGGGGGTGGTTAGCACCCACACTTGCGGAGCATCTTCTGAGACCCAGCATTGGCCTAAGTGTCCGGGACCCACCCTCCTTCACTTACCCATCACAACCCCTCTCGGGGATGCTCAATGACCTGCCCAGGGCCACGGGCTGGTAAGGAGAGGCCCCAACATTTAGGTTCCAAATTCTCCGGCTTCAAAGTCAGCAAAAGGATCGAGGGAAAGATTTGCTAGCATCGGGGGACTTAAGCTAACAGCCCAGGGCCACCAGAGAGAGGTGGAGAGACAGGAGGAGGGCAGGCAGGCAGCCAGGGAGCCACACTGGGAGGAAAGGGACAGAAAGGAAAGAAAGGCTCCATCAGTGGAGGAAGAAAGGGGAGGAAGGGCGGTGGGATGACCACCGGGACTCACGGTAACTTCAGCGTAATCTGTCGGCATGTGAATTTGTTTTCCATTTTCCTTGTTTGATTGACTGGCTACGTCATCGCTTTTTTCATTTTTTTGACTCTTTAGCCAGAGTTCATAAAACTGCTCCATATCTTGTACTAAAGAAAAACGAATCACTTTCAGCGGCGGCGATTTAACTACACTACTGACACACACAAGATCACGCACAACTTTTCTATCAGTCGGCATATATTGTTTGAGAGGAAAGCGAGAGGGCAGAACGGAGACGGACTGCATTAGGTGAGGAGAGGGGCCGTGTCCCAGCAGGAGGTGAACTCTCATGGCCCTGAACCTATTAACTCCCCGCATTGGTAAGACCCTTTGGGGGTATTAAAAAGTCAGAAACCATTAAAAGGGTACTGCTCTAAAAACAAAAAAAAAGCACCTCCCACTGCTTCATGCTGCCCCCAGGAAGACCCTCACTATCACCCCCACAACCACATTGGCTACTTAACACAGCTCAGGGTCCTGCGGCAGATACGCTCCTGTCTACCGAAAAAGTCGAGAAACTCACTACTCCTGCGACCGAGATTCTGACCCTGACGGGAACCCATCAGTCGAGCCCCTGTCCCCGAGGACCCACATGCTGGGGTGCAATTTATAAGAGCACAGCTGGGAACAGGTCCGGGGCAGTGGCTACAAGCTGCTTCCTACAGTAAGACCATGTTCAGCATGACCGTGAAGTGAGAAGAAACCAGGTTTCTGAACCCCACCCCTGCTGACAATCTGGGCCAGCTAATTCTCTGCTGTGGGGGGCTACCCCATGCATTGGGGATGTTTAACAGCATTCCTGGACTCTCCACACTGGATGCCAGTAGGACACCCTGCCCAAGTCATGACAACAAAAACGTCTCCGAACACTGCCCAGTGTCCCCAAGGGAGGCAGGTGTGTGTTGGCAAAATTCATCCCCGTTTGAGAACCACTGTGCTAAAAAAATCTGGTAGTGAGGTTAAGGTCAAAAACCAGCTTTGTTGCCTACCCAAGTGTTTCTAACAACATGTCATCAGACTAAGAGGAGAGATCATTTAGAAATCCTCCATTCAGACCAGTGGGAGCAGGAACCATTGCTACAGCCCTGCTCTGCAAGGACATCTTCGGGAAGGCCCACCAGTATGCCCCTCCTCCAAGCAAGACAGCAAAGAGTCCCGTCTACACACGTCACCGACCGTGGACACTGGTCAGACCCGGCAGGTGACATGCTTCAGTCAGACTGGTTCTCATAATTCAGCGACTGCAGATCTTTGACAGCTGGTAAATTCCCATCACTGTACTAGAGATTCAACAACAGCGATCCCCGTCCTTGCAAGAAAACCTCTCTGGTCAAAGGTGAAAGGTTGTCTCAGGCTCCTCTCCAAGACTCCCACGGTAAACTTGCCGTTTGAGCAAGACAGATATTCTCTCCTCGGGCCTCTACATTTGCGGCTGTCCTACCAGTAAAACCTCCTTGAGGAACTTCAAGTCCGACCTGTTTTTTCGGGGGTGCCTACTCACAACAGGAGAAGGATTTAACTTCCCGGGCCACCTTTCGGGAACGTGTCTGTGTCATACACATACACCTATGGATTTGTATCCAGCTCTGACCTACGCAAATACGGATCAGGTGTCGGGCTCTCCCCTACTGACAATGGCACAACTGTTTCCAAGGCAAACCGCTTTCTGGGTTCGAGGTGAGCTGGCATATTTACATACAGAGAGAAAGGCAACTTCGCAGCAAGCTCGACTGCACAGACCTCAAGCCACAGTTAAGACGGCAACTTACTCCCATTCTCCTTCATGTAAGTCCACACTTCCCGCTCCTCAGGACTATGAGCAAAGGAACAGTTCCCGACATACTGACATTTTTTCCCGGAAGCAATATGATTGCACAGCTGTGTAAAAAAAAAATACATGAATAGGCCTTAAGACAAGGGTACAGTTAGTAAAACTGCCTACTTTTTATACTTAAGCAAAATGAGCATCATTATCTGTGCTAACACTGAGTGACACAATTATTACACAGGATGACTTTGAATGAATTCAAACTGGCTCTAAGCCCCATAGACATGAGATGATATTAAGCTTTCTCTCTCAAAATCCTTCAAAGTAAAATCTCCAAAAGAGGGAAAAAAAAAAAAAAGGATGGAACTAGGATGTGGAATATTTTCTGACAAGAAAATGTCTACAAACGCCCTTATTCGGAGTATCTGCTTTTACCCAGCAGGGCACTGGATCTCCACAGGGTAGATCTCTGGCCCCCTCTCCATCTGACAGCTCCTGCTCTCCCTGCCTAATGCCCACGAGACCTCCCTGTCAGCTCCTGGGAGGTAGTGAGGAAACGGCAGACTGCTCCAAGGGTCCTAAACGGTGTCAGGAAAAATCTCAGAATTCAGCTGCTGCTCAGAATTCAACCCATCCCGGCCGCTGACCGCAGCCGTCGTGCACTTGATATGCATTGTCTGGAGACAAGGATGACATGAGCCAGGCCATCTCGTTACACAGCGTTCAAATAACATCTCTTCTGCTTATTTGCCTTGTGTTTTTACTAAGCAAATGCGGTGAAACGGGAAGGAAAATAAGGTGATCGCCATCAGCCGAATATAGACGGCCCTGAGAACCACAACGAGCAGGAACGAAGGAAACCTCCGTTACCAAGCTCATTCTCAAAGAGCAATATGCTTGTCTTTATAGAGCATTCTAGTACTATTCACTGTTAGCTCACTTTGTGTTTCAACAGAGGCTGGCCCTGTGTATCAGTCTATGGAATGTCAGAGGCTTAGCGTCAGTTTCTGCTATAAATCTAAAAGCGGTGCGGCCACCCTGAATACTGCAGGTTTCCTCCCTTGGCCCAATGTCAATGCCACCCTCCCCACCACTTCCAATCCTCTGCAAAAAGTGAAACCCCATTAAGTTCTTAGGCAGGTATTACTAGGGAAACATTTACCACAGTCTCTCAAAGTTCAATGATAAGGAGCAGGGAGAAGAGAAGATAAAGGAAAAGGCCGGCCACTGTGCTGGGTTTTTACATAACAGCATCTCAAGTAATCTTCCCTAGGACATAATTATTCCCATTTACAGGTGAGCAAACTGAGGCTGAGTAATGTGACCAGGGCCCTTCTGGCAGATTCTGAAGCCCGGTCTCCTTCCATCCACCTCACCATACTGTCTACACACACACACACACACACACACACACACACAGTATTATTTCTTCTTTTAGAAAAAGGATCCCTTAGCAATACCTAGTATGGTAGAAAAAAAGAGGATATAAGCTAGTGGCACAGTGCACGGCAATGCAGCACGCCTGAGATTAAAGAATAATCAGTCGTCCCAGCAGCTGAACTAGAATCGCTCTCAGCTGCCTTTGTTTGAACAAAGAATGAGGATGGGGCGCCTGGGTGGCTCAGTGGGTTAAAGCCTCTTCCTTCAGCTCAGATCATGGTCTCAGGGTCCTGGGATCGAGCCCCACATCGGGTTCTCTGCTCAGCAGGGAGCCTGCTTCCTCCTCTCTCTCTCTCTCTCTGCCTGCCTCTCTGCCTACTTGTGATCTCTGTGAAATAAATAAATAAAATCTTAAAAAAAAGAATGAGGAGTATACCCATCCTCTCCTCTTTTCAAGCCTAAGATATCCGTGGCTCCAACAAACCTTCTTCCCCGTCTACGAGGCCCACCAATTAAACCACTCCGATCCCCAGTGTAAAACCACCATGGATGAAACACGCACACTAACTCCTTCAGACTGACCTTGTAACCTGGGTACGTTCACAAAATGCAAGGTACCCTGGGTGACGGGGTATTAACCTGCTTCTTCCTCAGCTCTCTCGGGCAAGTCAGAGGGGGCATCGTTTCCAAGGGGACTCTGCAAGCCACCTGCACGGCTTCTCTAGGCAAACAGTTCTCTCCTCCTGTCCGCCATTGGGGCAAAAAAGTTTACTGCCTGTCCATGCTCCAAGTGTCTCTGTTAGCTCACACAGTGACTTCCCTCCAGACCCTCTCTCGTGGAGAGTCAAGTCCAGGGCCGGCTCAGAGGGTCTGCTCAGACCTTCAAGACCATGGAAGGGAGCGGAGGGTATGGAGCAGAAACATGCCACCTCGTGAACGAAAAAGTACCCTAACTTTCAGCAGGTCTGGTACTTCCTTTCCAAAGGTTTCTGAAGAACAATGTGCCTCGAACAGAGACCATTTTTCCTTTGGGTGACTTTCAGAAAGTCTTAACAAGTGGAGTGTCTTTCAGCTAGTATCCACTGCTTGAGTCAAAGAAACGTCTCAATAGCATTTGTAGTAACAGAAGGCCTTGCGTTGGATGGCAAAGTCTAGGAATGAAGTTTAAATGAAATCCCTTCCCACTCACTCCCAAAGTAATTCATCTGAAAAATAAGGTCGGTCGCGCCCGTGACCACTTCTGGAGCTCGCTGACTAGTTCCTTTTTTCCGAGTAACTCACACAATCCCAGTCAATCTGAAAACTGTCACAGGACCACACATACAAAAGGGGAAGGAAAACAAGAGGACCGTTTGAAAATTTTGGTATTATGATGAGCATTGCAAGGGCTCCAAGTTTCAATCGGAATCACGACTACTTTCTAATGATTTGAAACGCCTAATAAAAAAAAAGTGGCTTAAAAGTTACGTATGTACATCAAACTGTAAAGGCATTTGTTTCTTTGTGGGGAGAGGACGGATGTTCATCCACTTCTTACGTTCGATGGACATCACTCTCATCGCACGCCGATCTCTGGTCCACCTAAGAAACATGGAGTTCAGAAAAAACAAAGACACACTGGCACAAGGCATAATATAAAGGGACAGGTACAATGTTCGTACCTGAAGGACCAGAGATTTTTTTTTTTTCTCAACCCTTCTAAAAGAAATGCCTTCCGATCCTGTCATTTCATTTCCTGTTCATATTTGTTACCAGACATTCCCTAGGAATCCTGAACAAAGAACTGACCCAATTCAGAAAAGACACGACCAAATTTTGTTGAATTCTTCTCTACGAAATGGTAAAAATCCCTTTCGCTTTGCAATTACTCCTACGTTATCCACTTTTGCTCTGTTCTCTTCAAAGTCAATCATGTTTTCGTCTACGTTTGGTTTTATACCCACGTAACAGAGAATTATGAAACTGGCATTGTTTACACACACTCTCACACACACACAGATACACTCACACACTACTTACGAGTGCCTGGCTTTTGCACTACAATATTTCCTGTTTTTGTCTGGTTCAATGACTTGGCCATTTCTCAGACACTGAGCACACACAAATTTTATCTTCATGTTAAGAGATCCTGGCATTATCTGATTGCCAAGCACCTGAAACAATTAAAACCCAAATTTTACTATTAAGAGAGTGCCAGTTTTCAGAGAACAAAATACTGAATTGCCCTGCATCTCTTTTCTCATGACAGCACGCGATTTCTGATACTCTCTGGTGTGATGAGTTGGCCGTTACGTACACAACCAGAGACACTGAGTACATAACTAAATCTCCAATTCTCACCCCAATGCAAGAGAATGGTAAGAGATTACAGATGCCCAAGCTCACTGTAGGAAAGCCAGCTCTGGAGGGTGATAATTCGGATTTTGTTAGGAGGGGTGGGGTGGACCTGGGGAGGCAGTGGATACAGCAGTGTTGCCAGATGGGAAACAGCCACAGACACGGTCCATGTCCCTCACTCCCAGGTTCCCCACAGCCCAAGAACCAACTGTTATGCCAATTAAACTGAATAAGAGAATTGACTCTTATAGGCTTGGCAGGTATTACAGGATACCTGCTTTTTTAAATGATGATCAATTAAAATTTGGGATTTTTTTCACATTAAGAATAAGTCAGTGAGGGTGCCTGGGTGGCTCAGTGGGTTAAAGCCTCTGCCTTCGGCTCAGGTCATGATCTCAGGGTCCTGGGATCGAGCCCCCATCGGGCTCTCTGCTTGTTGGGGAGCTTGCTTCCCTCCTCTCTCTGCCTGCCTCTCTGCCTGCTTGTGATCTCTCTCTGTCAAATAAATACATAAAATCTTTAAGAAAAAAAAAAAAAAAGAAAGAAAAAAGAAAATACCTGAGCTCCAGGTACATTCGCTTCCAAATTCTGCCAATACCGTTTAGATTCTTGGGCGATAGCATCATGTGAGATACCTGGAAATGTACAAGCCTTCCTTTAGGCTCCCCCTCTGCACATGGACAGTCCACGAGTCCGACCACAGACTCGATTCCCTCCTTGTCCCCCACGTAGCACAAGCCCCCGCCAGCGACGGATGCATGTCACGTCGCTCTTCTCCACTACGGAGTAATTTCAAACGCAGCTCCTGATGCCGTCGGAGGAATCGCTGTTCCTCACAAAAGCAGGCTACGAAGTGAACTGGTCCCAGCAAGTCACCACACGGGGCTGTACTCAAGCCACTCCAGAAATGAACGGTGACAGTTTTCAGCTAAGGATAAAATCGGCAGTGACGTCGCCACATCACCGTGACGGAGGAAAACCTGCGACGGGGCTCTGCCGAAGCCTGCCTGCTTTTGAAGAGAACTTTGGGTTTCATTTCAGGTTTTTTTTTTTCCCCCCAATTCCAGATTTGTTTACAGGGTTCTGTTATTTCCTGGCACACCATCCAGTGATTCAGCACCTCATTCCATCCCCCTGCGCTCACCAAAAGCACGCTCCTTCATCCCCGTCCCCTTTTCCATCCGTCCCCCCACCCGCCCCCTGGGGACCACCAGTGTGGTCTCTGGAGTGAGGAGTCTGTTTCTTGGCTTGCGAGGCGACGTCTCTCCATGCACAAACCTACCTGTTTCATTCTGTAATATCCAGACTTTCAGTTCTACAAGACTATGTGCATAAAAGCACTCATCTTCCCTTAAACAGCCATATCGAACCTCATGTCGACATAAATCAAGCTGACACTGGCCGTGAAAAGAGCGTATTTTGGAGTATTTTACCGTTGTCTCTCGTAAAATGTGGACAAGGCACCTGAGATACAAATGGAGTGATATTTTATTGTTCTGCCACGGTTTCTCCAAAAAAAAAAACAAACAAAAATATATATATGTACATCAGGTCAAGTTCTAGACTGAAAATACATCTTAAATCTTTCTTGAAAAAAATAAATCACTTTACACAACTGTTGGATTAATGGAGAGGGGACGGTAACTACACATTAAGCCATAAGATACTTAAATCCTTGTCATAAGGGGCTACAAATCAATAATGCTTTTCTGTATTAAACATCAATTTAATAATCCCTTTAACAATTCCCAGCAAATATACTAAGAGACATCTTTAAACAGTCATCGTCTTTCAAAACAGCAACAACAAAAGCACAGGCCTAAAATGCCTAGGGAGATACTACTCTGGTTTTATTTGGATCTAAAAACAGAATCTATTGCGTCACTATAAAAAATTAGAAACTACCAACATACTTATTGTCTTCAAACTCATGCTTTGTAACCGGGTGAGAACAAGAAGTAGAATTATCTTTATTTCTTTTACTTATCATTCTAGGCTTATGATCAAAACATTTCTGGAACAGACAGAGAAGAAGAGTTACCACAACAGCGTAATGCAAAACAGAACTTTTGTACCATACTTTTGCACATAGTTATACATTACACACTTCTACTGATAGATATTAAAAATGAGGGTTTTTTTGTATCCTTTTGGATCCTAGTCGTAACGGCCGGTGGCTGAGTCCCCATGTGGCCAGATCAGCTCTCAGCATTTTCTACTTCTGGGCTTGCGAGTCAGAAACTCTCACCGATTCTACAGTAGAAAATAAGGTTTGGAGACAGTACCTCACAAAGGAATATAAATTCCCCAAGATGCTCTTGGAGAAGTTTGAATACGGTGAGGTTGATCGTCCCATTGCCACCAAAGAAAGCCTCCCTGCTGAACGCCCCTTTCCGCTCCAGCGTCCAGATGTCAATCTCTTCTTGGCAGTAGGCGAACGTGCAGTGGCCAGAGTACCTACATTCCTCCTCAGCAGCCACATCTAGAAAGACAGACAAATGAAAGACGGAGAAAACATGGCCACTGGTTTTTTAAAACCAGTGACTATCAGACACGTTTAGGGCACCCTGTGAGTTTCTTGGAACAACTCACATACAGCTTTAAGCAAGGATATGCATCTCACTGTTGGGTGGGGGGCAGGTTTTAACACTAAAACAACAGCCCATGAGCCTGAATTACTGTTTAATCTCTAATGGGGGAAAAGGCTCTGATTCCCGCATGTGCTCCACCAAAGTTTAAAAAATCACTTAAGGACATCTGAAGCCCATTCAGAGGAAGTGATCTAACAAAAATGAATCCACGAACTTCTCTCAAAAGCAACCTAGAAGAGTAACCTTCTCAAAGCCTTAGTTCAGCGTTCTGATTCTGTTTACATTAAGTCAGGGAACTTCAAGTGTGAGATGGCTTTCTGTGGGGAATATGGTCAAAGCCTGTGTCCATCAACATCGAGAAAAGGCGGCACCTGATGGCTTAGCAGGTTAAGCAGCTGACTACTGATTTTGGCTTGGGTCATGATCTCAGGGTCATGGGATCGAGCCCTGTACTGGGTTTTATACTCAGCGAGAGTCTACTTAAGATTCCCTCTCTGTCTCTCTCTCTCCCCCCACACCTGCCCCACCCCCCACTCACACCTGCTTACTCTCTCTCTACAATAAATAAATATTAAAAAAAGAAGTTAAAAACAAAGGTAAAAAGAATAGAAAAGAATACAAATGTCTCGGGGCGCCTGGGTGGCTCAGTGGGTTAAGCCGCTGCCTTCGGCTCAGGTCATGATCTCAGGGTCCTGAGATCGACTCCCGAATCGGGCTCTCTGCTCAGCAGGGAGCCTGCTTCCCTCTCTCTCTCTCTCTCTGCCTGCCTCTCTGTCTACTTGTGATCTCTGTCAAATCAATAAATAAAATATTTAAAAAAAAAAGAGTCTGCTAAAAAAAAAAAAAAGAATACAAATGTCTCAACCCAAGGAACTTGCTGTTAACTCGACCTACACACTTCTGGTAACAGGAATATGGGAACCATTAGAATAAATGTAGCAAATAATTTATCACTTATGTCATGCATGCCAATTAAGTAATTATAGTACATTACCTTTACATATATAATATGGGCCTTCATAATTTGTTTTTGTTGGTCTTGGACGTATTTTTTTCCATGATTTATCTTCAACATTCTTTATTCTACCAATTAAAATATCCTTCTTACATTTATGATCCACATTAGCATGGTAAGTGAAATCCATTAACTTCGGGCCTGGAAAAGACGTGAAGAAGGATTGCGCAAAGGCACAAAAAGTAACGTTTCATTTCACAGGCACATTAACAAGCAGATGTGAACAGATGGATACTGATTATTACATTCCCACAAAAATCCCATTTTTATAACTCCCAAATGTAAATAAGCTACTGAAGTAATTTGTGCCTCTTAACTGCTATCACAGAAAAAGTTTTATTCGACACCAGTGGCCCCAAAACAGACCGTTATTTAACTACGAGGGCAGGAATTCTGATGGCTTCTTATGCTAAAGAACACCGTTAAATACACAACTAAGAAAGGAAATGAATTTGGGTCCAATTTAGGATACACTGTGTTTCTAGCACCTGACTTACAGGTAAAGATATGAAACAAATCAACCAAGACTTTAATTTTATAAACATTACATCAAATACTGGTGTTAGAATGCTTTTCCTCTAGTTCTTGCTTTATTTTAAAAGGATCACATTCTTGGGGCGCCTGGGTGGCTCAGTTAGGTTAACCGTCTGCCTTCAGCTCAGGTTGTGATCTCAGGGTCCTAGGATGGAGCCCCACATCATTGTGCTCCCTGCTCAGCAGGGAACATGTTTCTCCCTCTGCCTCTCCCCACCCCCATTCCTGCTGTCTCTCAAATCAATCTTTAAAAAAAAAGAAAATGATCACACTCTTTTTTTTTAAAGATTGTATTTATTTATTTAACAGAGAGAGAGAGAGAGAGAGAGAGATCACGTAGGCAGAGAGGCAGTTAGAGAGAGAGGGAGGCAGGCTCCCTGCTGAGCAGAGAGCCCGATGAGGGGCTCAATCCCAGGACCCTGGGACCATGACCTGAGCCGAAGGCAGAGGCTTTAACCCACTGAGCCACCCAGACGCCCCAATGATCACACTCTTAAACATGTACGGGGAACATAAAGAATCTCATAAAAATTTCGAGATTTTCAAAATCAGGTAGATATTGCATTCCATGTAATTCTATATATGAAATCATATCAAATAAGAGCAGACTTATCCTATTCAACTCCAATGGGCCCAAATCAGTAATTGCTGCTTGCTAAGAAAAAACTCAAAATAGGGACAGGGGCGCCTGGGTGGCTCAGTCTTTAAGTGTCTGCCTTTGGCTCAGGTCAGACCCTGGGGTCCTGGGATGGAGCCCCACATCAGGCTCCCTGCTCCGCGGGAAGCCTGCTTCTCCCTCTCCCACTCCCCCTGCTTGTGTTCCCTCTCTCCCTGTCTCTGTCAAGTAAATAAAATCTTTAAAAAAAAAACCAAACACAAAAACCTCGAACAGAGATGAAAGAATCACAGTCGCTGGCGTTTTCTACGCGTTTTTACTAATTCTTTTCTTTTTTTTTTTTTTGAAAGATTTTATTTATTTATTTGGCAGACAGAGATCACAAGTAGGCAGAGTGGCAGGCAGAGAGAGAGAGGAAGGGAAGCAGGCTCCCTGCTGAGCAGAGAGCCCGATGTGGGGCTCGATCCCGGACCCTGGGATCATGACCTGAGCTGAAGGCAGAGGCTTTAACCCACTGAGCCACCCAGGCGCCCCTATTTACTAATTCCTAAGAACTCGCAGACTATGGAATAGCTTATTAATACCACCAGTGCCTTTGTTTGGTCCTGACCTGATTTAACAAAACAGATCTGACACGCTTGTCTCAGTTCATGGGTTCCTTCGAGGGGATGTCGGGGGGTCACTGATGAAGGTGGTTTAGTAACTGCACTTCCAAAAAAGTTTCCAAAGTCATTTCTGGGATGACTTGAAATTCCCAGGAAACTCTCAGAAGCAAACAAGTTGCCTGGTCCATTCATCTGCAAGAAGAACAAGAAAAAAAACAAAAAACA
The DNA here is from genome assembly GCF_010015895.1 of Lontra canadensis. Lineage (NCBI taxonomy): Eukaryota > Metazoa > Chordata > Mammalia > Carnivora > Mustelidae > Lontra > Lontra canadensis. Next base: position 6,255,053 of record NW_022631085.1, on the reverse strand, counting down.
GGGAAAAAAAAAACAGCCAACGAATATTGCACTATCACTAAAGAAGGAAACAAATTTGTGAAAAAAAAAAAAAAAAAATTCTTCCTCCGCTGAAATCAGTGCTAGTCTGTCCTTGCTGCGCTTCTATATAAGAAAACGGTTTCTTTCGGTTTCCTCTCCTTGGGTCTCTAGGCCCCTCCCCCATTGCCTCTGATCCTCCTTGCGAGTTTTTAAAAGTAACAGGTAACAGTTGTGCGTCGACAGCACCACAGCGTGCAATTTTTATCCGCCCTGATCTCAGCTCCCCTGTTTTTGATTCTGCTGCGCTACAGCCTCTTACAGGGTCTGCGACAGACCCAGCTTAAAGACAGAGCATTTACGACCGGGTGTCCCAGGAGAGTCTTATTTTAGCATTATTTCCCCCAGCACGTCCATTCAAATAAGTCAGTTACTTAAGCAAAAGGCCTACATTCAAGTTTAAGCAACGACGTATTTACAAAAGAGGAAGTGACACTTACAAGTAAAAGGGAGGAATTACTGCCGCTAAGCGCTGTTCCCTCTCTAGAAGTTGAGGTGGACAGATCTAAAATAATAAAAACACTTCAACAGACCTTCTCATTCTAATCATGTGATAAGAACATCAGGGCTCAGGGGCTGACTACGACTTCCCCGACTTCCCCGCGTTCCTTCCCCATCCCAGTTCCAAACTTTCCTGCTCACTCTCGACACCCAGACTGGGCAGGGGACCTCCCTCTGGAAACCAAGGGCACACACAACCCTTAGACAAACTTAAATAAAGAGCTGTTTTCGGAGCCATAAGCTAAAGGAGGGCCTACAGAGCAGGACCAGTAAAAAAGACTATGAAAATCATTCATACTCCAAAAGGGAAAAGAGCCTCTCCTTTTCCAAGTACAAAGCCAGAACTCTTCACATTAAGGAAATTAGTAAGGACACGATGACTTTCTTTGTCTCAGTCTACCCATCAATTATTTGCTCTCTGCCCTTCTGTTTCACACAAACTTAAGTTTTTCAGATATCAATCTCTTGAAATTAATCATTATGATTTTTCTCCGTTTAACCACGTAACAGCGCTTTGGAAAAAATCTGAAGATTGTTATCATCACTGTTTAAAGCATATATCAAACCCGGAATTACAGAAACAGGAGTCAGACCAAACACTCAGCAACCCCTTGTAAAAACTAAGATACCAGGCCGTCCGTTGACCTCTAAGGATGGAGTCTGAAACAGGAAACTCGAATTCTAGAAGTCTAATTCTGAAAAGTCTTCACTGGAAATTACTGTTAACTATGTGCCTCGTTCAGAATTTAAAAGGGATAGCCTGTCTTTAAGGCTCTCTCAGATGGGGTACCCCTTCCTTGCCGGAAACAGTAAAAGTCATTCTGCGCTCTGTTTCCCCAAACAATAGTCACCCCGCTTAACACGCTGTCTTGTTTAAGAAAGCAAACAAAAACGAGTGCCAACACAACCCTATGTATTCCTATGCTTCTCGAGCTCCTGAATGGCACACGGTTTAGGCCAGGCCAGTTAAAACTGAAGACTGAGTTTTCAGCCACCCTGAAAATAATCCAAGTACCAACTACCTCGAGTCAAATCACTGCCAAACACACGTTGTCTTTTTTAAAAAAATTAACTGCGATTATTTACATGAATGGCTCGATTCTTACCTCGCTTGGCATCACTCATTGAAAATGAATTTAAAGAAGAGCAGAAATCTTCCAAGGATGAAGTCAAAGGCGGGTACAGCTCTGAGAAGGAGGGCGGAGGAGCATACCTCGCACCGATGGGCAAGGTGCCCAAGAGAGATGCCGAGAAGGGTATGCTGGGGGGGACGCTGGCTGTTGGGAGGGCTCCTCTGACTAATGCTGATGGCTAGAGAAGAAAAAAAGAGTCTGTTAAAATCCAGGAAACTCAGTTACAAGTAGGCTGAACTGCTCTGAATGTCAGCAAACAAAGTCTTAACACTGGGCAATTACGTAACAAAGTTGAAATCAAAATCAAGATTCCGTAGAAGAATCTAGGATATAGAGCTTAGTTCTTTGCAAGACCACTTTTCTTTTATATATATATAATTTTTTTAAGATTTTATTTATTTATTTGGCAGAAAGAAATACAAGTAGGCAAAGAGGCAGGCAGAGAGAGAGGAGGAAGCAGGCGCCCCGCTGAGCAGAGAGCCAGATGCGGGGCTCAATCCCAGGACCCTGAGATCATGACCTGAGCTGAAGGCAGAGGCTTAAACCACTGAGCCACCCCCAAGACACCCCCAAGACCACTTTTCAAAAAAGATCAAGATGTGATGTCTGGTACTGTTTCAAGCCAGATGTTTCATTCCCATTTCCTTTCACTCTGATTTCCTTCCTTCACCCTACCATGAGACTCCTAAGAAGAGGCTGGGGAGAAGGAAGGCTCTCAAGCGAAGGGAGCTGCAGAAGCCAGAAACCCTGGACGGTCCTTCCTGGGGATGTGAAGGTACCATCTCACCAGGACAAATGGAAGGCTGCCTCTCTCCTCCCCGCTCACCGTGACAGTTTACTGAGAGGAAAGTTACATACTATCTATGTTAACCGTTAGAGTTTCCTAGATACATCCTACCCTGATGGCCATGGTAGAGACCAGGAAACCGGAGGTGAAGAAAGTTGCTGAAGACCGGAGTGGGAAGATGCAAAGCCCGGGGTGCCTGCCCTCTACCCTGTTTTTCCTCTACTTCAGCTGCACTGAAACCGGCCCTGAATTTCTCCGCCTCTTCCCCCTCCTCTGACTGTTGCTGCCGCTGCCGCTATTTCAATAAACTTTACGGCAGAGATCAGTCAACTTTTTCTGCCAAGGGCTCAATGTTAAGTATCTGAGCCTGTGCCCACCACGGTGTCTGTTTCAACTATTCCACTGTGTGGCTGCAATGCAAAGGCAGCCACAGACACTACTTCAGTGGACGGTCGTGGCTGGGTTCCAATAAAACTTTATTGATGTCCCTGAAATACGAAGTTCATAACATTTTCATGTGTCACCAGATACTGCTCTCCTTTTTTTTTCCTTCCAAACATTTAAAATTGGAAGCACACACCCAACCCCCCCATTCTTAGGTTGTAGGCCAGATAAGCAGCAGCCTGGGTCCAGATCTGGCCTTGGCTTTACAATTGTCCTGAGGCATTATCCCTTAAGCCCTTAATCCAAAAGACATATTTTTGTTTAAATATCAAATGCCTATTCTTTTTCAGGATTTTACTTCTTTTTAAAAGGATTTATTTATTTATTTAAGAGAGAGAGAGGGGCTCCTGGGTAGCGGCTCAGTGGGTTAAAGCCTCTGTCTTCAGCTTGGGTCGTGATCCCAGGGTCCTGGGATCGAGCCCCGCACTGGGCTCTCTGCTCTGTGGGAAGCCTGCCTCCCCCCACCTCTCTGCCTGCCTCTCTGCCTACTTGTGATCTCTGTCAAATAAATAAATAAATCTTTAAAAAAAGAGAGAGAGAGAGAGAGAGAGAGAGAAAGCACGTGCACAAGCGACCAGGGCTCCATCCCAGGACCCTGGGATCATGACCCAAGCTGAAGAGAGAGGCTTAACCAACTAAGCCACCCAGTCACCACTCTTTTTCAGAATTTTAAACACACCCTTTCCATGCTATGTGATTCCAACAGGTGTTGAGGAAAACTGGGTCATCACTAGATTAGCGTTCCTATTTTACTGAAAAAATAACCACATGAGCCTGGTACCACCAGAGAAGGACAAAAGTCATTTTTAAGGTAAGAGACCCAAAGTTTAGCCTACAGATAATACTGAAAATACAGTTATACAGCAATTTTTTTTTTTTTAATTAAGCCTGGGGCGACTGGATGGCTCAGTTGGTTAAGCATCTAATTCCTGATTTCGGCTCAGCTCATGATGATCTCAGGGTTGCGGGATCGAGCCCTGCAGAGGAGCTGAACATGGAGCCGCCTAAGACTGTCTCTCCTGTTCCCTCTCCCTTCCCCCACCCAACCTGCTCACGCTCTCTCTAAAAAATAATAGTAACATGGGGCACCGGGTCGCTCAATGGGTTAAGCCTCTGCCTTCGGCTCAGGTCATGATCTCAGGGTCCTGGGATCGAGCCCCGCATCGGGCTCTCTGCTCAGCAGGGAGCCTGCTTCCTGCCCCCTACCCCACTCCACCTGCCTCTCTGCCTACTTGTGATCTCCCTCTCTGTCAAATAAATAAAATAAAAAATATTAAAAAAAGAAAAGAATAAAAGTAACAGATAAATAAAAATGAGGCCTGGCTTCAAAAGAGAAGAGTAACGTTGACATTTACCATAACAGTTTCATTGGTTTCAGGGGCTGAATCAAGAAGGTCATCTATTTCATCTCCAAGGACCATATCTCCATCATCCAAGAATGCTTCCGGCATAGTGAAGGGGGTCTTCCCTCCGTTTGCCAACACTGTCGATGGCAGAGAGCTCTCTTCCACTTGCAGCGGCAAAACGGAAGTTAAGGGCATAATGGGAACAGAGGCCAGCTCACTTCCAACTTGGTGAGAGAAGCTGGATGCAGGCACAGAGACAACGGGAACGGCTTCCTGCCTCGGAGTTAATAAATCTGTAACACGGACAGAAACGCACACACTCGCCCTCAGTGGACCCACAGAAGACGAGAGTCAAGAGGCAGTAAGAGAAAAAGTGCAGAGCTAGGTGACACTAGGAAAGCGATTATAAAAATAAATGGAGAGACAGAGGAAAAGCAATTCAAATCAAAGGGTAAAAAGAATTCTAAAAGTTATTTGCTTTACCCACAAATAGACATATCCCGTTGTGAAAACGTATGCATGTTTCTCACGGTGCCCGGGCCCCTTCTGGCCGGGGCTGTGAGATGCTGGGGGGGGCCGCAAGAGGTGCTCAGGGGCCGCCTACCGACTTCCAGTAAAATCCATCCCTTACCCGCACAGCCAGCAGCCAAAGGTCGTTTTCGAAATGATTCTTGCTTTAATACTAACAACCACACGGGAATCTTATCTGACGACACTACGAGGTACACAGTGCCTGAAGCTGGCACTTTCTAGATAAAGAGGACAGGTGAAAACGTACCTGGCTCGATATCTTCCACAGAACAGTTCAAAGCCTAGAAATTAAACCAAAGAGCGGATCATAGTATCAGCAGGGTTCTAGGCTACAAGCCTTCTTGTCCACGTCCCTCTAAGAAAGCAGCGCAAGTTCCCGCTGAAAGCGCACTTCCTTCCAGTTGAGATCCAAGAAACAAATGGGATGTTCGGGGCCACGGGGCTAAGCAGGGCTGGTCTAGGGGCACCGCTGCCTGCTGCTTGTGGACACTATTTCTCAACGGATCCTCAGGACCACGCCCGTTCCAGAGGGACTAGTCCTGCCACCGCTCACTCCCCAACTCACAATGGCATCCTAACTGCTCCAAGAAGACTTACCTTTAAAAAAACCACTTGTTCATTGTGTTAAACCCAGTGACTCCCCAAATTAGTTAAGTGGCCCTGAGCCACTTTTTCTAAGAAAACCTAACATCTATAAACATCCTGGAAAACACTCCACTGGCCTTCAGGAAATGCTGGTTAAAAGATATTACTTGAGCTGTTTGTTTCTTTTTATAGGACAGGAAGCTCTGGCCAATTATGTGTCTGAGGAACAAAAAGCCCTCAAAAATAGAAGCAAACCAAAAATATTAAAAGCAGAACTGCCAATGCTTCTGTTTTGTTTTTTGTTTTGTTTTGTTTTTTTAATAAAAAGCTATGAGTCTTACAGAAGGAATCACTTTACCTTGGCAGCCCCATTCCCAGGAACTGATTTTAATGAAAGCTGAAAGAAAATAAGGACATGAATTAAAAAAAAAAAGAAAGGAAGAAAGAAAGAAAGAAAGAAAGAAAGGAAGAAAAGAAAATCAAGTTAAAAATAGAACTGGCTCTAAGTTACAAAACGAAATGAAAATCCCTCCTGGAGAGAACTCTGGCTTACCTCGGCCCTGACGTACGCTTTTCTTATCTTAAATCCCAATTTCTGAGCTAGTTCTTGAGTTAGTTTTATTACATGTTCATCCTGGGGGGTTGGGGAGAACAACGAAAATAAGATTAATGGAGGCTTCTATGTACTGACTATGAAGACGAACAGGCAGAAAAGCAATAAACCTATTTTGTCCAGACACTTGCTTTCTGAGCACTTTCTGAGTGCTCCAACTGAGCATGCGGACAGCTGGCTGGAAACGTTAACTCTTTCAATGCCACTTGTCCACACGGAAGCAAGGAGACAGTTACGATGTAAAACAACGAACTGAAGCACGAGATCCGTACCTGAGGTACCGCCAAGGAGCACTTTGCTACAGAGTCGTAAGCCTCTCTGTACCTTCCCAAGTCGCTGAGAGCCTTTGATTTCCGATAGAGAGCTTTGCAGTTACTGGCATTTAAACTGAGGACGGCGTCGCACTCCTCTAAAACTTTATCGTGGAAACCCTGGGGTGTGAGACCAGAGAAAAGTTAGCCACAGCTCATTTCTTACACTGGGGGCTTCCTGCAAATGCAAACCCATGGAGACCCAGATTACTACCCCCAACCCTTTTAAACTCTTGAGTCTGCTGTATCATTTTTCTTTCTGAAAATTATCTTCATTACGAAATTTCAAATATGCAAAAGTACAAAGAAGATCACTCCCCATGTACCCAACCTCCGGATCAGATAAACATGAACATCTGGCCAGAAAGGCCCCGGATCTTCAGGAAATAAAACTTCTCAGACACGGTTGATGCCCCAGGTGTCACTCTCCTGTCCTACTCTCTCCACTAGTTACCCTTTGGCGGAGCTCTTAAAAATGTCAGCTGGAGGGGGCACCTGGGTGGCTCAGTGGGTTAAAGCCTCTGCCTTCGGCTCAGGTCATGATCCCAGGGTCCTGGGATCGAGCCCCACATCGGGCTCTCTGCTCGGCAGGGAGCCTCCTTCTCCCCCCCACCCCTGCCTGCCTCTCTGCCTACTTATGACCTTTGTCAAATAAATAAATAAAAATCTTAAAAAAAAAAAAAAATGTCAGCTAGGGGTCACCTGGGTGGCTACCCTGGTTAGGCATCTGGCTCTTGGTCTGGGCTCGGGTCCCGATCTCAGAGTCATGAGATCGAGCCCCACATCAGGCTCCAAGCTCAGCGGGGAGTCTGCTAGAGGTTCTCCCTCTGCCCATGGGCACGCACATGCCCCCCCACAACAAATAAATCTTAAAAAAAAAAAACCAAACATGTCACCTGGAAATGTAACTCCCAAACAGCTAGCCCATGAAAAATCCACTACAGAAAACAAATCTGTGAACACCTGTGTCTTCCATCGTCAATTTCTATTACAGCAGACACAGCCCAGAAGCCAGACTCACATGGCAACTCCAAGGCCCAGTCCAAGAAACAGAGTATTTCTAAAATCCCTAAACATTTAGCCAAAGCTGATTTTTCAAAGCCTCAAGCCACTCTAAAAGCGTCAGTATGTCTTTCTTCAAAACAGAAATTAGAAAATTGACTTTTAATGTACTATGTCATTGAGAAGTTTTTTTCTCTCTAGAAACGCTGTTTTGAAAGAAATCACAACTCACCATGTTAGAATAGCAAGCAATACGATTTATATGCAGCTTTTCAATTATTTCTTTAGGGATGACAATTTCTTCAGACTTTGCATAACCAGCGATATTCAAAGCTTCTGTGTACTGGCTTATTGAGTTGTTCCAATCACGTTCCCGATAAACGTCATTGCCTTCATTAAAAAGATTTCTCACAAGAGCACGTAAATATACCTTAAAAAAAGAAAGGGACCACTTGAAGCCCTTTACGGAACAAGTCCAGGTTTAAGGAAATTTTCTTTTTGTACCAAAAACTTCCTGAGCCTTCGATGAAATAGAACAAGAAACACAGCTATGAGCAACTGGGAAGCCAGAACGTTCCGCCATCTCAGCGAGGGCTTCATCTTGCTCACTTTTTAAAGAGGAAATTCCATTTCTCATGGAGAGAAACGCAGCAAACTATTTGTTCACATCCCCAACTCTGTGCCTATGAGAAAGTCCTACAAGGGGAAACTCGAGGTCACAAAGAATGAGCATCGTAAGCTTCTGACCAGTATTTCTGAACTGCCTTCCAAAGGGGCAGGAACACTGAACACATCTAGCAGTTTCCTTCATGGCACCTCCCTCCCAAAACGGGATAGGATGTGTGCATCTGTGTATGTGTACACATAAAACCCCTACCGATTTCTAGCTGAAAAACTGTCTCCTTTCTTATTTGAATGTCTGATTACCAACGATTTTCCACATTTTTTTTTGTTGTTGTTTCTGTATCTTTTTTTGTTTGTTTCAGAGGTAGAATTTTATGATTCATCAGTTGCAAATAATGTCCCACATTTTTATGGACCATTGTATTTCCTCTTTTGTAAATGTTCACTCAAGTCAATTACGGATTGGGGAGTGGGGTGGTAAACCTTTTCCTCACCAAGGAAGTGTAGTATGCACATCCTTTTGGTATGTATAAAAGTTCTGAAGTTTCAGTACATATAGAAGTTCCTTCGTGATTTCCAACAGTGCTTCAATGTTTTTAAAAGTCAAGACCAGATGAATAGTACAAGAACAGACAAATATTCAAGTCTTCAGTCTCGTTTTGCAAAATTCCTGTCTAAGCTGACAAAGGTAGTAAAGAACACTGGACAGATCAACCTTTAACAAGGGAGGTGACTTGTGACCTGCCACTTCATCTCTCGGGAACCCGGTCCCAAATGTCAGGACTAAAAAATGAACTGTAAAATGAACGGATTGTTCTGGGTATTTCCGAGCCATAATACTGATTCTACATCTGTTTGGAGAGAGGGAGGGAAGGGAGAAGGAAACAGAGAAGAGGGGGAGAGAGAGAGGAAGAGAGAAAGAAGGAACATTTAGAAGGATCAAAACCCAGAGAGACAAGAAGCCACACGTGAACAAACAGTCCATACCAGGGTCTTTAGCCCAAGACCCAGGGAACCGGGCTTCCACTGTGTTTCTAACTAGGTTCATCTCTAGCTCTCCCCTCTTAGGATCCAGGCACCCTTTACTCCTGTTAGATCCTATCTTCTCCTAAATTAAGAGCATGTGTGTACTTTCCTTTGCGACATAATCTGTCCCCCTTACTTTCAATGAGCTAAGAGGTAGGCTAATGGTATTTTTCAAAGGTCTCAGAAGAAAAATTAGTGTAAACTACCCTCATGGAGGAAAGACAATAAGGGACAACTGTCCACCCGTACCAACAAATACCGTTGTCTCGTATGTGTATAAGACTGGCAAACTCTCTAAGCGCCTAGAGAGTAAATGTTTTAGGCTTTGTGGGCCAGATGGTCTCTGTCTCGGCTACCATATGTCATGCAAACAGCCACAGATAACATATTAACAAATAGGTGTGGCTGGGCTCCAATAAAACTTTATTCATAGCAACAGACAACGGGCCACATTCGGCCCACAAAGCCATCGTCGGCCAACCCCCACTAAACGTGATAGTTCTCAGGCTACTTGCAGAGCTTTTAGGCAGACGTTCCCCATCATTACCGCATACTGTTCCTGTGTTCCTGGGTATGACAGTGGTGACCTAGGAAGAAGAAACCAAGTAACTGTAATTATCGGGCTCTTATCAGGATTTCTTGATCCAGAAGTCATTGTAAAACAGGTTCTATTAGCTTGCTGCAGGTTCAAAGCACATCTGAAAGACCTACCTCTCTTTTAACACCACGACTCACATATAAGGTAGGTATGGGGAAAGAAGAATCTGTAACTCTTCCTTTATGTTCTCTTTAGTAAGTGTAACACTTTTCTTCTCCAACCTACCTCTACTAAAAGAAGGCTTAATTCCTCAAATACCAAAAAAATCTGTGAAATAGCATCGAACCACTAAGAGTTGTGACTGAGTCGCTGTATACAGAGAAGGTGATCTCCTTCCCGGGAAGAACATGGAGGCTCCTCCGCCGGGAGAAGTCCGCCCAGGCCCCGGGCTATACCATCCCAGCCACGCTCTGCCACCCTCGAGAAGGCTAGTTAAAGCCCAAGCTTCTTAACAGAAATGTTTGATTATAAAAGCCCTGCATACAAGTTCATTCTCAGTCACTTTCCAGTCTTCGGAAGTGTTCTGATGGGATTAGGTTCCAAATCCTCTCAGTTTAACATTTTCAGAGACACTGAAGGATTTTAGTTCTAAAAATCAGGGACAGTAAGATACACTTCAGAACAAGAAATCAAAAAGTACAAGAGCAAAAACTATTGCTGCATAAAAATACCTCATTTCAGACCTGAATTAAGGGCACTTATAAACCAGATTTAAGATTTCTTAATCTAGGGGCACCTGGGTGGCTCAGTGGGTTAAAGCCTCTGCCTTCGGCTCAGGTCATGATCCCAGGGTCCTGGGATCGAGCCCCGCATCGGGGTCTCTCCTTGGCGGGGAGCCTGCTTTCCCCTCTCTCTCTGCCTGCCTCTCTGCCTACTTGTGATCTCTGTCAAATAAATAAATAAAATCTTTAAAAAAAAAAAAAAAAAGATTTCTTAATCTAGGGCGCCTGGGTGGCTCAGTGGGTTAAAGCCTCTGCCTTCTGCTCAGGTCATGATCCCAGTGTCCTGGCATCGAGTCCCTCATCGGGCTCTCTGCTTGGCGGAGAGCCTGCTTCCTCCTCTCTCTCTCTCTCTGCCTACTTGTGATCTCTGTCAAATAAATAAATAAAATCTTAAAAAAAAAAAAAGACTTCTTAATCCAATATAAAAAGTACAGTTGACCTCTTGAACAACACGGGCTTCAACTGCGTGGGTCCACTTATAACTTTCTCTTTTTCAACAAATACAATACAGTACTGTAAATGTTATTTTCTCTTCCTTATGACTTTCTTACCACTTTCTTTCTCCAGCTTGCTTTACCTTAAAACAGAAATAATACATATAACGTACGAATGTACATTAACAGTCAATGTGTTCACTGACTGTTTATGTTATTTGTCAGGCTTCCAGTCACCAGCAGGCTATCAGTAGTTACATTTTTGGGAGTCAAAGGTTATACGTGGACTTTAAATTGGCAGGGGGGGCGGTCTGCACCCCCTCGCCCCACGTTGTTCGAGGGTCAGCTGCACCATGTGCCACGAATGCAGGTACGAGTCAAGCCCTTACTGTATAAACTGCAGTCCTTCCTTAATGTTCTGCTGCCTTTTTCTTCTCTCCTCGGACACACTGGACATGTTACCCCACACATCCACGTTCTAAAATGATCGATCTGAAAAGAAACAAGCCACAGGGTTACATCAGGCTCCTGGCCCCCAATGATAACACCCATAAGTTGCGGTCCTGCCACGCAATTACTTGTGGCCACGTCCCTCTCTGCTGCCTTGACTCTGGGGTCCTCGACGCTGAGAACCCTGGCTTATCCGGATGGTCTGGGCCGCCCAGCGCACAGAAGCATTGGGTCCTCACTCTCTTTCAAGGTTCAACAGCCACACTGATTCGACATGCTCCTCCTGGACAATCACCATGAAAAAGTCATTTTCCTCCACCCCCTCCACCTCCCCCCCTTCAGCTCCAAGTTTTGTTCCTTCCCTTTCTATACGCACGCACGCAGAAGCTGCCGCTAAAACAGTCCTGGCCTTGTTTGGCTTCTGGAAGCTCTCCAGAAGTGGAAAGGTTTCACATCCGCTTGCCTGGGAGGGAGTCTGACTTCCTGGTAAGCAGAGCGGAAACCCTATACATATTTTGTTGTACAAACTCCTGAAATAATCCTTGTGGATACAACTGATAGAATAAAAAACCTGAATGAAGTCATTCATTTGGAATTTTCTAGAAAGTAAGGGTTTACTGGCAAACGTCAACACCAGTCAAAGCTATTTGTGTCTGCCCCTCCGCCCTCCCAACCATCACTGTTCATTAAACAATTCCTGGCAAGTTAAGGGAGAACCACAGGGAAGAGATCGGTGATAAAACACCATCTCCCAGCGTCCTAAACCAGGGTTTCTCCAGCTCAGCGGTTCGGGCCAGACAGTCCTTTATTTTGGGGACTGCCCTGTGCACAGCAGGATGTTAGCAGCACCCCTAGCCAGCCCCCACTGATGCCGGGAGCACCACTCCCCCAGCATGACCACCAGAAGTACCTCCAGGGTTTGTTAAATGCCCCCTGGCAGGGGTGAGGAGGGCGCACAGGTTTCCTGCATGAGTGCTGGGACCTAAGCCTCAGAGGACATCTGCTCACACAAACTGTGCACAAGAACGCATGTGGCGGATGGGGAACTTGCACCCAGGCTTTGTAGCAGAAATGTTTTAGTTTCACTATTGCTTGACATTCATAGTTTTATTTTTAAATCTACCTGTTTCAAAATGTAGGGGATAGGGATGAGCTCTGGAATGCCCCAAAGGTAGGTAACTGGTGATCACTTTTTTCATCTTTTAAATACTGTCAGTTCTAAATATTTTGGTCTTCTGCCCAAGTTGTTACTTTACTGAAGTCTTTATATGTGAAATGATCTATCTGGGGTTGGCTTTAAAATATTTCAGCAAGGGGGCTCCTGGGTGGCTCAGTCAGTTAAGCATCTGCCTTCCACCCAGGTCATGATCCCAGGGTTCTGGGACGGAGTTGGGCTCCCTACTCAGCAGGCTCCCCACTAAGCCTGCTTCCCCGTCTCCCTCTGCCAGCCGCTCTGCCTGCTTGTGCTTTCTCTCTGTCAAATAAATAAATAAAACCTAACTTCCTTTAAAAAAAAAAATTCCAGCAGGGCACCTGGACAGCCTAATCAGGTGAGCATCTGACTCTCCATCTCAGCTCAGGTCCATTTTTTTTTTAAGATTTTATTTATTTATTTGACAGCGAGAGACACAGCGAGAGAGGGAACACAAGCAGGGTGAGTGGGAGAGGAAGAAGCAGTTTTCCCGCTGAGCAGGAAGCCCGATGTAGGGCTCAATCCCAGGACCCTAGGATCATGACCTGAGTTGAAGGCAGATGCTTCATGACTGAGCCACCCAGGTGCCCCTCAGCTCAGGTCCTGATCAAGTTAAAGCCCCATGCTGGGTGTGGAGCCTACCTCAAAAACAAATCAAATCAAATCAGTGGGTTAAAGCCTCTGCCTTCGGCTCAGGTCATGATTCCAGGGTCCTGGGATTGAGCCCCACATCGGGGTCTCTGCTCAGTGGGGAGCCCGCCTCCTCCTCTCTCTCTGCCTGCCTCTCTGACTACTTGTGATCTCTGTCAAATAAATAAATAAAATCTTTTAAAAAAATCAAATCAGACCAAATATTCCAGCAACCAGAAAAAAAAAAAAAAGGAGTGCGGTGGGGACGAAAGAGCAGAATGCGGCCCATGGGTGACAAACACAGGGATTCTTTCTACTTCGTCAATATTTGAAGTATTTCCAAAATAAAACATTTCCAAAGCCCATGACATGGAAAGCAAATGGCATTACTTCTGGAGTTGTTTTTCAGGTAATCTAGCTTAAAGGGGGATGAGTGGGTGGAAATGAAACAAGACTGCCAAAAACAGGGACACCTGTCCCAAGTGGAGATGGGAAGTATACGGTGGGGGGGCTTCTCCACTTCCACCTGTACATATCTGACCATTTCCTGAACAAAAAAAGTTTAAATTTCTACTTGCATGTACAAAGTTATTTAAGGAGGCACTACTTGTAAAAGAAAAAGTTAAAAAATGTACTTGATACCTATCAAGATGTAAGTGGATTGTGCCAGAAAAAAACTGCCCTGGAAAAAAAAAAAGGTAAGATCCAAGTGTCCACAATACAACCCAATTGTGATTTTTTAAAAAAGGATAGGGGGAGACTATGTAGTCACATTTGCTCGTATATCCACGAAACAGCTCCAGACGGAACCACCGCGGTGGTAGAAAACTGGGGACAGGCCCTTGTCATTGCGTACCTTTAAAAACTTTCTTCCTGAACCCTGTAAGTGAATTACGGCTGAGAAAAAAATTTTGGTATTTTTTAAAAGCCTTTGTAGCCTCTGAACCGTTCCTTGAAAAGATGACGTAAGGGACCACCAAGCCTTTTTTCTTTTATTTAAAGTGAGGCCAATTTTGGGAAGACTTGGTGGCTCATTCAGTTAAGTGTCTGCCTTCTGCTCAGGTGACGACCTCAGGGTCCTAGAATGGAGCCCCCCAAAGAGCTCCATGCTCAGCGAGGAGTCTGCTTGTCCCTCTCCCTCTGCCTCTGTGCTCTCTTTCTCTATCAAATAAATAAATAAAATCTTCAAAAAATAAAAATAATAAAGTGGGACCAATTTAGGGTAAGAGCTTACCGCTGAAAGGCACCCAGAATAACACTTGGTGGCGGTGGGGGTGGGGGGTGGGGGGAGGAGGTGTGGATCACAGCAGTCAGGCCTGAAAGCCAGTAACAAAAGAAAAGTCTGCCCAAAGCAAGAACTCTTCCCTATCTTCAATGAACATTGAAGGACCCCTTCCTCCCAACCTACAGGGAAGGTGGGGAATTAGCCTGAGGTCCCTGTTGGCCTAGAAGGGACTCTGGGATCAGGATAATCCTCGGAGTTAATAGTCTTAGAGCTATTTCCCCAGAAAAGTGCCAGAAAACCTTGAACCTCGACCTCTTAAGGACAAAGGGCAGGTGGCAAAGAGCTGACAACTCAAACAGGCGATTAAGAAAAAATAAGACGGCAGGCTCTTTTAACAGTGTGAAACACATGCTTCCTTTACATGGTTAAAGATTTGGGAACATAGTCATCAGGTGACAGTCAAAGACAGTAGGATAGGGGATCTCATGTTCTTCTAGTTCTCTCCCCCAAAACTGCACTACGACAAACTGTACACAGAGCTGGGTTACAAATCTTTGTCAATGAACACCACATACCTATGTTCCACAGTGACTATTTTGCCATTTATCCCATCTGCCCATCTTTGTCCACCCGCCCGTCCCTCTGTCCATCCATCCATCCACCTTACTATTTTGATAAACTGCAAAGCGGCAGACGTCAATTATAATTCATCAGTACACATGTCAGCACGCACATTATTACCCTAGATTTCAATGTTTGTTTACAGTGTTTTTAAGGTAAAATGCAGAAACTTTTTTTTCCTTGTAAAACACACAAATTTCAAGGCAAGTTCTGAACAAAGGGTACACTCCTGTCATCCAGCCCCAGCCCCCCCCAACCTTGATATAACACCCTTACAGTCACTCTAGGAAGTTCCCTCAGGCCCCTTCCCCAGCCAATCCCTGCCACACCCCTACCCCTGACAATCTCTGTCCTGATTTTCTTCCATTCCAGCTGAGTTTCACCTGAGAAATACACCCACTCCTTTCCTGTTTTTGAAAGAAAGAAAAGATAGGGTGCCTGGATGGATCAGTGGGATACATGGCTGCCTTTGGCTCAGATCATGATCTCAGGGTCCTGGGATCGAGTCCCACATCTCCCCCAGCCTACTGCTCCCCCTGCTTGTGCACGCACTCTCTCTAACAAATAAATCTGAAAAAAAATTTTTTTTAATAAAAAAAGATAAATGTTTTATACATCATCTTATTTTGGGATCCAGTTAAAATCTGGCCTCGATTTTTTTTTTTAAGATTTTATTTATTTATTTGACAGACAGAGATCACAAGTAGGCAGAGAGGCAGGCAGAGAGAGAGAGGAGGAAGCAGGCTCCCTGCTGAGCAGAGAGCCCAATGAGGGGCTGGATCCCAGGACCCTGGGATCATGACCTGAGCTGAAGGCAGAGGCTTTAACCCACTGAGCCACCCAGGCGCCCCTGGCCTCGATTTTAAAGTGAGGAAGGATCTGATAAAGTCAATCCAATAGCTACTTTTCTTATTCAAACTCCACAGAGCAGGACAGGCATCCACTCCCTCCTTGAGACTGGGGCTTCATCTCCAGCGGGCCTCCAAACAGGAGAGCCCTGGGGCTTTCCTGGAGCCCCTCCTCTTCCCCAGCGGCACCCCCGCACCCCCTGGACCTCCTCCACCCCCACCCTGCCCCTAATACTAGGACGGTGAAAAGGAATGTCTCCTCACCTGTCACTAGGCCACCCATGCGCCCTTCCTCAGAGCAACCACCCACTGTTACGGTCTCTTCTGGGTCCTGACAAAGAAATTTTGTGAAGCAAGAGAGCATCTTGACTGCGGCGGTGGCTCCGTGAATCCACACAGGGGATAAAATTGCACAGACAGACACACACCGAAGTGCACAGACAACCTGGTCAGAGCAAGAGCCTGTACTCTGGTTAACAGTATTCTCTAATCTCAGTTTCCTGGCTTTGATCCTCCACTACAGTGACATGAGATGGCACCGCTGGGGGAAATGGATGAAGGGTTCGTGGGCCTCTAGACCCCACTTTCGCAATTTCCTGTGAGCTTGTAATTATTTCAAACTAAAGAGTTCAACCCACCCTGTGTGTCTGTCATTTTCTATACCATCTGGGGCTCCCAATGTGTTCTGCACTTGCTTCTGTCTCTCCGCACCTAACCTCAAAGGTCACTCCCTACCAGGGTACACGAGAAGCTGCTTTAACCGCCGGGATCCGGTCGTACCATCGCTTCTGATGATGCGCATTTGGGTCGTTTCCAGTCTCTACAGTTCACCAGGCACCCGGGACTTTTCATGTATGTGTCCGTGAGTGTGTGTGTCCGTGTGTGTGTAGATACACATACATGCGTATCTTCAAAGAAATGCCATGGGCTAAAGGCGGCATGCGTTTGTTTATTTCCCCAGCCACTGCCAAGGTAGAACACGACCCTGCCCCACATTGCACAGGGGCCCCGATTTTACCACTTCACGGACCACTCATCTAGTGTTTCACTCCTGCCAACCGGGGAGGTAAGAAACGTGTGACAGTGGGGTGACAATGTGACGAGCTTTTTGTCTCAGCCCTTCTGTCACTAGGGAGGCTGCTCTAAGAGTCATGTCACTTGTACTTCCTTCTCCATGAACTGTCTGCTTGGATCTTTTGCCCATTTTCCTTCCAGACTGAGTTTTTCTCATTCAGGAAAGCTCTTTACAGAGTGAGGAAAGCAGACTTTTGTGGTGTTGTTATTGTTCTTCCCCATTCGATGTCATTCCTTCCTGGTTTCCTATGCTTTCTGACAGAAGCTTTTATCTCTAAGTAGCTGAATGTTATCAATATTTTCTTTCATGGCACCTGCATTCAGACACACTCACATACACCTTCGCCAGTCTGAAATTATAACTCTTCATGTTTTCTCTGAATACTCTTATTGTTTCACCAAAAAAAAAATTTTTTTTTAATGCAACCCACCAGTGGACTGTAAGAAGTGATGCAGGGATATGTCTAATTCCCTTCCAAAGAGCTACCTGGTCTCCAAGCGCATTTATAAGACCACCATCTACGTCTATGCTGATATGCGTAAGGCTGTGACATATGAATTTCTGAGCTGTCTATGATTTTTACTCAGCACTTCTGACTTGAACGGTCCCAATTCTAGGCCCTCCCGCCAATCCAAACCCTTTGCTCAATCTTAACTTTTCAGTAATGAAACCCACCTTCTCGCTCCTTGCTCAAATCAGACCCCTGGCACCACCCTCCTCTTTCTTTCCCAGCACACTTCCAACAGCCTCTTGACAAAAACCACAAGTGACACTGCGGAGTATGTGCAGGGCCCCCCAAATCTGGCCACCGCGCAGGCTTCCTCCGCCACCCCGAGCCGGATCACAGATTCACAGGTCGTACCACTCACTCACGTCGATGTCGCAATATCTTCCTTTCCTCGCCTCCGCTAGGAGCTCCCAGTCTTCTCCACTGTCCCCTCCCCCCTCCACTTCCCACACTAAACTAAAAGGAATGTTCTTTTAAACACCCAAATCAGTTGTTACCGCTCTGCTTTAACTCCTTCAGGGGCTTCCCTGGGCACTTAAGATAAAAAGTCCAGAGTCCTTCCTGGGACCTGTCATAGTCCGGAGGATCCTCACGACCTCTTTTCACCCACCTTCATGCACTCACACATTCAGCTCCCATCACACTGGGCTTCTGCGGGTTCGCAGATGAGTCAAGGGCCCCATGTCTCTGGGGGCATTGTGCTTGCTCATCCCTCCACCCAAAACACACTTCCCAGAACCTCACAGAGCTGGTTCCTTTTCCCCTGGGGTCCTGGCTTAAATATCACCTTTAAAGGCCTTCCCTTATCCCCTCAATTGTTGCCTTATCCCATGTTCACTGTGCTAGTTGCTTCCAGAGGTCCCTTGTCTTTCTTAGTACTGATTATCTACCAACATCTGGATCCAGGTCAATATATATTTGAATGGAAGAACGAAGGACGGGGCCAAGCATAAAGGGGATGCTTCTTGGGTGGCTCAGTGGGTTAAAGCCTCTGCCTTCAGCTCAGGTCATGATCCCAGGCAGTCCTGGGATCGAGCCCCCACATCAGGCTCTCTCCTCAGCAGGGAGCCTGCTTCCCCCCCTCTCTCTCTGCCTGCCTCTCTGCCTACTTGTGATTTCTCTCTGTCAAATAATAAAATCTTTAAAAAAAAAAAAAAAAGGAGAATGCTTCTTACAAGAGGCCTGAGAGTTAACACCCAACATGAAAGGGCAGGTGTGACAATGGAGGGTCCCAGGGAGGAAATGACCAGGCAGACAGAGCTGGCTGTGATGGACTCTGCCTTCTACCTGTTAGGGGAACAAGGTGGGGAGGAAATCAATACAACGGGGATCAACCAGAGACACCGATAGAGAGAAAGACCACAAGCGACCCATGAAGGCGCACAGTGATGTGTCTCCTTCACTGCCAACAGCGGAGAAGCACGGCAGACACACTTCTCCCTAAATAAAAGGGAACGAGAATGGGATAGTGCACTTCAAAGCAAGACACTCAACTAGATATAAATCTCATTGGATTATCTGAAATTTTACAAGCTGGAATATCCTCATCATCTCATCTTTCTTCCATCAGCTGATTTTAAATCTGTCACTCATTCCGAAGTTTTAGGTAAGGCAGAAAGGTGCCCTCGGTCTTCATTACAATTCCTTATTTACTCAGTGCCTATACAGTGAAACTGATCATACTAAAGTCTGGTACAAAACACAACGCTAGAAGCTGGACACTGTACTCATACGTGGCATTTTAGCTTCACTAGACAACTTTAGAAAATAGCTCCCATTAAGAAAAGACACCGCGGTAACTGAATACGTGATTGCAACATAGTGTAGAGAAAGAACAATAGCTAACACTTAGTGCCCTTACTGGATGCCAAGCATTGTTCTATGTGCTGTGCATGTATTAAATCATTTAATCCCCATAATAGTCTCAAGAGATAGGTACCATGAGGAAATTTTGCATAGTGAAATGACACAAGCAGTCCAGGATCACAGCTAGGGAAGTGGCAGAGCTGGATTTCAGAGCCAGACAGGCTGGCTCCAAGCCCGAATTCTTATCCACCAGGCTATTCTGCACTGTAAGTGGCAGTGATGCCAGGAGGAGGGCGAGTGTCTAAGTCAGTCCCGGGCTGGGCTCTGAAAGACAAATACAGCTCTGGCAGACAGGTGGGCATTTTAAGGACACTCCAGGGGGACAGAATAAACACACCTCTGTGTACTCACACACACACAGTGACACGCTCAAGGAACACCATTTAAGAAACTTAGAGCAGAGGGTTTTCATGGGGATGCAGCAGACTCAAGGAGGTAGGATAACAGTCCAGGGAAAATATGCACCTGGAAATATGCTTCACCCATAACATAATGTGTTTAAACACAAGAACTGAATACTAAACAGTCGTACAAGACATACACAGCAAAAGAGAAAGTGAGCAGGGTATACGCACAGTGTTTGTATTTTCTCCTAAAAAGGTATTCCTAGGGGCACCTGGGTGGCTCAGTGGGTTAAGCCTCTGCCTTCGGCTCAGGTCATGATCTCAGGGTCTTGGGATCGAGCCCCACATTGGGCTCTCTGCTTGGTGGGGAGCCTGCTTCCCCCTCTCTGCCTGCCTCTCTTCCTACTTGTGATCTCTCTCTGTCAAATCAATAAAATCTTAAAAAAAAAAAAAAAGATATTCCTAAATTTCAAGTGAAAAATTATAGTTACCAGTCCGGATTAAATTGTATCCTGACTCAAGCCTTTCCACAGAAAAGCATAAACAAACAAAATGAAAAGTAGTTAAAGTAACCCTCAACCCTGTCTTGCAACAGTTAGCTCACTCTGTAACACTTACAGAAGTGTTGGGCTCCATTGTAACTCTCAGAGACTACAAACCCAGGCAGTGAAACATCCCGGATGTTCCAACACTTTCTTGAAACAATGACTCTTCTACTGGACACTTTGTTATGAGACAGACGTGAGCCCCCAAGCAAAAACCACAATAACTCAGAGGAAGGCTTGGGTTCTCCAGTTCATTCTGGTGGCAGAGGGCCTGGAAATTAACATGCTCTTTACAGAACCCACCCATGAATACTGGAAATACTCATCCTCCATAACGCACGATCTCATTCTGATTCTAACGCAACCTGTTTCCAGACTCCAATACATAGCAGAGAGAGAAACTCTATCAACAAAGAAAATTTTGAAACCATTATTATTCTGCAAATTAGGACAAGAGCCTCATTTGCAATCAGCTCAACACTTCAGCTCAGAGTGAGAAGGACCAGGCGGGGGCTCCTCGGGAGCCTAGGGGACAGGAGGCCACATGCCATCAAGGGAAGCAGGAAAAGATAAGCAGATGGTACAGGCTCCCAGCCGCCCTGCCCCCACTCAGATGCTCGTTTAGAGCACTGGCCAATAGCAGTATAAGGCGAACCACATATGTAATTTCAAATTTCCAAGTTGCCACATTCAACAAAAGTAAAAAGATACCCGTGTAAATAATGTCAACGATTTATTCTGGTTGACCCGATTAGGTTCAAAGTATTATCATCCTAACATCTTAACTTAAAATTATGAGATCTTTTACTGTTTGGTTGGTTGGTTGGTTTTTCCCTTTCCATACCTAGTGTTTAAAATCAAGTATGTCTTTTTCAGCCGGGGCACATCTCAGCTGGGTCCAGCCACGTAACTAAGCGCTCAGCACGCCCATGTGGCCGGCGGGCGACCACCTTCCCGGGCAGCTCGGGTCTCATGAAAGCAGATGCCCGCTCGCTCCGTACCTAGCACAGGTGCCTTCTTTTATCGCTAAACACTTGGGGCGGGGGGGATGGGAGGGGGGGACGGGAGAAATGCCCGAGCGCTTATGAATTCCCCAGCCCGGGCGCAGGCGCAGGCGCAAACTCTCGGGCCCCGCCGGCGCTTCCCGGCTTGACCACACCCCTGCGATGACCATCCCCAGCCGTGCCTTCGCGCTAATGAGAACTGACAGGTCTCCATTCCTCACCGGTGGGGAAAGAAACCCAAAACCCGGCAGTCCCTATATCCCCAAGAAAGACAGGAAACCCTCCGCCGCGCGTCCTAGCTGGGCGCCCGGCGCAAAAGCAACGGGGGGGAGGGGGGGGAGGGCTGGTTCCCCCGAAATAAACGAGCCACGCACTCGGCGCGCGTCCCTCCCGCCCCCAGACCCAAGACACTGGATTAGGCGACCCGCGGCGACCGAACAGACACAAACGATGGAAAAAATAAACTGGTGGAGGGTTGGGGGGAAGGGGGGTTAAGTAAGCAGAGAGGAGGTGCGGGGCCAGCGGGAGCGCGTGCAGGCGTGGATGGCGGGGAGCGGCGGCCCTGGGCGCCCGGCTTCCCGCAGACTCGCCCCGGGGGGCGCCCCGCCGCGGGAGGGAAGGGGAGGGGAAAGGAGGGGAGGGGAAGAAGGGGTGAGGAGGGGAGCCCCAGGGACCCCGCCCGCCGGCGTCCGCCGGGAGCTGCCGGCCCGGGCGGCGGCGCGCGCTCCGACCTGCCCTCCCCGGGGGGCCGCGACCCGCCCCCACCTCCGCCGCCCCGGCCCCTGGGCGCTGCCGCCCCTCCCCCGCCCGGCGTCCGTTAACGGCCGCGCGCGAGCACGAGGCGGCGGCGGGCGCGCGCCGGGCGGGGGAGCCGGGCGGGGGAGGGGCGGGGGCGCGGACCGGGCCGGGGGCGCGCGGGGCCGGGCGGCGCCCACCTACCTGCGGGGACGGCCGCGCCGGCCGTAGGGCGGACAGCGGCGCGCAGGGGAGCGGACGGCGACGGCGACGGCGACGGCGGGGGCCCGGGCGCTCGCTCGCTCGCAGCTTCCCTCCGCGACCCGCGGCGGCGGCGGCGGCTCGGCTGCACCCGCGCGGCGCCCTCTGGCGGCTGGAGGCCGCGCCGGGCGCCCGGGAGACGCCGCCATTGGCTGCGCCCGTCAGTGTCGTTGCTGGGGGCGGCGGCGCCACGTCGGGCCGGGACGGGCCGGGCGGCAGTGGGTGGGGGGGGCGCCCGGGCTGCGCGACCACCGACTGCTGGACGCGCGGTTCAAATTCCCGGGCGCCGCGTGCGCTTCCCGCGGGCGGCGACCCCGGAGCGGAGGCGCGGGGCTTAGACCGGCGTCCGACCGGGAGCTGACCCACTTTCGGGGTTCCGGCAGCCTCCCCCGAGAGGCTGTTTACTTGTCCAGACCTCAGACCTCCTCCGGTGCTTCGTACTCTGAGAGTGGAAACGGGAGCCCCGGAGCCCCATATTGTCCCCGGTCTTCCGGACGGAGGGGACACGGGAGGCCCGGGGGAGCTCCGGGAGGCAGGGCCCGCCTCGGCCTGGCCCCGGGGTGCGCGGGCTCCCCGGGGCCTGGCTCCCGGGCCTGCAGGTACCACCCCAGTGCCACGTCACCCACAGTACTGGACGCGGCCAGGTGCCCCTGTGGGCCAGGCCCGGCCCTGTGCTCCGGGGCTCCACAGTGCACAAGGCAGAGTCCCCAGCCGGGCATGGGAAGGGGAGCAAGGTGTAGAACAACAGGGACACAGACCATTTAGAGCAGGCAAACCAAAGACACGGAAGCCAGGTGACATGACCGAAATGGAGGGCTACACTGAAGGTGTGGGTGAGTCACTAGCAAAGGCCTCAGAAGGGGACCTGCACGCAGAGATGGGGAGTGTGCCCCGGGAGGAGGGAAAAACCAGTGCAAAGGCCCTGAGGCTGCAGCTTGGTGTCTGGGGAGCAGGAAGGGTCAGAAAGAAGAGCAGGGCCATGACCTGGAATTTGGAGTTTGTTCTGTGTGGCATGGTAGTTCCTTGACAGATCTGAATTGGGAGTGCCGTAATCTTGATTTGCATTCTAGACCATTCTCTCTGGCTACTGTGCAGAGCCTAGGTCATAGGAGGGACAGGACGAGGAACAGGGAGACTAGCTACGTGGCTCTCTCACAGTGTTCAAGGGGACGTCGATTTACAAATCAGCTGTATTAGTCTGTGTAGGCTATCCTAACAAAATGCTACAGACCTGGCGACCTAAAGCAAGAATTTTCTGCCAGTTCTGGAGGCTGGACATCCAAGATAAAGGTGACTGTACGGCTGGTTTCTGGTGAGAACTCTCTCCTTGGCTTGCAGGTGTCCACCTCCTCACGGTGTCCTCATATGGCCTCTTCTCCGTGCACAAACATCCCTGGTGTCTTTTTCTCATAAGGATGCCCCTCCTGCTGGTTTAGGGCTCTCTCTCGTGAACTCTTATCGCCTGAATCACCTCGGTAAAGGCTTTATGTCCAGATAGTCACATGCGGGTCAGGCCTTCAACATTTGGATTTGGAGAGGACACAGTTTGGTTTACAATACCAGGTAAGCAGTGTGACGGAAACATTCAGGGAGAGCTGCCAGGGCCTGTGGGATCCGGGAAGTCCTTTCTAAGGAAGAGGCTCTTAGGGCCAGAGGAGGCTTACCATTTGGGTCTCAGCTCCAATGGCCGGCTGCTCTTGGAGAGGCCTAGCCCACAGCCCATCTAACGCTGCTCGGGAGTGTTGGGTGCAGGGTGCAGCTTGGTCCTTACAGAAGCCCTCGCTATCTGGAATGACTTGTTAAATCATCTGGGTACTTATGGCCTATCTCCACCCCACTAGGAGAGCAGAGACCCTGTTTTGTTGTGGATTCCCAGTCCCTCGCGGAGTGACTACCACTTCGTAAACACTTCTTGAATGGACGTCTACAGGAACCTTGGAGCCAAGATCTGTAGGGTGCACAAGAGGCAACTGGCTCCAGGGGCATGTGGAGAGAATAGGAAAATTTAAGTCAGAAGATCCTGAAAGGCCACGGTGGCCAAACCCCAGAGTGCTGGATGGGGACCAGGGAGCTGAGACGAGCAAGGGCCAGGCACTGAAGGGCATCGTAAAGCCACAGGAAGCTGCATGCTTTTCTGCCAGTACAAGGAACAACTCGACGGGATTGTATTAGTTTCCTGTTGCTGCTGCAACAGATCGCCACAAACTCAATGGCTTAAAACAACACGTATCTATTATCTGACAGTTGTGCAAATCTGGAGTCCGAAGTGGGTTTCACTGAGCTACAGTCAAGGTGTCGGCAACGCTGGTTCCTTCAGTAGGCTTCAGGAGAGGATCTCTCTTCTCACTGTCCCCAGCTTCTAGAAGCCATCCGAATTCTGTGGCTCCTTGGCACCTTCCCCCAACTCAATGCATGGCTCTGACTCGGCTTCTGTTACAATTTCTCTGGCTCTCCTTCTTTCTCTCTTAAGTACCCTTACCTTTCCCTAGAGGAGTGATTAATGAACGAAGTAAGCTTTCCAGCATCATCATTGGAGTCAGAAGGGGCCCTTGCAAGCCCCAGACACTTAAGCATATTCCCTGGTCCACCGTTACAGAAACTGTTCCCAGGGGCGTAATGAAGGGGTGACCCATCTCTTAGGGGCACTGAAGCAGAAAAATGCTTAAGAATCACTGGCTTAAATATGGAGCCTCAGGGGCACCTGGATGGCTCAGTGGGTTAAGCCTCTGCCTTCATGATCTCAGGGTCCTAGGATCAAGCCCCGCATCGGGCTCTCTGCTCAGCAGGGAGCCTGCTTCCCACCCCCCTCTCTCTGCCTACTTGTGGTCTCTGTCTGTCAAATAAATAAGATCTTAAAAAAAAAAAGTAGAGGCTCAATCTTGGGACCGTTATCACTATATACAGAAACAGACTGACCAGAGGGACAACATCAAATAATAATGAAAATGAAAATGATCTGTTTGCTACCATTCCATACCTGTAGCAGAAAAGGAAAATTTTATAGCTCTCAGACATGAAAGACACGTGCTAAATGTTTGCTAAGGGACCACGTGATGATTGTACAAGCCACATGCGCTGACTTATGTCAACGCATCACATGAAATTCTGTGCTAGACCCTAAATGCACAGCATTAAGCAGCTAATAGCACATTCCTTCTTATGAATAATGAAGCAAATTGAACAATCTCCATGAATCCCCCAGGCTATGCTGCTTCCAAATGAAGCTTTGATGAAATGCTGAAGTGTAAGAAAGTTACAAAGTATCAACTAGATTCCTTTATTTCCGGTAGGCTGGTTGCCTGCACATCAAGTTTAATGTGTAACTAACTGCAAGCTAGCTACCAAACATGAGGTAAAGCAAGGGAACAGCAATTATTCAAGGGGGGAATAAAAAAAGCAGATACATAAATATTTGGGGGGATAATAAGACAGAGTTTGTGTTCTTTTTTTTTCCAGTAATTTTTAGGAGCCCTCCTGGAGGATACTCTGTACACTGCTAGGAAAACAGATCTTTGCTTCTGAAGGACTTTCCTTTCCTTTTGGAATTGATACTGAGTTCAATGTCACGGTGTATCACAGTTTCCTGCTTGTATTTGGGGAGACAATACATTTACCAGAAAAAAATAACTCAATTCTTAGTAGCTTCTGAGAACGGAGGACCACAAGAAATCAGGAGAACTCCCTTCCTGGACTCAGGAAGGGTCCCTACTTTCCCCTGCTTTTTTCTTTTTTCCTTTCTTTTCTTTCTCTCTTTCTTTCCTTCCTTCATTCCTTCCTTTCTTTGGCCCCAGAATTGGAAATACAGGATCCCTTTTCCATGTGTCTGTCTTTCCTTGATAGCTATTCCCAGCTGATTTTTTCTCCCTCAACTCTCTGATTATGGAGTTAATCCTGCCCATAGTCTCTATTGCCTCCAGCCTCTGGAACCGAAGCCACTTGGAACTGGTCCTTCTGGGACCATGGATAGACTCCAGGGAGCTTCCTGCGTCTTTTCAACAAATACAAGTGCCAACTATGTTCAGGGCAGTTTGCTGGATTACCAAATCGGCCAGTCACGGTGCCTCCACTCAAGATCCTTAGAATTAAAAAAAAGCTGTTTGAAGATTCTCCAAGATGTGGGTCTGGGAAATGGACTAGAGAACAGGAAGGAGCAGCGGGACCCCTGTGATGAAGCAAAACACGGATTAAGGGAACTTGATCTATTGGAATGCTGTGGCCAAGATCTTGGTCTTTTAAAATGTGAGATTGTGGGATGTGTATCAATGAGGAGAATTAACGTGACATCTGAAGGTAACTCACCACCAACACTGCAGTTGAAAAGAAACTTCCTGTCTCAATCCAAGGACACTGCTCTCAGGCTCCTTTAATCCAACTAATCTTTTTTTTTTTTTTTATCATACTCAAGGATCATAAATTTTGCTCAATCATTTATATCCCTTGGCAGGGTGCCAAGGCTTATTAAGAAATTCGCAGAAGCCATAAATATAAAGAATGCACAAGTCCTCCCTTGAGCAAACAACACGAGTGTTTCCAAAAATAAGTCCAAAGCCATTTTTTCCCTTCTGTGAGGTTGTTATAAAATGCACTTAGCACGAACTTACGTCTGCTACTCTAGTCTGATTTATAGCAAAATTTAAATCATCGTATTTAAAAGACATTTGCCAAGAGGAATAAGTGTGAACACATTCTAAATTTAAATCACAGTAATCGGATGGTGCTATAAATTTTAAATATTAATTAAAAAAAAATACCGGAGCCCACTCTGTTCCCTAACATTTACCACCCACCGACATGATATTCTCCTGTCTTCATCAGGAGAGATGTTTTGGGGAACGGTCGCTGCCATAGGTGTACAGGGAAACCTACGTGTGCATGTGTGGTCTTTTAGGAAGAAAAAAGAATTCAAAAATTTTATACATCACACACAAATGTGTTACAAAATATATATTTAAATCTGCTGCTGCTTTTCTAGAATAAACCTATCTCCCTGGGTTTTAGACATTCTTGAGTTCCGTGTGGCTGTGTAAGAGCCTTTCACTTCAAATGCTCATTTTCCCCACCTGGTCTACATTATCAGCAAAGTCTCTGTTGCTTTTCTTGGATCAGGGGAAGTGGTTTCCAGTCCACTAGTTTACCCACATTGCAGTGGCTTGGCACATTTTTAATTTTTTTTTTTAATAGAAGGGCATCAAAATCTAGCAGTGAAGTCCCAGCAGCCAGGAGGAACCAACCTCTTAGTGATTCAGATACCCTTCTGGGCACCAGTTCCTTCTCAAGCACTTTACCGGTATTCTTTCTAAGGGTGTTGGTGGGTTAGGTCGAGAATTTTTTAGTTGCAAGTGATCTGTGAGTAGCGAACCCTACTTAAACTAGGTGAACGCAGAAAGCAAATGCATGAGCTCGTGGGATTTAATCAACCACGTGACGTTGCCCCGATGTCATCAGAACTCAGTCTTTATCCGTCTGCTGGTTGCATTTTTTTTTTTAAGATTTTTAATTTATTTGACAGAGGGAGAGAGAGCACAAGCAGGCAGACCAGCAGGCAGAGGGAGAGGGAGAAGCAGGCTTCCCGCAGAGTAGGGAGCCCAATGTGGGGCTCGATCCGAGGACCCCGGGATCATGACCCGAGCTAAAGGCAGCCACCTAACCGACTGAGCCACCCAGGCGCCCCTGATTCTGCATTCTTAAGCAGGCCGTCCTTCTAGGAGGCCAGAGAGCTCCCAGCAGGTTCAGGCTTACAGGATGTCTTCTCAGCGACCCCATGAAGACTGGCGCTTAGAGAAACTGCCATGAATACCCCAGTCTGACTCTCATTGGCCAGAACTGGGCTGTACGTCCATCCAGAATCCACCACCGGGGCCAGGACGTGGTCTAAGATGGGTTGTATACAATCATGTTATACGACCAGGGCTTCAGTTCGGTTCTTGCAGGCCGTGGAGCTGGGGAGGGGTGTCACCAAGGGACAGAAGGATGGCTCTTCCGAGCACAAGTGCTGGAGAAGGTTAAGGACCGAACACACGGACATCCAAAACGGTGATTCTCTTTGTCGGAAAAGAAAATCACTGCAGTATGTCCTCTCCTGTGCCAATTCTCTGCTCTCCCTGGCAATCTTATATGTCCCACTTCCTCCGTCATCTACACTCCGGCGCTCTAACATGAGCATCCCTAGCCCAGATCGGCTGGGATGATGATGAACCCCCTACGTTCGCCTGCCCACAGAAGCATCTCTTCTTGGCCACCTCAGGGGCATTTCCGACATAACCAGTCACGGCCTGAACTCATGGCTTCTCCATGGGACACTCTCCTAGGAAAGTGTCCCTGACTTTACGGAGTAGGTCAACAGCCGTGGTGTTCAGCGTATCACCTACTTCCCTTTGGCCCTGGACACAGGTGCAACATTACATTTGTTCGCCTATTATTTGATTCCTGTTTCTCTCCCTCACTAGTCCATAAGTCAACGAAGATAAGGGTTCTGTCTGTTTTTCTTCAACACTGTACCCCACGGCGACAGGAACGCCGCTGTTCAATAAATTATTTTGTTGACTACTTTAGTATTTATTGATGTGTATCTATTTACGGAAAAACATTTTCCGCTACCATATAAATACTCTCTAGAGGCGCTGGCGAGGGGAGGCTCAGTCGGTTAAGCCACCAATTCTTGATTTCAACTCAGGTCATGATCTCATGGTCATGAGGTTGAGCCCCAGACTGGGCGTGGCAACTGCTTAATGCCCTCTCTCTCTCCCTCTCCTTCTGCCCTCCCCCGCCCCCCAAATAAAAATAAATCCTTTTTCTTTTTTTTTTAAGATTTTATTTGACACACAGAGAGATCACAAGTAGGCAGAGAGGCAGGCAGAGAGAGAGGAAGGGAAGCAGGTTCCCTGCTGAGCAGAGAGCCCGATGTGGGGCTCCATCCCAGGACCCTGAGATCATGACCTGAGCCAAAGGCAGTGGCTTAACCCACGGAGCCACCCAGGTGCCCAAAATAAATGCTTTCTTAAAAAGACCATTTGCTAATAAGAAACATCCAAAGTACAGCAGAACAGATGGGTGCTAGAGGATGAAAAGAAGTTGGTGGTGAATGTGTGCTCCTTGCCACCACTGGTCCATTAAGAGATTCTACAGGGAATTTAAAAGTCCATCCCTGGGGACCCTGGGTGGCTCAGCCCTTAAGCATCTGCCTTCAGCTCAGGCCCTGATTCCAGGGTCCTGGCATCGAGCCCCCCCATCAGGCTCTCTGTTCAGCGCAAAGTCTGCTTCTCCCTCTTCCTCTGCCTGCTGTCCCCCCTGCTTGTGGTTTCTCTCTCTCTGTCTCCCTCCGTCAAATAAATAAATACAATCTTAAAAAAAAAAAATAAAATAAAAGGCCATCCTGATGTCAACTCTACTTCAGTAATAAAAAATGTTTTAAAAATTAAATAAGTAAAAGGCCATCTCAAAAGGATTCCTAAGTAGCCTGAAGGCTCTTGGAAGAAACACAAGTCAAAGAGAATTATACTTAATTATGAAAATCCACCAACTGTTCGATAACAATGTATCTGGACTGACTGAGATGTCAACGCAAGAGAAGGAAATAAAGCAGAGACTGATAAGATCAGAAAAGGCCAGGGAACAAAATGGAAGAACAGGGAAGGAAAAGTAAACAATGGGATATGGACTGAGCCAGGGAGCAAACTGTCCTTCATGAAACCCAGCCCTGAACAAAGTTCAGCATGTTTACAAATGAGAGCAGCAGTGCCGGGGGCCAGTTTTGACCTATGAGCTTTTAGCACAATAAAAAAATAGCAGTAGCAGTTCTGGGATGCCTGGGTGGCTCAGGCTGCCTTGGCTCAGGGCACAATCCCGAGATCCTGGAATCAAGTCCCGCATCAGTCTCCCTGCTCAGAGGGAAGTCTGCTTCTTCCTCTCCCTCTGCTGCTCTCAGCCCCTCCCACACGTTCTGTCTCAAATAAATAAAATCTTTAAAAAAAAAATGATTAATGCTTTGGTCTGAGATTCTAAAATGAGTTATCCTGTCGTCATTGCAAGATCAGAACCAAAGTTTGATGTGTAATATTTAATACAATTTCTATGTTTTCTGTGTCTATCTGCACCTATCTGCACAGGCAGTATCTTGTGGGTATAATTAGGCAGGTTGCACAAACTATCAGCTTGTGATACGTAATCCAATCCAGGTAAAAATGGATGATTCTGATTTTGTGAGCTCCGGATCAGGAAGATTTTATGGTAATGGCAGCAGCTGACATCTCCCATGGCTCCGTCCATTTTCTGGAGTATCTTCTAGATTCTTGTCCTGCTCCAAGTGTGATCCACGTACCAGCAGCCTCAGCCCTTTGAACCTGTTGGGAAACTGATTCCGCAGATCAGGGGTAGGGGCTGAGGTTTGGCCCTTTTTTTTATTTTTAAGATTTTATTTATTTGACAGAGAGATCACAAGTAGGCAGAGAGGCGGGCAGAGAGAGAGAGGGGGAAGCAGGCTCCCCTCTAAGCAGAGAGCCCGATGCGGGGCTCTATCCCAGGACCCTGGAATCATGACCTGAGCCGAAAGCAAAGGCTTAAGCCACTGAGCCACCCAGACGTCCCAGGTTTGGCCCCTCTTACAAATTCTCAGGCCATATCATCACTATCAGCCTGTGGACCACAGTTTGAGAAAGGATGTTCCTCTAGACAATGCCCCATTTTCCTCTTTAACTCCATTCCCTTTCTGAGGGGTTTTCTTTGTTTTCACCTAAAAAAAGAATAGGGTACTAGGATTTCACAATGATCCCAAAAAGAAAACAAAAACAAAAACAAAAACAAAACTGTTTGAATACAGCAGCTTTGGCAGAGTCAGTAGAGCGTGGAATTCTCTCTCTTTTTAATTTGAGAGAGCACACGGTGGGGGGGTCGTGGGGGGTACACAGGGGGAGGGAGACGGTAAGGGAGTGATTCTCAAGCAGACTCTGCCCTGAGGCGAGCCCCTCACAGGGCTCCAGATCTCACTACCCTGAGATCAAGACCTGAGCGGAAACCAAGAGTCCCATGCTTAACTGACTGAGCCACCCAAGCATCCCAAGCATGAAACTCTTAATCTTAAAGCTCGAGCCCCACCTTAGAGATAGCGATTACTTAATAAAGTTAAAATACATATATATTGCTTAACTTACTATATATGTACCTATATATATAGTAGTTTTATATTCTTAAGTATTTTCTTCATGAATTACAACTCTCAGGGAAAAGGGGGGTAAAAAACGTTTCCATGGGCTGTGGCAGGCCACCAGTGACACCTTGTGGCCAGTTCTTATAATTACAATAGCATTTCTGAGTCCCTTTCTCATGTAGTTAGAAAAAAAAGACAATTTTTGTTTTCACTTAAACAGTCTGTTTTAATCCTATTTAAATGTTTAACTTTCATTTTGAAATAATCACGGATTCACAGGAGATTTCTTTTTCTTTTTTTTCTTTTTTTTTAAAGATTTTTATTTATTTATTTGACAGGCAGAGATCACAGGTAGGCAGAGAGGCAGGCAGAGAGAGGAAGGGAAGCAGGCTCCCTGCTGAGCAGAGAGCCCGATGCGGGGCTCGATCCCAGGACTCTGGGATCATGACCTGAGCAGAAGGCAGAGGCTTTAACCCACTGAGCCACCCAGGCGCCCCTCTTTTTCTTTTTTTTTAAAGATTTTATTTATTTACTTGTCAGAGCGAGAGAGAGCACAAGCAGGTAGAGTGACAGGCAGAGGGAGAAGCAGGCTCCCTGCCAAGCAAGGAGCCCTATGCGGGACTTGATCCCAGGATCCTGGGATCATGACCTGAGCCAGAGGCAGACACTTAACCAACTGAGCCACCCAGGTGCCCTCTTTTTTTTTTTTTTTAAGATTGTATTTATGTATTTGACAGAGAAAGAGAGGGGGGCGGAACAGAAGCAGGGGGAGTGGGAGAGGAAAAAGCAGGCTTCCCACTGAGTAAGGAGCCCAATGCAGGGCTCCATCCCAGGACCCCTGGATCATGACCTGAGCTGAAGGGAGACGCTTAAGGACTGAGCCACCCAGGTGCCCCTTACAGGAGATTTCTGAGAATGTATGGGGAAGTCCTGTGTCCCCATGTCCCAGCTTCTCCCAATGTTAAAATATTATATTCTCAAAAGCAAGAAACTGAAATTTTTCAGATTTCACCAGTTATATGTAACAACAGCCTTCTGACATGTCAAAGGAGCCCCAGCAGACTTGTAAGTTTCTTTTATTTTGGTGGTTCAGTAATACTAAATTTAATACATACCGGAAATTCTTGAGAGTTATAACAAATGCCACAACCCACAATTTTATTGAGTCAAATGTTGTAAGAAGTATGATATAGTAAAATTTCAAGTACTGGACTGAGAACCAGAAAGTTTGGGTTCCTCCCTTGGATTCCACACGGCTCAATAGCTTTGGGCAGATTATATCATTTTACTGGCCTATATTTTCCTCATCTGTAAAATGGGAGCACTAGTTGATTCTGATTTCTTCCAAGCAAATGATTCAAAATATATTCCTCAGTCTTTCAATTAACAATTATTTGAGTATCTATTATAGGCTTGGTGCTGAGATACATTGATGAATGGTATTTTCATTCGAGGAGCATAGAGCCTAGGATGGTGAGACAGATCTGTAGGTGAAGATGTCCGGTGTGTTGATGGGTCTGGACCCATGCTCTCCAGGCAGAGGCTTCTTGCTGCATGTGACTATTTAAATTTAAATTTGTTAAAATTGCCTAAAATCAAGACTTCTGCTTTGGTTACAATGTAGCAACAGGGGTCAGATAAACCCCATTTCATGAGATGCCTAAAAGAACGGATAGAATACAGGGGCGCCTGGGTGGCTCAGTTGGCTCAGCGTCTGCCCTCCGCTCGGGTCATGATCTCAGGGTCCTGGGATCGAGCCCCACTTCAGGCTTCCTGCTCAGTGGGGAGTCTGCTTCTCCCTCTGCTCCTGACCCCAACTCCTGCTCTCTCTGGCAATCTCTCTCTTGCACACACTCTCTCAAACAAATAAATAAAATCTTTTTAAAGAAATTGATTAATTAATACAACAGCAACATTGCATCAAAGTTGTAACTGCCACTTTTCCTGCATCAGAAGCTGAAGCGGAGATCTATCAGCTATGGTCCCTACCTCGAAGTCGCTTGTAGACTAAAGCGGAAAACACAGGTGAAAGAATACGGAACTGCATTTGCTAAAATAAAAGCTTACCTACTGGGAACCGGGGTGCATGGGGTGGGGGGGCTGGGGGGACGGTAGGCGTGCAAGGTCTAAGAGACAGGTGACAGAGATAACACTGAATCATAAGAAGAGATGTTTGCAGGGCCATAGGAAGGAATCCAGACTCTAGCCGGGCTGAGGGAACATGCAGCTCTGAGACAAGGTCAGGGGAAAGGTAAGTCAGAAGGTCACTAAGAACCTATCTCCCCATGGTGCCTGACATTGCTTTCTGGTGACGTTTTGAATTCCATTCACTGTAAGCGAATCAAGTGACCTAATGGTATAAAACAGGGGCCCTGGGTAGTTCAGTCCGTTAAGCATTGGACTCTCGATCTCAGCTCAGGTCTCGGTCTCGGGGTCATGAGTTCAATCCCCATGTTGGGTTCTACGCTGCACATAGAGACCACTTAAAACAAAAAACAAACAAAAAGCCTGAAAATGCTAATGGTGTCAAAGGGCAAGAGGTTAGGATGAGCCCAGAAGGTCCCCAGGAAGTTAGGGATGGTTCATTTATATTCTTAATTTCCTTTCCATGCTCCTTCCAATAGCCACCATGAAGCAACCACGAACTTCTGGGAGCTTTCCAGAGAGACCCATTTTGAACTGGAGCATTGCCCCCATTGCTGAGCTTGGTATAGGCATGTGTAAAGACTGTGGATACACACTGCATTTTATGGGACTATCAGCATTACTCGATGGTTTGTTGGAGGTTGTTAGACTAGCTCCAGTTCTGGTGGTACTGGATATAATGGAATGGAGGCTGAGAGCCATACAGACAAGGATTTAAGATCCTTTCTATACAGAAAACATTAACAAAGAAATAGAAACAATAGAAAAACAGACAGTATAACAGGAAACATCTAAGGAATTGCAGTGGTAATGAACCTCAAAAGACATCCGCTCAAAAGACATCCGTGTCCTCACCTAGTAATAAGAAAATGAGCATCCTTAATGACTTAAAACAGGCCACTACTTTTATATATAAAAGTACATATATGGATACATCAACATATAAATTGTAACTAGCTCTCCCTGGCGCTGAAAGCAGCTTTCTCACAAGGCCCAAGTCTGCGAAAACCTTCCAGGAGAGGCTGGTGGGACTCTATTATATGGTAGTTATGGATCTGGGTGAAAACAAAACAAAAACAAAACAAAACAAACACCAGGAAATCCTCATGGTTTCCCCCTGGCTCTTGTTGGCAGTGGTTTCATTTTGGCTTCAGCTTCCTTTGGTCAAGAGGAGGGAGGTCGGGCCCCTGGGGGGCTCAGTGGGTTAAGCCTCTGCCTTCAGCTTAGGTCATGATCTCAGAGTCCTGGGATCGAGTCCCGCATTGGGCTCTCTGCTCAGCGGGGAGCCTGCTTCCCCCCCACACCCCGCCTGCCTGCTTGTGATCCCTCTCTCTCTCTCTCTGTGAAGTAAATAAATAAAATCTAAAAAAAAAAAAAAAGAAAGAGGAGGGAGGTCTCCTTCTCACCCCCCCCTTTATACCCGTGTTTCCTGTGTCCCCTGTAGAAAGCACAGTTCACCCAGTATTTCATGGGGCTCCAGCAGCAGGACCAGGAGAGCAGACCTCCCCAGCACCCAGAGCTTCCTTAATCTATCCGCAAAGATGGGAAACGCTGCTCAACCTCATTCACTCTACGCTTCTTTCTTCAGAGCTTTGTGGAGGTAGACCTGGGGGACAAGACTGTACCAACCCCAAGTATACAATCGATGCCTCTGGGCCGCGTATATACGTATCAGTGAAAGCATCAGCACAGATAACATAAAAGCCCCCAGAAGTGTCTTCGTGCCCCTTGGGAATCTACACTCCTCTCTCTTCTACACCCTGGCAACCACGGATCCACTTTCTGTTACCATAGATTAGTCTGTTATATATATGGCGTCATACACTTCTGTATTCTGTCTCTTGCTTCTTTCACTGAGGATAATCATTTTTCTTAAAGATTTTATTTATTTATTTGACAGAAAGAGATCACAAGTAGGCAGAGAGGCAGGCAGAGGCAGGGGGAGCAGGCTGCCCGCTGAGCAGAGAGCCCGATGCGGGGCTCCATCCCAGGACCCTGAGATCATGACCTGAGCCAAAGGCAGAGGCTTTAACCCACTGAACCACCCAGGTGCCCTCAAGATAATCATTTTTATATACCTCCCTTTGTTTTGAGTATCGGTAATCTGTTCCTTTTTATATGGTATCCCCATATTAGGGATTCCCATTTATTCCCTTGCTGATGGATAGGTAGATTTTTGGTTGGGGACCGTTACACTTGTGTAAGGAAGATACTGTTATAAGGAGAGATGGCTTTTCTTTTTTCATTAGAAGTGAAATTTCATTAACAAAGACTTGAAGCATATAGAGTAAAAAAGAAGGGACCTGAAAAACTCTATATGGGAAAAAGTCAGAGAATACATGTTATCATGTATCATGTATCACGTATCAGAGAATACATGTAATCAAAGTGGGACTTTGATTCTGTTCCCTTACAGAGTTCAGTCACTTCAAAAACACGAATTTCTGTTTCAGGGATGGAGAAGCCAAGGCAAAGCACTTAACAGTTGCTCCTAAAATAATCCCAATAAACTGCCTGTGGGACAGACTGGCAGGACCTGCAAACTAGCTTCAAGTTTGTGGTCACTGGTAGACACAGGAAGTCTCAGTTGGGGAAGGTATTTACACTCTCTATAACCTTTAACCAAGTCACTGGGATATTGACATATCGCCATTTTGTTTTTTAAAAAAATAAAGGACCAGTGCTAGGTGGCTCAGTCGGTTAAGCATCTGCCTTCGGCTCAGGTCCTGATCCTGAGGTCCTGAGATCGAGCCCTGCATCGGGCTCCCTGCTCAGTAGGGAGTCTGCTTCTCCCTCTGTCCTTCCTCCTGGGTGTGCTCTCTCTCTCAAATAAATAAATATTTTTTAAAAATAAAAAATAAAGAATGCCCATCTATATGTTGGTGAAATTTTGTAAAATACAAGAACGGTTCAAGTAGAAATAAAGGTATTAATTGCCCACCATTCAGTAATGACCATTGTTAATGACTTTCTATTGTATTTGCTTTTTTTTTTTTTTTTACATCAAATTTGGGTACAGAAAGGTATCTTCTTGGGGTACCTGCCTGGCTCAGTCGGTAAAGCATGACATGACTCTTGATCTCAGGGTTGTGAGTTCAAGCCCCACATCAGGCATGAAGCCTATTTAAAAAAGAAGAAAAAAATATATATATTTTGTGTGTATATATGTGTATTTGTTTAAACTCTCTATTATTGAACATTGTTTTCACTTTTCCCTATTAAAAAGATTCTCTTTAATATATCCCTTCACCTTAATGAGAAAATTTTTTTTAGAATTTTAATTTATGCTTCATTTTAAATTTCTAATATTCCTTGCTCTTTTTACTGATCTTTTCCCTGATAACACCCTATTCTCATTACATTTATACAATCTATGTGTTGACAAAATCAGTTACCGGTTGAAAGATGTTTTTGTCAGGCACCTGGGTGGCTCAGTGGGTTAAGCATCTGTCTTCGGCTCAGATCATGATCCCAGGGTCCTGGGATCGAGCTCTGCTCATGGGGAGCCTGCTTCTCCCTCTCCCTCTGCCCCCAACTTGTGCTTGCTCTCTAGTGTTCTCTCCCTCTCAAATAAATACAATCTTTAAAATATATATATATGTATATATTTTTCTGTTTACTGCTCCCTGCACTGCCTTCAGGCCCCATAAAATCCTTTGAGGTCCTAGTTTTGAGGGGCCCTCCGATCATTTGAAGAGCAAAGGGAGATGTTGGGGGCTTCTGGGTGGGGCTTGTGGACTGCTGTGTGTTTGAGGCTGAGCAGCTGGCATGGTAAATTGTCATTTTCTTGGTGGGCCACAAATGTTCATTGAAGGAGAACGAAGGACTCCTCTTGCACTAGTTATCTCAACAAAGATTCTGGCAGTCTCTGGCAGGAGCTGAAGGAGTGAGGGACATTAAAAGTTGGGACACCTACAGCTCTCAGAAGATGTGGCCTCTGAGGTTGGTGATCGTGATTGTGAAGGAGGCCAGGCCGCATCTCTGTGTGCTTTGCTCCATGATCTGTGCCTCTGACAATTCACGTGCACAGGTGGAAAGTTCGATGGCACCAGGCTCTCCTGTTAACAGGCATGCAGAGTTGGAAGGAAGCAAAGGTTGGGATTATCTCCCACGTTGCTCTGGGAGGCCCAAGAAGGAAGTCAAGGCACCGAGGGAAAGTAGGGACAGCACGGCATCTAAGAGTTGGGAGAACTGTCAGGCGAGGGTACAAGAGAAAGTTAATGAGGGCAGTATGAGACTGTGTGGTAAGAGGATGGGGCTTGGAAGTGAGGTTTCAGGGCATCACAGTGGCCATGATGAAGGTACAGGACACGCCCATGGAAGTGGGAACGGATTATTGGGGATAAGATCAGGCAGGACATTGCAGGTGCGGAGGGCCGTGAGCTGGGCATCTGTGAACATGCGTGGGTCGTCTACCTGAGGCACTACCGTTACTTGAGGATACATTTAGATTTTCACATTGTGGATACAAGTGATCAAATTCAAGGTGAAAGGGGAAGTGGGGCCTGGGTGGCTCTGGTCGGTTGGGAATCTCACTTTTGGGTTCGGCTTGGGTCACGATTTCATGGTGATGAGATCAAGCTCCCCCACCCGGTTCCATGCTCGGCTCTCTCCCGCTCCCTCTGTCCCTCCCCCAGCTCATGCACGTGCTCTATCAATCAATTGATCAATCAATCAAATCTTTAAAAAAAAAAGATGAAAGTTAATTTAAGAGGAAGGACCGGAGGGAAACTTTGCACAGTAGCCTGAGGGAACTGTGTGTTTTCTGTGAGTGGGGAACCCAGTGCCAAGTGTAACTAGCAAGAAACTGAGGTCTAACATACTTATTTGCTCCCTCAGTTCTCATTCTGGTCCACCACCTGTAATAGTGGTCTTCAAACTGGGGCACAGAGTCCCCCGGGACTTTCGGGGAATCACAGAGGCATGAGAGCTTAAAGGGAAGTTTCCAGGTCCTCAACTTTTATAGGTGCTTTGTTTTTGTTGTTGTTGTTGTTGTTTGTTTTTAAGTTTATTCTTAGTAATCGCTACACCCAACATGGGACTCGAACTCAGAACCCTGGGATCAAGAGTCACACACTCTCCCTCACTGAGCCAGCCAGCAGCAGCAATGCCCAACAACCTGCAAAATGTCCCCTTTCAAAACTGCCCTTCTGGGGCACTGGGTGCCTCAGTGGGTTAAGCCTCTGCCTTAGGCTCAGGTCATGATCCCACTGTCCTGGGATTAAGCCCCGCATCAGGCTCTCTGCTCGGCAGGGAGCCTGCTTCCCCCCTCTCTCTGCCTGCCTCTCTGCATACTTGTGATCTCTGTCAAATAAATAAATAAAATCTTAAAAAAAACAAACCTGCCTTTCTCCCATTTAAGGGAAGAATAACAGTGTACAGAGGTTTGGTTTCTGTTCGTTTGTTTTTTTTTCTGTTAAACCTTCAGGACAGAAAACCTAGGAAAAGTTCAAAATATATGATACCTGTGCTAAGAAAATGAATGACTAGTGACTGGTAATCTTGTTAAACTGGTCCCACGTTTGCCAATTTTTGCTTTCAAGACTTCCTCATCCTCAAATAGAAGAATGAATAGACTTTTCAGCTCGGTAAAAATAATTCAGTGGTGCGTCACTCTAAGAATTGTGCATATCTGAGCAGCTCTGAACAAAGCCAAAGAATGAGCCACGTTGCTAGAAGCCTCGTTCCATTTCCACCCAGCAATGTAAGGTTTCTCTGCACTTAAATCTGTAAAAAAAAAAACATAGCAAGCCAAAGCAGGCTGAACCATGTCTCCTTGTAACCGTGAGGAAAAGTCGTTCGTGGAAACATGTGCAAGAGAAAAGACCCAGCTCACCGAGAGAGGTGCTGCTAATGCGTACAAGTAGCAAAAAATGAAAATCTTATCAAAATACGTAATATACACCATTTGACCAATTGTATACTAGTAACTAGAACTGTCTTAGACCAGAGTTAATACTTAGAGCTTTAGAGTCACAGAAAATTAAAATTTGAGACGCCTGGGTGACTCAGTAGGTTAAGCTTCTGCTTTCGGCTCAGGTCATGATCCCAGAGTCCTGGGATGGAGCCCCACATCGGGCTCCCTGCTCCTTCCTTTCCCACTCCCCCTGCTGTGTTCCCTCTCTTGCTGTCTCTGTCAAGTAAATACAATCTTTAAAAAATAAAAGTAAAATAAAAATAAAACCCAAGGATTGATGAGGACCTCTTATTTTTTCCTAAAGTCCTACAGGGAATCTTGATGTTGTGTGTTAACACAGCCAAAACAGTAGCGATTTTAAGTAGGCTCCACACCAATGTAGAGCCCTATGTGGTACCTGAACTCACGACCCTGAGCTCAAGACCTGAGCTAAGGTCAAGAGTCGGATGCTTGAATAAGCCACTCGGGTGACCTGAAAACAGCAGCGATTTAAAGAGAAAGAAATGTAGACAAAGCAGACCCTTCACATATTTAATAAAATGGCCAAAGATTTGTTTGCTATTTAAAACCCTTCCATACTTGATTAAGGCACTGGGCGGCACAGTCACTGAAGTGTATGATTTATGGTTTTGGCTCAGGTTATGATCTCAGGGTTGTGGGATTGAGCCCCACGTCAGGCTCCACGCTCAGTGTGGAGTCTGCTTGAGATTCTCTCTCTCTCTCTCTCCCTCTGCCCCTCCCCCAGCTTGCACTCTCTCCAAACTCTTTCTAAAAAATAAATCATTAAAAAAAAACAAACAAAAAAACCAAACCCAAAAGATAGCCACATACTCACCTCTTGAACCCAAGAGCGTGACTCACTGTAGTGGAGATTTCCTGCACTCCTCTCGGCCCCTAGGGAGACCACTGACCACTCCCAGCCTTGTCAGTCAGCTGGGATCATGCCTGAGCCTTAGAAACCTAGCAGCAATGACTTGTGCCTTTTCATTGCGATTCCGAATTTTCACCAATGCCCCAACTGTGGCTTTCCCTTGTCAAAAACAAAAACAAAAAACAAAAAACAAAAAACACGCATCCTGCTTAGGGAAGTTTAAGCAAGTCTGCCATTTCCACTGCAGAGAACTTATGAGTGAAACCTGAGGCACAGGGGACAGGAAGGTAAAATGCTGCCTTACATTCGATCAGGACCAAACCGCAGACCGGAGAATCACTTGGTGTTGCAAAATCTTTATTTGGCTAGAGGTTGGGATGAAAACACCATACAGCTTCTCCCCTGCAAAATTACGTCCTGTAGAGAACGGACTAGCCTGACAACGTTGTTTCCCTCTTCAAAACGGCACTTGAATCTCCATCTCTGAAGCCCGTCTGGCCGCGTCCCCACAGCACCTCGTTTCTATGGAAAACCCATTGATGACACTTGCCCTTGACAGTAAACGCACACTCGAGAGCCTATGAGGCCAGCGGAAATACAAATTCCGCGTTTTAGAGACTTTTGTGATTTAAAAAGTAAATGTTACCGTCTACTTTGTGGTACCAAAAAAGCAGGTGGTCTGGCTCCTGACTCAGGAGGAAGACCCCTGGAAGCTTGCCTTGTTTCCGAACCATGTGATCTTTCTGGAAAGCACGCGTCACTGGCCATTAGGACAGCGCGTCCATGGCTTACAGCCAGGGATGGGGACCCCCAATCAAATCCAGGGAGAGGCTGAGCACCCCAAGAGTCACTTACTGCTTCAGAACACATCTACCGGACAGTCACGCAGAAGGTACACAGTGTACACTTGAGTAAATGCGCGCAGGTGGACGACGGGTCTGGAGGAAGACGGGCATGTATTTCTTGCCTCCACCCACCAAACGCACACTGCCTCGGTGACCCACAGCCGTGGCGGACTGCCACCGAAATCCGTGATTTGGATCTCAAGGGTCCTTTCCAAAAACCCAAGACTCGCTCCGAAGTGCCAGAGCCGAGTGTTGGCAGCGGGCCCATCCCAGGCCTGCGGACGAGCTTTGGGAGGGTTTGCACAGGCGAGTGTAAAGGAGCCTCCGAGAACAGATGGTGGAAAGCGGGCGGGAAAGGATCACGTCGGAGGGGTTCCAGGAAAACCGACAAGGTGGGGAAGGCGGACACTCTGCTCAGAAGCCTACGGCACGCTGTAGTACCAGCCAGAGAGCACTATACTCCCCTCTGTCCTATTAGCAAATGCGCAGAAGACCAACTTAAAAAAATGGATTTACTTCAAAACTACCGGTTTTCACGCGCACAAACGGATGTCAGAACTACTTGCGGAGGTTTTAAAAAATATTGAAGTCTGGGCCTCACTCCCGGAGAAGACTGCATGGTGTGGGGCTCAGGACCCTGCATTTTTAAAAAGCTCTTTGGGGAATGTGGATGCTCCCTTCTGCCTGAGTCTCTGGATTTTTAGGTCGACTGGGGTACTTTGGGCTTTTTGGGCCACTGTTTGGGAGTGCGGGGAGCTTTTTTCGCAGATTTACTAGCAGTGGTGAAGAACTTGGCCCCTGGCTTTTTGGTCATCTGTCTTGGGTCTTTTTTCCCCTGTGAAGAGTTTTTTTCTTTCTCTGTGTCTTCTTTGATTCTTGGCTTCTTCCCCGGGCCACTGCCTGGGGTCTTGGGCTCCACAGCCTTTGGGGTCTCCAAACCCGGAAAAGCCTTTCTCTTCTTCCCACGGGGTGTGCTGAGAGCAGGACTCTTTTTTGGAGACTTCTTTCCTGCGGTGTGTTTTTGCACCTAAGGAAAAGCAGAGTTAAGTCCAAGGGAAGACAAACCCTGAAAGTGCCCATCTGAGAACTGGTATCATGTCACTGTCATCTTTATCATGTCACCCCCGAAAGGGATACTACAGTGTGATAAGATGAGGGATGGCTTTGCCTTTTGGCGCGCAGGCATTTTGAAAGGTAACTGTTTTCCATCATTATGGATGGTAGCAAGGACCCTGGTGCTGCTCTCCCAGGTCTGGTCAACAGAGAACCGTCTTTGCCTTTTGGAGAGACGCCGAGAAGCGCCCACTGGGAGCACCACAAGGAGCCTGTGGCCCAATCCTGACTCTTCTCCATCTTCAGGTGTACATTCCTTGTCTGTGGGTGAGGACAGGAGTTTGCCAAACTGTCTGTGTAAAAACCATGCGGGCTGCCTCTCAGGAAGCCCTGCTTCCCAAGGCAGACTGAGAAGGTCTTGGAGGACAACATGTTCCAGGATCCTCTGGAGCCGAGATGACAGCTGCTGGACAGCACTCTAGTGACAGACGCGTCCAATATGGGAGGAAGTCAGAGAGGCAAAAACAGCCAGCAAAGCAAAGTTTGCTTTTCAGTAAATATAAAACGGTAGGATTGTTATGGGAAATTTGGAAAACGTAAGAAATACAAGAAACAAAATTCTCTGACAACTTCAGCACATCATATTAACTACCTATCATTCACTACTTTCCCCCAGAGGTGTGCATTCATTTAGAAGTCAAATGTTGGGGAACCTGGTTGGCTCAGTTGGTCAAGTGTCTGCCTTCAGCTGGGGTCATGGTATCGGGGTCCTGGGATGGAGCCCCATGTCGGGCTCCCTGCTCAGCGGGGACTCTGCTTCTCCCTCTACACCCCTCTATCCATGCTCTCTCTCTCAAATAAAAAATCTTAAATGAATGAATGCCAAATGTTATGCCCTTTCCCTAGTTACTTCATTAGCATTCCCAAGGGCTCTGTATTTTTTTTTTTTTTAAGATTTTATTCATTTATTTGACTCAGAGAGAGATCACAAGTAGGCAGAGAGGCAGGCAGAGATGGGGGCGGGGGAAGCAGGCTCCCTGCTGAGCAGAGAGCCCGATGCGGGGCTCGATCCCAGGACCCTGAGATCATGACCTGAGCCGAAGGCAGAGGCTTTAACTCACTGAGGGCTCTGTATTTTCTTACTGAACGTCATCTCAAATTACTTATAAAAACGACCGGAAAGGCCCATGACATGTCCTCCTCTGCGCCTCACTGGCAAACGAGAAGGAGGCTTCTGTATACACGAACACACTTCTACAGCTCGAGCTACACACCGGCCAGTCAGCTATCCGCTCTTCCAATCTGCAACATGTCACATCCTGTCCTCTGGAAACACACACAGTGTGCTTTCTCCAAAAACAACTACAATGCTCCCGGGTACACAGATCCTTTGTGTTAGCTTCGAGCAGACTTAAAAACTCAGAGGAACTCCGGGGACACCTGCACAAGGAGTACTTTCACCAACATGAAAACTCCAACATCCTGACAATTCTAAGGACTGCCACTACTGGACAAAGAACCCAATCGGTCAAGGGCAGGGCTAGCCCTGGGATGGTCACTCCCACCTCCTAAGGCCACGCCTCACACCAGGGACATGCAGGCTGCACCCGTGGTGAGAACAGCTGTCCGGGCCCTCAGCATCCCCTTTCTTCCTCCGCATGTTCAACAGACCTTCTCCTAGCTGGACGGACACTGAGAACGAGGAAAAACTATACCAAGGAATCAAAAAGTTAAAAAATTCTGTTCCTTTAACTGTTCCCGTGAA
Organism: Lontra canadensis; assembly: GCF_010015895.1. NCBI lineage: Eukaryota > Metazoa > Chordata > Mammalia > Carnivora > Mustelidae > Lontra > Lontra canadensis. The sequence continues at coordinate 6,211,297 of NW_022631085.1, read as the reverse complement.
ACCCACGCAGTTGGGATTTCCAGAGCCCGCGTGGCTGGGGTGCCGGAGAGGTTTCGGGAGCACGCATGCGAGCCGCCCTGCCCTGCTAAGTTTCCTAAGGCTGATGACACGGGGGATCCAGGACTCTCCGTCAGCAACGAAACCACTGCCCACGTTTCTGCCCTGGCCTGCTCGTTAAAACCACAGGCAGTGTTTCCTACAATTACAATGAAAACCAATGACAGTACCTCTACGTTTCCTTTGGCTGGTGTCTCCCCTATCGGCACCAGCACAGGGATCTCGTCTTCGGATTCCTCCTGCACCTTCGACTGAGCTTTCCTTCGACGGCCCTCTTTCTTCTCACGGGCTCCGGACCCCTCCTTCTGGGGGGCGGGGGCAGGGGCAGGGGTCGGTGCTGTAGTTCCACTAGTTTTAGGGTTCACATCCTCCTTCTCTGGGCCCGACGGAGTCTTCCCAGCCTGTTTCATAAGCCTTTTGTTTTTCTTCTTCTCTTTTTGTTTTTCACGATACTCTTTTTGTTTTTGTTTTTTCTTTGCTTCCTACAAAAAATAAACAAAACCGTACACACACAAGCCCAAGCGTAACTTCAGTAAGGAACACGCTCGTTGGCACATAAACAGCAGAGACTCAGCACGTGCAGCTCTAATGCACCCTATGCTACTGCAAACTGCCTCAATGTGTACCAACTCCAAGCAAACAAACCCTACGACGGGCACGTGAGCCTCAACTCCAGTCTGGCTGTAGCTCGCAGCCGAGGATGCCCGCTCTGGGAATTACACGCTGGGACTCTAAACCCAGGTGTGCGGCTGGAGCTTCCGTGAAAGCTGATCTCGTTCACGGGGGAATTAAGAATTATCCTCAGTTGTAGAGCACTCTGATGTGATTTATGTCTCAATAAAACGGTTTCCCAAAAACCCCCACAACTGATCACTTTTTCCTGACTTCAGAGTTTTGGCTTTAAGTGGAAACAGTAAAACGTTTCCACAGCTAGAGGTCCGTTGTCCTAACCAGAGTCCCGGTCAACAATATCCCTGACCGTGTCCGACCCATTTTAACCAGCGGTTCCAACATTTTAACCAGCAATCCCAACATTTTCTCCAAGTTCTCAAATGAATCGGACAAACGGCAAAAAAATTCAGATTTCTTGCTTCTGGTAACAGCAGTCTGTTATCCTGGGTCATCTTCCCAATGAAAATAAGTAAAAAAAGTAGGGCAGAATATATTTAAAAAATTTTTTTTTGCAGGGGGACGTCAGGGTGGCTCAGTGGGTTAAAGCCTCTGCCTTTGGCTCAGGTCATGATCCCACAGTCCTGGGATCAAGCCCCACTTTGGACTCTGCTCAGCGGGGAGCCTGCTTCCCCCTCTCTGCCTGCCTTGCTGCCTGCTTGTGATCTCTCTCTGTCCAATAAATAAATCTTAAAAAAATAAAAAATAATTTTTATTTTTTATTTTTATTTTTTTAATTTTTTTTATTTTTAAGATTTTATTTATTAGAGAGAGAGAGAGAGAGAGCATGAGAAGGGGAAGGGTCAGAGGGAGAAGCAGACTCCCTGCCTAGCAGGCAGACCGATGTGGGACTCGATCCCGGGATTCCAGGATCATGACCTGAGCCGAAGGCAGTCGCTTAACCAACTGAGCCACCCAGGCGCCCCTAAAAAATAATTTTTAAAAAAATCTTAAAGGCATCAAAGAACCAACTACATACAAAACATTTAAAATAAGGATCCAGGGGCGCCTGGCTGGCTCACTGGGTTAAGCCTCTGCCTTTGGCTCAGGTCATGATCCACAGTCCTGGGATCAAGCCCCACATTGGACTCTGCTCAGCAGGGAGCCTGCTTCTTCCTCTCTCTCTGCCTGCCTCTCTGCCTACTTGTGATCTTTGTCAAGTAAATAAATAGAAATCTTAAAAAAAAAAGTGCTTAATGAACTTCCTGTTTTCTTTCAGCCTCTCTTGCCTCTACACAGGCCCCCACTGAGCCTACTCGGCCACTTAACTAATGTACCGATAAACACAAGGTACCTGTACCTTGTTACGCTTTACTCACACCCCCGCAAACGGAGCTCATCTGTAGAGTGGGGACAACGCACGCAAAGCAAGACCACTGGGCAGCCACTGAAGGTCAGGCAGGAAGGACATCTGCTCCTCTTCCTGGGCCATGTTTCTATCTGGGAGGAAGCCCACCGGTATTTTAAACCCTACTCACCTTCTTCTTCTGACTGGGGGTGCATATGCCCTTGGCTTCATCCTGACAGCTGACAAACGAGGAAAAGATGGGCAGGGAAGCGGACCTCTCGGTTTTCACGTACAAGAGCTTCACGCTCTCCCACTTCTGCAACAGACAAGAAAGGTACGATCGGTGCGGGTCCCGTTTCTTTTAAAGAGCAAGAGTCAAGGCATGCCCCCGTGGGACCGCACCTCTGGCAACTTTTGGGAAAGCCTCTTCGCCACGGTGATGATGTTATCGACAACGTGCTCAACCTCCATTCCAGTGTGGCCAACGCGGATAGTGCTGAAATGTAACACAGCATGAGACAGGAAAGTTTTAAAAATAATAGTAATTTATGTTTCAAAATACAGCACAGGCAGGTAAGCAAGAAACATAAATACATGATCCTGAGGAAAAAAATTAAAGGTAGAAGCGTTCAAGTCTTTGTGGTTCCACTATTTCTCTTTTTATAGTTGTTTTATACAACTATTATTTTGTTTAAATTCAATTAACATAGTGTATTATTAGTTCCAGAGGTAGAGGTCAGTGGTTCATCAGTCTTGTATAATGCCCGGTGCTCACAGCATAACGTGCCCTCCCTCATGCCCATCACCCAGTTACCTCCTCCCTCACCCCCCGTCCCTCTAGCAACCCTCAGTTTGTTTCCTGTGATGACGAGTCTCTTATGGTTTGTCTCCCTCTCTGGTTTTGTCTTATTTTTCCTTCCCTTCCCTACGATCCTGTTTTGTTTCTTAAATTCCACCTGTCAGGGGCACCTGGGTGGTTCAATGGGTTAAAGCCTCTGCCTTTGGCTCAGGTCATGATCTCAGGGTCCTGGGATCGAGCCCCACATCGGGCTCTCTGCTTGGCGGGGAGCCTGCTTCACCCCCACCCCCGCTCTGCCTGCCTCTGTCTAATAAATAAATACAATCTTAAAAAAAAAATTTCCACCTATCAGTGAGATCATACAGTAACTGTTTTTCTGTGACTGACTTGTTTTGCTTAGTTTCATGTTTGTTTTTTTTTTTAAGATTTTATTTACTTGTCAGAGATAGAGAGCATATGAGCAAGCAGGAGCAGCAGAGAGAGAGGGAGAAACAGACTCCCCACTGAGCAGAGAGCCCAACCCGTGGCTCGATCCCAGGACACTGCGATCATGACCTGAGCTGAAGGCAGACGCTGAACCACCTGAGCCATGTAGGCGCCCCAGGTTCAATATATTGTAAAGGGAAATTATGATCTTTTGTGTTCTAGCAATGCCCTGCTCCCAAAATACCATGACCCGGTGAAGGAGGAGCTGCCCTGGGAGGCTTATCAGCCATCAGCTGGAGGAAGTTCTACTTTCATTCTAGAAAACATGGGTCACACAGTTGGCCCTCAAGCTTTCCTGAGGAGGAGCTGTTCTGGAAGGAAAGACCGCTGGGAGGGATGCTTGTGTCTTTACAGTCCCCTGTCCTGACCCAGCTGTCATCATCTAAGACCAACAGTTCTTGTCCCTGGTGTAACAGCGTCTTCATGCCAAGGGCAAGATGATCCCTTCAGCTGAAGCGGGGTGTAGACAGAAGCCAAGTGGAAAGCTCCGCTACTGCTCACCCACTGGGGCCCTGTTCCTGCCAGGCCCTGTCCTCCCTACCTCAGGAGCTGGAAGGCAAACTCATGGTCTGCTGAGGGTCACAGAATGAGGACAAGATGGGGCTGGTGCTGTCACACCCCTCCAGCCAAAGACAGGGCTCTGCCCACTGAGGGCTCACTGCCAGCTGCAAGCACATCCCCGGTCTCCCAGACAGGAAGATGACAAGAACTGAAGGAGACAGGAGAGGGGGCAGGTGACGGGACAGGAGAAAGGAAAAGAGAGAGAATGAGGGGAGTCGGGAGGACAGTGGGTGTGAAAGGAGAGCAAAGTACAGCTCAGGCGTCTGTACTGTCCGTCAGCTGCCCACAACTCTCCTAAAGGGAAAGAGGAGACCGCTGCTCCTTCCTCTGCCTTCTCGGAGCCATCTCCCTCTCGCAGCTGACCACCAATCCCAGGCCCCCAGGCCTCTGACCTGCCCTCGGGACCACCTCCCACGAGCCACGACTTTGATGTCTGCCTACAACCAGAGTCGGGCCCAGGCCTGACCACCAACTCTTCTCAGCAGCTTTACTACACCCAGTTAAGGGATTGCCCACCTGCAGACAGAAGACAAGCCCAGAACCATCCCAGGGAAGCAGAGTCTAGACATCCTGATGGTCCCATTTTACCATGGGCCCTGCCTTGGGCATGCAGAAGTTCCTGGGGTATCTGGAAGAGAGGCCCCAGAGCCCCCCAGTGGTGGCCTCCTGGCAGCTGCCCAACCCCACACCACACATGCCCAGTCAGAAGGTAATTTTTCAAAATGATTCTAAATATGTTTAAAAATCCCCTCCTTCGGGGCGCCTGGGTGGCTCAGTGGGTTAAAGCCTCTGCCTTCGGCTCAGTTTGTGATCCTGGGGTCCTAGGATCGAGCCCTGCATCCGGCTCTCTGCTCAGCGGGGAGCCTGTTTCCCCCTTTCTCTCTGCCTGCCTCTCTGCCTACCTGTGATGTCTGTCGAATGAATGGATAAAATCTTTAAAAAAAAAAAAAGAAAAAAATCCCCTCCTTCGAAAGGGGAACCCTCCTACACTGCTGGTGGGAATGCAAATTGGTGCAACCACTCTGGAAAACAGCATGGAGGCTCCTCAAAAAGTTGAAAACAGAGCTACCCTACAACCCAGCAATCGCACTACTGGGTATTTACCCTAAAGATACAAACGGAGTGATCTGAAGGGGCACGTGCACCCGAATGTTTACAGCAGCGATGGCCACAACAGCCAAACTATGGAGAGAACCTAGATGTCCATCAACAGATGAATGGATGAAGAAAATGTGGTGTGTGTGTGTGTGTATATAAATATATATGTAACGGAATACTATGCAGCCATCAAAAGAAATGAAATCTTGTCATTTGCAACGACGTGGATGGAACTAGAGGGTATTATGCTGAGCGAAATAAGTCCATCAGAGAAAGACAATTATCATATGATCTCCCTGATATGAGGAAATTGAGAGGCAACATGGGGGATTTGGGGAGTAGGAAAAGAATAAATGAAACAAGATGGGATCGGGAAGAAGACAAACCATAAGAGACTCTTAATCTCACAAAACAAACTGAGGGTTGCCAGGGGGAGGGGGCAGGGAGAGGGAGGTTGGGTTATGGACATTGGGGAGGGTATGTGCTATGGTGAGTGTTGTGAAGTGTGTAAACCTGGCAATTCACAGACCTGTACCCCTGGGGCAAATAATACATTATATGATTAAAAAAAAAAAAAAATCCCCTCCTTCTGCTCATCTGCCAAGTGCTCCAACTTAACCGGCCCCTTGGCGAATTAAAAAAGGTGGAGCCACATTCTCTGTCCACCCGGAGAGCCACACCTCCCCAAAAGGTCTCTCCTGATCTCAGAGGCCAGATGTGGGGGGGTTCTACCCAGCTTGCCATCCTGATTCAGAATAAATCAGTGTGAAAACAAAGAGACACCATACAGCAGATGAGGCAGGACGGATGATGAATTCACTGAACAAGAAGTCAAATCAAGACTTAGGGGTCTTGGGGTGCCTGGGTGGCTCAGTGGGTTAAAGCCTCTGCCTTCGGCTCAGGTCATGATCCCAGGGTCCTGGGATCGAGCCCCACATCTGGCTCTCTGCTTGGCAGGGAGCCTGTTTCCTCCTCTCTCTCTCTGCCTGCCTCTCTGCCTACTTGTGATCTCTATCTGTCAAATAAATAAATCTTAAAAAAAAAAAAAAAAAAAAAAAAAGACTTAGGGGTCTCTCCCCTGTAACGGGTAACATGATCCCAGGCAACACGAGAGCCCAGAACCACTGACGTTCACTACGTGTTAATTTTGTCCTCGTTTCCCACAATACCTACAGGTGCCACTAGCCACACATGCCTATTTCAGTTTACATTACGTGAAATCAAGTAAAATTAGAAATTCAGCTCCTTGGCCACGGCAGCCATATACAGCTCATGACTCCTTTTTTTTTTTTTTTAAAGATTTTATTTATTTATTTATTTGACAGAGATCACAAGAAGGCAGAAGAGAGAGGAGGAAGCAGGCTCTCCACCGAGCAGAGAGCCCAATGTAGGGCTCTATCCCAGGACCCTGAGACCATAACCCGAGCCAAAGGCAGAGACTTTAACCCACTGAACCACCCACGTGCCCCGTGCTCAGGACTCTTATGCAGATCCCAGATACAGACCACTTCCATCACTGTACAAAGTTCTATGGGATGGCGCTTTTCTAGGGAACCAAGTACTTCTTAGGGATATACCTTACTTTTAACAGAAGGATCTGGTTTCATTAACATGATCTTGTTAAAAAAAAAATTATATAATTATTATCAAGTGGATAGAAAACGAGACACTGATAGCTTTGACCTACCTGCAAGAACCACTTTTAGAGATGTTTAAGACTGTTCCACCGATGCATTCATTGATCTCCCTGGATAAATTCTTGGACAGAAGGTTTACAGGTACCGGAACTCTGTAAGAACACACAGGCACTTGGAGCAGAATGTATACAATCTGCGAAGTTCATTCTGCTCAAACCCCGTTACTGGTAAGAAACCTACTTCTTTCTGTGGTAGAAATGTCTCCCCAGGTGGGACGGCAAGAGACGCCGGATTCTCGCGTCGGTAAGGAAGAAGTCAAAACTGCCCAGGAGGCGGAGCTTGGCTTCATAGGCTTTATACTCCTTTTTTAAAGTTCGGAGGGGGATAATCTAAAAAAACACAAGGAAGAGGAAAAACACAAAAAGTTAAGAACTTGAACAAGAAGAAGAAAACTGAAGCAATAACTTGTGTCCGAATCTTAAAATGTCCCAGGGCCACAGTTTAGGGAACACGCAGAGAGCGCCGAGCGCGGGCCAGGCACTGTGTTAATCACTGGGGACACAGAGACTGATGAGCTGGGACGGCCTATAACGAAAGGACACCAGCAACTACAAACCACAACGGGAGGCGCTGAGTCACAGGCAAACCCGGGAACGTTCTGAAAGTGCTGACTGGGACCTAATGGAACTATCTTCTGGAAACTCTTCAAGATACGAAAGTTAAGGACGGGGCGCCTGGGTGGCAGTTGGTTAAGCATCTCTGCCTTTGGCTCACGTCATGATTCCAGAGTCCTGGGATCCAGCCCGGCATTGGGCTCCCTGCTTAGTGGGGAGTCTGTTTCTCCCTCTACCCTGGCTTATGCGCTCTCAAATAAATAAATGAAATCTCAAAAAAAGAAAAAAAAGTTACTTATGTACACATTAGCTTTTAGGTCAAAACAAACAAACAAACAAAACCTTAACAGTTCATCTATCATAGAAAAGATGGAACATACTTTACTGAAGCCAACAAAAACTATAAAGAAAAAAAATAAGATTAAAAATTAAATTCCTGGGGCGCCTGGGTGGCTCAGTTGGGTTGAGCCTCTGCCATCAGCTCGGGTCATGGTCTCAGGGTCCTAGGATCGAGGCCCGCATCGGGCTCTCTGCTCAGCAGGGAGCCTGCTTCCCCGCCTCTCTCTGCCTACTTGTGATCTCTGTCTGTCAAATAAATAAATAAGAAATCTTAAAAAGACAAAAAGAATTAAATTCCTAGGGGCGCCTGGCTGGCTCAGTCAGTGAAGCACATGACTCTTGATCTCAGGGTCGTGAGTTTAAGCCCCACAGTGGGTGGAGAGATTATGCAAAAATGAAATTTTTAAAATGAATGAATGAATGGCTAAATAAATAAAAATAAAATCTCTAGGACAGAAATACTAGGTTAGCAGGTAGTACAGGAATGCATGACTTATCACTTTAAGGACCGACTCTGCTCTTTTAATTGTCCTGAAAATATTAACCGCTCCTGACCTGAGAAATGGTTTTAATCCCATGCTTGTTCAAAAGCTTCTTGTAAAAACGTTCCGTCTTTTCAGGAGTTAAGTTGGGTTCATCCTTGGTAAGTAAACAAATATCTGTTAAATCTGATCGAATACTGTGAGGCAAGGACCTGCAAAACATAGAGATGGAACAGAGAAAGCAAGCATTATAACAGACACAACACAATGTATGTTTCTATTCCACAGGACACAATAAATTCAGTCATTCCGACAAACTATGTCCACGCTATTTAAAGCAAATACTCCACCAAGAACATTTAAAAATGTATGTAGTCTTCAATGGTACAGAGAAGAGATTTAAGATGCAAGTAAACCATCACAAATACCCAAACTCCAAGATATCAACTGAGGGTGCCTGGGTGGTTACAGGTCCAACTTGATTTGGCGCAAGTCAGGATCTCAGGGTTATGAGATCGACCCCTGCACTGGGCTCCACCCCAGGTGTGGAGTCTGCTTTAGATTCTTTCTCTGCTGCTTCCCAGGGCCCTCCCCCACCAAATAAAGTATCAATTACTATGTGGGATATAAGGAGACTTAAAACATAATGAAGCCACCCAAGGTAATACACAAGGGGTTATATTATTTTTAAAGATTTTATTTATTTATTTGACAGAGATAGAGAGAGATCACAACTAGGCAGAGAGGCAGTCAGAGATGGTGATGGGGGATGCTGAGCAGAGAGCCGGATGCGGGGCTCGATCCCAGGACCCTGAGATCATGACTTGAGCGGAAGGCAGAGGCTTAATCCACTGAGCCACCCAGGCGATCCCGTGTTTTTGTTTTTGTTTTTAAAGGCACAATTACATGTTTCAACTCATAATTTGAGTTTGCAAAATTTCCACCAGAAACAAAAGCGCAACTGTTACAGCTCTACAGAATGACCGAGCAGATAACAAGGACAAATGTAGAAAATCAGAACTTACAATCTGACCCTCAGTTCTTTACTTGGAATCTTCCACAATACCACCATTAAAAAGAAATTTTCATTCTCATTCAAAAGCAATCCATTCGCGTTTTTCCTGGACTTGGAATGTGTCAACAGAGCTTCCACTGCCTTTCTAATCTGCAAAGTAGAGATATGCAAATAAATTAAATCTCACTCTAACTTAGCATTTGCTCCCTCCTCTCGCCTTTTTTCCTTTTCTTCTTCCTCCTCAAATTCTATTTGAATAGGCAACTCCACAACCCTCTGTATTAGGATCCTACAATCTGAGATCAGACTCCATCAGAAACCACCGAAGTATCCGCTCAGCACCCACTTGCCAAAGAGAGCCTCTGCCACGTGAAGGCATCGCGCCAAGTGGGAACGTGCTTCCCGCGGCCTCGATGATTGAGGCAGCGATCCCGGGAAAAGCGCAACACGCCATAACTAGCACCCACTGGGCGCTTACCAAGGGTCAGGCCCCTGGCTACAGCTCTTCACAGGCCTCGCCTCCTCTGATCCCGGGGAGGCGCCGAAGCCAGCAGAGGCCCTCTTAGACCCGAGGTCACTGAGGCTTGCAGAATTAAGCGACCTGGTCAAGCCAACGGGTAAAGAAGCAGAGCCAGGTGCGTCTCACTCCGGAACCCTAGGCTGCACCTGCAATCTACCTGGGGGACCAGGCCGCAGGGCTGGGGGTCGGCAGGCGCCTCCCTGCGCGCAGGAAGGAGGCGGCAGGCTGAGCGCAGCGCGACCCAGCGACTCTCCCCAAACTCCGGGGGCGCCCGCGGGGGCGCGAAGCCCGCACCGGCACCCCGCGTCTCACAAGCCCCCAGCCACTCCGCCTTCCGAGCCTCGCGCCCCAAAGGGCCGCTCACCTGTCCTTTGTCCAGCTGCTCCACGGAGGCCGGGGTCGCGCCAGCGGAGTCCGAGGCTGCGGTTGAGGATGAGGGTGCGGTGGAAGCGGAACCCTCCATGTCGCTCGCACCTCGTGCGGCCGTGCGCGCGGTACCCGGGCCTGGCTCCCCGTGCGCACGCGCGAGCTCAGGCCCGTAGCCGGAAGTTGGGGGGCGGGACCGACCTCTCGCGTCACGTCCGGGAGCGCGGGGTCAAGACCCAGGAAGTCGCCGCTGCGGAGTTTTGGCGGCTCGAGTGAACCGAGCTAGCGGGCGCGCCTGGGGTCCCAGTGTCTCGCGTGACGCGCGGGAGCCTCCTGGTGACTCCTGGCTCTCACTCTGCGCGGAGGGACTAGAGCGAGCGCCTGGATGAGGGGGAGGGGCGCGGGGAGAGCGCGAGGCCTGGCCTGCCACCCGCCGCCTCCGCTTCGGAGGCCGGGGGCGCGGGTCTCTCCTGGGCCTCCGGTCGCGGGCGGAGCGTGCCGGCTGGAATAATCCGAGGCGGGAGAAGGTAGAAGCCCCTCCCACCCCGCGTCCCCCGAGGTCCCCCCGCGGCCACCTGGGCCTTCCAGGGATGTTCCTTAGGAAATACATACTTCTTCCTCTTTATGGATGCGTGGGATTAAACGTACTCTTTCCTTTTTGAGATTTTACGTATTTATTTGATAGCACAAGCAGGGGGAGTGGCAGGGAGAGCAGACAGAAGGGGAAGCAGGCTCCTCGCCGAGCGGGGAGCCGAAGACGGGGCTTGAGCCCAAGACCCTGGGATCTTCCTGAGCGGAAGGTAGACGCTTAACCGGCCGAGCCTCCCAGGCAGCCATTAATCATCTTTTTTGGAAAGCAGATAGTCGTCTAGTGTACCCGCTGCACTGTACGTTGTCTTTTACTCCGAATGCATGTATCTTGGAGATTGTCCACGTCGGTACCTAGTGCTCTGCCTCGTCTTTAAAAACTCCCTTCTATCGTGTAGGTGAACTGTTTATTTAGGAGCATTTTGATGGACATACAAGATGATTCTCGTCTTTTTGCAACTAGCTGTGGACATTTTTGAGAGCTGAAAGAATGGGAGTAGGGGGGCTTTCCATGTCTGTTGTTTCCCCCAAAATGCTCCTTCCATTTTGGCAAACCTGGAGGAAGGCTTGTTCTTCTGCTGTTCTCTGATAGTGACTTTGTGGAAGGAATGTTTTTAAACCTTCAGCACCTGCTCTCACTCATCTGTTCTAGAATTTCATGTCACAGGGTCTTCATTTTAGCACGGTATTCTGAATTTTGTGGGAGGCCAGGTGTGCCAGCGTTTTCTAGCGTTCTGAGAAGAGCGTTAGGGGAGTCACATGTGACTTCTGAATTTGAGGTTGAGAACCAGACTTGTAGACCAAAGCAAAGGCATGCCTTAAAGGAGCACAGTGGTGTTTGCAGGGAGCAAGTGGCTGGAGCAGGGACAGGCGGAAGGGAGAAGAGGAGATGAGCTAGAACGGTAGCTTAGGGAATTAATTCATTGCGAGACTGAAGGTTGCTATGTACCTTGGAGCACTCTGTAGGTATATGGTTTTTGAGCTGGTGGTAGGGAAGAAGAGGTGGCCTAATTCATCACTAGGCTTTGGGAAAGCTCATAATCTGGCTGTGATATTGTGCTGCTATAAAAAAATAAGATACATGCCCAGAAATTCCTGGATATTTAAGCAATGGTGCTTCATTCCCCTCCCCTCGAGTGTGACTTGTTTCTATAAAATAGGACACAGCAGACTGTAGTTTCCACCTTGAGTATTTTTTCCCTTGCATCTCTCTCGCCCTCCCTCTCTTTTGTTGTGTTCAAAGTGTTTGCTCTGGGTGAAACCAGCCACCATGTCCTGACGCTACTTGGCCTGCTGCAACCACGGGAGTGAGCACGGAAGTGGATCCTCGAGGAGTCGAACGTTGAGACGATCGTTGAGAAATTTTTTTTTTAAGATTTTATTTATTTGAGAGAGAGAGAGTGAGTCGAGTAGGGGCCAGGCAGAGGGAGAGGGAGAAGCAGACTCCCCGCTGAGCACGGAGCCAATGCAGGGCCTTATCCCGGGATCCTGAGATCATGACCTGAGCTGAAGACCGTTGCTTAATTGAGTCACCCAGGCGCCCCAACCACAGACTCTCCAGAGACCCTTAGCCAGAACTATCTAGCTGTGCTGCCTCCTGACCCACAGAAACTGTGAGGCACTAAGTGTTTGTTATTTTAAGGCACTAAATTTGGGGTAATTCGTTATCCATCATAGATAGCCAATGGGAATTTGTAGACCTTCTGTCTTCAAACCCATCCACTGTGTTGACGCAGAGGTCCTCATGACCGAGAGGAGACCTCATTCCTAGCAGGTCCCTTACCATGCCTAGTAAGGTCCCTTACTACAGCAACTCATTACCTTCCTCACAGGCCTGCGTGTCCCGTGTTTTCTGTCTCAGTCGTTGGCACCACCAGCCACCTAGTTGCCGCAGCCAGCATAGGGGAGCCATCCTTAACCCTTCTCACCCCCCACACACGGTCAACGGCAAAGACTTGTGTATTCCTTTTAAATGTCTCTTGTATTTATCTAATTCTTTCTACTCCTGCCATCTTGTAGTGCAGCCGGCGTCCTGTTTTCCTCTGACTGTGCTAACTCATCTTCCTGTCTCCATTTGTGCATCTTACTCCGTTCCCTGCCCCCTTCAGTTTTCGTCAGAATGTGCAAATCTGACCCTATCAAAGCCGATCATGCTTGACCACCTCTGTGGCATTATCGTTGTGAGGATAAGGTGCGGATTGCTCCAGACGCCTCACGTATATCAGAGTTGGCATCTGTTATCTGGTATCCTATCTAGTTTAGTATTTGTCCTGAAAAAGTGCCTCAGTTTGAACAATAAATGACACGGTCATCCACACATTGGGTGGGCTTCATCTGGTGCCTCCCTCCCATGTCCTTGACTTCACACACTGCCCCCACTCCTTGGAGATCTTGCTTTCAGCTCCACACCTTCCACTCTGTCTTCATACCTTCCCACGTGCCCTAACTTCTTCCCCAAACAGTCACCTCCACAGTTGTTGCCCCGTAATTGGCTCTCCCATTGGAGGATAAGCTTTCAGAGGGTGGGGGAGAGCCAGTTAATCATAGGAAAATGATAAATGATACATGTTCACCACTGTGTCCTAGTACCTAGCACTTACCCCATACACAACATAATTAGTATTTTTTTAACTTTTTTTTTTTAAAGATTTTATTTATTTATTTGACAGACAGAGATTACAAGTAGAGAGGCAGGCAGAGAGAGAGGTGGAAGCAGGCTCCCCATTGAGCAGAGAGCCCGATGCGGGGCTCTATCCCAGGACCCTGGGATCGTGACCCGAGCCGAAGGCAGAGGCTTTAACCCACTGAGCCCGCCAGGCACCCCCATAATTAATATTTCTTTAAAGAATATATAATGCATTGGAATGGCTGAGACAGGGCTTACAGGAAACGACTGTGGTCGTCTAGGTACTGAAATCTGATGAGGGAAACAGCAGTGAGGACAAAGTGTAAGACTTGACCAAAGGGGCACCTGGGTGGCTCAGTCGGTTGAGTGTCTGTCCAGCTGTCCATCTCGGCTCTGCTTATGATCTCAGGGCCTTGAGTTCAAGCCCCATATTGTGCTGCACACTGGGCATGGAGCTTACTTAAAAAAAAAAAAAAAAGAAAAAGATCTGACCAAAGATTGGATATATTAGGAGGGAAATTCAGATTACTCCCAAATTCTGAATACCTAGGCACATGAGTGGTGGTGTTAGTAGATTCTTTTTTTTTTTTTAAGATTTTATTTATTTATTTGACAGACCACAAGTAGGCAGAGAGGCAGGCAGAGAGAGAGAGAGGAGGAAGCAGGCTCCCTGCTGAGCAGAGAGCCCGATGCGGGAATCGATCCCAGGACCCTGGGATCATGACCTGAGCTGAAGGCAGAGGCTTTAACCCACTGAGCCACCCAGGCACCCCAAAATACGAGATTCTTTTTCAGTATTTTGAGCTTGACATTCCAGGGGCACATCCAGGATCTGGTCCGTGGGAGAGAAGGTTCTTGAGGGAAAGAAGGAAGTTTGGAAGTCAGGGAAGGGACAGTTATAGCTGTGGACGGATGAGCGTGCACAAAGTGGGACAGGGGAAGAGCAGGGCTGTGCAGAGCCCACAGTTTGGGGACAGGAGGAAGGGAGCCACTGTCGGAGCCTGAGAAATAATCCAGGATGTCAAAGGAAACCAGGAGGGTGTTGTGTTCCCTCTGGAGGAGTGGAGATGCTGGGACAGGGTGACCGCGCGTCAGTACTGAGGAAATTGGGAAGACATACTGAATAAGGCCGTGCTGATGGGCAGGGGGGTCACAGTGAGCTCACAGAAAGCCGTTTCGGTGGAAGGATTATGAGCGGTAGCAGAGGCGGAGGAAAGATGGAACGCGGGAATGTGTGTCACCTTTACCAGGAGGGTAAAGGAAGTAAAATGACCGTGTTTTTGTGTCCGAAGGACTTCGTTAGGGTCTCAGTTCTTTCAGCACCAGGGATAGCGTGCTTAATGACACTGCCTCGTCTCTCTAGTGGCATTATTGAATTACTTGTTAGCATCTTTGGTTTCCCCACAGATTGAACCTGTGTGGCCTCACGGGATTTCGGGTCCCCAGTGCCCAACTTGTGTGTGTGCGCCCGGCAGCGTGAGTTCCCAGGGTGAGCTGAGGCGGGGGAGGGTGTGAGGCCCACTGTGAACCACGTTGTTGGTCCCCGAGTACCTTGTGGACACGGGTGGCTCACAAACCAAGAGGACAGCAGTAGTGAGAGTTCCTCTCCAGAGTCAGTGCCCTACCCTGCCAACACCCGCTTGTTCCGTGAGAACCGGGGGTACACACAGGGCCCACCTGGCACGCGGGGAACAGACCGTGCTCCCAGCATGGCTCTTCCTGGTCCACTGTCTTCATTCCTTCCTCTGAAGTGGTCTTTGTGCTTCCCATGTGCTCTTAAGACAGTGCCAGCCTTCCTGTCCTTCCCCTGCCCCCTCCCTTTTGTCCTTTGGTAGGTGAGTGCTGGTTCTCCGGAATCGTTAGAGGATTCAGTGAAACGGCAATCACCTGCATAGCGCCCAGCACACACATAATAGCACAAGACTTGCCCCGAGCTGAGAATAGGATGATGGATGGATTGGAGGTGAACCATGCATCTTAGCCGCTGAAAGAGGGAAGGAGGTGCACCTGCGTTCAGGCAGGGGCGAACTGGCCAGTTAGTCAAGACATAAGACATTGTCCTTAGACCCAGTTTTCTAGAGAAGCCTGGGAGGGCGCTGGGGAAGAGAAAGCGGGAGAGCAGTGAAGTCTTGGGCAGTTAGGGGGCCTCCAGCAGCGGTGGGGCCGGGTGAGCACCACAGGCACAGAGTCACTCAGCCCTGCAGTGTGTACCAGCCCTTCCCTGGACACAACTTAGGAAGAAAACTTTGCAATCCGGCCAGCCTCAGTCTAGAGGAATTACACTCATCGAGGAATGTCATATTCAGGCCAATCTGAAAAGTGATTTCTGGACTTCTGCAGAACAGGTTCTCAGTACCACTTGTCTCTTGGCATGGAAGATCGGCAGCTGACAAGTTCTTGGAGGACCGCGTTCACACTGGTATATACCTGCTTGATGTCCTTAACAGTTCAGTACATCTTTACTCAAATTAGGAAGGTTTTCAAGTAGCCACTGTCAGGTGTATCATGGGAGGTCATCAATAAAAGGTTAGTAAAAGAACTTTTAAAAGTTATTCATGAACATAATTCAAGAAAGTAAGTCAGCTGAACAAAAAACATTAAAAAAAAGGACTTGGTCCTGAGGTTGAAGGAGTTAATTAGTAGAGGTATGAGTCCGGGTAATTTGCCCTGGCAACATAGAAGTCTGTGGGGACAGTCCCACTTGGGAACAGGCATGGCTCGCCAAAGGGCACGCAGTGGAGAAAGAATTTAGGATTGACAGGATCAGAAGGGAGCTCGTGTCATTTCACCACCTTTTAGGGGGACAAAATGATCTGTTTGGTAATAAAAGCAGATAAACAGAAAAGATGAAACTTTTCTGTCTGGTTTATTTGTTTGCATTTCTTTTCTTTTCTTTCTTTTTTTTTTTTTTAAAGATTTTATTTATTTATTTGACAGAGACCACAAGCAGGCAGAGAGGCAGGCAGAGAGAGTATGCGACTCAGAAGCAGGCTCCCGGCTGAGCAGAGAACCCTGCATCGGGTGATCGCAGGACCCTGAGATCACGACCTGGGCGGAAGGCAGCGGCTTTAACCCACTGAGCCACCCAGGCCCCCCCTGCTGGAACTTCTTTACAAATAGTAATTACTCCTAAGAATCTTAATTCTTTCAAAATGTCTTGATCCTAAAATTTAGTGTCTCTGCCAAGGAAATAACAAAGCTGGTCATGGAAATTGCTTTTATTCACAGACTTGTGAAGTCTGTGAGCAAACAGAGTGCTTGAGTCCTACACTTTTATTCCATTGAAAGGGGTGAAGTCACCATAGTTAGTTTTAATCTAAATATAATCATACAACAAATACTACACAAAAGTTAAATATCTCATTTACTCCATGATTTCCTCTCTAGCTCTCTTACCAGCAGACTTAGATGACCAGTAGCCTCTTAAACCAAAGAAAAGAACTTTTTGGTGAAAATGCCTAAAAATTAACAAGCACATAAATCGTAGGGCACCTGGGTGGCTCAGTTGTTAAGCGTCTGATCTGCCCTCAGCTCAGGTCATGATCCCAGGGTCCTGGCGTCGAGCCCCACATCGGGCTCCCTGCTCAGCAGAAAGCCTGCTTCTCCCTCTGCCACTCCCCCTGCTTATGTTTGCTCTCTTGCTGTGTCGCTGTCAAATAAATAAATAAATAAAATCTTAAAGAAAAAAAAAAAAGCCAACCTATGTATTAGTTAATTTTAACTACTTTTACTGTTTAAATATTCGGGCATGATCATTTCCACTGAAATGGAATGTTTAAGAGCTCAAAGGTGGGATGAGGTAAGAAAACGTGCAACATTAAATGTGACTCAATGCACGCTGTGGGAAAAGTTTTCGCCTAATTTTTAACAGAAGGATCATATCATAAAAAAATAGTAACTGATGGGGTACCTGGCTGGGTCAGTAGGCAGAGTATGCGACTCAGAATCAGGAACATGAGTTCAACCCCGTTTTAAAAAGAATTATCTTGTAAAAACAACAGTAATTGAATAGCAAAAAGCATACTTGTCAGCCGCAAGGTTCTTGTTTCCTTGTTTTAACTAATCTATTTCTAGCAGAAAACAGGAAAATACTTCATGCAAGGAATTCGGCCAGAACCTTGAGAAAAAGTTTAAAGGAAATACATAATCACAGAAACAAAAACTTCACTTTTAAGACTGAATTTAGAGGATGAATACAAGGAAACAAAAAAATTTGCTGCTGTAGTACGTGACTTTGAAAATTCTTCAGATATCATCTGAATGGCCATAAATGGCCAGAGACTTAAAACAGATAACCTGTCACTAGAAAGGTTAAATTAAAAAATACTTTCTGGGGACACCTGGGTGGCTCAGTGGGTTAAAGCCTCTGCCTTTGGCTCCTGGGATCGAGCCCCCATCAGGCGCTCTGCTCAGCAGGAAGCCTGCTTCCCCCCACCCCCGCCCCGCCACCCCGCCTGCCTCTGCCTACTTGTGATCTCTGTCAAATAAACAAATAAAATCTTAAAAAAAAAGTATTTTTTGGAACCTGTTTTTTTCCCATGGCCAGAGACTGGTGTTTTTTTCTTAAAAAGTCTTTTTAAATTTGGAAAATATTGTAACTTGACCATCATTTACTCTACTGGATCTGTAGTTCACTATAAAGCTACAGTGTCCGAGGTATTGATGCTGCTTTTTAAAGATGCATTGATAGAAACAACCTGTTTCTGAAATTGGCGTCTGTGGGCCTGATGTGTAAGATTCCTTCCCATCTTTTCCCCGCCGCAGTACAGTGCCCACATGTGGCTGATGGCCAGACACGTTTCGAGTACAGGGTCAGATGGGCAGGGTTGGAGACCTAGTCACTTAGGAGTCGAAAATTCTGGTGAACTGCCATGGTCAGTCCCAAGCCACTTAGAACTTCCCTAATAGGAACCCCTGCTTTGACAGCAAGCTTGCTGACAAGTTGTAAGCAAAGACTGCACTGAATGCCTGACACCTTTACTAGAGACGGATCACCAAAACCTGCAAACGAGTCCTTTCACCAACGAAGGCTTAAAAACTCAAACTCGTGGAGTAAAAGGGGGACTCAGGAATATACTGTTGCCAGGCAGCCCACTAGCCACTGTTTAATCCTGCCTCTGTTTACCATTCATGTCCTGTCCTGGCACGTTAAGTTTGGCTTCTTGATCATTATTAAAAACCCTGAACAGAGAGGGTAGTACTTCTGACAGAATCCCTGATGTCTCCCCAACTCCCCAAAGCCACATACTGAGATACAACTACGAAGCACCCCGACTTCCTGTGTAGTTGCTGCTGTTAAGCCTCAGTCACCTGTGGGGTGCCTGGGTGGCTCGGCCATTTGAGTCTGTCTCTGGGTTTCAGCTCAGGTTGTGATCGCAGTCCTGCGATTGAGCCCTGCATTGGGCTCCACGTTCAGTGGGGAGTCCGCTTCTCTGCCTCTCCCTCCCCCTGCTTGCCCGAGTTCTAAAATAAATCTTAAAAAAAAAAAAAAAAGACGGAGTGACATAGACTGTACAAAGCTTTGCATCCCATGTGCAGGCAGACCACGCGTCTGTCAGGTCCTCATGTGATTGGGCTCATCAGATCTCTCCAGATCTGCTGGGAGAGGGTGCCCAGAACCTGACCCAGAAATTGAGGACGGTACAGAGGACGGACAGATGCGCTCAGAGCATGGGACAATAATACAGGCGATGGTAAACAGACAGACAAATCCTTCAAAAGGGAAGATGACAATTTTTATTGTTATTACAAAAGCAAATTCTTTTAACTTTAGTCATTTGAGTAATTGCAAGAGCGGCTAAGGGCTTCATCCTCACACAGGCACCAAGTCAGGCACAGTAGGTAGCTACAAATCTTAAGAAAAGGTTTCTTTACCTTGGATTCCCCCAGTTCCTACCTAGAGCATTCTGCCATGCTTTGGAATTGGGTTAAAAACACCAGCAGAGCTACTCAGTTCCCTTGAATTCATTGGTTTAAAAAAAAAAAGAGCTAGGTATTGACCTACACTGTTCTGGTAAAAACTAGTCACTAAGTCCTGGCCTGAGAGAGATCCACATTTCCTTTACAACAAAAGAACTAGTTAACTAAGGTGAGTCAATTTACGAGAGCCCAGTAGGAGTCCTTAAAATACAGAGACCTTCCTCTCGGGGCTCAGACCTGTCACGGAGAGCACGTGGAGATCACGAGGGGCTCGGAGCTCCGCACGCTCTTCCCCAGCGGCGGGAAAGGAGGTAGCGGGGACTTGGGCTGACATCTGGAGCACTAAGCTAATGTGCCTGGCAGAGCGGAGCCTCAGGAATCACAAAATGTCATTCTACCTTCGCTGTCCACAAACCTGAGGTTTCCGTGTTAAGTGTTGAAGGGCACAGTGGCATGTGTGGTGAGGCAGAAAAGACCGTTCCCGTGCCGGGGGGCTTGCTTGAGAAATGGCTCATTTTCTGCCTAATCAGACGTGGTGCCGATCTGCTCTTCCCTTAGGTTAGAGAACGTTAAGGTTCTGACCTCCAGTCACATCTCCGGGCCCTTAGAACGTTCCCTGGTAAAACAACTTGGCTAGCGTAGTACGGTTTCAAGGAAGCATAGGATTAGAGGTATGTGAAACGTGTTACTTACTGAAGGGAAGACTCAGTATGTTCCAGGATACTGAAAATCAAGACCATCTTAGAGCCAAAACCATCTCGAGTTGTACCACTCTCCCCAGCCTGAATTCTGGCAATAAACTGGTTCACATGGAATCCGCTGCGCTATTGCAGGAAAAGAAAAACTGTCCCTGTTCCGCTTACTAGGAAATCTAATATAACCGACTGCTAAGTTTAATCCTAGCTAGTATAGTGTCTTTTGAGTTGTGCACGTGTAATTACATTTATTTATTTAACAAGCTGCTGCCGTGGCAAGACCTCTAAAGAAAGGAAGCAGGAGGATCAGATGGCATCTTGCCAGAATCACTGAGAAATGAGCAGGAGGAAATGGAAGCCACGTCATCCGGAGACAGAAAATGGTCCCCTAAATCCTGCTGATGGTCTACCGCACGCGGGTCTGGGGCAGGATTCACGGCACACTTCACGCTGAGAAGCTAGGCCAACGCTGTACACAACACTGAATCGTCCCACGGGCCGCTGGAGGGCGGGAACCGGGACCGCGATGACGACTTCTCAAGGTTCGGAGCTGCCTGAGGTTGAGCTGTCGGAAAATCCGTTTGCCCCTTGACCGCCTGAAATCCGTCCCCGGAGCCGCAGAGTCCCGACTCACGTGGTGGCCGGCGGCCCGTGAGGAAGTCCGCGCCACCGAGGAGAGGAGCTGAAGTTCCGCCCCGTGGGACAGTCATCACAGACCGCGGGGCGAGGACGCTTGTGACCAGTCTTCCGGGAGATGCCAGGGAGTTGAGCGGATTTTTCTCCAGGGTCCATCCTGGAAGCAGTTTTTGACCAGAGACTGGCCTTTTTCTTGGGCTGCAAAACCGCACTGATGGAAGGCGTGCGCCGCGGGATCCGTGGCGCCGGAGCCGAGGGGGTGCCGGGGCGCGGGACGGTCCGTCCCACACCGAAAACGCGGTTCTTGTCGCCGAGGAACTAGCAGACAAGTCACCTCTTGTTGCGGGGAACCACCTGTACTTTTACAATTTACAAAGTGTTTACATTCAATTATCACGTTATTTCAAGACTTTCCATTGAAAACAAACATACATGGGCTTAAGTATTCAACAACACTTTACTGCGCGTCACTTAATTTCACGGCAGTACATCCTCAGTCCAACTCTCCGGGTTTGATTTCACATTGACTTTCACTGGGTAAGTCCCTTTTGCGAATGAAAAACAAGAAACGGACGCTGTCCTTTCCCCTCCCCCACAGTCAAGTTTAAAGTGGCAATTACTTCAGATGTTTATTTCAACAACACCGTCTTCTCTTCGATTCAGTTCATTCATTTAAAAAACTATAAATAGCCTAGCGTGGAAGTTGTATACAGAACCTTAATGTAAGAAGATGCGAAGAACATTGTGATTCCAACGTTATCTATGCGAAAGCTGGAGGAAAAAACGTTTGGGTCCGTATTACCCTCATCTGCAGCCAATGACCCTAGTACGTTCGCGTGGTCAGCCACAACCACACGCTCGCAGGGCGGGGACGACAGCACAGGGCCCTCCCTGCGCGGCTCTGCAGAGCCCGGCGCCACACGCGGCTAGTTCACAACAGACATTTCATTTCCTCATCCCAACCACTAGCCAGGGGGATGAGGAGTTCAAAATGCATCAACTCTGGATGAACACTTCCCAAGGAACTTCTAAGTCCATATTTAACAGGGGGATTTCTTTTCAATGATCAGATCACTTGCACAAATGTGTAAAAAAATTCAATGAAATCTCTAGTTCACAAAGACATTTGTGTTCATTATCTCTTCTGTTTTGGAGGTGGGCCCTGGACAGCTGGTATCCATGTCATTCTGCTGAAGAGTCTTGGCAACATGCACATAATATCCTAAAAGTGTAAGTGTTTTAACAGCAAACAGAACTGTTTTTTTTTTTTTTTTTCTAAAAATATGCTCCATTTGAAAATGGAAATCTATATTTGGAAATAATTTCAACAACTCTTGAGCTTTTAAAGATTCATTAAAATCCAAGCAATTGCTACTTTGTTCCTATTAACTTGGAAGTACAAAAAGAGTCGTATGTACTGATTATGAAGCTCCCAGATTTCCCAGAGAAATAAAAGCCCAGAGATTCGCTGACATAATAAAATTTAGCTAAACTTCATGCAATTTAATAGCCATGAGTATACTTATAGGAAGATGTAGGACATTAACTTTGCTCTGTCCATAAGATACAGCCTCATTCATGAAATGAATGGTAATTCTATAGCTAAGAGGAACAGGGTTAAATTAAGTTTTATGTTTTGTGACTGGAAATACAGTCTGACTAGGCTTTTCTTTTCTGAGGGAAGGTATGTGTCATTAAATATACAGTTACGAAGTATCTTATTTAGAGATAAACCACAATCTAAAAGAGGCCAAGTCTCTGATAAATGGCAACAGCCCTCGGAATCAAGGGGGGGGCTTTCAATAAACCCAGAAAGTGGCTTTTCGTTTCCCATTTCTCATTAAAAACTTCAAAGTAGTGACAGTTATAGTATAAAGTCAGCCTTTAAAAACCACCACAATGCTCCATTGTGGTTCACCCAAATAACAGTTGAGCAAATTTCAGCTTTATATTTAAGAAAACAGTCAATTTCAAATAACTGAGAAAAACTCCGATACTGTGCTTGATTCTACTTATCACTGTTAACTTTACTCTGTGCAGATTCCGGTGGTTCTACGTATGTGTTCCTGTTGTGGCTGGATGAGATTCAGCTTGGAGCCAGCAAGGATCACCCAACCTTTAAAATTACTGATACAAATAGTAAACGGAGTCATCTGCAGAACTGGCACTTGCAATGGGTACAGTTTTCATACTAGATGCATGCAGCTCTTATGAATACTAAAGGAGGCATTTCTGCCAGGTCTCAACATGCTTTCTTTATTGCAAATCCCACTAATTTAACAAGGTAATGGAATTTTCTGTAGGGGTACAATTTCATTACGCTTTACTTATAAAAACTACAGCACGCTGCTCTTTTACTTTAAAACAACGTTGAATATAAATTGGCAGCAAACAGCTGGCGGACCTACTACTGAAGCGGTGTCCCAGCTCCGTAAAGGGATTAAGTGGACGTATGCATTAACCATCAAAGGAAGGGATCAAACTAATGCGTCCTTTAATACAAACTTGCGCATCGTTTGGAAATGCCTCATTTAAAGTAGTGGGGTAGGGAGAGTTTAGAAAAGTCCAAGTCATAAAATGTGCTCAGTTACTTGGTAAGTTAAAAAGCTAATGCAACAATGTTACATCCAGATAAAAAACGTTATTCAAAAGCAATTCAAATACCGAAAAGGATTTCAAATCGAATATTTTATTAACACGGTAGTTGTCTGTAACATGTGCACACACTCGCACACTCAGAATCATCTGCCTGGGGGGAAAAAGACTAAGTATGCCTAAGGGGAAAATGAAAAATAAAAAAATTCCTGTAAGTTTTCATTATTGTAGGCAATTATGATGTCCACATCACTTACAAAGCTATTGCCAAATCTGTCCGAGGAAGCCGAGTTTGGGAGGGGAGGGAAAAAAAATCTGGGGGAAAATTCAACAGTGGCATAGCAGAGCTCTCAATATGAGAAAGCTGACATAATGTGGACTTTTGCTGTGGATTTTTGTCTTTGCAAAATATGGGAAGAAGTTTGTCAATGGGCAGAAAATAAGAGAAGGCGGTGTGAAGTAGGCTTTTGCAGTCAATTTTCCTCACAGTATTGTGCAGGGTCATCAAGAAAATGCTTAGTCTTTCTCTGGAACCAGTTTCAGAACTTTCCCAATTGCAATGGTTTTACCTGGAAATGAAATAAAAAACAAAAACAAAAACCAAAAAAACAGAAACAAAAACCCTTTTTCAGTAGTTAACAGCAAAGCTATGTGAGGCATTCAAAATCATGAAATTATTTTTCACAATGTAAATTACTAAATAACCGGCTTTACCACCAGAGGCACAATTTCCGATCAGGCAGTCTTACTAAGTGGGTCTTTAGAGGATGCCTAGACTTAAAAGGAAACATCATCTGCTGTATCATAAACCTAAGCCTGGATAAGGAAAATGTGCGATATCCGCACCATGGAATACTATTTGGCAATAAAAAGGGACGAATTACATTCAATACATGTTACAACATGGCTGGACCTCAAAAATATGCCAAGTGAAATAAACTAGACACTAAAGACCACAAATTGTATGATTCCACTTATACAGCATGTCCCAAAAATGCAAACAGAAAGATCTGTGGTTTGCTAGGGACAGGAACACGAAGTGACTTGTAAACAGGTAGAAGGGTTTTTTTAGATGTTCCAAATGTTCTAAAATTAGACTGTGGTGATGGCTGTAAAACCCGGTAAACAGACTAAAATTCATTCAACTGTACACTTAAAATAAGTCAATTTCAAGATACATAAATGAACTCAGTAGAGCTGTGAAGAGGGATTCTCAGTCCTATTATAAGGGGTACAAATCCCAATAGGTCACATGAAAAATCTTATAGCCAAGCTACTCTTCAGGAAAAAACAACTCTGGGGTTAAACATTCTTGCTACATTAATTTCTTCCATTCACCCTCTTTTGTCAGTTTCTAATTGGTAACTAAGATTCTTATTTTGTTATGTTATTAGGACAAAGCCAAGTAACGAGGTTCACTATTACCAGAAGAATTTAAGATAATGACTTAAAAATACAGTGAATACTGTCTTTTATACAGATTCCTCTGAATAAGGTTCAGAAGCTACATTCATCATGACATCCCCAGTGCTTGTCACAGCTCCTGACGTGCAGGAGACACACAGTAAATTTTCTGTCAAACAGAAGTGGAAGGAACTCACAAGGTGCAGATGCTCTATTTCAAGTGAACCACAATGTTTTATGGAAAGTTTTCCACACTCTTAAAATAGTTATTGGAGTTAGAAATATCAATGATCCACAGAGAAACATTTAGGAAGAACCATTTTGTTTTCATGCTACCAAAGAGTTTCATGGCCACAAGTTAAGATTTCCTCAGAACTAGGTAGAAATGGACACCCACACCAAAAAAATGACACCAAACCTCTATAAAAATCAGGTGCTGAAAGACCACAAGGTCTGTGTCCCTCTCATCCCCCCAGTATCAGCGTACTGAACGTTTGTCATATTTGATTTTCAAGGGTCTCCTGACCACAAAAATGACAAAGTTTCTACTTCAGAGGCTCATATGAACACCTGCCTTACAGGGTTAAGCCCTTCGACATGGGCTTTAACCATATGTACTACAAAGGGTTTCATCATAGAAATGTCTCATTTACGAAATAAAGTATCTCTCAGAGCCCACTACTTGCAAAATATCAAAATTAAGATTCTTACTGTACAGCATATTGCTACATGGTTGGTTCTGTCCGTTCGATTCACTGAACTCATAAAATATTTATTATCGGAACACATTAGAGGACACGCAACCAGGTTTTCTATGAACTTGTGATGCACGCCAGACTCGGATGGAACAAGCTCCACATCCCAGAGATGCTACGAGGCATCAGTGTAAAGGCTTACCCTCATCTCGTAAGGTAAAGCGCCCCATCTGAGGGAAGTCTTTAAAGGTCTCAAGGCAGATGGTTCCCGCTGTCCTTAAGCGAGCGATGCATACTTGATCTTGTTTCACAAAACGGGGTCGAGTCTTACTTTTTTCTCCTGATTTTTTGTCTACCAAGCAGATTAAGGCCTATCCAAGGAGAAAGAATGAGATCAGTATGCTGAGTAAGAGAATCTTTAAGACGTGGAGTGCCAATAAATGAGTACATCGCTGTTGCCGATAAGAAATGATCAAGACAGTCTTCAAACACATACACGAACAAAACCCCAGTTAGCTTAATTATCAACTGATGAAGACTCACTGTTATTTCGACTTCCTCAATACAGGTGTGAATATGCAGCACCGCATTATACCCTGGGCAGATGATCGATTTGTGCTCTATGATCACTATCTGTCAAACAAAAAAATTCACATCTTTATCCCTGGGGTTAAAAAAAAAAAGCACTGAATGTTCTCCAGCTCCACATAGTACCACAATAGGGAACTCACCGTTTCAAGATATTTTTGAGTTAGAAGTGCTGGGTCAGGTCGCCTGATCCAAGCTTGAACTCTGATATCCTCGCCCCACTCCCCTTCTTGGCCAGACCCAGACTTTAGAAACAGAGCAGGTGGACTACTTTTCTGCAGAGCCTTCCCTCCTTCCCCCCCAAGGATTTACGGTAATCACTACCACAACAGCTGCTTTGGGTTTCTTCTGTTCCAGGTGTCAACTTCTAATTCTACCCAATTCTCAATATCTAAGGCCCAGTAAAAGTAAACAACCTTATATCCAGCATCAAAATCTAATTTATCATCATAGCTTGTAAGAAAACTCAAAAATTCTGTAGCTACACTGTCATTCTTCTGCGCAAGTCAGGTTGCCAATAACAGAGAAACTGTGTTTTCCTGTCTGGAAAGTTACTGACTCTGAAGGAGCAGACACACCCTAATTTCCAAGGCAACTGTGCTCTATTTATGGGGAAAGACACTTTGGGCAAAATGTCTAAGTAACAATATGTATTATTAACAGGAGATTAAAAAGAAGAAGAACTTGGGGTGCTTGGCTGGCTCCGTCAGTAAAGCGTGGGACTCAATTTCAGGTTCATGAGTTCAAGCCCCCTATTGGGCATGATGACACTTAAATTCTAACTTCATTTAAAGTGAAGATCCCAAAGACAGTGACAATAACAAGTTCACCTGGGCATCAAATGTACGTCCAGAATGACAAAGATTATTAAGATCACAAAGTATGAATCCTGGAAGAATCTCCTCCTCTTCAATTCCTTTCAGTCTGATTTTGAGGTTTTCGCCCGGAGCTACAGAATCGGTTTCTACATCATCGGAAAGGATTCCAAGAACTTCCACGTTGTGCTTAAGGGGAAAAAAAAAAAAAAAAAAAAAGACAAATCAAACCCAGGAGTGGGGGTTTCCTGACACATCCACTGCAGAGCAGAACATAAAATGATCTGACTATTCCATTTAAAGACCTATAAGCCACATTTTTCTAAGTTTATGGATTAGCCAAATCACTTATTTGGATATGAAACTTTATTTCTATGACACGAATTTTATGAAAATCCTATCCTACAAGTATAAACTGCCAATTAAAATATTAGTTCATCAGCTTTTTACTATCACATCCTAATAATTTCCAAACTGAACACAGTATTAACCAGCATTTGCCTTTTTTACCTTTTCTTTTCCTTTTGTAAGAAATCGATGTTTCTTTTTTTTTTTTTTTAAGATTTTATTTATGTATTTGACAGAGAGAGATCATAAGTAGGCAAAGAGGCAGGCAGAGAGGGAGGGAGAAGAAGGCTCCCCACTGAGCAGAGAGTCCAATGCGGGGCTTGATCCCAGGACCCTGAGGTTACGACCTGAGCCGAAGGCAGAGGCTTTAACCCACTGAGCCACCCAGGCACCCCCTTTTTTTACCTTTTCAAAATTAAAACATTAAATCTAATACTTGGATTTTAATTTTATGAATGTTATTTTGATTACTATGATTGAATTCTAGGGTTTAATGGGTACGGCTTCTATTACCTATCAAACCCAAATATCTGAAGAGTGTGCTTCACTCTTCAGGGTATCTGAACAATTAAGCTTTAAAAGAATACTATTTAGGGGCGCCTGGGTGGCTCAGTGGGTTAAAGCCTCTGCCTTCGGCTCAGGTCATGATCCCAGCGTCCTGGGATGGAGTCCCGCATCGGGCTTTCTGCTCAGCAGGGAGCCTGCTTCCTCCTCTCTCTCTCTCTCTCTGCCTGCCTCTCTGCCTACTTGTGATCGCTGTCAAATACATAAATAAAATTAAAAAAAAAAAAAAAAACTTTAAAATAAATAAATAAAAATACTATTTAATGGGTACAGGGTTTCCTTTTGGGGTGATGAAAATGTTCTTGAACTTGAGAGTGGTGATGGCTGTGAAGGTACTACTTGTCCAATGGTAAAATCTACATTATTTTGCCAGCTACTGAAAAAAGAGCATGGCAGAAAACGTTAGAAGCAATACCCACAAGCATTCCCTTATTTTACTCCTTTCTGGCCTTGGAAATATGTATTTTTAAGACACCTACCACAAACCAAACAAAATAACAGCCCTCAAGACAAACCAAACTATCTCATGCTGGTAGATAAACGGTGGAGAATCCCGAATCTGTTATGTTCCACACCAGAACTCTACGGACTGTCACTTGCTAACTCTAGTAATCTCTCCCTTCTCTACCAATAAGGAAGCTTATACCTTATTGATACCTGTTGAAATTCATTCCAAGAAGTGAAAGAGAGCCGTATTTGTTAGCTAAATTCAGGAAAAAAGTGCAGAAACTAGCAGTCCTACATATAATCCATCGTAACAATCCCTCTTCTCCAAATGTGGTTTTCTATGGCTAAATACAACAGAGGAGCTAATCTAATCCTTAAATTAATCCATAATTTCAAAAATTAAGACTGAGACCAACAAATTCTCTTGGTTTATGAAAATAAGATTTTGCCTGCTCTAAGTACCTCCAAGAAGTGGAATCATGGGGGCGCCCAGGCAGTACGTTCAGTTAAACGATGGACTCTTGGTTTCTGCTCAGATCACTGTCTCGGGATCATAAGACTGAGCCCCATGTTGGACTCTACACTCAGCACAGAGTCTGCTTAAGACTCTCTCCCTAGGTGGATGGGGGAGGGGGTAGTAGGGTGATGTACCAGTATTGAGGGCACGTGTAGTGATGAGCACTGGGTGTAACGGATGAACCACTGAACACTACGTCAAAAACTAATGATGTACTATCCAGTGGTTAACCAAATATTAAAAAATTAAAAAAAAATTCTCTCCCCCCTCCCTCTGCCCATCCCCAAAGTAAATAAACCTTAAAAAAAAAAAAGGTGGAATCATACATTATCTATCTTTTTATGACTGGCTTATTAATTCACTTAGCACAATTCCCTTGAGGTTCATCATGTAAAATGTGTCAGAATTTCCCTCCTTTTTTAGGCTGAATAATATCCCATGATATGGCTAGATCACATTCTGTTTACTACTCACCCATCCACAGACACGACAGGTTGCTTCCCCATTCTAGCTTTTGTGAATAATGCTGCTATGAACACTGGTTCTTGGGAAAGCGTTCCATACCTTTGGGCATATAACCCAAAGCGGACTGCTGGACCATAGTATTATTCTACTTTTAAATTTTTCTGAGGAAACCATGACGTTTCCCACAGCGGCTGTGCAGTTTCATGTTCTCACCCACAGTACATGAGGGTTCCCGTTTCCCCACATCTTCAACAGCTATTATTTTGTGTTTTTGTTTTTTTTTTGATGGCTGAGAAGAATTATCTCATTGTGACTTTGATCTGCATTCCCCGAATAATTACAGATGAGATCTTTTCATGCGCTCGCTGGTCGTGTGCACATCTTCTTTGGAGAAATGCTCCAGTCCCTTGCCCGTGTTTTAGGCAGCTTGTTCTGTTTTTGTTTGCTGAGTTGAGTTCCTGATATATTCTGGATTTAGCCCCTTATCAGATTTATGATATACAATTACTTTCTCCCACTTCGCAGGTTACCCAGCCATTAATTGTTTAACGTAAGATAGTCCGGCATCTCTGTCTTTTGAAATATTTAAGTCTGTTCCACGGAGACGCAGCAGGACTGACAGGAATGGAGTCTTCGAGGCTTGCCTCCCAGTGGCAGGCGAAGCTATGCCGACCTACTTGCTCCTCTGTATGAAGTCCCAGCTCCCGCAGACAAGCTGTGACTAGTCTAGCCTGGCCCCCAGTGCACTTGCTCGTCATGGTGAATTCTACTTTTCTTTCGACTATGGTAGAACACTCATAAATTTACCTTTTATAACCATTCTACACTGTACAATTCAGTGGCAACTCCTTGTCATTCACGATATTGTAAAGCCAACATCAGCACATAGTTCCAAAACATCCTCATCATCCCAAAAAGAAATTCTGTGCTTTCATTCAAGTCACTCCCCATTCTTCAAGCCCCTAGACTTTTGCAACCACCAATCTGCCTTCCATTACCATGAATGAACTACTCCTGCAATTGCTCTGAGTCAGGATTCACAATGATGATTATTTTCATTCGACTGCTGTTGACATTCAAGTTGTGTCGATAAATACCTTAGTAAAAAGATACTATGATAGGATACTCCAGTCTTCCGTGCATAAGGCATCAAGAAAACTCAAAGTATAATTTGTAAAATGCCAATTACACCTGAGCATTATCCTAACAATGGATACATTTTCTAATCCTTTTTTTTTTTTAAGATATATTTATTTCAGAGGGAGAGAACATACACAGCTTGGAGGGGGGCAGAGAGAGGGATAAGAAGCAGACTCTGTGCTAAGTGTAGAGCCCAATGTGGGGCTAGATCCCAAGATGCTGAGATTGTAACATGAGCCAAAATGAAAAATCAAACACTCAACTGACTGGGCCACCCAGATGCCCAATTAATTTGCAGGTTCTGATGGCTGAGGCCCTAGTTTCCTACATAAACATCTTTGAAGGTGTCAGAGAAGGCCCCTCTGGAAAACAGGTAACATGTCTATAATGATCAGCAGCCGAGCAGCCAGAAATAACACAAAGGAACAGTTCATGGAGACTTTATGCGTTTTAATGAAACCCACCTCAATAATAAACAAATTACAAAAAGACAGGAAGAAAGAACTAAGAAAAAACCCATTTATGATAATGGCACATTCTCTTCTCTCAAAACAGATTAGGAGTATAGATAGAGCACATTTTATAGTATCCAATGTAACAATACAAGAAAAAGAGAAGAAAGCAGGGATGCCTGGGTGACTCAGCTGGTTGAGTGCCTGACTTTGGCTCCGGTCCTATTTTCAGGGTCCTGAGATCCAGCCCCACATCACACTCCCCACTCAGTGGGAAGTCCATGTGTCTCTCTCCCTCCTCCCCTCTCCGACACCTGTGTTTTCTTTCCCTCTCTCAAATGGATAAATAAAATCTTTGTAAAATGTTTTTTAAGAATTAAAAAAAAGAAAAAGAAAGCAAATTTAAGTTTCTTTTAACGGAAATCCCTACATTTTTTAAAAGTTCTAACTCTTTGCTAATATTTTTAAGAGAACATCTAAATGAAAAAGAGCATTACTAATTCTCACCTTGTTTGGCATCATCACAAGCTGCTGGCCTTTACAAATAGATCCTGATTCCAGCTTTCCCAGGACCACAGTGCCCATATCCTGTTTAAATGTGAAATTAAAAAAAACCAAGTTAAAGACTTTTATTACTACTCTACAACAGTTCAACAACCCCAAGTGAAATCTTATGGAGCTTACTCAGAAAATCTTTAGCTCAAGTGTCAGAATGGTTAGGATTAATCCTAAACACAGGATAGGTAAAAAATATATTATCTGTCATTAGCATAAGCAATTTTAGTACTAATAAGTATGCCTAAGATCTCTAAAAAAAAAAAGCAGCACAGTACCATAAACAACATAAAATCTTACATATGAAGATCTCAATTATTTGTTTAAATTCCAGTTCTCTCAAAAATTTCTGAGCCTGCTTCCTCATGTATAAAATTGGAAAAATACTTGTTTAAGAAATTTAGCATGGAGCTAATGAAAGAATCAATTTTCTTAGGAGGTCAAAGCATTGCATACTGATAAAAGTTTTTAAAAAAAAAACCAAGCTGAAAATCCAGTTAAAAATAATAGTTTATTTTTCTAAAGATTAATAGCCAGTGTCGGTGAGGCTATGGTAAAAGCCGCGCTCACACACTGCTGGCGGTATTCTGGATGGCTATCAGTCAACATCCATCATCGACTGTGCAAATCCTTTGAGTCCGGCAGCTTTAGTTGTAGGACTTTCTCTCTAAAAAAATGCCCACTGGCTCACTGGGATAACAGCTTGAGTAACTAGGCCAGCTGATGAAATTATGATCCATCCACAGCACTAAATAACATAAGGCCATTAAGAGAGAGACATCCACGCTATGTTGTCAATTATTAGAATTGTTTCTCAAAACACAAATCAATGACCCCTTCCATAATTTCCCTCCCAATCTCTTGAACATTCTGGGTACCTTGTACTTATCCACAATTGGCAGCCTGATTGGTCCATCAACTGATCTATTGAAGTTTGGCAAATTATCCAGGTAAGGAATAAATGGTAATCCACTGAGAACATAACAATATCCATTAAAGAGCATCAACATGAGTATCATAATTTTAAGACTGTAATTTTACATGAAAAACACAGCTATAATACATTCTTTCCATCCACATACTCTTCTCATCCAACCCCATTCATTATCTGGTTCCTCCCTTTCATTCCTCAGAAAACAAAAGTGTAACAAAACAGCCCCATAGATATAATGAAAGAGCTTCCCCTTGAACTTAAAGATTTAGAAAAAAAACTTTATAGCAAATGGCCTATATCTTGAAATAAAGTGACTACATTCTTTTTAAGGAGAGACTGTGAGTGGAGGAGGAGGGCCAGAGGGAGAGAAAATATCTCAAGCAGACCCCAAGCTGAGCACGCAGCCCGACAGGTCTTCTGACCCTGAAATCATGACCTGAGCCGAAAGCCAGAGTTGGGACACTTAACCGACTGAGTCACCCAAGTGGCCCTGAAGTGACTACAATCTATTGCTTAATTCTTATGGACTTTTCCAGCTCTCAAATCTGGGCTCTATAAAAATAATTTCCCCTTTGAAACTACAGTATATGAACTGGAAGGCTTACTATTGCCAAGAGAGCAATGCTCCTCAAATTCATTTACGGATTCAGTACAACCCCCATTAAAATCCCAGCTGCCTTTTGGCACAAAGTGACAGGCTGATCCTAATGTCCATACAGAAATTCAAGGGACCCAGAATAGACGAAATAGTCTTGGGAAAAAAACAACAACAAAATTTAAAGACTCCCACTTCCTAATTTGAAAACTTAAAAAGCTATGGTAAGCAAGACTTTACCTAACCAAAAAAAGATACTCTTTCAAAATGAAACACACATCTAAACATAAGAACTAAGACTTTAATAACCTTAGACGAAACTAATATGGCTAAGTCTTCATGACTGAATTAGGCAATTTTTCCCTAGGTTTGACACCGAAAGTGCAACCAACACAACAAAAAATATTATTTTTCGACTGGACTTCATCAAAATTAAAACCTGTTGAGCCTCAAAGGAAACCATCAAGAAAGTGAAAATACAGTAACAAAAGGACAACCCAATTAAAAAATGAGCAAAGGTGATGGTATTTTTAAAGCCACAGTTACTTACAGCGTTTTCTTAAATAACTTGGAAAGACAAAGTTTTTCCACAAGACAAAAAGGTTACTTACGTGTACCAAGGACAAAAGTCTGACTGCTCTTTAAGATTTGCTCCCGTCAGTCCTGAGCAGGGCATGAAGTGAATGTCCTTTTTGGGATTGAAGCCAACTTTTTTCAAAAATGGCACTAGTTTCTCTTTACATTCTTCATATCTATAAGTATTTATAAATAACTCAATCATAATATAAAGCAAGTGGACTCTAGGCTCATTATTAAACAACTTCAGGTTTTAGAAAAACCCGAGGGGGCAAAAAAGTACAGGGTAGCAAAACCGCCCTTTACTCTGTTCCCACGCCTGCGAACACTAGTCCGACAGCAAAAAAACTAGTCCGACAGCAAAGCTCACCTCTCATTGCTCCAATTTACCGTCGGATCATCCATCTTATTAATAAGCACAATCAAGTGCTTCACACCCGCCGTCTTTGCCAACATCGCGTGTTCTCTCGTCTGTCCGCCTTTCTCAAATCCAGTTTCAAACTCTCCTTTCCGAGCAGAGATGACCTATTCCAAGAAATCCACAGTTTATTCCTACATACTCAGTCAGGTATACCCCCTGAGCAGTGAAACAGCTTTCCTTTCAGTTGTCAGAAGCTTTTTGCAAAGAAATACCAATAAATGAGCCATAACCTGCATGCTTTGGGATGTCACAATGTCTAACTGGCTTAAGATTTCGGTAAATATTTCTTCTGATCCCTGACCTTCCAAAATCTACGCTGCAGTTCAAACAAGTATGTGATTCAGCGCTGGTATAGTAACAAAACAAACAAAACCACCCCGGGAAACAACTGAGGCCTTAAGAAAACAGATCATTTCTTACTCAGTTCTGCACCCATGGCACACATGGTATGTACAAAGTGGATCCAGCCTGGCATTTAGTGGACACTAAACTCTGATACAGTCATAGGTAACTAGGTAACAGCAATGGTAGAGAAAAGATGAAACATGCTTTCCGAAGGGAATCCAATTACGAAAATTTCTTGAGCAGATAGATGAGTGAGCCGAAAGTGAAATTTGCCACCGTGTCTTACAGCGCACTCCAACCTCCACTTTAGCTTTGAGAGGATAAACTCAAACACTGAGTGGGGCTGCTCACAAATGGGCAGGTGAACCGGCAAGGTCGTACTTACCAGTACGGCCAAATCAGCTTGAGAAGCGCCACCTATCATATTCGGGACAAAACTCTTGTGGCCAGGGGCATCCAGAATTGTGAAATGTTTCTTTTCTGTTTCAAAATAGGCACGGCCCACTTCTACTGTTTTACCCTTGTCTCGTTCTTCCTGATTTGTATCTAAGGCCCAAGACAGATACCTGAAATAATTTGAAAATAAGGTTAACATTGCTAAGAACGTAAGGTTTTAAGATACTCCTCTACCACTAAAGGCGTAATGATGACATCTAGCCTTGTGTTCGGCGTACACTTAAAATCATCAACAGGACAGGGGTGCCTGGCTGGTTTAGTCAGTGGGGCACACAACTCTTGATCTTGGGTTGTGAGTTTGAGCCCCACAGAGATTACTTAAGAATAAAAAAACAGTTTTTTTAAAAATCACAAGCAGGACTAGGCAGAAATGAAAATCAAGAGAATGAAACTTGTATTACTGTGATTCAAACACTTGGGAGCTTTTACAAATATCCAGTCAATTACTGGGTATCCCCTGATTTTTCAAAGTTCATGTGATGCCGCTTCCCTTTTACAAAAGCTCTATGTCAGAAAAAATTTGAAAATTAAAAAAAAAATTAAATACCTATATCAGTACCTGTTTTTGCTAACTGAAAGATAATTGAAGAGGCTTTTTGTTTTTTTAAGATTTTATCTATTTATTTTATTGAGAGTGAGTGAGCTGGTGAGCAGAGGGAGGGGAAGGGTGAGAGGGAGAGAGAATCTTCCGCAGGCTCCCCACTGAGTGCCGAGGCGGACACAGGGCTCAATCCCCAGACCCTGAGATGATGACATGACCCAAAACTAAGCATCAGACAGGACAGTGTTCAGCGTGTTGAGCATCTGTTCTGCAACAAGCTGTCCCAGAGACAGTGTGGCACCCTGAGCAGTGAGAGTGGCGCCCTCAAGCCCTTCCAGCTTTCCCCAGGAACTACACGCGGCATCTGCATCAAGCTGAATGTCTGTGAGCATCTGTGTTATATCTCCATTTATTCTGTGCACCCATTATCAAGATGCGAGCCCTAAAGGTATCAGAAAAGCCTAATGGAGATTATTCTGTGGGTCTGGGGATACTCAAAAACTTCTCCATGTTAATTAATGACAACTGCTTCTTTGTTTTATGCCATTTTGGTTTACAAAAGGTTTCAAAAGAAAGCTTTACTCTTAGATGGGGGAAAACTGTATATATACGTATTTTTAAGTAAGCTCCAAACCCAGCATAGAGCCCAATGCAAGGTGTGAACTCACAACCATGAGAGGAAGACCTGAGCTGGGATCAAGAATCAGATACTCTGGGGTGCCCGGGTGGCTCAGTCAGTTAAATGTCTGCCTTCAGCTCAGGTCATGATCCCAAGCTCCTGGGATCGAGTCCTGCATCTCCTGCATCGGGAGCTGGGAGCCTGCTTCTCCCTCTCCCTCCACCTGCCACTCCCCCTGCTTGTACTTGCACGTGTGCACTCTGCGTCAAATAAATAACAAGATTTCAACCGACTGAGCCACCCAGGTCCTCAAACCTGTATAGATTTTTTTTTTAATTAATTAATTTATTTGAGAGAGAGAGAGAGAGAGCATGAGTGGGAAGAAAGGTAGAGGGAGATGCAGACTCTCCAATGAGCAGGGAGCCCAACATGGGGCTCGATCCTAGGACTGCGGGATCACGACCCAAGCTGAAGGCAGATGCTCAAATGAGTGAGCCACCCAGGAGCCCCAAACTATATAAGCAAACTATATTTATGAAAATAAGCTGAGGACATAAAAGTCTACTTTGTACCAAGGCCAATGTGACTGTGAGCTTTTATAATCACCTGGCACAAAGTATACTACAAATAATGGCTACCTAAGGATATTTTTCTTTTCTATTTTTTTTTTAAGATTTTTATTTTTTTTAATTGACAGAGACCGAGATAGCGAGAGAGGGAACACAAGCAAGGCGAGTGTGAGAGGGAGAAGCAGGTTTCCCGCTGAGCAGGGAGCCTGATGCAGGGCTCGATCCCAGGACACTGGGATCGTAACCTGAGCTGAAGGCAGATGCTTAATGGCTGAGTCACTCAGGTGCCCCATACCTAAACATGTCAGTAATCACCATTTTGGAGCAAGGGTTACTTGCTAAAATTATTTCAGATTTCCTGCCATTTGAAAATGCTTTATGTAAGTTCAGACCACCTAGAATAGTAGCTGTTAATCTAGATCACCTTATCATGTGTATTACATAGTATGTAATCCTTTTTTTTTGGTATAACATTGACCATCTTTTCCCTTTATACAGAGGAATATTTTTTTTAATTTTTTTAAAAAGATTTTTTATTTATTTATTTTTTTAAGGGTTTTTTTTTTTTTTTTTTTTTTTGACAGATCACAAGTAGGCAGAGAGGCAGGCAGAGAGAGACAGGAGGCGGCAGGCTCCCCGCTGAGCAGAGAGCCCAATGCGGGACTCGATCCCAGGACCCTGAGATCATGACCTGAGCCGAAGGCAGAGGCTTTAACCACTGAGCCACCCAGGCACCCGAAGATTTATTTTATTTGAAAGACAGAGATTACAAGTAGGCAGAGAGGCAGGCAGAGAGAGAGAGGAGGAAGCAGGCTCGGCTGCCGAGCAGAGAGCCCGATGCGGGGCTTGATCCCAGGACCCTGGGATCATGACCTGAGCCGAAGGCAGAGGCTTTAACCCACTGAGCCACCCAGGCACCCCTGTTTTTGTTTTTTTTTTTTAATTTTTTAAATTTATTTATTTGAGAGAGAGAGCATGAGAGGTGAGAGGGTCAGAGGGAGAAGCAGACTCTCCAATGAGCAGGGAGCCTAACATCCAACATGATACTGGGACTCCAGGATCATGACCTGAGCCGAAGGCAGCTACTTAACCAACTGAGCCACCCAGGCGCCTCGAGAGGAATACAATTTAAAAATAGCAACAACAAAACAAAAACCATGAATGTCCCAGTCAAATCTTAACTTTAAAAAGAGATCAGAAAGAAAACTGACCCTTTCTCTCACCACTCAAAGGCAGCCCACTGTCAATAATTCTGTCCATTCTTTTTATTGTTTTTGTGTTTATTTATATCATTAATCATCCTATCTTAAGTACTATAATTTCACCTGCTTTCTCCTCAAATTCCACTGTAACTTAAGTTCTACTTCTGGCCGTAATAAATTCTATAAACGCAATTTTTCAGTGGTTAGGTGATGACCCTATTAAGTGAATGGTTTAGAACTTATCCAACAAGTCTATTACTAGATGTGTGGATGTTCCCAAACGTTCCCTGTGCAAGTTGTGAGGTCATCAGGAGCCGATCTACTCTGTAGTATAGGGGAAAGGAAACTTCTCCTCTGTTATGACACCACCTCAGACCTCATGCACTTAGATAACTAAGTAGACAACAGCATTAAGCAGGCAGTACTTCCCTAAAAGTAATTTATAGTGCCGTAAAAGTCTACTATACCAAGTTTCTCTGTTCTTCTCTTTAGCTTCTCTTTCATATTTCTCAAGTGTCCGTTTGTCAACCATTCCAGTCAAATACCTGGAAACAAAGAAAAAAGAAGTAAACAGTTACAAATTATTCAGAGAAGTCAAGAAGCCCTTCAGGGGATTTCACCTCCAGAAAACAGCTATTTTAATATAAAGGAACCACTGATGGATGCTGAAATCGAGGAAAGTTTCAGAGGGGAAGACATTTACATGGTCTCAAATTCTCTCCTC
This sequence comes from Lontra canadensis, assembly GCF_010015895.1. NCBI lineage: Eukaryota > Metazoa > Chordata > Mammalia > Carnivora > Mustelidae > Lontra > Lontra canadensis. The sequence goes on along the minus strand of NW_022631085.1, from coordinate 6,173,335 downwards.
CCAGATAAAGGGGAAAAATAGTAACTTTAGTGGGGAGAATCCTGGCGACAACACGTTCACCAAGCAATCCTGGCTAAGAGCACCAGAAGTAGAGAACACACTGAGAACTGACATGAGGCACCCCTGATAGGATGCTCTGGGAAGCGCACAACATGGCCTGTGTGGTAGTCTTGCCCGACTGTACAACCTCAATCTAACCGTGAAAAAGCTCAGTCGAACCCACACTGAAGAGCACCGTAAACAGCGCTCTCCAGACTAATGAGAGTTGTGGAAAAGGAGACTCGATGCAGTGTCACAAGCCGGAGGGGACTGAGATGGAACGACTGAAATGTAACGGTAAATCCTGGAAGCGAAAACCGACACTCACAGAGAAACTGGTGGAATTCCAGTGTAAGAGCCACAGATTCATTAACAGCACTGAACCAATGTTATCCTAGTTTTGAGGGCTGTACTACGGCTATTTAATGTGTTAACGCTAGAGGGAAGGCTGAATGAAAGGTATATGGGAACTCTGTACTAGCTTTGTAACCTTTCTGTAAGTCTAAAATTATTTCAGAATAAACTTTTTTAATTTTTCTGAAGATTTTATTTATTTGCCAGAGAGAGAAAGAGAGCACAAGCAGGGGGAGCAGCAGCCAGAGTAGGCAGAGGGAGAAGCAGACTCCCTGCCAAGCAGGAAGCCCCATGTGGGGCTCCATCCCAGGACCCTGGGATCATGACCTAAGGCAAAGGCAGACACTTTATCAAATGAGCCACCCAGGCATCCCAGAATAAAAAATTTTTTAAAAATTTTAGAGAGAGAGAGCAGTGCGATTGGGGGTGGGGTGTGGGGACGGCAGAGGGGTTGGGGGGTGGGGTGAAGAGAAGCAGACTCCTTGATGAGTGCCGAGCCCCACATGGGGCTCGATCTCACGACCCTGAGATCATGACCTGAGCCAAAACCAAGAGTCAGACACTCAACTGAGTCCCCCAGGCACCCCAGAATAAAAACTTTTTTAAGGGGCAAATATAAATATATAAAAGAAGTGTTGTCTAGGTAATTAAATCTTATTAATACATTTCAGTATTTAGTATTTTTAAAAAACTATTCAAAATAGTAATTGTAAAACAATTCCTTAGAAATACTGAACTGCGGGACGCCTGGGTGGCTCAGTTGGTTAAGCAGCTGCCTTCAGCTCAGGTCATGATCCCAGCGTCCTGGGATCGAGTCCCACATCGGGCTCCTTGCTCGGCGGGGAGCCTGCTTCTCCCTCTGCCTCTGCCTACCACTCTGTCTGCCTGTGCTCATGCTCTCTCTCTCTCTCTCTCTAACAAGTAAATAAATAAAATCTTAAAAAAAAAAAAAAAAAAAAAAGAAAAAGAAATACTGAACTGCTTCCCTTGACTCAATCCAAACCAAAGCCTTCCTGTTCAAGCTTTCATCTCTGTGGGTTCTCTGCAGAGTCATCTACAGCACACGTTTCTACCCAGATGAGCACAGAATCCTAGTGAAATGCCCATGAAAATTACAGCCCATAAGGAAGACATATACATTCTCCTAATACACAAAATCTAATGGGTCCAACACTTCCATCCGTAGAGCCTTAGTTAAGGATCCTTACTTAGTAATTTAAAGGTGTGTTGTTGAATTTTCAGAACTGGGAAGTTTACCAACTAAGATTACAAGGCAAGACAATGAAGATATGCCCTCTAGATCATCTGATGATACAGTTTAAAGAAACAGATCTAATACAGCAGGGATTAAAATTGTAAAACCTTAAAAAAAATAATCTCTATCTCCAATGTGGGGGACTTGAACTCACAACCCTGAGACCAAGAGTCTCAAGTTCTACGAAATGAGCTAGCCAGGTGCACTGAAATTATAAGACCTGCTAATTTAAAAAAATTTTCTTCAATGCTAGAATCCACTGCTGAAGATCAACCATGGTGTTTTCATACTCGGACAGCTTCTGTATGTAATAAAAAGTTAAGATAACAAATTTATCTTAGCATGCTAGCTGGACTACCAGTCTTTGATTAATCCACATAGAATTTAAAGAGTTGATGAATAAGGAATAAGGAGGTTCCCCCACCACCACCACGTACCAGATTCATGTGGTTTTCATTATTCCTAAGAAAATTATATTCAAAGCAAATTGTGATTTCCTATAACCTGGGGTTCTATATTAGCTTTTATTTTCCTTTAAGAATTTTTTAAGATTTTATTTATTTATTTGACAGAGAGAGAGATCACAAGTAGGCAGAGAGGCAGGCAGAGAGAGAGGAGGAAGCAGGCTCCCCGCCGAGCAGAGAGCCCGATGCGGGGCTCGATCCCAGGATGCTGGGATCACGACCCAAGCCGAAGGCAGAGGTTTTAACCCACTGAGCCATCCAGGCGCCCCCAAGATTTTTTTTTTTTAATTTGACAGACATAGACACAGTGAGAGAGGGAACACAAGCATGGGGAGTGGGAGAGGGAAAAGCAGGCTTCCCACTGAGCAGAGAGCCCGATGCAGGGATTTGATCCCAGAATCCTGGGATCATGACCTGAGCCGAAGGCAGCGGCTTAATGACTGAGCCACCCAGGTGCCCCTGTATTAGTTTTAATTTTTTAAAAATCTAAAATACAGCCTTCATAAATACACTTAATGTTCCAGAAGAGTCTGACAGTGATAACAAAGGAATTTTAGGGAATACCTAAAATCTATCAAAAAATACTAGCAAGGGCTCCTGGGTGGCTCAGTGGGTTAAGCCTCTGCCTTCGGCTCAGGTCATGATCTTGGGGTCCTGGGATTGAGTCCCACATCAGGCTCTCTGCTCTGCAGGGAGCCTGCTTCCTCCTCTCTCTCTCTTTGCCTGCCTCTCTGCCTACCTGTGGTCTCTGTCAAATAAATAAATGAAATATTAAAAGGCCAATTATCACACTGCAAAAATACCTTCTTGACATCACCTTTCCTTACAAGTAAGGTCTTTATAGCATTTTCCGGAGACCTGTTTTATCTCCATTGTAGGACTGTATGTTTACAATGCCCAAAATTAATTCAATCAAGTTAACTCTATTATTAACAAAAAAAATACAGACTTACATTATTTGTCCTCCAATGGTTGACTTGCCAGCATCTGAAAGGAACAACAATATCAATAATGTGCAAACTACAGGCATAAAGGAAAAACAAAACAAAACAAAACAAACCCACAAGAACCCTATGTGCACTATTACAATTAGCACATATAATTACACAATTTCAACTGGAAAAGAAACTGCCAAGACCCCTTGCACCCAACACTTATACTGATAGAACTACTTTACTGATAAGCAGACTTGTTCAACAGACTGCTCTCTGACCTTCAGCTCAAAGCACAGCAGCAAAAGAATATAAATTACCCAAGGGGAATCTCAGGGGAGAGCAAAAGTAGCCAAAGGGCTGTGAACTACATTTAGGTAGTCTGCCTTTCACTAATTTTAGCAAATACAGATGTTCCTTTACAAATTTCAAAGGAGTTCTTGCTACTAAAAAAGTAGTATGGTGTAGCATTATATTCAGGAGAAAGCAGAGACTAAGGGAAGCAAAAGAGGGCACATGATTCTGTGTTCCCTTCTCATGATTCTGGGGCTAAGTCAGATGGTCAGACAACATCTGAGCAAATTAAACAGAGTTTTGTTTTGTGCTAAACCAGTTATCTGACAAGCATCCAGAAGTCACTCCAAATTATTAATTTCCTTCGTCACACAAAATGAAACTAGGTTATTTGAAGCCCATAAAATTAACAAATTAACTGAAGTTCACGCAGAACAACAGGCCCGTTTTCTAGGATATTAATTACCAGATGTCATAATATGCTTAGCTGCCACCAGGGGGTCTACAAACCACTGTGCATCCCATACAAATATACTGAAGCTTATTTTCTTCCAGCTTCCATGCCATTACAAAATTATTCATCTGTCCAACAAAAGCGCTGGCAATATTTTGTCAGCTAAAAAAAATCTAGCGAGTTAAAAAATCGAAACATTTCACATTAATTCTGTTCTGTTCCAATAAACATCTCCAGGTAGCTGTTCGATGTAGCTAATGACAGGTCATGGCTTCATTGCAGAGGAGTACAACTTACCTACATGTCCGATGAATACCACATTTACATGTTCTTTTTTAGGAGCCCCAGGGGGTGCGACCACAGATTTAGGTTTTGGTATTTCCTCTTCCTCCTCCATCATTTCTTGGGTGCCCTCCTCTGGGGGTCTTCCATCTCCCAAGGAACCACCCCCTAACTCTGCTTCACTTATTTCTTCTTTGTGCTCCCATGATTCTTCTGGGGACATTTCTGTCTCCCCATTTTCTACTGAAATGAGACATGTAACTTAGTATTCTGAAAAAGACTTACAATCTGTACTGTAAAACACAGATGCCTTTAAACAACAAATAAAACTTTGCATATTTAGTTCTATTTCCTAACATCTAGTGAAACATAAGCAGGAAAATCTCTTTCACAACAGAAAAGGATTACAGCTTTCAAGTCAGCCCCACTGCTGACATCGGAGCTGACTCAGAGACTCTGAGAGATTGCTATTTTAACAAAGCTTCATTTCCATAAGGACAAACTGGAAACAGGAGATGTCCCATTCCTAAGGGCCTGGTGATTCCAGTGTCAGGATGTCCTGACAAAGAAAACGGGAAAGTTTAAAATCAGAACGCGTGGCTTACAATATCTTTGCTTTTCCCTCTGCAAGTCATTTGGTATCAACTTTATCAATGACTTGGGGAATCCGTCACCCTTAAGAGTAACAACAAGGTTGCAAAAAGGAAGGAAATTTTTCACAAAGGACATGGAATAAGCACAAGTCCTTCAATTGCCTTTTGTGCTCTTCCACTCAGCTTTCCCATCTGCGGTCCCTCGGGGTATCACTTGGGGTATCACGGCAGTCAGTGCTCATGGCCACCTAGTCCTGCTTTCTAAATCCCAACAGCAAAGACTCAAAGTCAGTTTTAAATGCAGGCATTACAATAAACCATGACACTTACATGTGCACCTTACATCCTGAAAGGGTTTCATATTACTGTATTAATATGGTCAGAAATTTTCTTACCAACAGGTTCTGAAAGTTCCATGCTAACAGCTGAATTTGAACCTAGACAAGAAATTGAGATATAATATGTATTTACAAAACAATTATCCAGGCTTCACACACCATAGACAACTTAATGTTTTCTCAATTAGACATTCAAAGGGTCGTATCATAGGAAATTACCTTCACACAATAATGACTGTTCCTCCTGAGAAGGTTCCACAGGTGCTGTTTAATAGAAATAAGTTCAATTAAAAATTAAGTCCTATACATCCATTTTCATCTATCTTTTAAAATACAGTAAAAATAGAATTTCAGTAACGCAACAAAAACCTCAATAATGTAGACCAACAGCAACTAACTCAGGTGTTCAAATCAGACGTCTCTGTTTAAAAATTCTTTTTAAACATCAATGACTACAACCGATTTTACATTTTCAGTAACTGAAATGTATTCATAAAGGTATGCTTCTTCTCTTAATTTGCTTCATAAAACTTTTCCAAGGCATTTTAAGAGTAATCTGCAGCCCAGTGCAGATCAAATTACTAAGTTCTGCTCAACAGATACACATTATTACTTCTCTAAATTCTCTCTTGGTAGCTCTAGCCCAAGAAGACTATGATTAGCTCTTTTTAAGATCCCATAATCACACATTATTACTAAGATCCCTGAATAAATTCTACTGGATGCCAATAAAATAAAAAGGACATTCACATGAAGTCCTTGAAATGCAAAGGATCCTTTACGACATGTCAGAAATGATGATTACGACACCAGTTTTGCCCTGTGTTGGAATTCTAAGCTCAAGCAACAATCCGGTTTCTACAGAACTATTTTTCCCTGCAAATTGACTTATGACATCCCTGGAAGAGAGGAATGAGAAACATATACTGATAAATTTACAAATTTGTAAATTTTTAAAAATATCTGATAAACCTAAATGATATTCCAATATGAAAGTGCCCTTGCTTCAAAAAAAAAAAAAAAAACCTCCAAGATGCAAAAGGTATCAAAGAATCTGAAGTCACCTGAATCCTGCACACCAAATAATAAATAATGAATTCATAAACTGCACAGCCCATATTTAAAACCACTGCACGGAAACACCTGTAAGTCTAGACAGTTTTGGGTCCAGTCTTCAACAAGGTGAAGTGCTGAAGAAAGTAATCTCCTGTTTTGAAAGGTAAAGGGCGACCTAATTCTTCCGAAAGAATTGACATGCTGAGTGTCCCTTGGGAAGGTCCCTGTAGAGCGGAAAGAGATAGCTAGAGGGAGGGAAAAAACACCACTGGCAGAAAGACCAACATCACCACTACAGGCAAGCACGCCCCATGAACCTGTGACTGGTCCCACCAGAGAGGAGGGGCTGAGTGCAAAGATAACTGAGGCCTCATCTGGCAGGAGGAGGAAGTGAAAGGTTTACGAGGACCCCAGCCTACATGATTAGCATATACACAGAAACTTAAAAAAAAACAATCATTTGAACAAGGTCTGGGAGGAAACAGGAATTATATTTCAGATATAACAGAGGTTACCTTTTTTTTGTTTTCCCATTTCAAAGAAAAGTTTATGGGTAGGGGAAGGAAAAATTGCTCAATTTTCAGAAAGCCAGGCTGTGCTAAGTGAACCAAGTTCATAAGCCTCCCTCGGGCTGGAGGGGGCAGCACAGCGTTAGCGGTAAAGGGCTGACGCCTGCTTTAAATGCCGGCTTGCCACTTGGAATTGTAAGATGCAGCTCCGTCCCTGGACTTCTGGAAACCACCTGCCATCCACCTGACAGGACCGCTGAAACAGCTACATGAGAGAATACATTTGCTTGGTGTCTATTAAGTAACTCCAGGCACCAAGCAGTATTCGACAGTCGAGTCTCTCCCCACTAACCCGCGCCGGGACACTCTCAACCCTACCACCCAGCACACTGACTATCAAATGTGTGCCAGGCCAGACCGAGGCACCCACGAACCCACACAGCGCTGGAGGCGGGGGCAAAGTAACTCCAAATGGTTTTTAACAAGCCCTGATGTGCTGACTCATTCGATCCCCTCCAACCACCCTGAAGTCCGTAACTGCCATCACTTGCATCTAACATTCGGACAAACCCGACCCAGCTGGGCTTTTCCAACTTAGACAAGCGCCATCTCGCCTGTCTTCAAACAGCCCCTGCTGAAAAATTACTCGATAAAAGTACACTGAGTCAGAGATGATGTAGTTAGTGTGTCAAGGCAGGAAAAAGATCATGTAGTAAGATACCCCGAACTGCGGCTGAGCTTTACAAAACCCAACAATACACATACCTGACCACCTAGTTCTAGAACCAAGTCTTAGGTTTACAAATACACAGTACACGCAGAGGACTGTAAGGCACTTCTCAGAATAATGACATCAGCCACGAGACCACCTCCGTGACTGCAGAATTCACCTTAACGAAAATCTGCTCACAGCTTTATTTTTCAAAACATCCTATTGATAATACGTCTGCCTTAAGTTTGTAAAGCTCACGGGGACAGAGAGAGTCAAGCACCAAAATCAATTAAGTGCTTAATATATACCTCATGGTATTAAAGGGCCCCAAAATAAAAAGTTGACCATACCTTCCCCAACGTGGAAAAAAGCTTTCCATGCATCCAGACACAGATTACATTATGAACCTAATGGCAGTGTTATCGGCATTTGTGAACTGGTATTTTTGCAATAATGAACGAGAAAAATCAGATAGAGCAAAATATTCTTTTAAATTTAAAATTCTCAATTTAATTGCATCTGGCCTTCTCACATGCACACAAATACACCCACAGGTAACCCTTTCCAGTTCATTCTACTCAGATTTTATTCATAATGCATATCACATCCTGACTCTACTAGCACCAAGGAACCCAGGCTTAGAATTCTCTTGGGGCCCAAAGTCATCTGTTCATGGTCAACAAACAGATGGCCGTGATTGCTCAAGTCCGGCACAGTTCATATTCCCAGAGAAGGAAAAGTCAGTAAACCTCCCAAGAAATAAGGAGTGACATTATGGTTTCATATTTGCCAATGGTGTTTCCATGTTCAGAAATACACCTTGTCAAGTATTCAAAATAGGAACAATTCTAATTAAGTGGGAAAGTAATCAGTGCATCAGTGAGTAACCTGCCATATCCCAAATTAAAAGGGAAACTAATCCTCTGGTTCATGATAAAGGAAGATTAATGAACTAGGTGTGATACTGGGTATATCACCATCAATTTTAACTCAAGAAGTGAAAGATGTTACCAGAACACTGTCAGGCAATATTACTGCCTGTGCTTTAACACCGATGATAATCTGAATCTTAAAACTGTTAGAGAAGATCTGATCCTGGTGAAATAAGCCAGACACAAAGGGTCACATGCTGTACAATTTCACGCATATAAAATGTTCAGAATAGATAAATGGACAGAGACAGAAAGCAGGCTGGTGGATGCTGGAAGCTGGGAGGAAGGGAAGGGAAAGAGAAGTAACTGCTTAATGGGCATGTGTCTCCTTCTGGGGTGGTGAAATTTTGGAACTAGATAGAGGTGGTGACTGCACAACACTGGCTGAATTAGTCACCTTAAAATGGTTAATTGGGGTTAACCAATGGTTAAAAAATGGTTAACTGTTGAGCGCCTGCCTTCAGCTCAGGTCGTGATCCCAGAGTCCTGGGATCAAGCCCCTCATCCGGCTCCCTGCTTAGCAGGAGACCTGCTTCTTCCTCTCCCACTCCTGCTGCTTGTGTTCCCTCTCTTGCTCTGTCTGTCAAATAAGTAAGTAAAAATCTTTAAAATGGTTAATTGTATGTTACATGGATTTCACTGTAATTTTTGTTTTTAAAGATGTATTTATTTGAGAGAGCGAGCAGGAGAGGGAAAGAGAAGCAGACTCCACACAGAGCGTGCAGCCCAACACCAGGTTCAATCTCATGACCCTGAGATGGTGACCTGAGCGGAAATCAAGACAGACGCTGAACCAACTAAGCCACCCAGGCACCCCATGATCTCACCATAATTTTTGTAACAAGAATATAAATATTTTTAAAAGATCTGATCATCGGGCTCTCTGCTCAGCAGGGAGCCTGCTTCCCTTCCTCTCTCTTTGCCTGCCTCTCTGCCTACTTGTGATCTCTCTGTCAAATAAATAAATAAAATCTTTAAAAAAAAAAAAAAGGGGGGGGGGCGCCTGGGTGGCTCAGTGGGTTGAGCCGCTGCCTACGGCTTAGGTCATGATCTCAGGGTCCTGGGATCGAGCCCCGCATCAGGCTCTCTGCTCAGCAGGGAGCCTGCTTCCCTTCCTCTCTCTTTGCCTGCCTCTCTGCCTACTTGTGATCTCTCTCTGTCAAATAAATAAAATCTTAAAAAAAAAAAAAAAAAAGATCTGATCATGGCTCTTTCAGTCGACAGAGCATGAGACTCTGTCCTGCTAGCGAAATGGTATGCTCATTAAAGAAAAAAATAAAAACAATGTCAGTGCTTTCACAGAAGTCATAGTGTGGGGACGCCTGAGTGGCTCAGTTGGTTGGATGACTGCCTTTGGCTCAGGTCATGATCCCGGAGTCCCGGGATCGAGTCCCGCATCGGGCTCCCAGCTCCACGGGGAGTCTGCTTCTCCCTCTGACTTTCTCCTCGCTCATGGTCTCTCTCACTGCCTCTCTCTCAATAAATAAATAAAAATCTTAAAAAAAAAAAAAAAAAAGAAGTCATAGTGTGTTACACTGTATAGAAGTGAGAAATGAGTTTCTGCCGTGATGGACATGTCCTCTGTGCTGCTGACAGGACAGTCCCAGGCCACATGCGGCTATTAAGCATTTGAAAGGTGGTACCCCAACTGAGGGATGGAATTTTAAATTTGACTTAATTTCAATTAATTAAAGAGCCACAAGTAGGGGCACCTGGGTGGCTCAGAGGGTTAAGCCTCTGCCTTCGGCTCAGGTCATGATCTCAGGGTTCTGGGATGGAGCCCCACATCGGGCTCTGCTCAGCGGGGAGCCTGCTTCCTCCTCTCTCTGCCTACTTGTGATTTCTGTCAAATAAATAAATAAAATCTTAAAAAAAAAAAAAAAAAGAGCCACAAGTGCACAGCTCTAGCTGTGCTCACACAGCTTCCTCCATTGTGCGAACTGGCCACACCTGACGCTCCACTTTCATCACACTCCAGGCCCGGCCCACCATCTGAAGGCTAAGGATCCCTCCTCAGAACTCCACTAGGACAGGACCCTCCCTTCAATTTCAGGTGCACACACCCAGATCTTTGTTCTGGTTCCCCAGGAGATCACAGACTTCCAGAACGACGGCGGTTTTCTGAAATATGGAGACTTTTTTCTCTACTCCTGTAGTCCCCACAGGCTGGCCCAGCACATGTACCACAGAAAAGAAACACACAATTGATTTTACTGAATTTTTTTCAGCTTTCTGTTTGTTTTCGCAGGGTTAGCTCCTCATGGTCTTATTGGTTCAGTTTTCCTTTTTTTTTTTTTTTAAGATTTTATTTATTTATTTGACAGAGAGAGATCACAAGCAGGCAGAGAGGCAGGCAGAGAGAGAGAAGCAGGCTCCAGCTGAGCAGAGAGCCTGACACAGGGCTCGATCCCAGGACCCTGAGATCATGACCTGAGCTGAAGAAAAAGGCTTAACCCACTGAGGCACCCAGATGCCCCTTGGTTCAGTTTTCTTAGCAGTCTTACGTTTACTACATTCCCGTCAGGGCTCAAGAGAGTAATGTGAGAGTAAATGCCATGTGCCAACTTTTTAACACGGGGTTAGAGAAACGATATCCAAGAGATGCGCAAGTACAGTGTGGTAAGGAAGGAACCCTTCTCTGGCGCTCACGTGACCACGCAGTCTCACCAAAACTGCACGCTGAGGTGTTTTTCTCCCACAAACAAAATCAGAGAACAGTAAAGGCAGACATCAGAAAGAGCCCAGAGAACACGCACAAAGGCCCATGGTTTTGTTCTAATTACCTAACACTCTAAAAATAAAAGGCATGATGTCACAGTAGTGAACACAGCTGTTTTAATGATTTTACGTCATCGTTTCCTAAGACGTATGAAGACGCAATTTCTAAGTATTACTTTAGAGCACTGTCTCCTTCTGAGAATGTTACTCGGCTCCCACTGAGACAGACCACGGAGACATGGCATAGCCCACACACTCGGGCTCCTTTTCTGAAAAAAGCATCTCGGCCAGAAAGATCTTTTAATATCAAATCACCAGGAAAGGGCTAGCAGAGTAACCATTACAAGAATAGCTTTGAAATCAGACCTAGATTCTGATCGTAGCTCCTCCGTTCAGTCACGGATGTCACCTTGCTAATTTCCTTAGCTTCTCTGAGCCTTAATTTTCTTATCTGTATAATGTGTTAATGGTACCTACAGTGTGGGGCACCTGGGTGGCTCAGTGGGTTAAAGCCTCTGCCTTCGGCTCGGGTCATGATCTCGGGGTCCTGGGATCGAGCCCCGCATCGGGCTCTCTGCTAGGTGGAGAGCCTGCTTCCTCCTCTCTCTCTCTCTCTCTCTCTCTCTCTGCCTGTCTGCCTACATGTGATCTCCGTCTGTCAAATAAATAAATAAAATCTTAAAAAAAAAACCAAAAAACAGTACCTACAGTGTGGTGAAGATTCCACATTAAGCAAGTGGTAACTGCTCAGTAAATTTATGATTACAACAAGCAATTAAAAGCCCCATAGTAATTGTAATTACAAAAATTTAAGAATGAAATACAAGAAAGGCAAATTCCTGAGTGAGAAGACCCATGCTGTTTGGAGTATTAGCTCTAGGCATACCCTCCTTCCCATTATTAAATAGTGATGTGTGCAGAGAGCACTGAACGAGCAGTTGGCAAATGTGGATTCTAGAATTAACCATGGCATTAAAGCTGTAAGTGACCTTAGGCCTTCACTTAGCATCTCTAGGCTTCAGTTTCTTTATCCAAAATGAGCTATTTTATTACTGCTGGGGTCACTCCTAGCCCTCACATTCCAAAACCCTATTTACTCAATCACTTACACAACGCCAGGTACCAGCCTGATCAGGCTTTCTGTAGAGTTAAGTCGCACTGTATTCTTCAAACAACCCTACAATATTCATCTATGGTTTGTATCCCACCTATGTCAAAAACAATTTAAGGTATACCAAAAATACATCAACCAAAACCATTTCAGGCTGCCCCAATAAGGTACAAAGAGAACAGAAACACACGTATACGTAACCAAAATCAACCACCCAAAGGAGATGTAGACAGAACGCTTAGCAGTATGGAACACACTGGAGTTCTGCAGAAATGGTCAATCAGGAAATTGCCCCAAGGACATGCACAAGTACACACTTTTTGTTTGTTTCAAGTGAAGTGAGCTACATTACCTAGTCGGAATGTGGTCTGGAATTTGTGTCACCACGCTCAGGCCAGGCTAATAACAGATGCTCAGAAAAACCTTAGTGAATGTTTCTCTCACCTGGGAACTAGAATTATGCTGGGAATCTGGTTCAACTTGGAGTAAGATCACAATTAGGTTTCCTCAAAACAAAGCCACTTATGAAAAAACCAAAACACAAGTACAGGCCAGCCATGCTTTGTTAAAATCTACTGAAAACAAGGACTCACACTTTGTATGAATCAGCGATGGCAGAACAACGACTTCTCAGAACAATCAAGAACTAGGGGCACCTGCGTGTCTGCCTTTGGCTCAGGTCATGATCCCAGGGTCCTGGGATCAAGCCCCTCCATAGGGCTCTCTGCTTGGTGAGAAGCTTGCTTCTCCCTCTCCCATTCCCCCTGTTTGTGTTCCCTCCCTTGCTGTGTGTCTCTGTCAAATAAACAAATAAAATCTTAAAAAAAAAAAAAAGAATCTTCAACTTCTTGGCCAAATTCTTGCTTCCCAAAGATTTTTAAGAACTGTGAAGTGAATGATGCAATCCTAAATTAACAGGCAACAGATACACTACCAGGACTGCACTAACTCACTGCTGCTCATACAAAAGAGACAACAAGCAATGTAAAAAGAAAAGCCAGCAATGCTCATGGGGACCCGAGGCACAGCAGGGTACAGGGGCACAGACAGACAGATAGGAGGTCTACTTGCGCTGGGAGGAACCACTATACTGTACACCTGAAACTGACACTGTGGGTCAACTGTGCTTCAAGTAACAAAAAGAGAGAACCAATGCCCTACTCCAGCAAATTCCTAGCAAACTTAGTAAAATAGAGAACATAAGGGTGGACTGTATATATAAATTAGATCTCAATTTAAAGAAAGTGTTCACAAAGAACACTTAGCAGAAAATAGCTGTGCAGTTTTACGATTAGGGGGGCAGGACTGAAATGATTTACATAAGGAATCTGTGGGCAATTCCTCCTCTCAGCTTTGAAAACCCTCTACCCCCTCTGTATGGCCCTCTTACCACTTTGGGTCTCCCACAAGAGTAAAATGGGTATTTGATCCACCCCTTTCTATGCTCCTTGAGGGATCACAAACTCTTAGTATGCCCAGCAAAGCATTCTGTGTTCTGAAGGATATATATATAGTGTATATATATATAAGCAAAGCCACAGATTCGCATCTCAAAACATTCCACTAATTCCGCTAATTCGCCCCAAAATATTATCAAACCTCTCTTTCATTCCCTTCTTTTCAACCAGAAAGACAATACTATTTTACACTTTAAGACTTTCCTCCCTGAGACACCTGGGGGGCACAGTCGGGTAAGCATCCAACTCTTCCTTTCAGCTCAGGTTGTATCAGGTATATGAGATCGAGTCCCATGTGGGGCTCCAGAGTCTGCTTGGAATTCTCTCTCCCTCTCCTGCACCCCTCCCTCTTGTGTGCACACACTCTTTCTCTAAAATTAAAAAAAAAAAAAAAAAAAAGATATTTCCTTCCCAGTGAACAAAAGCAGGCAAAACAAGGGTTAAAATCTGTTCTCTACATTTCTCTAACTCGCTTGATAAATTTCAACTGCTGTCTTTTCATGCAGTACGATTCCAGAAAAGGTGAAAAATAAGCAAAGGACAAAAGAATGCAAAAAGCTATGTACTAGTAACTACATTAAATAAAACCTGCCTGAAACAGGGTTTATTACCAATCAAAATTTCTAACAGTGTGTAAAGTCATGAAATAAGAGCCCAAACCTAACAGTCTGATAATCAGTAAGTCAAGGCAGGAAAATAAATAACCAGGAAGAATAGAAAATTAGGTAGGAAAATAAGTGATACTCCAGGAACAATACTTTCCCCTGATTTCCTCTGCTTACTCTATTCTTTTTTTTTTCTTTTAAGATTTTTTATTTATTTGACAGAGATCACAAGTAGGCAGAGGGGGTGGGGGAGCAGGCTCCCTGCTGAGCAGAGCGCCTGATGCGGGACTCGATCCCAGGACCCTTGGGACCATGACCTGAGCCGAAGGCAGAGGCTTTAACCCACTGAGCCACCCAGGTGCCCCATCCTTACTCTATTCTTTACTGTCCCATGGAAGTCTGAGAAATCCTTGACAGAACTGTTCTTGCAGGCCTCTGGTCTTACACAAAGAGAAACAAATCTCAAGAGTCTTATCTATTATCTATCTAAACTTACCTCTGAGTTTCCACAGGTATTGTTTAATGTAAATAAAGTCTAAGAGCCCTTCTGGACAAAACCAGTACTTGATTCTGGATCTTCTCTACTCTGGTGGCTCCGAAGAGGTCACCTTTGAGAGATGAGTGATTAACAAGCATTCACCAAATGGTGACAGCTGCAGAACTTTGTGAACACACACTAAAACCACTGTGTACTTCTAAAAGGTAAACTGTATGGGACAGGGGTGCCTGGGTGGCTCAGTGGGTTAAAGCCTCTGCCTTAGGTTCAGGTCATGGTCTCAGGGTCCTGGGATTGAGCCCCACATCGGGCTCTTTGTTCGGCGGGGAGCCTGCTTCCTCCTCTCTCCCTGCCTGCCTCTCTGACTACTTGTGCTGTCTATGAAATAAATAAATAAAATCTTTAAAAACAAAAACAAAACTGTATGGGACACCCGGGTGGCACAGTCAGTTAAGCCGCTGCCTTCCCCTCAGGTTATGATCCCAGGGTCCTAGAATGAGTCCCGCATCAGCCTCCTTGCTCACAGGGGAGCCTGCTTCTCTCTGCCTCTGCCTGCCACTCTGCCTGGTTGTATGCGCTCATGTGCTTGTGCTCTCTTTCACACTCTCTCTCAGACAAATAAATAATAAAAATCTTAAAAAAAATAAATAAATAAAAGGTAAATTCTATAATTATAGCTCAATCATTAATTAAAAAAAAAGGAAATCCCCCCCCCACAAAAAGCCATTAAGCAAAACTCAAACACTACAAAATAGACCATTTCTCTTCAAAATTCAAGTTTCACAATACAAGGTACAACACCTTGGAGACAGTTCTGAGGGCCTACTGAGGACTGCTGGTGTTAACTGTACTGCTTTCAATGGCACAGTTTTGAGAGATGTTGAGGGTGGGCTGGTGGAAAGAACACCACACTACTATTTTAGAAGCTCCAGCTGTTCCAAAGGTCCAGGTGCTGTGTTTGGTCTGAACACGTCTCTCCCATAATCTCTATACTGAAATCTTAATGCCTAATGTGATAAAGTTAGGTGGGGCCTTTGGGAGGTCCTAGGTCATGAGGGTGGAGCCCTCACCAACAGGATTATCTTTCATTTAAAAAAAAAAAAAAAGGTCCCATAGAGCTCCCCATTTTCTGCCTTGAGACACCGGAAGTCGGCAGTTGGCTATCCAGAACAGGGCTCTCACCAGAACAGGCTGGGACCCTGATCTTGGGCTTCCAGCCTCCACAGCTATGAGCAGTAAATTTCTGTTGTTTAAAAGCCACTCAAGTCTGGAGTATTTTGTTACAGCAGCCCAAATAAACCAAGACACCAAGTAACCCTGATCACTGCTAAATCTGTTTCTCATTTAACAACAGCAACAACAAAAAGACTGAACGGGGGTGCAAAGTGGAACTTCAAGTACATTCGATCACAGGAAATGTTAGTTCTAGTACAAGTAACCCATGTCTTTTGTTTTCATTCATTTCAGGACCTCTACTTTAAGGAGCATCACGTAGCCAATTTACTTGGATCTGTAGAGAATTACACTTAAATGTGTTCTACTTAATCATTCCTTTGGAAACCTTTATTAAATTTTCAAAGGATTCAAGGTCAACACATGTCCAAGTTCTGACATGGGACAGCTAAAAACAGCTAAAACAGGCATAACCAGCAGCCCTCCAGTAGGCTGAATGACACCTTGGGAAAAAGCATCTTCCTCCTCTTGTTCAAGGACCACTGAAACTACTTCCCCCCCCCCCAAAAGAAAGAGCGAAGAAAGGAATGGAGGGAGGGAAAGAGGAAGGTGGGTAAGGAGAGAATTTTCCAGAGAAATGAGAGATACTCATTCTAGACAGACACATTCTACAAGTCATTCATTCTGGTGCTCTACCTCTAGACAGACACCTTCAAGAGCTCTCCTGGTATTTAGTTTCCAAAACACACCCACCACAAATTTCAGCTATGGCTAACAAAGAAAACATGCTTGCCCTACTGACTATTTCTTCACTATAAAAAAGCCTGCAAATTTCATGGTTCCCCCTTTATGAATTTCAATCTAAGTGCTACTTTCAACTTTTCCCCGGCTTCTTCCAAGCACTGTTCCCTGCTCTAACGGTGGTATTTTATGGACCTCAATGGGCTGGAACATGCAATTCAACATAACTCTGGACCTCAATTTAGAAAATCTATTCTTTTCTAAATAAACATCCTACAGAGGAGCATTTTTTTTTTAACATTAACAGGCATTTTGTAGAAGCATCTGATAAAGTATCACCAAAATAGGTTTCTGATAAAAAACAAACAAACAAACCTGACACCATGTAAGGAATTTTCTTACCAACAACCACTCCCCCACACACTTTTACAACTCCCACTTCTAGTAGCCTCACAGAGGAAAGGGTTAAGAGGAAAGCTGAAATGGGCAAATTATCAGGAAGAGAAAAGCAGTCCCCCCACCTAAGAGGTAGTGCCTAGCCACTCAACAATAGCCATCATTCCTGACTACTGCTCTAGGGATGACTGTCCTTTGATAGCTGACGGCTCCATAGGCTGGAAGCGGAGTTCCAGGTTAGACCAAGCGGCGCTGGAGCCTCCGAAGGAAGTAGGGGGGAGGGGCAAAAAGAAAATGGCTGGATAAAAGGGATAATGAACTAGCTTGGGCGGCCAAAACGGCTTGATCTAAGCGAAACAAAACAAAAATCCTGGATTTCCTTATTCAAAAAGAAAACATCAAGTGCCTATACAAGTAAAAGAAATACCAGTCCAAAAAAAAAAAAAAAAACCCAAATGCGAACTATGTATCCATATATACACGGTGAAGTAGTTCTCCGAACTTTTTTTGCCTCCAGGGAGAAAACCACAGCACAAGTTTGATGTTCACCTACCTAAGAAACACCAACTTAGTACCTGAAAGAGAAATCAACAATCCAGTCTCACACACAAGTTGTTGGGAACATCTGGGACCCAGCCCCCAATACCCTGGGTAAATAATGGGAAGGAAATTCCACCTTTTCCTTCCTTTCCTCTTTGAACGGAGACAGGCAGCTCCTCATATAAGCACCTGTCTGTGCGAGGTATAAAGTTCTCTGGCTTAACCTTCCTATCCATCAGTTCCTGAACGCACGCCGTCACTGAAGCAGAACACTGCACGATTTTTAAAGACTCACTTGAAACCACAGAAAGAATGCCTACCAGCGCTGATGCGAACGGCCCCAGACGGCTACGGAGTCCTAACAAACGCTCAAGTGTGTGTGAACAGACTCGCTCCTGGCCCATCAACAGAGAGAAAGAGCGAGTTACACCAGGCGGCCTGAATAAGGTACACGATTTTAACGCAAAGAAAACTCCGAACGTGTCACTAGGGAGAAAGGTCCGAGTCCCCACTTAAGAAAAAGGGCGCAGACATCAAGGCAGTTTCCTAACCCAGGAACGTCTAGGGGAGTAACCCTAACTTCCTGACATCTGGCGAACTTCACAAGCCGACAAATGCTAAGGGTGAACAAGATCTTTGTATTGATGGCCAACAGTTTCTGCCGGATCACAAGGCTGCAATGCATCTTGGGATTCCTTCAGGACGGTTCCGTGTCACAGGCATTTAAAACGCAATTACAGCCTCAATAATAGAAACTGCAGCGAGAGGCTCTCCCTCCTCGGCCCAAGGTGAAGGGGCAACTCGCGCATTCGTCCTCACCAACTCCTCGGATCGCTCAACGCCCACCTGACCCCCTCGTGGCTCCATCTGTCCTCACTTCCAGGCCTCGTGGCACCGACCCGCCGCGGCTCCCTCTGTCCCATACGGTCCCCTCTTCCAGTGGGTGGCTGCGCCCCCCCCCGGGGGGAAGGGCGGCCCCCAGGCTCCGCGGGTGTCTCCCGCACGCCGCCCCCGCCCCGCCGGGCCTGGCCCTCCGCCGCCGCCGCCCCGCGCAGGCCGCCTCCCCGGCCTCCGGCCGCCCCACCCAGGGCTGCCGGCGCTCTGCGCCGCTGTCAGCGCTCCACGTGCCGCCGGGCCCCGCGGGGCGCGCCGCCCGAGCCCACCGCACCCCACCCCCATCCCCAGGGGTCTACGGGCCCAGGCCGGCTACTCCCGCACTCGCAGGCCGGCTTCCTCCCGTGCCCAGAGGCCGCCCCGCGCGTCCCGGCCCTTTACCCGGAGGGCCTCCCGCGCCGCTGCCGGCTCCGTGGTTGGGGGCGGCGGCGCCGGCTGGGGGCGGCGGCTGCTGGGCCGGGCCCCGCAGGAAGGACGGCACGAACTCGGCGGCGTGGACGTTGGGCACGAAGGGCTTGGCGTTGACGTTGAGTTGCCGGCTGAAGGCCGCACTGAGGTGCTCACGCTGGGCCTCGGTCGCCGCCGTCGCCGCCGCCGCCAAGGGGCCGCCGGCGCCGCCACACGGGCCCGGCCCGGGGGCTTCCATGTCCGCCTGGTCCCAGCAGTCGGGCGCCGAGTCGCTGCTGCTGCTGCCGCTGCTGCTCCCCCCGCCGCCGCCGCCACCGCCGCCGCCGCCGCCACTGCCCGGATCCATGATCGGGGGGGCCGTGTGTGTGGTGAAGAGAGGGCGGGAAATGGAGGCGGGGGCGACGGGCCGGGCAGGAGCAGGCCGCGCTGACCCGGCGAGGCGGCGAGGTAGAGGGGCCGGGGGCTAGCGACACAATCCCCGGCGTCGTCGCGGCGAAGGCTCCAGTCCCAACTCCGCACTCGCGACGACAACGGCGGCAGCGGCTCAACCCTCCTCGTGTATGCGAGCGGATCTCCTCCCACCCAACCCAACCACCTCGGGCCGCCTCAGCGCCAACCCCACGCCGGCGCGGATTGACCCCTCCCCGCCACCCGTACCTTCGCCTCGGTAGTTCTTGGCTCTGCCCTTCCCCTTTCCGACTATGAAGCGCAGCAGCAGATAGAACTACTAGTTCCGGCAGCAACCGCGCGACCCCGCTGCGGTTTTCCCGGGGGCCGACGGGAGTCGGAGTTCGGAACCCCAGAGCAACCGGAAGCGGCTCCGGCTCCCGGCAGGCAGCGCGAGGAGGAGGAGGTCCAGTCGCCGCTCGGCTGCCCCACCTGTCACCGGGTGGGGGTAGGGGTGGGGGCGCGTCCTTGCGCGACACTTCAAGCATCGGAGTAGTCCTCGACATCCAGTTGGGCACAGGATGAGGGGAGACGGAGTGCAGTTCTTTTTTTTTTTTTTATAAAGATTTTATTTATTTATTTGACAGAGATCACAAGCAGGCAGAGGCAGGCAGAGAGAGAGGAGGAAGCAGGCTCCCCGCTGAGCAGAGAGCCCATGCGGGGCTCGATCCCAGGACCCTGAGATCATGACCCGAGCCGAAGGCAGCGGCTTAACCCACTGAGCCACCCAGGCGCCCCCGGAGTGCAGTTCTAAGGCCCAAAGCACAGCGGTCCCCTCCTGGAATCTCTTCCTTTCCCATCACCAGCCTGTGCATTCTCTGCCTGCCAGGCTCCCTGCCTTGTGCTCTCTCTTTCCACCCTCCTCCTCCCCGCCCCCAGCCACATTTTGCCCTACATTTCAAAGCCGGCGCTGCGCGTCTTACATTTTATGTATTCATTTGGTAGAAGAGAATAAAGCCGTGAGACAGTACTTCAACTGCAGTGTGGCTCGTAAAGCGTTTGGGCCCAGGCTCTGCCCCGGCACAGGGGATTATTAACTGGAAACTGAATGACTCACCGTCTGTTTGACTAGTCATTTAAAGCCTTCACCCAAACTTTTCCATCCCTCCCTCCTCCCGGCCAAGGGCCTTGCAAAGGAAACAGAGGATTGGCCTATTCCATGAAGTGTCCAGCTGCATCCTTATTTTGGTGCGTCCAGCTTCTACATGCAGCATTAGGTGAAGTGGTTTTCTTCCCAACGCTGGGATTTGCCCCTAGGGCTTTATTGACTGCTTCTGACTGCTTCTCACCCGGCTGAGTTTAGGTAAACATGCAGGTGGGGGGTGGGGAGCAAAAGATAAATACTTAGACCCAATTATATGAAGTAGGAAAATAACGTTGTTCTGAGTACCTGTTAAGTTTTCCCGCAATTCACCCATATGGAGCCCCAGCCGGGGGCGGGGGGGAGGGTGGAGGATGGAGGGTGGTGGGGTGGGGGAGACATATTGTTGCTTTTTTTCTCCAAGGAGTCTAGACAGAGTGCAACTAACGTGCTAAAAATTACAGAGTAAAGGTGTACACACAAAGAGAATAGATGTTTCTTAACAACCGTATGTTATGGTCCAAAATCTAGATCTAGATGCGAATTTAAATTTTAAATACCTCTGTCTTCAAAGAGGATCCAGCCCATTAATGAGACCCTCAAAAACAAAGCTGTCAGTTACCTTTCAAAACAAATTCTATGCTAAAGTGGTTTGAAACTGGGTTTAATATTAAACTAGCAATTTTTATGAATGCTTTTTTCTTGAACTCTTAACACTTGGACTATCAAGTGATGTATATGGGAAGAAAACAGAGACCTCCATTATAACAAGCCTGGCTTTAAGTTTTTCTTCAGATCTGTAGCCAGTGGTCCCTGAACACTTCTGGACATCAGTTTTTCTTTTTTTCCCCTATTAATACAAAGTTCAGATTACAGCCTATTAATATAGTTCTCTGAAGACCCATTTAAATCTTTCTTAAGAGTGTCCCACTTTAAAGTTGGTATTAAGTGATTGCCCTCGGATTTACATAGTACTTATTAACAATCGAGATTAAAAACTCAGGATCTTCTTTCATATAAGGGAGACCTGCATTGCTTTTTTTTTTTTTTTTTTAGGACATGTAGCTTTTTGTTGTTGTTTTTAAGATCGTATTTATTTATTTGACAGAGATCACAAGTAGGCAGAGAGGAGGGGGTGGCGGGGGGTGGGGGGGCAGGCTCCTCGCTGAGCAGAGAGCCCCATGCAGGGATGGATCCCAGGACCTTGAGACCATGACCTGAGCCAAAGGCAGAGGCTCAACCCCCTGAGCTACCCAAGCGCCCCCCTGCATTGCTTTTGAGATAAATATTTTTATCTTATATTCACAACAGGAAGAAAATACAGTGTATCCGAAATAAAGTGCCTTCCCACTCAAGACTGGCAATCCCTAACATACTCCTTTTTAAAAAAAAGTCAACACACACATACACGCACACACACAAATGTCAAAACAAGCTGCTGACTCAAAGAGTGATCCACACTGTCCTTTAAATGCCTGATCCTGGGATGCGGTACTCCAATATGGCGCCCCCATAGGGCACTGGATGACCGGTGCTCTTAGGTTAGGTCTTCACATCGGACTAAATTAGCAGTGTCTTTGTGCCTGCGGTCTTTTTCTAGAGACAAACCCTGCTGAGACCTGCAGTTTAGAAAAGCGGTTGATGAGATTAACTTCCAGGTCCCTGAATAGGATAAGCATGGAAATTCAGGGAAGGATCCACTCCATTGGTTTTCAAAAGCCTTGACTTTCCAGGTTTGAGGCCCTGCTCCAGCAGGCAAGTGAGAACTTCTTCTTCTTCTTCTTCTTTTTTTTTTTTTTAAGATTTTATTTATTTATTTGATAGACAGAGATTACAAGTAGGCAGAGAGGCAGGCAGAGCGAGAGGAGGAAGCAGGTTCTCCGCTGAGCAGAGAGCCCGATGTGGGGCTCGATCCCAGGACCCTGAGACCATGACCTGAGCCGAAGGCAGAGACTTTAACCCACTGAGCCACCTAGGCACCCGAGAAGTTTCTTCTTGGTAATTGCTGTTGTGCTAAGATTGAACGACTTGAGGTCAGCCTCTTTTCATCTTTAGATTCCCAATGCCTGGTATCATGCGGGTCGTAGAAAACAAAATGTTTCATCGAATGAGTGCATCAACAGGGAATTTTCAACGATGCTTCCGTTTTATACTCATTTAGGGCTGTCGAGACACAGGACTATGAACACACACACAGGGTTCGCCTGACCACCGCTTTACTTCACAACGCTGTGCTTATTCAAGGTCTAACCCCAACCATGACAGAGAATTTCCATCTTCCGCTGCAAGCCCCGCCAGCTGGCATTCCCAGTACGCTCTCTCTTTTGCTCTCTGCCGTCTTCCTCTCCTCCCTTAGTTCTTCTGCCTTAAAAAGTGAATCAGGGTCACTTGATTCCCTACTTTACCACAGGGTATTTTGTTTTGCTTCTTTGATCTAAAAGTTTGGCTCTGGGGCACCTGGGTGGCTCAGTGGGTTAAAGCCTCTGCCTTCGGCTCAGGTCATGATCTCAGGGTCCTGGGATCGAGCCCCACATCAGGCTCTCTGCCCCGCAGGGAACCTGCTTCCCCCTCTCTCTCTGACCGTCTCTCTGCCTATTTGCGATCTCTCTCTCTCTCTCACTCTCTCTGTGTGTGTGTCAAATAAATAAAAAAATAAAATCTTTTTTAAAAAGTGAAATAAAATAAAAGCTTAGCTTTTCGGGGGTGCCTGGGTGGCTCAGTCAGTTAAGCATCTCACTCTTGATTTCAGCTCAGGTCTTGATCTCAGGGTTGTGAGTTCAAGCCCTGCATAGGGTTCCCATGCCTAAATAATAAAGTTTATCTTTTATGCTTCTGAACAGGAGGCTGATATGAAAACTGGTGACCATCCCAGGGGTTTAGCAGATGAAAACGTGTGCACACAGATGGACACGGAGGTAGCAGGGCCGCTCCTGGAAATGTTTTCTGTAGAAATACAAACGCAAATGTAAAAAGCTGTCCTTTCCAGCACTTTCGCAGCAGCTCCAAACCAGAAACAACCTAAATGCCCAACAAAAAGGTAATTCTGCTTAAATATGTGATGGATAAAGCGGTATGGAAAAATACACAGCTATCAAAAAGGGTGATACAGACTAGGTGCTGATGGGGAGGTCCCCATCAGCAATGTATCTTGTATGTGTAGGATATATACTGGATCAGTGTATCTAGTGCAATCCTATTTCTTTAGAAGGGCCTAGATTTTTCCGCTGCCTGGAACGCTCTTTCCCTAGATCTTCACCTCTCCAGCTCATTGCCATCTAGTGCTGAGTCCTTTCCTAGCCCCCTTGGCTAGGACACCCACATCACTCTCTACCCTCCTACCCAGTTTTATTTTTTCAGATGCCTTACCACAGTCTGAAATTCTTACTTGTTCCCGTGCTTACTGCCCGTCTCCTCCTACTGGAAAATTAATTCCAAGATTCTGCCTTATTTGCTCTTGTGTTCTCATTGCCTACAGCAATGCTTGACAGGGATAAAGTGCGCAGCAAACATTTGAGAGTAAAAGAGACATAGGTATCTCTTTGTATGTTATAAGACGTTTGAAAGCGTGAATAGTTACATATTAAATAGTTAATGGAAAGTGGATTTGTGGAATTGGATGTGAATGGAAAGTGGAATTGGATGTGAAATGGAGAGCAGCTACAAGAAGAAATTGCAATTTTTTTTTTTTTTTTTTAGATTTTATTTATTTGACAGACAGAGACCACAAGTAGGCAGAGAGGCAGGCAGAGAGAGCAGAGGAAGCAGGCTCCCTGCTGAGAAGAGAGCCCGATGTGGGGCTCAATCCCAGGACCCCAGGATCATGAGCTGAGCCAAAGGGAGAGGCTTTACCCCACTGAGCCACCCAGGTGCCCCAAAATTGCAATTTTTTACTACACTTTTATGTTTGGATTTCCCTACAAGAAACAAATTGCTGTAAAAAATTCTTGCATCAGGGTGCTTGGTAGACTCAGTCTGAAGAGCATGCAACTCTTTTTTTTTTTTTTTTAAGATATTTTTATTTATTTGACAGAGATCACAAGTAGGCAGAGAGGCAGACAGAGAGAGAGGAAGGGAAGCAGGCTTCCCGCTGAGCAGGGAGCCCGATGCGAGGCTCAATCCCAGAACCCTGGGACCGTGACCTGAGCCGAAGGCAGAGGCTTAACCCACTGAGCCACCCAGGCGCCCCGAGCATGCAACTCTTGATCTCAGGGTACCGAGTTTGAGCCCCATGTTGGGTAGAGAGATTACTTAAATAAATAAAACTTTTGGGGCACCTGGGTGGCTCAATCATTAAGTGTCTGCCTTTGGCTCGGGTCCTGATCCCAGGGTCCTGGGATCAAGCCCCGCATTCCTGCTCAGCGGGAAGCCTCCTTCTCCCTCTCCCACTCCCCCTGCTTGTGTTCCCTCTCTTGCTGTGTCTCTGTCAAATAAATAAATAAAATCTTTAATGAATGAATGAATGAATGAATGAATTAATCTTTTAAAAAATCCTTTTACTGGGCGCCTGGGTGGTTCAGTTGGTTAAACCACTGCCTTTGGCTCAGGTCATGATCCTAGAGTCTCAGAATCAGGTCCTGCATCGGACTCACTGCTCAGAAAGGAGTTGGCTTCTCCCTCTGACCCTCCCCACCTCACGCTTTCTCACTCAATCTCTCTCAAATAAATAAATAAAATGTCTAAAAAAGTAATTAATTAATTAATTAATTCTTTTATTGAGGTGAAATTCACATAATATAGAAGAAACCATTTTAAAGTAAACAATTCAGGGGCGCCTGGGTGGTGCAGTTGGTTGAGCATCCTACTCTTGGTTTTAGCTCAGGTCATGATCTAAAGGTCATGAGATCAAGCCTCACTTCCAGCTCCACACTCAGCAGAGAATCTGCTTGAAATACTCTCTCCCTCCCTCTCTGTTCCTCCTGCTCTTGCTCTCTCTCTCCCTAAAATACATTTTTTTAAAATGTATTAAAAATAAATAAATAGGGGTGCCTGGGTGGCTCAACCGTTAAGCGTCTGCCTTTAGCTCAGGTCATGATCCCAGGATCCTGGGATCGAGTCCCACATTGAGCTCCCTGCTTAGCAAGGAGCCTGCTTCTCCCTCTCCCTCTACCCCTCCCCCAGCTTGTGCTCTGCTCTCTCTGGCTCTCTCTCAAATAAATAAATGAAATCTTTAAAAAATAAATAAAAAGTAAAATAAATAAAAAAATAAAAATAAAGTGAATAATTCAGTGGTAACTATTCACAATGTTGTGCAACCACATTTGTCCAGTACCAAAGCATTTTTATCATGGCACAAGGAAAACTCATTACTATTTTCAGAATGGTTCCCATTCCCATGGAAACATGCTCACCATTCTCTTCTGCTTCCTGCCCCTGAAAACCACCAATCTCCTTTCTATCTCTCAGATTTACCTATCCTAGACATTTACGTGAAAGGAGTTACACAACAGAAAACCTTTTGTGCCTGGCTTCTTTCCCTTAGCATAAAGTTTTCAAGGTTCATCTACACTGTAGCATGAAACAGTATCATTCCTTTTTGTGGCTGAGTAATATTCCATTGTAGGCATGTACACTGCTGAAGTATCCACTCATGCAATAATGAGCAAATTGCTTTTGTACCTTAAAGACATTAAAAAAAAAAAAAAAAGGTTAAACAGGTAGAATTCCAGTAAGGTGTAGAATCCTCAATTGCATTGTGGAATGTCAGTTACCTGTATCTGACGGTGTACCATGGAGACAGAAGATGTTACCACTGGGGGAAGCAGTGTGATGGGTACAGGGGACCTCTTGTAATACGATTTCAATTTCTCGTGAATCTCTAATTATTTCCAAATAAAAAGTTAAAAGTTTCAAAACTCACATACTAACAAAAAGCCACACTTTTTAATCTCTCAGAGACTGCTTAGAGTTACAGAGACTTTAACCTTGGTTCCCAGGTTTTACCAAAAGGTTTTTTCTACCTTCCTTAATTAAATTTGGACCAGGGGCAGCAATGGGGAAAGGGTGTTTTTTGTTTGTTTGTCTGTGCCTTTGAGAATTCTATAAATATAAAATAGTACAAAGACTCACATTCACGGCACCTGGGTGGCTCAGTCATTAAGCGTCTGCCTTCGGCGGCTCAGGTCATGATCCCAGTGTCCTGGGATCAAGTCCCGCATCAAGCTCCCTGCTCCATGGGAAGTCTCCTTCTCCCTCTCATACTCCCCTTGCTTGTGTTCTTGTGTCTCTCTCTGTCAAATAAATAAATAAAATCTTAAAAAAAAAAAGACTCACATTCACATATCTATATAGAATCCTGAGATTGGCAACTACTAATATTTCATCACCTTGTCTAATGTTTTAAGATCAGAAATAAAACAATTCCCATACAGGGGCACCTGGGTGGCCCAGTTGGTTAAGCATCTGCCTTTGGCTTGGGTTATGATCCCAGGGTCCTGGGATCAAATGCTGCATCCAGCTCCCTGCTCAGTGGGGGTCTGTTTCTCCCTCTCCTAACCCTCCCCCACTCTCATGCTCTCTTTCTCTAAAATAAATAAAATCTTAAAATAAAATAAGTCTAAACATATAACATACAAGGCAATAAAAGATCACTGTCTTGTTTCACAATTTACATAGACTATATAAAGCCTACTTTTCACTTCCTCTGTCTTTTTTTTTTTTTTTAAGACTTTATTTATTTATTTGACAGAGAAAGACACAGTGAGAGAGGGAACACAAACAAGGGGAGTGGGAGAGGGAGAAGCAGGCTTCCCATGGAGCAGGGAGCCTGATGCGGGACTAGATCCCAGGACCCTGGGATCATGACCTGAGCCGAAGGCAGACACTTAACGACTGAGCCACCCAGGCGCCCCCTTGTGCTTGTCTTTTAACTGCTACTATGTTTATACTTCTTTGTTATTTGTCCCTTTTCCTACTGATGGGCTTTTAGGTTATTTCCAAACATTTTTTGTACAACAGTAGTTGTACAAGTATCAGGATCCTTTCAGAAAACAAGTTACAGAAATTTCCATTCAAACTAGATTTAGCCATAAGAAGTGTATTCTTTTACATAACTATGGTAAAAATTCAACTGGTTAAATTTTAAAGATCTTATCGTCTTTATTCAATGATTCGCGAATTAAACAGCATCCCACCTGGCAGACAAAAAAGAGCTCTGAAGAGCTGAACAAAATGAAAGACTTCTATAGGCAGAAGGGAGTGGGACAATGAAATTACAGTAGCAAAAAGGCAAATTGGAAGGATGCCTGGGTGGCTCAGTGGGTTAGGCATCTGCCTTCAGCTCAGGTCATGATGCCAGGGTCCTGGGATCGAGTCCTGCACCGGGCTACCTGCTGGATGGGGAGCCTGCTTCTCCCTCTCCCTCTGCCCCTCCCCCCTGCTCAGACACGCTCTCTCTTGCTCACGCTCTCAAGTAAATAAATAAATAAATAAATAAATCTTTTTAAAAAAGATTTTATTTATTTGAGAGAGAGAGAGCACCAGCCAGGGAAGGAGCAGAGGGAGAGGGAGGAAACAGATTCCCCGCTGAGTGGGGAGACCCACATGGGGCCCAATCCTAGGACCCAAAGATCATGCCCCGAGCCACCTAGATACACCGAGGCTCAACCATTTTACGTTCTCACCAGCAATGCTCCAGTGTTCCAGTTTCTCCACATCCTCACCAGCGTGGATTACTTTCTGTTTTGTTTGCTTGATTTTAAAGATTTTACTAATTTATGTGGCAGAGAGAGAGCAGGACTGTGAGAGAGGAAATACAGCCAGGGGGAGTGGGAGAAGGAGAAGCAAGCAGGCTCCCCGCTGAGCAGGGAGCCCGATGGGAAACTCGATCCCAGGACTCTGGGCTCATGACTTGAGCAGAAGGCAGACACTTAACCATCTGAGCCACCCAGGCATCCCATGGATCTTGATACATTTTAAAATATGAGGCCTCTATGTGAGGTCAAGCTTGAGAGCCACTGGTCTAAAGACAATCTGGCGAAAAACAAAAACATGTTGGGGAACCTATCATGGCATACAATACTGCTCAGAATGAAACTACAGAGGCTTTAGTTGGGTTTCTGTAGTTGGTACTACAGCTAACTCTAAATTATTCATAGAAATTTAGAAACAGGGTAGCATGTTAGCCCAGGTAATCATAATGGATACAAAATATGATTTACTGCTTAATTTCCTCACCCGGCACATGTTTTGGTAGAATTGGCAACCACCACTATGGTAAGTTGACCTGGTTCTACACTTTGGCTGGACTTTCTCCTTTCATGTGGTTGTTTTTCAGTTTTTAACAGCTTGTTGAAATTCCATTCACATGCCTTACAATTCACCCATTTAGAGTTCCCTACAGGGCAGCTGGGGCCAACCATCATGGTGTTTGTTTGTTTATGAAGTCTGGATGAATGGAAATGCAGTTTGGGCTGACATCAAACAGAAAAGCAGCAGAACCTGGGGGAGGGGGTGGGAGAATGGGAGGGGGTGGGTCTCGATAAGCCACAAAAACCCATAAGCAAAGACGACCACAGTGTGCAAGGTAAGAAAGGTAATGAAACACTGAATGGAAAGCAGGGGACAGGGACACCTGGGTGGCTCAGTGGGTTAAGCCTCTGCCTTCAGCTTAGGTCATGATCTCAGGGTCCTGGAATTGAACCCCCGCAGCGGACTCTCTGCTCAGCGGGGAGCCTGCTTCTCCCCCACCCCTTGCCTGCCTCTCTGCCTACTTGTGATCTCTGTCAAATACATAAATAAATAAATCTTAAAAAAAAAAAAAAAGAAAGAAAGAAAGCAGGGGACAGCGATGTTAAATTGGGTAATGCAGGCACGACAGCAATGACCTTGAGCGCCAGCGCTCTGTCTGAAGGAGTCCATCACCGAGTCCTGGTGTGGAATTTGGCTCCCTCAACCAGCTCCTGTGGGTTAACCGCCTGGTCGAGGAACTGCTTTGAAAACCAGTTGTTCTGGTTTTCCCAGGACTGAGAGATGCTTCCATGTGCCAATTTTCTTTCTTTTTTTTTTTTTTCCATGTGCCAATTTTCTATATCCCTTTGTAAGCTTCCCGTTTTCCAAAGCCATCCACCCAGAGGAAATGCTTGCATTCAGAGATCTTACCCAGTGTAATCCCGGTGCCCTCCTGTGACTAAAATACAGGAGGTTCAATGATTGCTCACCCCTGCTGGCTTTCCCTGTAAACGGTTTGTTCCCCTGGAGCAGAAGGCAGCTACCAGGTCACCCCTTGCTCTCCAGGTCTGTGCATTTCCTCAGCCAGCCTGGCCCAGCTCTGCTCCCTGTGTCAGCAGAGCTTGGCTATCTAAGCGGCTTCAGTCCCCAGGTTCCCCTAGCAGATCGATTTACATCCGAAATAGCTGTCTCGTTGCTAATGATTATTTCATTACATCCCCTTTGTGAGTGCAAAAGACCCATAATGGAGAGCACAGAGAAAGTCTGATAATGATCAGTTAACTCAAATGAAAAGTTGATTGATTCTGCAGAAATCAGGGCTCATTATTCCAGAAGTATTAGCATATTGCTTATTATGCTTTTTTTTTTTAAAGATTTTATTTATTTATTTGACAGAGAGAGATCACAAGTAGGCAGAGGTAGGCAGAGAGAGAGGGGGAAGCAGGCTCCCCGCTGAGCAGAAAGCCTGATGTGGGGCTCCATCCCAGGACCTTGGGATCATGACCTGAGCCGAAGGCAGAGGCTTTAACCCACTGAGCCACCCAGGCGCCCCTTATTACACTTTAAAGATTTTATTTATTTATTTGACAGATAGAGATCACAAGTAGGCAGAAGAGACAGGCAGAGAGAGAGGGGGAAACAGGCTCCCTGCTGAGCAGAGAGCCCCACATTGGGACTCTAGGATCATGGACTCTAGGATCCCAGGACTCTAGGATCATGACCAGAGCCGAAGGCAGAGGCTTTAACCCACTGAGTTTATTGTGTTTTATATCTAGGAGCCTGACTAGCTTCATTCCAGGGTCCCAGTGTGTTTTCACAGACCCCTTATGGGGGGGGAGGATTTATAAGTGGAATCAGGAAAACAGCAAACTTCAGTAGCTTTAAGCTAATCTAGTAAATAACGTATATATTTTGCAAGTATGTAATAATAGCAATTGTTATTTAACCGTTTTCATGGTACAATTTAGTGCCATTATATACATCCCTATTGCTCCGCAACCATCACCACCATCCATGTCCAAAACTTTTTCATTTTTTCTAACAAAAACCTTGTAAACAATAGCTCCTCATTTTCTTTCCCCAGTCCCAGGGAACCCCTATCTTATTTTCTGTCTCTATTAATTTGCCTACTCTAGGTACCTCATATAAGTGCAAGCATACATTTCTTTTGTGCCTGGCTAATTTCACTTAGCATGTTTTCAAGATTTATCCGTGTTGTAGCCTGTATCAAAATCTCATTCTTGGGCACATGGGTGGCTCAGTTGGTTAACAACTGCCTTTGGCTCAGGTCATGATCCTGGAGTCCCAGGATCGAGTCCCGCATCTGGCTCCTAGCTCCACTGGGAGTCCGCTTCTCCCTCTGAACTTCTCCCCAACTCATGCTCTCTCTCTCTCTCTCAAATAAACAAATAAAATCTTAAACAAACAAACAAACAAACAAACAAAAAAAACCTCAGTCTTCTGTAAGGCTGAATAACATTCCAGTGTGTGAATTGACCACATTTTGTTTATCCATGCATCTTTGGATGGATCCTTGGTGGTTTCCACCTTCTGGTTACTGGGAGCAATGCTGCAGGAACATAGGTGTACAATGTATCTGTCTGGGTCCTTGGTTTCAAATTTTGGGATATATACCTAGAAGCAGGAATTGCTGGAACATATGGCTATTATCTTTATTATTTTTAAGTTATTGGGGCATCGAGGGGGCTGAGACATTAAGCATCTGCCTTTGGCTCAGGTCACGATCCCAGGATCCTGGGATGCAGCCCTGCATTGGGCTCCCTGCTCAGTGGAAACCTGCTTCTTTCTCTCCCACTCCCCCTGCTTGTGTTCCCCCTCTCGCTGTGTCTCTCTGTCGAGTGAATAAATAAAATCTTAAAAAAAATAAATTATTCATGACATTTTAAAAAAGATTTTATTTATTTATTTGAGAGAGAGCACAAGCAGGGGGGAGGGGCAGAGGGAGAGGGAGAAGCAGGCTCCCTGCTGAACCGGGAGCCTCATGTTGTGGGGCTCCATCCCAGAACCCTGAAATCATGACCCAAGCCGAGCTGAAGGCAGTCGCTCGACTGAGCCACCCAGGTGCCCCAGGCCATTATCTTTAGCAATCCCCTCCAGGTCTACCTGTACTATGTCCATTGTCAAGGGAAGAAAACAGTACAGAGATACTGAATTACCGGAACTGGGGTCTGTCAGACTGCAAAGCTATGGCTCATTCTCTACATCCTCACACATAATCCCAACATCACCCGTGTGTCTTGATTAGGGACTCAATTCGAAATTGCACAAGTCAGTTTCTCTAAAGAATGCCACTTAATGCTTTGCTTTAGCAAATAAGCTGTTTTCTCATCAGTTGGATTGGAAATGAATTTCTGGTTTAAAAATGTCACTGATAGGGGCACCTGGGTGGCTCAGTGGGTTGAGCCTCTGCCTTCAGCTCAGGTCATGATCTCAGGGTCCTCAGATCAAGCCCCACATTGGGCTCTCTGCTCAGCAGGGAGCCTGCTTCCTCCTCTCTCTCTGTCTGCCTCTCTGCCTACTTATGATCTCTGTCTGTCAAGTAAATAAATAAAATCTTTAAATAAATAAATAAAAATGTCACTGATTCAAACCCCTATTAACTTCCAAAGAAGATTGGGAGCATTTTATAACAAAAGTAGGAACAATAATGCCGAAAAGCATAAAAGGAGAGAAGAGTCAGAAACCAAGATAAACAAAAGGGAGGAGGGGGAAACGATATCAAGATTTGTTCAGTGAGGAGCGCCTGGGTGGCTCAGTGGGTTAAAGCCGCTGCCTTCGGTTCAGGTCATGATCTCAGGGTCCTGGGATCGAGCCCCACATTGGGCTCTCTGCTCGGCGGGGAGCCTGCTTTCTCTTCTCTCTCTCTGCCTGCCTCTCTGCCTGCTTGTGATCTCTGTCTGTCAAATAAACAAATAAAATCTTAAAAAAAAAAAAAAAAGATTTGTTCAGTGAATGGTATGAGGAATTTGAGAAACAAGGCAGAGGATCATAGGGGAAGGGAGGGGAAAATGAAGCAAGACGAAACCAGAGAGGGAGACAAACCTTAAGAGACTCGTAATCTCAGGAAACAGACTAGGGTTGCAGGAGGGGAGGAGGGTGAGAGGGATGGGGTGGCTGGGTGATGGATGTTGGGGAGGGTATGTGCTATGGTGAGCGCTGTGAATTGTGTAAGACTGATGACTCACAGACCTGTACCCCTGAAACAAATAATACATTACATGTTAATAATAAAGAAAACTTAAAAAAAAAGATTTGTTGAGTGAGGAAGGCTCATGGACTGATCACAATATTTAACTCCAAGTTCCTCAGCACTCAGGGGAGATGGGTGTGTACCTCTCTTTGGTAGTAGAGTATACACTAGTTCGTTTGTTCATTAATTCATTCATTCATTCATTTTACTTTTTTTTTTTTTTAAAGATTTTATTTATTTATTTGACAGAGAGAGATCACAAGTAGACAGAAAGACAGGCAGAGAGAGAGGAAGGGAAGCAGGCTCCCTGATGAGCAGAGAGCCCCATGCGGGACTCGATCCAAGGACCCTGAGATCATGACCTGAGCCGAAGGCAGCGGCTTACCCCACTGAGCCACCCAGGCGCCCCCATTCATTTTACTTTGATTGCTCATGAGTCTACTGAGGACCTACCAGCTTTTTTTTTTTTTTAATAAAGATTTTATTTATTTATTTGACAGAGAGAGAGCACAAGTAAGCAGAGCAGCAGGCCGAGAGAGAAGCAGGCTCTCTGCTGAGCAGGAAGCCAGATGTGGGACTCGATCCCAGGACCCTGGAACCATGACCTAAGCTGAAGGCAGAGTCTTAACCCTCTGAGCCACCCAGGTGACCCGGACCTACAGGCTTTTTAATGATCCTAAAGTCATTTCCTGGAAACTGATGTTAGCTCACCCAATGCAACACAGCCTACAATGCTGGGGTCCCACTTTCCCTCCCGGGCTCCTGACCTCCCCACATGCGACTGGCCTTCATTATTGATACCAGCTTTGCTGGGGTCCTGACAAGCCTTGAAGCACACCCGGGGAACACAAAATACATTTACTAGCATATGATGCTACGAAAGCCAACTACACAGTTTTCAGGATGTGAGTGACATTAAAAGACTGTCCCTGCCCACAGTTCATTTCACCTACTTACTCAATAGCCTCCTAGTTCTCCTGCACCTCCTCTAATGGGATCTCCTCCTCCAGATATCATCGGTCTCCCGAGAAGCAGCAAAAGATGAAAGAGAAGCTTGTGCCAAGAAGGGCTGGTTGCCTTTCCGAGCTTAATTCCTGCCTGCCTATTCTTTTCTTTATTCTTTACCCTAGAAAAGAGAGGGAGAGAAATAAAACGAGGCCACGGTTTTAGCTGTCTGTGTAACATTTTATTTAGTAAGTTAGCCTGTTAGTTATTTTTACAAGAGGCCTGATGCAAATGTTGCAGACTGTTTTCATTTGGGAACTCTAAGTGATAGGTAGGCAGGTGTCTGCTCAGCTCTTTCCCTGCAGCTTGTGTTTGAAATACTTCATGCTCTTTAAAAATCTGATTTGTAGGGGCGCCTGGGTTGCTCAGTGGGTTAAAGCCTCTGCCTTCGGCTCAGGTCATGATCCCAGGGTCCTGGGATTGAGCCCCCACATCATTGGGCTCTCTGCTCAGTGGGGAGCCTGCTTCCTCCTCTTTCTCTGCCTGCCTCTCTGCCTACTTGTGATCTCTGTCAAATAAATAAAATATTAAAAAAAAAAAGAAAGAAAAAAATCTGATTTGTATAACAATAGAAATCTAGGCAAGACTTTTTTAATAGCTGCTTCTGGTTTTATCTTTCAGCTTGATTCAGGTATAATTGACAAAATGTTAATGTGTTTGGGGGGGTAGGGAGATCGGCAGCAAGGTGAAGGGAATTGGAGGTACGGGCTTTCAGGTATGGAATGTGTCAGTCACAGGGGTGAAAAGCACCACATAGGGAACGTGGTCGATGGTACTGAGATAGTGTTGGATGATGACCAATGGTAGCCGCGCTTGGGGTGGGCCCAGAATCACATGCAGACTTGTCAAATCACTATGTCATACACCTGTAACTCCTGGAACGTGGTATGCCAACTGTTTTTAATTTCATTTCACTTATCTATTTATTTTTAAAGATTTTATTTATTTATCAGATAGAGATCACAAGTAGGCAGAGAGGCAGGCAGAGAGAGCGGGGGAAGCAGGCTCCCCGCCGAGCAGAGAGCCCGATGCAGGGCTTGATCCCAGGACCCTGAGATCATGACCTGAGCCAAAGGCAGAAGCTTTAACCCACTGAGCCACCCAGGCGCCCCATCATTTTATTTATTTATTTATTTATTTATTTATTTATTTATTTATTTAAGATTTTATTTATTTGTCAGAGAGAGAGAGAGGGAGAGAGAGCAAGCACAGGCAAACAGAATGGCAGGCAGAGGCAGAGGGAGAAGCAGGCTCCCTGCCGAGCAAGGAGCCCGATGCGGGACTCGATCCCAGGACGCTGGGATCACGACCTGAGCCGAAGGCAGCTGCTTAACCAACTGAGCCACCCAGGCGTCCCCATTTTATTTATTTTTAATTTATTTTATGTTTAAAAAAAGATTTCAGTAACTAATTAATTTGAGAGAGAGGGAGAGAGTGAAAGCCAGAGGAGTACAGGGGGGAATCTGAAGCAGACTTCACGCTGAGCAGGCAGTCAGTCAGATGCAAGGCTCCATCTCACTGGCCTGAGATTAAGACTTGAGCTGAAACCAAGAGTCCAACACTTAACTGTGCCACACAGGTGCCTCTATACTTCATTTAAAAAAATATATATGTATATATATGTGTGTGTGTATATATATAGATATATATTTAAAGTACACAATATAATGATTTCATACCCATATACATTGTGAAATGTTGCCATAATCAAGTCTGCTAACACCTCACACAGTTAGTTGGTTTCATGTTTGTTTTGGTGAAAATGCTCTATGCAAAGTTTAAGGGCAGGGAACATTAACTTTTATTATTTTTTAAAGATTTAATTTTTTATGTATTGGGGATGGGTGTGAGGGGTAAAGGGAGAGGCAGAGAGACTCTCAAGCAGACAAGCCTGAGATCTTAATCTGAGCTGAAATCAAGAGTTGAATGCTTAACTGACTGATCCACCCGGGCACCCATATATGTAACTTCCTTAGAAAAATATCTGGGAAGGCTTCTCGTAGGAGGTGACCTGTTAGTTGGGTTCTGAGAGATGGATAGGAGTTCACCAGAGGAAATGATAATAAGCTTATTCAATTACTAGAGACTTCGGGGAAATGTATGGCCCTAATTATAGCAGAATAAGGTTTTACTTATTTAAAATGGTTTTTGAGGGCACCTGGGTGGCTCAATTGATTGGGCATCTGCTTTTGGCTCAGTCATGATTTCAGGGTCCTGGGATGGAGCCCCTCAACATTGGGCTCCCTGTTCAGCAGGGAATCTTCTTCTCCCTCTCCCTCTGCCACTTCCTGCCCCTGACTTGTGGTCACGTTCTGGGCTCGCTCTCTCTCACAAAATAAATAAATAACATCTTTAAAATGCTTATGGAAGGGCGGCAGAATATACCACCCCCCAAATACGCCACTTTAGCATAAAGATTATTTTGAGCTGAGAACAATTGAGAAGAAACAGATTGAAGAAAAATTCTCTCCCCTTCCCCCATTGGCCTGCAAGTACAACAAAAGTCTGTGACGGTGTCTCCCCTCCCCCACTACCAGGAAGGACAGAAGTTAATCACTGGAGATGACTCTGGATGGTCATCTCCAAAGGCATCCCTCCGCATAGCAAACCCTGCTAACCACCAGCCCTGACCACCATTAGTTTCTCTATTTACCTTCCCATGATTTGCTGCCTCTAGAAATTCAAAGTCTTTATCCTTCGATTTATCACTTCTCCAAAAATGCATTGTTCTTCTGTTAAGATCCTTATAAGCCCAAGTTCTAACCGCCCCTTCCTCCTGCCAGTGCCTCCACTAAATGCACAGGCTAATAAACTTCTGTTTGTTTTTCTCTTGTCAATCTGTCTTTTGCTAGTTTAATTTACAGGGAGCAATTTATAGCCAGAGAACATAAGGTGGGTAGAGGGAAAAGATTTCTTTTCTCCCCTCACTATCAAAGCAGCAGCCAGGGGTGCCTGGGTGGCTCAGTGGGTTAAAGCCTCTGCCTTCGGCTCAGGTCATGATCTCAGAGTCCTGGGATCGAGCCAGGCATCTGGCTCTCTGCTCAGTGGGAAGCCTGCTTCCTCCTCTCTCTGTGCCTACCTCTTTGCCTACTTGTGATCTCTGTCTGTCAAATAAATAAATAAAATCTTTAGAAAAAAAAAAAAAGCAGCCAGTTTGGACCCATCACATGATCTAGGCTGATGGTGGGAGAAGCAGGAAAGTGGAAGAAATGTTCGTTCTGCAAGTTGACCTAGAACCACTTTGATCCTCCTAGGGACGTCATTCCTCACTCTCCGACCCCTTGAACAGAGTTCCCCTTTCTGCGGCTCAAGGACTGTTCTCAGCACACCTGAGGGCAGTGCTTCTCAGAGTTCAAGGCTATCAGATCTACCTGCGCGCTTGCTGGGAATGCGCTCAGGCTCACGAAGACGCTGGTGTAAGGGAGCTCATTCTAGGGACAGACAGAATGTCAGGGAGGGAGTGGGCAGAAAAGGGGGTGGCATGGGAGAAAATGAGGGGAAGAGGCAAAATCCAACCCTGCAGAGCCTCGACAGTAGCAATAGCTCTCTAGCAGAGCTCCCCCCGTGGCCTTGGCTTCCTCCATCTGTTCTCTGCACTGAAGCTATTGTCATCCTCAGTTATTCTTATACTTAAAATGTTATGTGAGATGATTTCCCATTGCTCCCAGAGATGAAGGTCAAAGTCTTCATCATGGCCAATAAGGCCCTGCATCACTTGGCTCCGGGCTATCTCTCCAATCACTCGGCTCCCATCACTTGCTTGACCTTGACCATGCTAAGAGTACACCCACCTCAGGGCCTTTGCACTTGCTGATTTCTCGGCCTGCAGAACTTACACCCTCACTACCTACAGGTCCCTAAACGATGACTTAGCAAAAAGGCCTTCTCCGTAGTATTTATTACTACCTAACATACAACTTATTTTACAGATTTAATTTCCTCATCATCTATCTTGTAAAGGTGGAGATTTAATATCATGTCCCAGTTGCATGATGTAGTAGAGAGCTTCTCTGAAAAAGCAGGCTAAAACTAGGAGTTCTGTTTGTTTGTGTGTTTGTTTAGGAATTTTTTTTTAAAGATTTTATTCATTTACTTGACAGAGAGAGAGACCTCAAGCAGGCAGAGAGGCAGGCAGAGAGAGAGGGGAAACAGGCTCCCTACTGAGCAGAGAGCCCAATGTGGGGCTTGATCCCAGGCCCCTGAGATCATGACCTGAGCCGAAGGCAGACGTTTAACCCATTGAGCCCAAGCGCCCCTAGGAATTTTTTTTTAAGATGTTTTTATTTTAGAGAGAGAAAGAGAGAGCACGAATGGGAGGGGTAAAGGAAGAGGGAGAGAATCTGAAGCAGACTCCACACAGAGCGCAGAGCCTGGCACCGGGCTGGATTTCACAACCTTGAGACCGCAACCTGAGCTAAAACCGATTTCTGGTTTTGTGTATATTTATACATAAAATATAATATTATATTTTATTAAATATATGCTATATAAAAATATGTAATATTTGTATATACAATATAGTAAAATATATAACAACATAAAAATATATACATTTTAATAAAAATATATTTTAAGTAACTCTATGCCCAACGTGGAGCTTGAACTCATGACCCTGAGATCAAGAGTTGTGTGCTCTGCCAATGGAGCCAGCAGGTGTTCTGGAATTGTGTTTTTATAAAGACAACAACAACAATACCTGGATGATTAAAATCTATAAATATGCTTTCATTTGCCAATATTTTGAAGGAGGACCAAACTCTTTCCTCTAGGACAGGTCCAGGTGTTTTTTCTTTTCTTTTTTTTAAATTTATTTTACAGAGAGAGAGAGAGAGATCACAATTAGGCAGAAAGGCAGGCAGAGGCGGGGGTGGGGGGGAAGCAGGCTCCCCTCTGAGCAGAGAGCCCGATGCGGGGCTTGATCCCAGGACCCTGAGATCATGACCTGAGCCGAAGGCAGAGGCTCAACCCACTGAGCCATGCAGGGGTTCTTGATCTAGTCTGAGAGCTCTAATATGCACCGCTGACTGTATTATGTGCGAGGACATTGCTTGGAAGGCTCTGTGGTGGTGGCTGAGTTGAGGGGAAACTGGAGACATGGTCTGGGAATGGAAATGCCAGCGGGCTAAGACCTGGGAAATGCCAAAGACAGCCACTAGCCACTAGCATGGTTTGGCCAGCACACCCAGGTGGCTCTCACCTCTGCTCAGCTCACCGTCCAGAGACAGAGCTGCGGTTGGCCAAGCTCTTGTCACATGCTTCCCCCTCCCACCCCACCCCAGCCCTTGGAAGGCGCTCATGGGGGACTGCTTGGCAGCAAGAGAAAGATTTCCCACAAAGGTATTTACTCCCTCAGCCTGAAATGGATGTGTTACTAGAAAGTGGGATGGACGTAGAATAAGGAAAAATAACAAATGCCTGGACACGGGCACAGCAGGACGAATGCCAGGACACTTGTCCACTCGGCCAAACCGGCAGAATGTCATCCTTCCTGCTTGGCCCTTCCTGTAACAAATGTTTAACTCAGATCTACCATATGCAAGATTTAAAGAGTATCTGTGAACCTTCGGTCATAAGCTGGATTCCCTCTTGCCGATAACCAACCTTGCAAATAATCAGAATTTTGATTTGCCCTGTACAGGGCAAGCTATAGAGAACAAGATAAACCACAGGATATCGTGATGATCCCCAAAGAGAAGTGCTGAGGGACTGTAGGTTTAAGAAGAGCCAGGGAGAAAAAGAACATAATAGCAAGAGCCCAACTTGGGGGGCGCCTGGGTGGCTCAGTGGGTTAAAGCCTCTGCCTTCGGCTCAGGTCATGATCCCAGGTCCTGGGATCGAGCCCTGCATCAGGCTCTCTGCTCAGCAGAGAGTCGGCTTCCTCCTATCTCTCTCTGCCTGCCTCTCTGCCTACTTGTGATCTCTGTCTGTCAAATAAATAAATAAAATCTTTAAAAAAAAAAAAAAAAGAGCCCAACTTGGAGTCACACGTGAGTCTGAACCTTTTTGCAGCATCGAGCTGTGTGACTTGTCAAATTATTTAACCTCTCTGAGCCCTTTTCCTTAAAGCATATTGCTTGTGCTCAGACAGTGGTAATTATCATATGTTAGTGGACATGATCTTGATAGTAACTCCTCTATATTATTACTTAAGACAACAGAAAATGGATTGTTGTAAGACTGACTTGGGTCACGCAGGAGAAAGAACTTTCTACTTGTTAGCATGTAAATGTGTGGGACTGAAGCCCAGGGGCTCAAGTGAGAGAGAAGGCAGGGCCTGGGCTACTAGGGTAACCAGGGGGGACCACCTGACGTAGGGGCTGAGTGTGGGGCCATGAGCGTGGCCTGAAGGGAACCCTTTGCTTAGAGGCACATCCAGGTTTTATGTAGATGATGGGCCAGGATCTCCGTGCGCCCTCGGCACCAACTCACCCCCATGCTACTTCTCCAGCTTCACCTCCTGCCTCTCTACCCATTGCTCTCTCTGCCCTTGTGCAGCTCAGACCTCCTTTTTCATTCACCAGTTCTGCACGCTGGTTTCTCCTTCGAGTCCTGTATCCTTGCAGCTTCCTCTGCCCCGCCCGCTGTGATGCCGGAGGCTCATACAGCTGGCTACTTCTCACCTCTCAGGTTTCAGCTGAGATGTTGCCTACCCCCTCCTCAGAGTGATTCCCAATCGAAAACTGTCCCATCCAGCCCCCCACTCTGCTGCGTTCTCCACCCCATCACCCTGATTTGTGGTCAGTTTGCAAATCCACCTACCCGTGGAATTTATCTTTAACCCCCAGATCAACACTCAGAGCATTTTCAGTCACTGGAGGACAGGCACAGAGTGGCAACAGATTTCAGTCTCCTCATATGCCCATTCCGCACTGGTTTGCAGCAAGGCCATGTTCTGCCTTTTTGCTTCTGCTGTTGTACAGTGAGCAAGTGTCCTTTTCCAGAGAAGAAGGGGCACAGGCTATCCAAAATTGATTCATGTCTATGGGTCTTCTTGGTTGTTACTATTATTTTTTTTTAAAGATTTTATTTATTCATTTGACAGACAGAGATCACAAGTAGGCAGAGAGGCAGGCAGAGAGAGAGGGAAGCAGACTCCCTGCTGAGCAAGGAGCCCAATGCGGGGCTCGATCCTAGGACCCTGAGATCAGACCCGAGACAAAGGCAGAGGCTTTAACCCACTGACCCACCTAGATGTCCTATTGTTACTATTATTATTTAAAGATTTCATTTACTTATTTGGCAGAGAGAGAGCAAGTGCACAAGCAGGGGGAGTGGCAGAGGGAGAGGGAGAAGCAGACTCCCTGCTGAGCAGGGAGCCCGACGTGGGGCTTGATCCTAGGACTCTGGGTTCATGACCTGAGTTGGAGGCAGACACTTAAGCAACTGAGCCACCAGGTGCCCCTATTATTACTATTATTATTATTATTACTATTGCTCATCTCTGGGCTTGGGGAGCGTACATGCTCTGAGAGTCTCACCTTCCACATTCCTTGCTATCCTTCTACCCTACCAACCTCCAGCCTGGTAGGCCCTAATAAGTACGTGTCGCATCAGTGAGTGAAACAAAAGAAAGAAAAGATCGGGCTGTCCCCATTCAGGAGGGAGGGTTAGGAGCCAGACGGTCCACTAACGGGCGGGTCCACGGATGGGTGTGAGCAGATGGGAGCCTGAGTGATAAGGTGTGTGATGGGATAGGACCAGGTGTGTCAGGGAGGGGCTAATCCAGAAATAGCCTTGTCCCTGTGGTTCTGCATACAGGGACTGGGATGGACGCACTGCTTGGGTGGGCTTCCGAGCGTTTACCAAGACACATAGGCTGTAAGCTCAGAGGAAGGTGGGACCATTGTCCCATCATTAACATCCACGGAGTGGGCTGCTCTCAGGAGTCAGATGGCGTGCTGGTGTTTCACCCACATTTCTCTTTCAACCACACAAGTACTGTACAGGGATGGGATTATCCCCTCGGACAGGCGGAAATCACTGGTCCGAGATCACTGAGCCACCGAGAACCAGAGCTGAAATTCAAACCCAGGCCAGACTGGCCCCAAACTGGGACCCCTTAACCACCCCTGATCTGTTTCTCAACTTTAGCCTTCCCCTGTCTGCCATCAACACTTACCATCTGTACTATTATTTGCTTTATGTTTTTTCTTTAAACCGACAGCCTTTCTTCATCAAATTTATTTTATTTTATTTTTATTTTTATTTATTTATTTGACACAGAGAGAGAGATCACAAGTAGGTAGAGAGGCAGGCAGAGAGTGAGGGGGAAGCAGTGAGCCCGAAGTGGGGCTCAATCCCAGGACTCTGAGACCATGACCTGAGCCGAAGGCAGAGGTCATGAGCCACCCAGGTGCCTCCATCAAATTTATTTTAAAAGGTAACTCTGTTACTACCATCAAGGGAAAACAAGTGTCCCTTCTAGGGAGAGAAGATCTTTCTGACAGCATACATAAAGGAAACAAGATACTGTTATCTGTTTGAGGCTCTCTTTGTTTACAGGGCAGGTTAGCAAGCCTTGTTAGGTGTGTTAGGTGGAGGAGAATTCACCTGAGGCTGTCTTCTAGAACTGATCAAAGGGTATCTGAAAAGGGAATAATTGTCTCACTATGTGACTCGCTGTAATTCAATGCCACGCCTCTCCATTCCCCAGGATCTCCCTGTAGTCCTAAAATCAATTCAGGTGCCATCAGGCTTTGGGAAACCAGAAGGGACAGCACACACCTGTGGCCTTCTGCCCTCAGCGCATCCCCTCTGAACAGCCTATGGAGGCAAAGTTCACAAGATGGAAAGCTGCAGAGGGAATTTAAGGAGCCAGCAATGCAACTCCTGGAGCTGACATTTGATCCAGGCCCAGGAAATGGGCCAAGGGGTCAGTGGCGCCAGACAGTGAGTGTTATGCTGTATTGGCTTTCCAGGAATGCATCGAAATGATGGATGGCTTTGAAAAGGGTCATAAGGATCATGGGAGGGAATAACAATTCATAATAAGGGCAGAGTAGGGACGCTGGTCATTAAGGACTGACACACAGTCCTTAGTAGGAGAGCCAAGGTAGAAGATTGTCTTCTTGTTTTGTTTTTGTTTTGAGAGAGAGAGAGAGAGAGTGCAAGAGGGTGTCCATGAGCAGGGGTTGGGGGACAGAGGGAGAGGGAGAGAGAGAAGCCCAAGCAGGCTCCATGCTCAGCACAGAGCCCAACGCAGGGCTCTATCTCCTGACCTGAGATGATGACCAGAGCTGAAATCAAGAATGGAGCACCTCCCCATCCCTAGACATTTTAGAATAAACGTACCCTCAGTTAATAGGTGGGATAAGGAAAAAAAAAGGGCGGGGGAGATGCCTGGGTGGCTCAGTCAATTAAGCGTTTGCCTTTGGCTCAGGTCCTGAGATCAAGTCCCCCATCCAGCACCCTGCTCGGCAGGGAACCTGCTTCTCCCCCTCTTTCTGACTGCCTCCCCGCCTCACCCCGGCTCATACTCTCTCTTTCTCAAGTGAATAAATAAAAAAATTAAAAAAAAAAAAAGAAAGAGAAAATGGGATAAAGAGATCCAAGGGGTCTCTCTCTGCATTCCATTTATATTCAATTATTCAGCAAGCGTCACTTGTCCCTTACTATATGCCAGTCTCTGTGCTGACCCTGGGCAACCATACATGAATGAAACAGTCCCTGCTCTCAAGGGCCTCATGGCCTTGGTGGAAAGATACCAGTAGTGACAAGCAGATGACCATACAATACAATGTAATAGTTGAGACAGACTGGCTTGGGACTAAACAGACCTGTCTGAGTTTGGTTCTTGCTCTCCTTCTTTCCAGTTATGCAAGTTACTTTACTTCTGTGCATCTTAGTTTCTTTATCTGTAAAATGGGGAAATCCAGAGTACTGCTTTCGCGGGTTATTTATGAGGCTTAAATGAATTAATGCAGGTCACCCTTGGCACAGAGCCTGAGAGACCGTAAGAGCTCCATACCTCAAAATTATTATTACCGATATTTTAATCAAGAGACAAGTAAAAGGTGCAGTAGCATGGAGGAGGGAATAACTCTGTGGACAGCTAGGGAGGCTTCCTGGAAGAGGTGACAGTTTCTAAGTTGAGTTGTAAAGAATGACCAGAAGGGAAAAAAAAAAAAAAAAGAATGACCAGAGGTTCTGCAGGGTTGCAGGGCATCCCAGGCTGACTGCATGGCTTGCACACAAATTCACACTCCCTTCTTAGGTGCCAGTAAAGACACAAAAAGCAGTGAGCCAGGGACACAAAATAAGTTGTTTAAATAGTTTCCCATAACCTGCTGCGTTTCCTAATTACAGTGTGTGGAGGCATATAACTTCTTCAACTTTCCAG
The DNA here is from genome assembly GCF_010015895.1 of Lontra canadensis. Taxonomy (NCBI): domain Eukaryota; kingdom Metazoa; phylum Chordata; class Mammalia; order Carnivora; family Mustelidae; genus Lontra; species Lontra canadensis. Next base: position 6,129,334 of record NW_022631085.1, on the reverse strand, counting down.
CTCTCATTTTCTTCCTTTTGTTTCTTTCCTTCCTTTTTTTTTTTAAAGGTAATTTTATTATTAAGTAATCTCTATACCCAATGAGAGGCTTGAACTCAACCCTGAGATCAAGAGTCGCATGTTCTACCAACTGAGCTAGTCAGGGAGCCAACCCCCTTCCCCAGCTCCCTTTTTCTAAGCAGTGTTCTCAAATGTTAGTCTACAAGAGAATCACTTCAGGAATTAGTGGATACTGCAGAAGTCCAGGCTCCCATCCTGGAGATCCTGGCTCGGCAGACCTGATGTGAGGTCTAGGACTCTGCTTTTCAAATAAACGTCCTAAGTCATTCTGTTGCCAGGGTCTACCCCCGACACTTTGAGAAACCCTATCCTAAGGTTTCAGCTGTCAATTAAAAAAATACTCATCTAGATCTATAATATAGATAGAAATTACAAACAAGCCCATAAGTGAGGAGAAAAATGATATAAAATCATTTTTTAAAGGTAATTTTAGTTGGCTTCAACTATCTACTAAGAACCATCTCTTTGAGTATCTATATACCCGGTGTAACTCCAAACCCATTATTTCCTTCAGCACTGGAAGTGTTTGCTGTTTCTTTGGTTCATATTTGGCTTATGTTAGGGGGCCATGATGTTAAAAAAAAAAAGGCATATTTCTAAACCAGTACAATTTACTTTTTAAAAAATTTTTTTATAACCTTCTTAAATTTTTATTTATTTATTTGAGACACACAGAGAGAGTGAGAACACAAGCAGGGAGGAGGGGCAGAGGAAGAAGGAGAAGCCAGCTCCCTGCTGAGCAGGCAGCCAGATGTGGGGCATGATCCCAGGACCCGAGGATTGTGACCGGAGCCAAAGGCAGCTGCTTAACCCACTGAGCCACGCAGGCTCCCCAATTTACTTTTTTTTTTTTTTTTAAGATTTTATTTATTTATTTGACAGACAGAGGTCACGAGTAGGCAGAGAGGCAGGCAGAGAGAGGTGGGGGAGGCAGGCTCCCCGCTGAGCAGAGAGCCCAATGTGGGGCTCCATCCTAGGACCCGGAGATCATGACCTGAGCCGAAGGCAGAAGCTTAACCCACTGAACCACCCAGGCTCCCCCCCAAATTACTTTTTTTATTAAAAAATTTATTTATTTGACAGAGAGAGTGAGAGAGAGCACAAGCAAGGGGAGCAGCAGGCAGACAGAGAGAGAGAAGCAGGCTTTCCACTGAGCCAGGATGGATCTCAGGACCCTGGGATCATGACCTGAGCTGAAGACAGAGGCTTACGCTACTGAGCCCAGCACAGTTTAGAAACTACAACTTTCTGCAGTGATGGAAATGTTCTGTATCTATACCATGACTAACCAGCACTCGAAATGTGCCTGGAGAGACTGAGGAACTGAACATTCCATTTTAATTAATTTAAATGGATTTAGATAGTCACATGTGGCTACCTCTCCTGACCACTGGGTTCTAAACACTGGAACCATATTTCACGCTGTGAAAGTCCCAGGGGCTGACACAACCTTGGGGATCAGTGAGGGCATGTCCCTCCTCCTGGGATCACCCTCTAGGTTCTGTGCTCTTTAAAGTGCACGGAAGGCAGACAGTCCTGCATTCTTTAAATGGTGATTCTCTCTCTTCCTCACATATAGTTGGATTTACCAAATTAAATACATTAAATTCAAAGCATCCCTTCATGATCTTGTTTTTCTGTGACTTATAAAAAATTAAAAAACCCCACAGGGTGGGAGAAAAATATTAGCCAACCACATATCTGGTAAGAGAGTATATCCAGAATATATAAAGAACTCCTAGAACTCAACAGCAACCATGAAAACAACCCACCCGATTAAAAAACGGGCAAAGGACTTGAATAGACCATTTCTACAAAGACGTACAAATGACCGATAAGCACGTGTAAAGATGCTCCCCGTGACTAGTCCTTTGGGAAATGCAATTTACAACCGCAGAAACCCCGCCTGACTGCCAAAAACAAACAAACACAACAACCTCACGACAACCCTCAAGTCCACAAAATCGCAGAAAATTGCAAGGGTCGGGGAGCATGTGCAGAAACGGGACTCTTTGCACATTGCCGCTGGGAATGTCAAATGGTCTGACTGCTGAGGAAAACGGTGGGGCGATTCTTCAAAAATTACATGTAGAATTACCAGAGGATCCAGCAATTCCAATTCTGGGCATATACCCAGAAGAAGTGAAAGCGGGGCCTCAAACAGATATTTGTAGACTCCTGTTCCTAGCGGCACGACTGGCGATCGCCAGATGGTACCAGGAACCAAGTGTTTCTGATGGATGGCTGGGTACATGCTCTGTGGTATGGAATGGAGGAGATTTGGACACGGCTACAACACGGATGACCCTTGAAGACATTATGGGGAGGGAGATAAGCCAGCGACAAAAGGACAAACACTGTATGATTCCCCTTACATGAGCTGCTTCGAGTAGTCAGATCCCACAGAAACAGGAAGTAGAAGGTGGTTGCCAGGGGTCAGTGGGGAGGGATGGATGCAGAATTACCGTTAACGGGCATGGAGTTTCAGTCGGAGAGGGTGAAAACGTTCTGAAGAGGGATAGTGCTGAAGGTTGCACAACAGCGTGAACAAACTGGATGCCGCTAGTTGTACACTTAAAAAGGGTTAAAATGGTAATTTTTGTTTGTTTGTTTAAGATTTTATTTATTTATTTGACAGAGATCACAAGTAGGTAGAGGGGCAGGCAGAGAGAGAGGAGGAAGCAGGCTCCCTGCTGAGCAGAGAGCCCGATGCGATGCGGGGCTTGATCCCAGGACCCTGGGATCATGACCCCAGCGGAAGGCAGATGCTTAACCCCCACTGAGCCACCCAGGCGCCCCCAAATGGTAACTTTTTATTTTATGTATATTTTACTACTTAAAAAAAAAAAAAAAAAAGGGCAGGAAGATCTTAACACTATCTGCCCACCTTTTTAAACCAGGTAGTTCACACATAACTGTAAAAGGAAAAGTCCAGGGCACCTGGGTGGCTCAGTGGGTTAAGCCTCTGCCTTTGGCTCAGGTCATGATCTCAGGGTCCTGGGTTCAAGTCCTGAATTGGGCTCTTTGCTTAGCGGGGAACCTGCTTCCTCCTCTCTCTCTGGCTGCTGCTCTGCCTACTTGTGATTTCTCTCTGTCAAATAAATAAATAAAATCTTCAAAAAAAAAAAAAAAAAAGAAAGAAAGAAAAAGAAAAGTCCTGGGAGTGAATGAGAAAGAAAGTATCTCTGTAGACAGCTTCTCTAAGGTAGGGGAGGAAAGCAGTAGGGGATGGGGTGGGAGGGTTAGGGGTGCGGGGGTGGGGGGTGAGGTGGGGGAATCCTAGCCGAAAATTTCCTCCAACCTGATGTCCGTGCAGCTCACCTTTCCTAGCCCTCCCCCTTGGTGGACGTTACCGATTTACTTTTAAGGCAGACAGAGTGCATTACTGAAGGTGAAGCCCCTTGAAAATAACCCACAGCTTAGAGTGGTTATTGTTGACCCTCTTGATAAACTGCTCCCTACACGAGTAATATATGCAAATATTGTAGCTTGGCTCACAATTACAACGTAATCACCTTATAAATACATCAGTGCATCCAGTCGTTCGTGTGGCGATAGCCTCCGTTGGCACGATTTTTATTCATCCCTGTGGTTAGTCTGAAAACTTGATCTCTTTGATGAATCCAGTCACCTTGGTTTGGTCCTCTGTCTTACTCTGGTTTTGCTAGATTGTTTTCCTGAGCCTGTGAGTTTCATAGTGCTTATGGCAACTGTAAGGAGTATAATATTAAAGATTTTACTTTTTACAAAAACTATATCAATATATAGTAAAAAAGGAAAAAAAAACTATATTGTCAGTTATACTTCAGTTAAAAAGAAAAAGAGGGGCGCCTGGGTGGCTCAGTCGGCTAAACTTCTGACTCTTGGTTTCAGCTCAGGTCATGATCTTGGGGTCCTCAGATGGAGCCCCACGTAGGGGTCCGTGCTGGGCGTGGAGCCTACTTGAGATTCTCTTCTCCCTCTCCCTCTGCCCCTTCCCCCACTCCCTTTCTCACTCTCAAATAAATAACTAAATAGATTAGAAGAAAAGAAGAAAAAGAAAAAGTTAGCTTGGACCGAGGAAGTGAAAATCTGCCTTACACTCATCAGGCTGGAAAAACAGAAACAGAGAAAGCCATTGGAAAGTTTTTGTTTTTTTTTTTTAAGATTTTATTTATTTATTTGACGGACAGATATCACAAGTAGGCAGAGAGGCAGGCAGAGAGAGAGGAGGAAGCAGGCTCCCTGAGAGCCTGATGCGGGGCTCAATCCCAGGACACTGAGATCATGACCTGAGCTGAAGGCAGAGGCTTTAACCCACTGAGCCACCTAGGCGTCAGCCATTGGAAAGTTTTATAACAACCCTCTTTCTTTGAGTAAGCACTGTCTTTTTACTAGTTGAGAAAATTTGTACTATAAAGTCATTGGTAACCAGAAACTTTGTTGTTTGAAACTATACCAGTAAGAACATTCCAATGTTAATACCAAAGTCCCTTTGAAACAGAGAACTTGCCTTGATTATTTGATTTCTTATATATTTTTAAAACAAATTTTTAGAAGATTTTTATTTATTTATTTGACAGAGATAGACGCAGCGAAAGAGAGAACACAAGCAGGGGGAATGGGAGAGGGAGAAACAGGCTTCCCGCCAAGCAGAGAGCTGGTTGCGGGGATTGATCCCTGGGCCCCGGGATCATGACGTGAGCCCAAGGCAGACAGTTTATGACTAAACCACCCAGGCATTCCAAAACAATTTTTTAAGGATTTTTTTTTTTAATTGAGACAAAGAGATACACAGAGAGAGAACATGAGCAGGGGGAGAGGAAGAGAGAGAGGAAGAAGCGGACTCTTTGCTGAGCCAAGAATCCTATGGGGGCTCCATCCCAGGACACAGGGATCATGAACGGAGCCAAAGGCAGACACTTAACCATCTGAGCCACCCAGGCACCCAGCTATTTGATTTTATGAGTGCATCTACCCATCCATGCATCCATCCATCCATGCCAAACAGACTAAGATAACATTGACTAAGGTTTGTTGAGCACTTATCTGCCAGTGACCACTCCAATCATTTTACAATTATCTACTTGCTTAAGGTTTATAAGGACTCTATGAGATACGTCGTAGTACTCATTCTTACGGATGAGGAAACTGGCCACAGAAACAGTAAACAACTTGCACAATATCACAACTCTGAAGTGGCAGAGGCAGGATTCAGGACAGACCCCAGACCCATATTCTCTTTTCTTTTTTACATTTTAGACTTACTGGAAAGTCGTAAGAGTATTATAAGAAATTCCTGGGAACTCTTTACCTAGATTCCTTAAATGTTAACATTTACTACATCTGCTTTATTATTCTCTATTTATTGCTATCAGTTCTTTTCTGAACTGTTTTAGAGTACACCACTTTGCCAGTAAGTACTTCAACATGTGTGTTTCCTGAGAGCAAGGACAAAGCAAGATCAGGAAATGAACGTTAATACAATATTACAATCTAAAATACAGATGTCATTCAATTTCACTAATTGTCCCCCAAAGTCCTATATAGCAAACAAACAAATAAATAAATAAATTCTGGGTTGTGTTGCATTTGGTTGTTATGTCTCCTTAGAATCTTTGAATTTAGAACAGATAGATCGTTTCTCTATGTGTTTCATGTCACTGACCTTCTTGAAGAACACAGTCTAGACTGTGATACGATAGCACAAAGGACGCCGGCATTAATACCCTGAAGATCATCCCATCGTCACAGGGATCCCTCATCTTACCTTTCATGTTAAACAATTTCTTCTTCTTTTCTCTTTCTTTGTCTTTGAATATCCAATTGCTCTAGCACCAATATTTTCTCCACTGAGCTGTCTTTTACACCTTTATAAAAAAAAAATCAATCAGCCATGTTTGTGTGGGACTATTTCTATGTTCTCTGTTCTGTTCCATAGATTTCATGTTTCTATCCCTTCTTGAAAACCACACAGTCTTGATAACCATAGCTATATAGATGGTAGACATATTCTTTCCACTTTAGCCTTCTTTTAAGAACTTGTTTGAGCTATTTTAGTTCCATGAGGAGTTTAGAATTATCTTATCTAGAACTATAAAAATAAATCTTACTGGATTTTGACAGGAATTGCATTATATGTTTATCAATTTGGGAGAACTGGCATATTTATTAATTGATATATTTTTAAAGATTTTATTTCTCTTTAATTGACAGAGAGAGAGAGAGAGAGTGAGAGAGGAAACATAAGCAGGGGGAGTGGGAGAGGGAGAAGCTGTCTTCCCGTTAAGCATGTTACCCCATGAGTGTCTTGATCCCAGGACCCAGGGATTACGACCCGAGCCAAAGGCAGACGCTTAATGACTGAGCCACCCTTGTGCCCCAAAACTGATATATTTACTATGCTGAGTCTTCCAATCCATGAACATAGTCTATCTCACCATTTTATTTAGATTTTCCTTGATTAGTTTTTAGTATAGAGGTCCTGTACAGTATAGAGGCTTTGTTAGAGTTCCACTAACTATCTCATTTTTTTAAAAAATAAAGTATTGTAAATGGTATTGTGTTTAAAATTGTGGTGCTCGGGGCACCTGGGTGGCTCAGGCAGTGAAGTGTCTGCCTTCAGCTCAGGTCATGATCCCAGGGTCCTGGGATCAAGCCTGCTTCTCCCTCTGCCCCTTTGCTCTTGCTTTCTCTCTCTCTCACTTGTGCTCAATCTCTCTCAAATAAATTTTTAAAATCTCAAAAAAATTTTTTTTGGTGCCCATGAGTTCACTAATGGTCCATAGAAAAGGCTTTTAAAAAAATGTCCTGGTTTATAGCAGCAATGTCTACAATAGCCAAACTATGGAAAGAACCTAGATGTCCATCAACAGATGAATGGATAAAGAAGATGTGGTATATATACACAATGGAACACTACACAGCCATCAAAAGAAATGAAATCTTGCCATTTGCAACGACGTGGATGGAACTAGAGGGTATCATGCTTAGCGAAATAAGTCAATCGGAGAAAGACAATTATCCTATGATCTCCCTGATATGAGGAAGTGGAGATGCAACATGGGGGGTTAAGGGGGGTAGGAGAAGAGTAAATGAAATAAGATGGGATTGGGAGGGAGACAAACCATAAGTGACTCTTTTTTTTTTTTTTTAAGATTTTTATTTATTTATTTGACAGACAGAGATCACAAGCAGGCAGAGAGGCAGGCAGAGAGAGAGGAAGGAAAGGAGGCTCCCTGCTGAACAGAGAGTCCCATGTGGGGCTCGATCCCAGGACCCTGGGATCATGACCTGAGCTGAAGGCAGAGGCTTTAACCCACTGAGCCACCCAGGTGCCCCCATAAGTGACTCGTAATCTCACAAAACAAACTGAGGGTTGCTGGGGGGAGGGAGGTTGGGAGACAGTGGTGGGGGTTATGGACACTGGGGAGGGTATGTGCTATGGTGAGTGCTGTGAAGTGTGTAAACCTGGCGATTCACAGACCTGTACCCCTGGGAATAAAAATACATTATATGTTTATTAAAATAAATAAACAAACAAACAAACAAACAAATAAATAAATGTATGTCTTGGACTCCAGGTCCACCCCCAGAGATTCTGATCATCTTGTTCTAGGTGGAAGCTGGCACTGATGTGATTTTATAGCAGATGATTCTAGAGTGGAGCCAGGGTTGAAAACCACTGTTCGAATGAGTTTGGTTTCACATTCACTCTTTTCAACTCCCAGAATCCTCTTGCCTTGGTAGCTTTGGCCTCAGGTCAAATAACACTCCTCAGAGAGACCTTCCTTGAACACGTTATCTGAAGGAGCTTGTCTCTCCCCTAAGATACTGTCTACCTACTACTTAAAAAAAAAAAAAATTTTTTTTACAGCATTTTTCACTGTCTGAAATAATCACTGCTTTATTTCCTGGGAATCCACCCCCACTCATCCCCAAGAACACGCATGGTTTCTAACCTACTCGCACAGTATCCCCAGGGTCTGAATTGTGCCTCGCAGACAGTAGACACTCCATAAATACTGGATGAATCCATAATTAGGTTTCTTTATTCTCAGGGAGTAGGTAATTCCCTAATCACTTTGCCTGAACTTGGTATTCCCTATGTCTATATTGGTAACACATTTACAAACGATCTTTTGAGGTTTTTATTTTATATCTAGCTAATTGTATGCTATATCTGTATTTTGAAAATGTTGAAAGTTGCACAAATATATGTTCATTATGGGAAAAAATAGAAGCAAAAGCCTCAAGTTAAAAAAAAAAAACTCACCACAAAACTGTGCTAGAATATTCATAAGGGGCACCAGTCTGGCTCAGTGGGTGGAACATGTGACTCTTCATCTTGGGGATGTGAGTTTGAGCCCCTTAGTTGGATTAGAGATTACTTAAAAATTACACACACACACACACACACACACACACACCCAAAAGTGGTTTTGTCTCCTCTTTGTCATAGTATGTGTGTGTAGACACACACAAACACACACACATACATATCCAAAATTTGCACGTTTGTGTGTATATATATATATATATATAGGCACTTGCCCATGTATCTATACACACACACACACACACTTTACCATTTTAACCATTTTTCAGTGTACAGTTCATTGGCATTAAGTACATTCACACTGCTGTGCAACCCTCATCCATTACCACCACTCATTTCCAGAACTTTTTCATTATCTCAAACTGAAACTCTATCCCCATTAAACAATACTTCCCTGTTTCCTCCTCCCTCCAGCCCCTGGCAAGCATTACTCTGCTTTCTGTGTCTATGATTTTGACTACTCTAAGTACTAAATATAAGTGGAATCATACAGTGTTTGTCTTTTTGGTCTGGCTAACTGCACTGAGCCTCATGTCCTCAAGTTCACCCATGTTGTAGCGTGTCCGAACGTCTTTCCTTTTTAAGGCTAAACAATATTCCATTGTTTGGATAGACCACATTTTGCTTAACTATTCACCCACCAATGGACATTTGGGTTTTTCCCATATTTTGGCTCTTGGGAGTGAATATGGGGCTATTGCTATGAACATTAGTGTAAAAATATCTGTTAGAGTCCCTGCTTTTTTGTGTTTTTTTTTTTTTTATATAACCAAAAGTGGAATTGCTGAATCATGTGGCAATTCTAAGTTTAATTTTTTGAGGAGCCGCCATACTGTTTTCCACAGTGGGGCCACCATTTTACATTCCCACCAATAGTGCCCGAGGGGAGAAGGAGCAAGATGGCGGAGAAGTAGGAGACCTAAATATCAGTGGGTCTCAGGCGTTCAGTTAGGTGGTTATCAAACCATTCTGAACACCTACAAACCCAACAGGAGAAGGAAGAGAGGAAGAGCAGCAATTCTAGAAACAGGAAAGCAACCACTTTCTGGAAGGTAGGACGCGGGGAGAAGTGAATCCGAAGCAACGGGAAGACAGACCGCGGGCGGGGCGGGGGGGGCCTCCCGGCAAGTGGTGGAGCAGCGGAGCACAAAATGCGAACTTGTAGAAGTCTGCTCCATGGAGGGATGTCGCTCCAGAGGCTAAGTGGGGGTGAAGCCCTTGAGGGGACAGTGTGGCCTTGAGTCTCGCGGGGTCACAGAAAGACTGGGGGTGTCTGGGTGTAGCAGAGCTCGCAGGTATCAGAGCAGGGAAGCCAACTACAGAGACGGAGCTGAGGAGTGAGCTCTCAGCTCGGGATTACCTTAAACCGTGATCCGTGGCACATCGGGCCACTGCTCTTTGGGCAAGGACCGCCACAAGCGGCCGATCTGGGGAGACTCACCTTCCTTCTCTGGAGGCAGGAATCTGCGGGGTTTGGAGACTCCAAAGGGGGGTGTGTGCGCCGGAGACAGAAACGCTCGGTCACAGGCCGGGTGAGCTGGGAGTGCGGCCGAAGACCAGGGAGAGGGGAGGGACTGATGGCTTTTCTCCGAGGACGCACTGAGCAGTGGGGTCGGAGCTCTCGGCTCCTCTGGGGCCGGAGATCGGGAGGCCGCCATTTTCGTTCCCGTCGTCCGGAGCCCTACGGAAAGCCTTCGGGGAACAAAAGGTTCCGAGTGCGAACTCGAGCAGATTGCTTAGCCTGGCCCCTGGCAAGGACGGCGCAATTCTGCCTCCGGCAAAGACATTTGGGAATCACTGCAACAGTCCCCTTCCCCAGAAAATTAGCAAGAGCATCCAGCCAAGACCAAATCCACCCATCAATGAGAACTGCGGAACTCTAGAACCAGGGGAGCGCACACATAGAATTCATGGATTTTTTTTTTTTTTGGTCTTTTAAAGTTAAATTTTTAAAATTTTTTTCTCTCATTCTATTCTTTAATTCTTCCTCTTTCCTATTTAATGTTTTTAACTATTTTATCCTATCAATACCTTTTTTTTTTAAATTTATTTGACAGATCACAGGTAGGCAGAGAGGCAGGCAGAGAGAGAGGAGGAAGCAGGCTCCCCGCTGAGCAGAGCGCCTGACGTGGGGCTCGATCCCAGGACCCTGAGATCATGACCTGAGCCGAAGGCAGAGGCTTTAACCCACTGAGCCACCCAGGCGCCCCCTATCAATACCTTTTTAAAAATCTTTTAAAATTTTCATTATGATAGTCATAGTTTATCCCTTCATTGTATTTAACCTTAATTTTTTTTTAAGATTTTATTTATTCATTCGACACAGAAAGAGAGATCACAAGTAGGCAGAGAGGCAGGCAGAGAGAGAGGAGGAAGCAGGCTCCCCGCTGAGCAGAGAGTCCAATGCGGGGCTCGATCCCAGGACCCTGAGATCATGACCTGAGCCGAAGGCAGAGGCTTAACCCACTGAGCCACCCAGGCGCCCCTAACCTTAATTTTTGTATAGATATAGGTTTTTCTTTCTTTAAAATTTTGGGATACAGTTTCTTCTAATAGATCATAATATACCCTAAATCTAGCATGGCTTTGTTCTAGTTTCCAGCCTGATCACATTCTTTCCTCTTTTTTTTTTTTTCCTTTTTTCAACGAATTTCTTATCTCGTTGATTCTTTTTTTTTAGAATCTTTTTAATTTTCATCTACACTGTCATATTCCACCCCTTCATGGTGTTTACCCTTATTTTTGTATGTATATATACACACATATATGCATATATATGTATATATATATATATTTTGTATATATATGTAAGTTTTTCCTCCTTTAAAATGTTGGGAGGTAGTTTCTTCTAACAGACCAAAATGTGACCAAAATCAAGTGTGTGGCTCTGTTCTATTCACCAGTCCAGTATATATATGTATACATGTATATGTATGTATGTGTGTGTGTGCGTGTATTTATTTTCTTTTTTTCCTCCTTTCTCCCCCCCCGACCATTTCAGGTGTCTTCTCATTTGGTTAGTGTATATTTTCCTGGGGTCATTACTACCCTTTTAGTATTTTGTTCTCTCATTCACTTATTCTTATCTGGATAAAATGACAAGGCGGGAAAAACTCACTTCAAAAAAAAAAAAGAACAAGAGGCAGTACCAATGGCTAGGGACCTAATCAATACGGACATTAGTAATATGTCAGAACTAGAGTTCAGAATGACGATTATCAAGGTGCTAGCTGGGCTTGACAAAAACATGAGATACTAGAGAATACCTTTCTGGAGAAATAAAAGAACTAAAATCTTACCATGTTGAAATAAAAAAGCTATTAATGTGGTGCAATAAAAAATGGAGGTTCTTACTGCTAGGATAAATGAGGCAGAAGAGAGAATTAGTGATATAGAAGACCAAATGATGGAGAATGAAGAAGCTGAGCAAAAGAGAGACAAACAACTACTGGACCACAAGGGGAGAATTCAAGAGATAAGTGATACCATAAGATGAAACAATGTTAGAATAATTGGGATCCCAGAAAAAGAAGAAAGGAAGGAAGGAAGGAAGGAAGGAAGGAAGAAAGAAAGGGGCAGAAGGTATACTGGAGCAAATTATAGCAGAGAATTTCCCTAATTTAGTGAAGAGAACAAGCATCAAAATCCAGGAGGCACAGAGAATCCCCCTCAACTCCCCCCCCATCAAAATACCATCAATATTTTTCAAAGAAATGGAACGAATAATCCTAAAATTTATATGGAACCAGAAAAGACCCCAAATAGCCAGAGGAATGTTGAAAAAGAAAACCAAAGTTGGCACAGACTTCAAGCTCTTAATACAAAGCTGTAATTATCAAGACAGTATACTACTATCACAAAAGTAGGCACATAGATCAATGGAACAGAATAGAGAGCCCAGGGGGGTCTGGGTGGCTCAGTGGGTTAAAGCCTCTGCCTTTGGCTCGGGTCATTATCCCAGGATCCTGGGATCAAGCCCCGCATCCGGCTCTCTGCCTAGCGGGGAGCATGCTTCCCCCCCCACCCCGCCTGCCTCTCTGCCTACTTGTGATCTGTGTCTGTCAAGTAAATAAATTAAAAAAAAAAAAAAAGAATAGAGAGCCCAGAAATGGACCCTCCACTCTATGGTCAACGAATCTTTGATCAAGCAGGAAATAATGTCCAAAGGGAAAATAACAATCTCTTCAACAGATGGTGTTGGGAAAATTGGACAGCCACACGCAGAAAAATGAACTGGACCATTTCCTTACACCACACACAAAAATTAGACTCAAAATGGATGAAAGACCTCAATGTGAGGCAGGAATCCATTTAAATCCTTGAGGAGAACACAGGCAGCAACCTCTTTGACCTCAGCCGAGGCAACTTCTTTCTAGAAACATTACCAAAGGCAAGGGAAGCGAGGGCAAAAATGAACTATTGGGACTTCATTAAGATCAAAAGCTTATGGACAGCAAAGGAAACAATCAAGAAAACCCAAAGACAACTGACAGAATGGGAGAAGACATTTGCAAATGACGTATCAGATAAAGGGCTAGTAACCAGAATCCATAAAGAACTTATCAAACTCAACAACCAAAGGACGAATAATCCAATCAAGAAATGGGCAGAAGACATGAACAGACATTTCTGCAAAGAAGACATCCAACTGGTCAACAGACACATGAAAAAATGCTCAACATCACTTGATATGGGGAAATACCAATCAAAACCACAGTGAAATACCACCTCATACCAGTCAGAATGGCTAAAAGTAACAAGTCAGGAAACAACAGATGTTGGCGAGGATGTGGGGGAAGGGGAACCCTCCTACGTTGTTTGTGGGAATGCACACTGGTGCAGCCACTCTGGAAAACAGTATGGAGGTTCCTCAAAAAGTTAAAAATAGAGCTACCCTACGACCCAGCAATGGCACTACTGGGTATTTACCCTAAAGATACAAATGTAGTGATCCGAAGGGGCATGTGCACCCGAATGTTTATAGCAGCAATGTCCACAATAGCCAAACTATGGAGAGAACCTAGATGTCCATCAACAGATGAATGGATAAAGAAGATGTGGTATCTATATACAATGGAATACTATGCAGCCATCAAAACCCCTGAGGGGCACCTGGGTGGCTCAGTGGGTTAAAGCCTCTGCCTTTGGCTCAGGACGTGGTCCCAGGGTTCTGGGATCAAGCCCCACATCGGGCTCTCTGCCCAGTGGAGAGCCTGCTTCCTTCTCTCTCTGCCTGCCTCTCTGCCTGCTTGTGATCTCTCTCTGTCAAATAAATAAATAAAATCTTAAAAAAAAAAAAAACCACCCTGAAATCTTGCCATTTGCAACGATGTGGATGGAACCAGAGGGTATTATGCTGAGTGAAATAAGTAAATCAGAGAAAGACAATTATCATATGATCCCTCTGATATGAGATATTTGAGAAACAGGGCAGGGGGTTGGGGTGGGGTAAGGAGGAAAAAATTGAAACAAGATGGGATTGGGAGGTAGACAAACCAAAAGAGACTCTTAATCTCACAAAATGAACTGAGGGTTGCTAGGGGGTTGTGGGGGAAGAATAAGGAGGCTGGGTTATGGACATTGGGGAGGGAATGTGCTATAGTGAGTGCTGTGAAGTGTGTAAGCCTGATGATTTACAGACCTGTACCCCTGAAGCAAATAATACATTATATGTTAATAAAAAAGAAAACAAAGCAGTGCACAAGGGTTCCAATATCGCCACATCTTCATTAACATTTGCTGTTTTCAGTTGTTATTTTTGTTCCTATAATTGCCATCCTAGTGGTTGTGAAGTGGTATCTCATTGTGGTTTTGATTTCTAGTTCTCGAATGATTACTGATGTTGAACATCTTTTCATGGGCTTGTTGTTCATTTGTGTATCTTCTTAGGGAAAAGGTCTATTTAAGTCACAATTCTAAGTGCCTGCCCTTCCTACCTTCTTAATGTCTTTATGTGTTGGGGTATCTAGTTTCTATATATATATATAATATACATATATATTATATATATATGTTCTCCATTGTATAGATGTTCTATGTTGACTTTTTAATCAATATTATTCATTTATTGGGGCACCTGGGTGGCTCAGTGGGTTAAAGCCTCTGCCTTCGGCTCAGGTCACAATCCCAAGGTCCTGGGATCGAGGCCCGCGTCGGGCTCTCTGCTCGGCAGGGAGCCTGCTTCCCTCTCTCTCTCTGCCTGCCTCTCTGCCTACTTGTGATCTCTGTCAAATAAATAAATAAAATCTTTAAAAAATATATTATTCATTTATTTTAGAGAGAGAGCCAGCAGGAAAAGAAGCAGAAGGAGAGGGAGAGAGAGCGAATCTCTAGCAAACTCCATACTGAGCATAGAACCCCACACAGGGCTGGATCCCAGGATCCCGATATCATGACCTGAGTGGAAACCAAGAGTCAGATGCCTAATTGAATATACCACCCAGGTACCCCTTCATTATTTTATTTTATTTTTAAAGATTTTATTTATTTATTTGACAGAGATCACAAGTAGGCAAAGAGGCAGGCAGAGGGAGAGAGGGAATCAGGTTCCCTGCCGAGCAGAGAGCCCGATGTGGGGTTCGATCCCAAGACCCTGGGATCATGAGCTGAGCTGAAGGCAGAGGCTTTAACCCACTGAGCTACCCAGGCGTCCCCCTTCATTATTTTAGATAACATGGTAATAACGCTTTTATAGCCAAGTCTTTGAAGGCTTCCTTAATTTCATAAAAATACATTTCTGGGATTGAACTTCTGGATCAAAGAATATATATATATATATGCGTGTATGTGTATATATATATGAAATCAATTAATTAAATGTTTACTATTAATATAATATATTTTACATGAATATATTTATATTTAATATATATTATTTAAGAATATAGAGCTTTTCTTTCTTTCTTTTTCTTTTTTTCTAAGAATAGAGAACCTTTCTTTTTTTATTTTTTTATTTTTTAAATATTTTATTTATTTATTTAACAGACAGAGATCACAGGTAGGCAGAGAGGCAGGCAGAGAGAGAGGAGGAAGCAGGCTCCCCGCGGAGCAGAGAGCCCGATGCGGGCCTCAATCCCAGGACCCTGGGATCGTGACCTGAGCCGAAGGCAGAGGCTTTAACCCACTGAGCCACCCAGGTGCCCAATATAGAGCCTTTCAATCCACTTTGCCCAAAGCCCCTTGGAGCAGGAGTAATATTTATATTGCCCCCACGATGTAAGAGAGAGATATATATTGCTTTTGTTCGGTGTTCAAAAACACATTTTAAGCCTTTATCCCTTATGAATTATAATTACGCCCTATTTCTTTGGGGGTTTAAATTGCCTTTGTCAGATTAGCCCAGCTGGTGTGTGCTAATCCTCATGGCTGTTGCTAAATGCTACAATGTTATAAGCTAATAAGAGCGACAAGCTTCAGACTTAGAGCAGGTCCGCTTTTCATTTCCAGCCAGGCGATTAGAATCTGTTTATAATTGCTTGGTGGAGAGACTGGCTGATTTCCAGTTAGCAAACCAGACAAATAGTATTCATTTGAAATTTTTGTTTGTGTACAAATTTAGTGTTTTCATAATTCACTTTCTAATTTAATATAAAGTCAGAGGATGATAATTTGCCAGATAGTTTCTGATACTATCTGGGTAAATATTTGCACCCTTGCTATTTAATAATTGTCTCTGCAAATGGATTTGGTTTTTGTCCCCACTTGCCTGTAGTCTTTCAGCCTTGAAGTGTTAGATGTAGCAGGGACACAAAACACCGATCTGGGAAATGATGTTCACATCAGAATGGAATGGTCACAGCGCCCTGGCTGTCACTTTTCTTTTTTTATTTTAGGGAGGGCGGGGCAGAGGGAGAGGGAGAGAGAGAATCTTAAGCAGACTCTGCACCCAGTGCAGATCCTGACGTGGGGCTCGATCTCAAGACCCTGAGATCATGATCTGAGCCAATCAACAGTGGGACTCTTCACTGTTTAAGCCACTAGGATCCCCCGGCTCTCGCTTTTCTCATGTCTACATGGCATTTATGTAATTCTATCACATCACCTGTTACAAATGGATGGTCCCATTCTGGGAAAAGAGCATAAAAAATAGTGACCTAAAGCCTGAGACTCAGAGACATTTGGCTCCACCAGGTATGAGCTGTGTGACCTTGGACAAGGAATCGAATCTCTTCGTGCATCAGGCTCATCTTTAAAGAGGCATAAAAATAATAGAAGCCTCCCTCTAAGTGGGAAAATGAATGTAAAAATGCTTAGCATATACCAAGAATACAGAACTAGCTCCTCAGTAAATACTCAGTATTATTATCACTGCCATTGTTTATCACTGCTTTCAGGATCTTCCTGTGGAAATTTACAGTGGAACATCTGAGAATGAAACAGTGTAACAAGAACTGTATTCATAGTGACAACATTTGTTTCACTCTGTTAATGCTATTTTGGGTTCTAGCTTCCCTAGGTGAGGGACCATGGAACTTGCTTTCAGTATCATCAGGGCTCTCAGTTCTTGCCAGGGGTGTATCTTATCACTCCTCGTCCTTCCGTGGGTTGAAGCAGAATAGTTGAGCCCTTGGCACTGAGTTTACTCTCTGGGGCAGTCACAGAGCTGGTGCTCCGTAAACACCTGTTGACTTGCCCAGGGACTTAACCATTGGGAGCTGGTGGTCCCACCATCACCATTTCATGTGTTCCCTTCTTCCTGTCTGTTTTGGGTAACTTCCCCCTTCTCTGGATGTCCCCCCCCACCATGTTTCTGCACTAGTTGATTCCATCCCCTTGTCACAGGTGGTTGGACTAACCCGATCACATGTGCAAGGACCCTATTTCCATGTAAAGTCATATTACAGGTGCCTGGGGTGGGGTGGGGTGTGAGGGCTTCAACAACTCTTATTTTGGGGAGATACAATTCAACCCCTAGGGAGGGGTTGTGTGTGCTGCTCTTTGGGGAACAACTGAAGGAGACCAGGGAATGAGGGCTCCAGTCCCAAGCTGATCCTGAAGAAGTCTTGAGTCTAAGACATGGCGGGTGTCTTCATTGGGAAGGAGCTGGGTGTGTCTGAGAAACAGCCAAGAGGACAGCGTAGCTGGAACCGACTTCGAGAAGGAACAGAGTTCAAATAGGTTGTGGGGCGAGGGACCCAGACAGTGGAGGTTCAGGCTTCCCTGACAGTGTGGACCCTTCCCCTTATGTCCCCATCATCACGCCATGGGACAGTGTTGGCCAGGCAGGGCTACCCCAGTGCCCATTTAAACAGAGGCTAGAGATCTAGATTTTTGAAATGGGAAATCTCCCAATATTTATTTTATTTTTTTAATTTTTAATTTTGTATTAACATATAATGTATTATTAGCCCCAGGGGTACAGGTCTGTGAATTGCCAGGCTTACACACTTCATAGCACATCCCTTCCCCAATGTCCATAACCCCACCACCCTCTTCCTACTCTCCTCCCCCCGGAATCTCCCAATCTTTAAATGTTAATGATAAATTCACATAGAAAGAAAATTCACTGGAGGCTGTCAGTTTGCAGGATAGAGTGGGAGGAGGGAGGGGAGTTGCAGAGGGCATTTCAGAGAAGGTTTTGGAAGCTAAGTAGGTATAAAAAATAAAGGACATGTCAAAATGTGGACTGAGGTGGCCCCCTGCCTCCTCACCACTAGTCTCCTCTGCTCTCCTTTCTCTTTGGAAATCTGGCATTTTTTCCAGCATCCCCACTCACCAGCTCTGTGCTCTTATGGTTAAGCAATCCAGCTTCTCTGTACCTCCGTTTTCTCATCTGTGAAGTGGGGAAAGTCTCTTAACTTCCCTGGGCCTCCATTTCTGCTTTTAAAAATGACTGACCATGGTGGGGGCAGGGCAGGGCAGTAGTTGCGTAAGTTGTGTCAGTAAGATCCAGTGCCTGGTTCACAGTAAGTGGTTAATTACAAGCAAGTTCTTGGGATGCCTGGGTGGCTCAGCCATTTAAGCATCTGCCTTTGGCTCGGGCCGTGATCCCAGAGTCCCCGGTTCGAGTCCTGTATCGAGTCCTGTATCGGGATCCTCGCTCAGCGGGCAGCCTGCTTCTCCCTCTGCCTGCTGCTCCCCCTGTTTGTCCGCTTTCACTCTAACAAATAAATAAATAAAATCTTAAAGACAAATGTGTGTGTTTTTTTTGCTGAGTGGGGCCCTGAGGTGTGGGAAGAGGAACATGGAGCTTCAACCACAAAAATGACAGGAATTTGGACGTTAAGTGCTTTTCAGGCATTAGGCACTCCGGGCTCTCTCACATCTTTGAAAGCTTTATCATTGATGGGGTCAACCTCATTGGTCAACTTGAAAGGGCACAGGGCACCCAGATATTTGGTTAAACATTACTCTGAATGTGTCTGGAGAGCGTTTCTGGAGGAGAGAAACATGTGAACCTGTAGAGAGATTGCACTGAATTGCCCTCCCCAGGGCAGTGGGCTCTTTCAATTCGTTGGAGAACTGAGGAGAACAAAAAGCAGACATGAGCGAGATGTTTTTGGAGCTGGGTCATCTGTCTTCCTGCTTTCGGACTTGGACTCACATGGGAACTTAGGCCATCAGCTGTCTTGGGTCTCTAGCTCGCCAAAGTGCAGACATGGGGACTTGTCAGCCCCATAATCACGTGAGCCAGTTCCTGATAGCAAATCTCCGTTTATGTGTGTCTCTTGATGTTTCTCTTTCTCTGGAGAACTCCGACTAATGCAGCTGCTTCACCATAACTGAAAAATTTCCCCCTTTCCACCTGTCACAATCCACAGGGAAATCTTCCAAATGAAATGAGTCTGTGGCTGGTTTCATTTGGGGAGTAAAGCCAATTCATTCATTCCTTTATTTAGCCGATGTGGGTAGACTGATGCAGTCTCCTCTACTGTGCACTCCTTGGGGGTGAGGTGTAATGGGTAGAAAAATGCACAGGACACAGGTCCCCCAGAACTGTATGGCTTGGCAACCCTCTACCTGTTATGTTAGGTCATGGCTGTGTGCTGGGTTCTGGGGATTAGTCCTGAACAAATCTGACAGCTTCCTGCCAGTCAAGGAGTTCACCTTGACCTGTTGCGGAGTGCTGGAAACCAGACCAGTTTACCAGCCACAGATGTGTCTAGCCTAAACATAAGGAAAATTAATAGTCTTGACCACAAACTGAAGGCTTACAGATTTGGGAGTTTGTAGGGAACCATTTTGCTGACCCTTGTACCCATCCCCTCAGCCTGGGTCGGATGCCCCTCTCCTTGTTCCTTCTGCATTCACTACTTCCCTGAGCACAGCATTTATCTTCCTGCTTGAACCTGCAACCAGATAGACCAGTTACCAGCACCCAGAGTAACTCTAGTTTTAGGAGAAAACTCTAGTTTTAGCTCTGGCCAGAGCTGTGGCCTTTGGTGGAGGAATGCCATTAAGATGCTGTATCTGGAAAAGAGGGAGCTGGAGTATTAATACCCCAACCTCTTTCCTCTGGTGTTACTGTCCTGCTGGTGTCTCCCACTGGCTAACCCCAACTATAAGCAAGAGGGCAATGATGAACTAGTGTTGATGTAGCTTATACTTATCAGCTCCCCCTGGGGCAGAAAACCATGTAGAGGAGGTAGGAAGTAGATCTGGATGGGTAAATGGAGTATATGAAGCCCAGGAGGCAACTCCAAATGTCCTTTGCACGAAGGTAGAACTTCCTGACTATCTGAGAGATGGAATGAGCCACTAGATGGAAGCGCACAGTGTTTATAGACATCCTGGCGGGGTCAGGCATCACCTGGGAGACTGGGGTACTTGACCATTCAAGTCCTTTACCAAGGACTTCAAAGAGTCAATGACCTTGTGAGATTCAATGCCACCAGCTGCCTTTCTGCTTTATCCTAAATGGGATGACAGTCATAGTAATGGTAGTAGTAGTAGTAATGATCATAATATTAGTATTAACAATCACCACCACCACCACGGCAGACATGGAATTAACGTGTGGTGGGTGTTTGGTAGGCAAGACTCCGTGCTATGCCATTTGCACATTTCATCTTATTTCTTCCTCATAACAACCCTACGAGATTTTACAGATTCCATTTTGTAGATGAATAAGTGAAGCTTCGAAAGAGGTTCAGTCACTTTCTGGGAGTCACACAGCTAGGAACGTCTAGAGTTGGGATTTGAACCCGGGCCTCTGCAGTGGGTTGGCATAGCCCAGAAGCCAGGGAACAGGAGACTCTTGCAGTGAAGTGTTGGGAGGATGTACAAAGTGTCTCTGAAAAGAATAGAACCCCCTGGAATACACATCTCCAAGAGTGGGACCCAGTTTGCTGGGATCTCTCCTGGTGTACAGATGCATGGGCTTTGCTGGCTTCTAGAGTAGTGGAGGTCACCAGTTTCGGTTCTTCCTGACCATTCACGAGGCTCAGTTGGCTTTTCAGTCTCTGGCCGAATCATCGAAGCAGCTAAAAACACAGACAGAGCTTCCCCTCCAGCTGGGGAAAGGAGAACTATAAGTAATAAGCTTGGGGTTCCACGTGGAACCAGGGTCTCTTGGAAGGAGGACACTGGTGGCGGCCAAGGTCAGTCACTCTTCCTCTTTGCTGACTTCCAGGCTTGGTTTCTGCTTATCTGTGTATCTTGGCCCACTGAATGGGGATGATGCCCTCCAGGGGGCTTCCAACAAAGATGAGCAAATTCTTTGTGCCTATAGCCATGGCAGAGCTGGGGCTCTTGTTTTTCTGAGAGTGGGAATACGGGCTCTGGGGCCACATGACTCACAGTGGGGAAGGAAACGATAGGATATATATCCATAAAATGCGGATCATAATAGGACATACTGCATATGGGGGTAATAAGGGCTAAAGATACCATGTAAGAAGCTTGTCTTGCACGTGCATGGTACACAGTAGTTAGTTACTCAGTAAGCATTGAATGAAAATGCCTCCCCTCCGTTCCAGAAGGGGCGCTGCTTTGTTATTTGACTTCCATGTATAACATTATTGATTGAACGATACCAAAAGCTTTCTCTATGTGGAGTGTGATAATCATATGATTTACTCCCTTTAGCCTAATGGTGTCATGAAGTACAATGATAGGTTTCCCTCTACTGAGCTATCCTTGCATTCCTGAGATAAACCCTACTTGATCACTTATACGATTCTCTTAATACACTGTTGGGTTCAGTTGGCTAATTTCCTGCGGAAGCTTTTTCCCTTTTCCTACTCCCAGGTTTATTGAGGTCTAACTGACTATTAGAAATTGTATATACTTGAAGTGACTGGATAGGCATATACATTGTAAAATAATCACCACAACGAAGCTAATTAATATATTTACTATCTTCTTGCATGTGTGTGTGTGTGTGTGTGTGCAGGGTTAGTAAGGACATTTAAGATCTACTCTTTTTTTAAGATTTTATTTATTTATTTGACAGACAGAGATCACAAGCAGGCAGAGAGAGAGGAGGAAGCAGGCTCCCTGCAGAGCAGAGATCCTGATGCGGGGCTTGATCCCAGGACCCTGGGATCATGACCTGAGCTGAAGGCAGAGACTTTAACCCACTGAGCCACCCAGGCGCCCCAAGATCTACTCTCTTAGCGTACTTCAAGTATTCAATACAGTTTTGTTAACTGTAGTCAGTGTCGTACATTAGTTAGATCTCCAGAACTTATTCATGTTGTGTAACTGAAAGCTTGGACTCCTTGACCAGCATCTCCCCATTTCTCCCTCCCCTGAGCCCTTGCCAACCACCATTCTACTGTCTGCTTCTGGGATTATGACCATTTTAGATTCCACATATAAGTGAGATCATGCAGTATTTATTTTCT
Organism: Lontra canadensis; assembly: GCF_010015895.1. Lineage (NCBI taxonomy): Eukaryota > Metazoa > Chordata > Mammalia > Carnivora > Mustelidae > Lontra > Lontra canadensis. Next base: position 6,107,170 of record NW_022631085.1, on the reverse strand, counting down.
TATGGCTGGCTTATTTCACTTAGTATAAATTGCTCCCGGCTTACCCATGTCATTGCAGATGGCAAGATTTCCTTTTTTAAGGCCAAATAGTATTCCAGTGTATAGATATATACCACATTTTCTTTCTTTTTAAAAGACTTTATTTTTAAGTCATCTCTACACACATCATGGGGCTTGAACTCACAACCCTGAGATCAAGACTTGCATGTTCTACTGATTGAGCCAGCTAGGCATGCTATACCACATTTTCTGAATCAAGAAGAAATAGAAGTCCTGACCAGATCAGTAACAAATAGGGAGATTGATTAGTAATCAAAATCCTTTCAACAAAAAAAGCCCAGGACCAGATGGTTTTGTGGCTGAGTTCTACCAAACATTCCAATAACTAATACAAACCCTTCTTACACTCTTCTAAAAGTAGAAGAGGAACACCTCCAAACACTCCAAACTCATCTTATGAGGCCTGATACCAAAACCAAAGACACTGCAAGAAAACTGCAGGCCAATACTCCTAATGATCATAGATGCAAAAATCCTCAATAAAATACTAGTGAACCACATTTAGCCACACATTAAGAGGATCTCATACCATGGCCAAGTGGGATTTATCCCTGGACTGCAAGGATAGTTCAACACTATGTAGGATTTTGGCCATCTACATTTATAAGTGAAATGGGCCATTGATTTTCTTGTGTTGATCTTCCCTGGTTTTAGAATCAAGACCATACCCGTCTCTGTTGTCTGGGAAGCTTTCTCTCTGTGTCTGTCTCATATTGTTTTTTTTTTTTCCTTTTAAATTTTTTTTTAAAGATTTTATTTATTTATTTGACAGAGATCACAAGCAGGCAAAGAGGCAGTGGAGAGAGAGGAAGGGAAGCAGGCTCCCTGCTGAGCAGAGAGCCTGACGTGGGGCTCGATCCCAGAACCTTGGGATCATGACCTGAGCCGAAGGCAGAGGCTTCAACCCACTGAGCCACCCAGGAGCCCCTCTTATTTGTTTTGTTTTTTTTTAAAGATTTTTATTTTTTTATGTATTTGACAGACAGAGATCACAAGTAGGCAGAGAGGCAGGCAGAGAGAGGTAGAAACAGGCTTCCCACGGAGCAGAGAGCCTGATGTGGGCCTTGATCCCAGGACCCTGGGATCATGACCCAAGCTGAAGGCAGAGGCTTTAACCCACTGAGCCACCCAGGTGTCCCAATTAACTGGAGTTTAAATAAAATCTTAGAAACATATGGACATGGAATTTTGGGGCAATGGAGATCTTGGTGACTCTTTAGCTCCCTTAATGTTTAAATTTATTTTAGCACTCTTTTTTCTCATGTCTCTCTGTACGAATTCATCTATTTTCCAAGCCATTGACTGTTAATGGTTGAATAAGAGTTCATCTAGTTCAGATACGTGTGTGTAACTCAGATATCAGCTGGAGAACTTCCCACCGCAAAATGCAAAACGTGAAACTGTCTTAGAGACACCTTCCATCCTGTGCCCGAGAACCCCCAGAAATCCAAAGTCCTGCCCTTGACTTTTGCGTCTTCCTGGGAGGTTTATGTTTTCCTGGCCACCTTTGCCACTTGGGTTCCAGTTCATTTGTGCGCTATCTCTTTCGCACACCACGCCAAGCCCAGTGTGAATTCAGCTTCTTCAGTTTCTACAACAGGTCAAGTGGAGATTTTAGGAGATAGTGCATAGCTTTCCACTGTCCCACTGGTTTCTCATTTCCTCTCCTCCTCTTATCTCTCCTCCTCCTCCTCTCCTAGAATTCCCCCTGGGAGCCCAGTTGCTTCTCTTTCTCCTTGTCTGTGTGGCTGCCCCTTCTCTGAAGCCTGTGTACTGTAGGACCCTAAAGGCCTGGGGAGGAAGGGGAGGCTCAACTTTCCAACTCAAGTGCTTACTGAGTCATCTTGACTGACAGACAATTCCCACCCCAGAAGAAACTCTTATGTTGCTGTTAAAGCCACATAATTTTCCCCATTGTATTCTATCTAGCCAACTATTGGATATCATTTATCCAATATCCTTCCAACATCTTTGCTATTGGGACTTTACTGCGATGAGGAAAGGAGAACTGAAGAATGACTGAACCCGCGAAGATTCTATAATGTTAATAACTTGAAGAGAAAGGCATGTAATGGGTTGTATGTCCTGTACAATGGAATTCATTCTGATACTAATTTCTTGTTCTTTCTCACAAAGGAACCATTGCAAATTGCTTAGTTTGGGCTAAAATAATATTCTGTGCTGTTGTTCAGGTTGGTGTCCTCTGGCCACTTTTAGTTCATTCTCTTCTCTCTACCTTCCTCCGTTCTTATTCTTGGATGTCTGCGTTGGAGCCAGGTGTCTCCCTCCATCAACTCCTTTGTTCTACTTGAATTATTTCTCCCCCCCCACAAAGATTTAATTAATTAATTTATTTGAGATGGAGACAGGAAGAGTACAAGCAGGGGGAAGGGCAGAGGGACAAGCTGAGTTCCAGCTGAGTGGGGAACCTGACTTGAGGGTTGATCCCAGACCCTGAGACCATGACCCCGGGGCGAAGTCAGATGCTTAACCGACTGCCCCGTCCATGTGTCCCTTGAACTGAGTTCTTAGTCTTCCCTTGAGCAAACATGCAAAGTTCATTCCAAAGGCTCAGTCTCTGCACCAGCATTGATAAGGAAATTTGCCTCTTTCCCTTATACTCAACAAAGTGCAAGGAAAAGAAAATCCAACTCAAACTGGCTTCAACTACACGAAGGATTTATTGACTCTGTCACTGAAGAAGTCTGAAGATTGGATGAACTTTGGGTACTGTTTCGTTGGTACTCTGATGCTGTTCCTTTGCAGCCTTCTGCAAGTTCTTCCCTCCTCTGGGTCATGCCCCCTAGGCTGGCGAAAAGGTCCCAGACCTCATATATGTTTAGAAAGATTGAGGCTGTTTCTTCATGCCTTGCTCTTAAGAGTGAGGAAATGTTTCATGAAGAGATGCTGAACAACATTCATCATTACATAAATGCAAATTAAAACCACAATGAGAGACCACTTCATATCCCCCCAGATGGCTATAATCAAAAAAACCAGAATAACAAATGGCAAGGATGTGGAGAAACAGAAACCAGCACACATTTCTGGTAGGAATGTAAAACGGCGCAGTCACTTTGGAGAAACAGTCTGGTAGTTTATTAAAAGTGTAAACAGACGGGCGCCTGGGTGGCTCAGTGGGTTAAAGCCTCTGCCTTCGGCTCAGGTCATGATCCCAGGGTCCTGGGATCGAGCCCCGCATCGGGCTCTCTGCTCAGCAGGGAGCCTGCTTCCTCCTCTCTCTCTGTCTGCCTCTCTGCTTACTTGTGATCTCTGTCTGTCAAATAAATAAATAAAATCTTTAAAAAAAAAAAAAGTGTAAACAGAAACTTACCATCTGATCCATCAACTACCATCCTAGTTATTTATCACAAAGAAATGAAGACATATGTCCCTATAAAGCCTTGTACAGGAATGTTCATAGCAGCATTATTCACAATAGCCAGATGTAGAAACACCACCGATATCCAGAAACTGATGAATGGATAAGCAATGCAATGATGAGTAATAAAAAGGAATAAATTATCAATACATACTACAACACAGGTGAATCTCGAACACATGCTAAGAGAAGAAGCTAGTCACAAAAGACACTATTGATTTCATCCCTACAAAATGTTCAGACAAGGCAAGTCCATTGGGATGGAAATTGGATTAGTAGTTGCTTGGGGCTTGGAGTGGGAACAGAGAGGACAGTAAATAGGCATGAGGTATCTTACTGGGGTGATTAAAAGGTTCTAAAGCTGTATTGTGGTGATGGTTGCATAACTAAATACATTTAAAAAGAAATCACTGAGTTGGGGTGCCTGGGTGGCTCAGTCAGTGAAGTGTCTGCCTTTGGCTTAGGTCATGATCCCAGGGTCCTGGGGTCAAGTTCCACATTGGGGTTCCCTGCTCAGCAGGAAGTCTGCTTCTTCCTCTGCCCCTCCCCTTGCTTGTGCTCTCTCCTTCTTGAAAATAAATAAATAAAAATTAAAAATTAAAAAAGTTTTAAAAAGTCACTGAGTTGTGTGCTTGACATGGCTTACAGTATGTTAAAGATGAAGACGGAAAAGAAAATGAATGAAGAAGTGTTTTTTCAAATGTCTCGAGCAAACCACCCCTCGTGATTCACCAGCCCAGGCTGTGGCTTGGGGAATGGCATGTACTTACTGGCCTAGGCCTTGGTTCTGGAAAGGGGGAGCCCATCCCTGGAACTAGGGTTGTGATCAGCTCCCTGGCAACACTCAGAGCATGGCTGGGGATCACTATCACTACACAAAAATCAGGGCATCATGAGAACATGGAAGTGGAAGGTTGGTGGGGAACCACTAAGGTGTCAATCACACCCAAGATCGGCTGCTTAAAACCACAGCTCTATCCCAGCATTGTCTGATCTGTTACCCACATTTTGGCTCTAGGTTCTCTGTCCCATGCAGAGAAGCGAGGCGAGGGTCATGGGAAGAACCACATCTTGAAAATGAGAAACCTCAGTTAGGGTTCCTGACTGTCCTGGTTTGCCGGGGTTGGAGTGGTTTTCCTGGGATGCAGGACTGAAGGCACCAACACTGGGGAAAGTCCCAGGCGAAATGGGCAGAATGGGAGGGACTGATCACCCAAGGACTCTTCAAATAGAAATACAGAAGTACTCGTAATGAGTTGGTGAATTCTGGGGTGCTGGCTGCTAACACCCCAGAAAGACAACGAGTCACTGTGTACCTCTCATGAGGTACTCAACACCACTTTTGAAAAAAAAATTTTGAAGTTTGTTTATTTTTTTAGTAATCTCGGCCCCCAACCTAGGGCTCAAATTCATGACCCCGAGATCAACAGTCGCGTGTTCTACTGACAGAGCAGCCAGATGCCTGACGAATGAAGCTAGTTCTTCAACAAATAAACTGGAAAGGGGGAAAAACAGAGGTAGAAGGGAACCTGTCGATGACAAGACACTTAAGAAACGTTATCAACCAATTGCAACATACGGATCTTAATTTTCATCCTGATTTGAACAAATTAGAGAGAGAAATTTGAACTCTAATAGTATATTAGGGGTTGTTAAGAAGTTGTTGGTATAGGGGTGCCTGGGTGGCACCCTTGGTTGGGTGTCTGACTCTTGCTTTCAGCTGGGGTCATGATCTCGGGGTCTTGAGATCAAGCCCTGCGTCTGGCCCCACACTCACGGGGGGGGTCACCTCGAGATTCTCTCTCTCCCTCTCCCTTTGCCCCTTCTGCTTGTGTTGTCTCTCAAATAAATAAATAAATATTAAAAAATTGTTGGTATAATATCATACTGTAGCTATGTTTTCTCAGGACGAGTCCTTACTTTTTAGAGACGCAGACTGAAATATTTACAGTTGAAATGATACGATGCCTAGGTTTGCTTCAAAATAATCCATGGGGAAGAAGGTGGGGGTAAAGATAAAGTAAACTTGGCCATTGGTGATCATTTTTGAAGCCAAATGACGGTATTTTAGGTTTAATATACCATTCTTCTTACTGTTTGAAATGTCGACAGTTTCCCTAATCAGAACAATGAAAAGAAGATACGTGGTATCCTCATCTTTCCTGGGTCCTAACCCTCCCTGCTTGGGATGGGAAGGGGTGCTGCCCTTAGTCCCAAGTAGGCCAGTGTCTCCGCAGAATTTAGAATGCCACACATCTGCGAATTTTCTAAAATTTTTGGTGAAGGACAGAGTCAATTTTTCGTTTTGCTAAATTAAAACAAAACAGGGCTGGGGCACCTGGGTGGCTCAGTCCGTCAAGTGTTTGCTTTTTTAGGTTCAGGTCGTGGTCCTAGGATCATGGGATCGAGCCCAGCATCCAGACTCCCTGTTCAGTGCGGAGTCTGCTTCTCCCTCTCCCTCTGCCCTTCCCTCCCCCACCCCCCACCCCATTCATTTTCTTTCTCAAATAAATACATAAAATCTTAAAAAAGAACCCACCATCTACTCTCAGCACCAATTCCTAAAAGCAAGAGCCTATGAGCACCGATGACATCATTTCAGAAAAGGTGCCTTTCAACTGAGGACGGTCAGCCTCACAGACAAACTTGCTTCAGTGACCTTATTTTCTCAGTTCATCCTGCACTGGCTGCACAAACAGCCTGGGGAGGGGAAGGAAGACTAGGGGGTGGGGGGCGGCTGCTCTCACTTCCCTTTTCTAGTGAGGGAAGGACTTGGATGCTGTAGGACTTAAAACCCATAACTACTCAAGGAGTGCAGGGGAGGGTCCCCCAGTACTCATGGACCCACCCCCCTTTCTGAAGCTCTTTTTTATTTACTCCTACTTTTGTGTGCATGGGGGAGGGAGGGGAGTTGCGGATTCAAGGAGGGCTTTCCTGCCAGGGACCTCTCAGTGTGGGATATTTGGAAATGAGATGTATTTTTGCCCAAGTGATAAGTAACAGCAGGCCCCCAGCAGCACAGGCCTTCTGTTGGTGCTCGGCTGACACCGAGGGCTCCTTTGGGACCACAACCTCGCTGTTGGCATAGCTGGTGCGTGCGTGTGTCCCAGACACCCGAAACCCCCATCTCAAACACTGTAACTTGCTCTTCTCCCAACCTTGCCTCCTCGCTCCTGTAGCCCACCTCCCAACTGCTTTTGATGTCTTCCTCAGGGCAGCGTATTTCGGGATCAGATATGAGCCCGTTTTCCCTGGCAACTCAGGGACGCGCGCGAGAGATCATTTGCGGTGATGAAAATCTTCTGGAACTAGATAGAAGCTAGATAGGACAATGTTATGAATAGAGTAAATGCCACTAGTAGAAAATCATGTCATGTGTATCTTGAAACGAAAACAATAAATAGACAGACCGTCCCCTGGGTTCTCCTTGGGCAAAGTCCTAAAGAAAGTTTCATGTGGTTCACCCCTCATTTCGTAGAGGAGCGTCCTGAGGTCCACCCGGGGAAGGCAAGCGTTCAAGGACCCATCGCCTATTAGGCAGAGGAGGGGCAAGACTCCATATGTCCAATTTCACCCACTACCATGAACTTTAGGTCCTGATAAGACAGCCACACGGGCCTTGTCTCCTTTCACAGTAACGGATTCTTGCCAGGGGATCTGGTCGTCCTTGGTTCACAAGCAGGCACCAGACACGTTTCGTTTGGCTGTGCTGTGTCTAATAGTCTTCAAATTAATTGCCAGCATTTGAAATCAGGAAAGTTTCCATAAAAATCCAGATTTCCAGCATCTTTCAAAGAGCAGCTGCTCCAGCAGCCTTGAACCCCCATCTCCATATGGCGGTGATGGGAGCTGGGGGGGGGTATTTCCCACTGCTCCCCACTAACTCCCACTTATCCCCAGGCCTCTGTTGTTTTTCTAATGCTCCCCTGGTTTATTCACTTCCACTGCCTGCTTCCTAAGGACTGGCACCCCTGCTTTGGCCCTAGGCTGGAGAACGGAGGGTCTCTGCACATTTTTCCTGGGTGGCATTGCAACGACAGGGCAGGGTTCACACACCTGGGGCTGTGTGTCTCAACCTTTTCTCCTCCACCTACACTGTGGTCCCGAGATGCCGCAGGCTAGTTTTGGCTACAGAATTTGCTTCTCTGTGGTGCCTGGCTTTTAAGAACCTTCCCCATTTTACAGATGGAGAAGCTATAGGAGAAAGAAACATAGGGATATGTCCAAAGAAAAAATTCTCCTGAAGCCTAGGATTGTGTCCAAGGGGGTGTGGGCATAGAGGGGCATCTCCATGCAGTGGAATGTACTCAGCCATGAAAAGGAATCACGTTCTGATACTTGCCACAACAGTGGATGGACGTTGAAAACATTTTGCTAAGTGAAAGGAACCCGTCACGGAAGGGCACATTGTGTGTGACTTATGTGAGGTGCCTAGAAGAGGCAAATTCAGAGACAGAAGATATAATCGAGGTTAGGAGGGGATGGAGAGGCAGGGATGGTGAGCTGGTGTTGCGTGAGCACAGAGCATGATAAATTTTGGAAATAGTGATAATCGTTGCATCATACTGTGAACGTAAATGCCACTGAACAGTTCACTTAAAAGGATTTAGATAGGGGTGCCTGGGTGGCTTAGTCAGTTGAATGACTGGCTCTTGGTTTTGGCTCAGGTCATGATCTCGGGGTCCTGAGATCAAGTCCCGTTTCGAACTCCATGCCAACATGGGGTCTGCACTCAGCTCCGAGTCTGCTTGTCTCTCTCCCTCTGCTCCTCCCCTCCCCCGCTCTCTCTCCCTCTCTCCCAGATAAATAAAATCTTAAAAAAAAGGGTAAAAATGGCACATTTTAGATGCTTTAGCACAATAAAAGAAATAAAAGAAAAATGTTACTATCAACAGGAACTTGGACGAGCTACCTCTGCCCCCTCCCCTGGTAGTGCTGATAAACATAGAGAAAGGGGAACACAGTGTTTAAAAAGTTCTATTGTCATTCAAGACACCAGGGACAGGGAGAGTGAACCTTCCTTTCCGACTCTCAAGACTCAGTAACTCATGCTTGGTCTTCAGACATTGGCTTACGTGCGGCTCACGTGTCTACCTGTGGCTCACGTGTCCACAAGCAGGTCACGTGTCCACCCTTGGCTGGCTCTCCTTGGTCTTCCCCAAAACATCCACGGTGCTCAGTGGACTTGTACTGTGTCCTCCTTTGGGGTGATAATCTGATTCATGTGTGTTCTGTAAGCATCATGGTATCACGTGAGCAGGGATCATGCCCGGTGTTTGGTTCAACATTATATCCCCAGCACATAGCCCGGGGCCTGGCACATAGTAGGCTCTCAACCAGTATTTCATGAACACAAGACTAGAAGTTCATGGGAGCCGTCAGCCAGACCCCAGTGTCTCCCAGTGAAGACCGGTGGTCAACCTCCACCGTGTGGCCCAGATGGTCCTTCCTTGATGATTTCTCCTGCTGGGGGGTGTGGGGGGTCACTCTCCCTTTCTGGCTTGCCTTATCCATTTCTGCTGTTTGCAACAACATCACCACCACCAACAAACCTTCCATGATGTAACCTCTCTGAGCCTTGGTGTCCTCATCTACGAGGTGGAGGTATCATAGCACCTTCCATTTATTCATTTGAATAAGGAGGACATGAGTGAACTCAGTTCCCCTTCACCATGACGAGGATGAAGAGGAGGAGGAGGAAGAAGAGGATGGGGAAGTTCGTACCATGCATGTCTTCTATCGCTGCTGTAACAAATGACCACAATTAAGTGGTTTTATTTTTTTAAAAGATTTTATTCATTTATTGGACAGACAGAGATCACAAGTAGGCAGAGAGGCGGGCGGAGAGAGAGGAGGAAGCAGGCTCCCCGCCGAGCAGAGAGCCCGATGCGGGACTCGATCCCAGAACCCTGGGATCATGACCTGAGCCGAAGGCAGAGGCTTAACCCACGGAGCCACCCAGGCGCCCCAATTAAGTGGTTTTACAACCCAAATTTATTCTCTAACCGCTCCGGAGGTCAGAAGTCCAAAAAGGGTCAGCAGGGCTGCATTCTTCCCAGGGGGTCCAAGTATCCATTTCCTTGGCTCTTTTAGCTTCTAAAGGCTACCTGTCTTCCTTGGGCCTGCATCACCCCAACCTCTGCTCCCGTTGTTACCTCTCCTCTGACTCTCACCCCGCTGCCTCCCTCTGATAAGGACCCTTGGGATTGATAACCCCCGACAATCTCTCCATCTCGAGATTCTGAGCCCAATCTGCAAACTCATCTGTTAAGTCCCTTTTGCCATGAAAAGTAACATACTTGTGGGTTCTGGGGATTTGGACATCGTCGGAGGGCTATTACGTAACCTACCACTCCCTGTGCTCAAATTTTGGTATATGATCATTTATGTAGAAGATTCCAAGATAAATAAATGGTCTTTCCTGCCTTCCAGTTGTTTCTCATCCTGCTGGGGAGACAGAATATTTTTGTCTCACGAAGACAGTCCACAAAGTCCCAGGCGGTGGGGCCAATGCTGTTACGGCAGGTGCATGAGACATTGATGAGATGAAGGCGAATGCCCGATTCTCTTCTTTCTCTCTGTATCTCCTTGCCTTGAAGTTGGGGCTTACCCTGTAGGCTGCACCCTCCGCCCAAATCTGGGGCTCATGTCCCCAGGAACCATACCAGTGGATGCTGTCTCCTGGAGATGCGTGATAACATCCCTGCCTTCTCATAGGCATGGAGCAGAGGCCTTTGCTTTCTACTTTTATGGATTGCTATGGTCTGGATGTTTGTGTCCCTCCCCACCCCCCATGTTGAAATCCTAGTCCCCAAGGGAGATAGTAATAGCATGCGGTTGTATTTGGGAAATCCTTATATCATGAGGGTGAGTCCTTGTGAATGGCATTAGTGCTTTGCAAAAAAGGGCTTCAGAGAGCTCCCTTCGTCTACAATCCAGAAAGGGGTCCCCACCTGAGCACCTCTGCACCCGGATCTCAGACTTTCAGCTTCTAGAACTGTGAGTGACAAATTCTGGCTTTGACAAGCTGTATGGTCTGTGGTATTTTTTTTTTTTAAGATTTTATTTATTTATTTGACAGAGAGAGAGATTGTAAGTAGGCAGAGCAGCAGGCAGAGAGAGGAGGAAGCAGGCTCCCTGCTGAACAAAGAGCCCAATGTAGGGCTTGATCCCAGGACCCTGAGATCATGACCTGAGCCGAAGGCAGAGACTTTAACCCACTGAGCCATCCAGGCGCCCAATAAATAAATTCTTTTTTAAAAAATTAAAAAAATACCTTTATTGAGATATAATTCACACAGCATACAATTCACCTATTTAAAGTAAATAATTCAGGGTCGTCCACGTGGTGCAGTGGGCTAAGCGTCCAACTCTTGGTTTTGGCTCAGGTCATGATCTCAGGGTCGTGAGATCGAGCCCGGCATCAGGCTCTGTGTTCAGCCTGGAGTCTGCTTGAGATTCTCTCCTTCTCACTGTTATGTCACATTTCAGTACTTCCTTCCTTTATACGGCTGAATAATATTCCTTTGTATGGTTTATCCATTCATTGGTTGATGGGCACTTGGATTATTTCCACCTTTTGGTTCTGAGCAGAGAGTAATGCGGGTTGGAGAGTAAAGCAGCTATGAACACTTGTGGACAAGTTTTTGCACGAGCCCAGCTCCTCCGTTCTCTCACGCCTACACCTGTGAGTAGAATTGCTAGGTCATATGGTGACTCTGTTTTAACTTTTTGAGAAACAGCCAGTTGTCTTCCAAAGCAGCTGTACCATTTAACATTCTCACCGGCAACATATGATGGTTCTTTTTTTTTTTTTTTAAGATTTTACTTATTTATTTGACAGACAGAGATCACAAGCAGGCAGAGAGCCAGGCAGAGAGAGAGAGGGGAAGCAGGCTCCCTGCTGAGCAGAGAGCCCGATGTGGGGCTCTACCCCAGGACCCTGAGATCATGACCAGAGCTGAAGGCAGAGGCTTAACCTACTGAGCCACCCAGGTGCCCCCATGCGAGGGTTCTAATTTCTCTGCATCCTCTCTGACACTTGTCGTTTTTCACTCTGTGGTTGTGGTGGGGGCTATTTGATTGTACAGCCCCACTGGGTAGACCAGATGTGGTATCTCATTATGGTTTCGATGTGCAGTTCCCTGGTAGTTAATGAGCTTGAGCACCTTTTCAGGAGTTTATGGGCCATTTGTGTATTTTTCCTTGGAGAAACGCCTGTTCGGGTCCTTTGCGTGTTTTGTCTTTGGGTGCGTTCACCTTGAACAGTCTCCATAACCGTTAAACACTGGAGGCGCTATAGAAACATGATTCATCGTGGACAGTCTGAAGTTGGTGACCTGGATTTGACTCCCAGCTTGATTGCTCATTAGTTCATGACATGGACCATTCTCTCTGGACCTGTTTCCTACGTACAGTGGAGATAGAAATATTAGCTGATTCACAGGGTTGTGGTAAAGATCAAAATAGACAGTGCGCGTCAAAGGTTTCGTAAGGACTTGCGTGTTCTCCGTCATGGTAATGACATCAACACTTACGAAGCTTTTTCTGCTTTATTACGTGCACACATGATCTTATTTAATCTACACGGCGATCTTGCGAAATAGGTATCATCGCCTCCGTTTTACCAGTGAGAAAACGGAAACTCAGGGGGATGAAGGAATGTGTGCAGAGCTTCCTACCCAGTAAGAGGCAGGGCAGAGAGATTCCTACCCGGATCTGGCAGACCCTGGGGCCCTCGGAAAGCGTCAGTCTGGAGAAACTTTTTAGCCTGAATTGCTGGCGTGTCCTCTCGTGGCTTCCGCTATTCAAATGCAACTGCAATTAAGCAAATGCCATCAGAAAGGAATCAGAGAAGAACCCAGTAATGAAATCGTCAACAGCTTCTGCAGCCAGAGAAAAGCTACAGCAACCCCGTGAAAAATGTGCTCATTTCGCTCCGGGCTGGCTTCTGAATCAAGGAGTTTTTCACAGTCTTGGCAAGCGCTCCTTGTTTGGCAAAGGAGCTAGCTGGAAACCAGTGAAAGCCAAGGGTCCAGCATGGCCCACCCCCACCTCCCTGGAACCACGATTTGCAATTTCTGTGTAGTTCCCCTTGGTGACATTGGGTGTCACCTTCGAGTTGTCTGAAGCCAATAGCCCCTGGAAATGGACCAAGTGCGTTGTTTTCCAAGGGTTTTGGTGTCTGCAGGATCCGGTTTTGTAGGTATGCATCCCCGGCACGCCTGCCCCGGACTCGTCCTGGATAACCTGGTTTTCCTCTTTGGGCCCAAGCATTGTCTAGAAAGAAGTGAAAGCCAAGGATAAGCTTTGAGTTTGAAAATGGACTCCATGGTCATGACTTTTGCAACTGGCTTCTCTTCCGTTGGCAGAGGAGTGGAGAGACAGTGAATTAGAAGCCCAGTAGGGGTGCCTGGGTGGCTCATTGGGTTAAGCCTCTGCCTTCGGCTCAGGTCATGATCCCAGGGTCCTGGGATCGAGCCCCGCATCGGTAGCGAGCCTGCTCCCCCCTCCCCTGCCTGCCTCTCTGCCTACTTGTGATCTCTCTCTGTCAAATAAATAAAATCTTAAAAAAAAAAAAAAATCGAAGCCCAGTAGCTCAGAGCCCTTAGTCCCAGACTTCTCCGCACCTTCCCAGAACAACTCATCTGCTCGTACATCCGTGTCCCTGCTAGGCTGTGAGTAACTGTGACAGTCTGGGGGCAGCAATTCTAATCCTCCCTCTCTCCCAGCCTCTGTTCCTCCTTTCCTTTGTTCCTGCATTCCATGCATGTTTCCCGAGTAGGTATCCTGTGCCAGAAACTGGGGCAAAATAGCAAAGTTCTCTTTCTTCCTGGAACCGACATTCTAATTTCCTCATTATCGTCATGTTCCCAGCACCGAGCACACAGTAGGCACTTAGTAACTGCTCTAATGGCTTGTGGATACACTTCTCCTCCTGCTCTGTCCTATGCATATTATTTTTTAAAATTAATTAATTAATTAATTTTTAAACTTAAAAAATTTTTTTTTAATTTATTTGACAGACAGGGATCACAAGTAGACAGAGAGGCAGGCAGAGAGACAGAGAGAGGAAGAAGCAGGCCCCCCCACTGAGCAGAGAGCCTGATGCGGGGCTCGATCCTAGGACCCTGAGATCATGACCTGAGCTGAAGGCCCGGCTTAACCCACTGAGCCACCCAGAGCCCCTGCATATTCTTTTTTAAAAAATATTTTATTAAGATATTTGAGAGAGAGAGAGCATGAGTGGTGGGAGGGTTGGAGGGAGAGGGAGAATCAGACTCCCCGCTGAGCAGGGACCCCCCCCCCCTTCGTGGGGCTTGATCCCAGGACCCTGAGATCGTGACCAAAGCCCGAGGCAGTTGCTTAACAGACTGAGCCACCCAGGCATCCCCCCTATGCATACCCTAACACATACACATGATATTTAAATTTTAGATGGAAAGGAGATTACTTTAATGCTATCCTGTGACCTTCTCCCCTACCTAATAGTATATTCTGACCATCTTTCTATGTTAGAACATAGAAATCGACCTCAGTGTTTACATGTCCCCCAATGCTAATTGGGGTCTTTCTGCCCCTGGGAACCCAGAAGGGACTGGCTTGAACCCCAAGTCTATTCCCTGGAGAGTTTTGAGGTCAGATTAGGACTGCTTGCGTTCTCCTGGTCACCTCCATTCCCTGTCGTGGCTTCTGCTAAGTTTATCCCATCCAGGGTCCTTAACCAGTTGCCGATGGATGGACGCTTAGGTTGTTTCCAGTCTTTTGCTAATATAAACACTGTAGCAATGAACAACAGCTTGTTCATCCTTCGTTGTATGCACATTGAATAAGTTGTTGAAGTACTGTTGGGTGAGTTTAGCAGTAGGTACTGCTGTAGATACAGATACAGCAGTATGAGCGCATATTGATGAATTCTCTTCACAGTAATGGTGCTAATTTTCATCCTGATTGGATGTCTTTGCAAACAGTGGTCTTCGTTTATCTGTGCAAACACACACACACACACACACACACACACAAACTTATTTTTCATATTCCTTGCCTTTTTTTTTTTTTTTTTCTGGTGAGCTGTTAATAGGAAGGAACCTTTTGTATGTTAGGGAAATTATCCCTCTGTAATTTGAAATACAAGTATCTTTTCTTAGTTTATTGTTTGTTTTTGCATCATTTTTCTAAATAGCTGGCTAGCATTCTATTAAATGGGCCTTTCTATTTGGTCTGTTTCCAATTTTTTGCTATTATAAAGATTTTATTTATTTATTTTATGCAAAGTCTCCAACCGATGTGGGGCTCAAACTTAAACCAGCGACCAAGAGTCACGTGACCTACTGAGCCAGCCAGTCGCCTCCCAGCTGTTTGCTCTTATAAACTGCACAGCTTGGGACTCCTGGGTGGCTCAGTTGGCTAAGCAGCTGCCTTTGGCTCAGGTCATGATCCCGGCCGGCATCCTGGGATCGAGTCCCACATCGGGCTCCTTGCTCGTCAGGGAACCTGCTTCTCCCTCTGCCTCTGCCTGCCATTCTGTCTGCCTGTGCTCGCTCTCTCTACCTCTCTCTCTCTGACAAATAAATAAAATCTTAAAAAAATAAAATAAAATAAACTGCACAGCTCTTTCCACCAATCTGCATTGTGTCTCTGAATCTAGGCTAAATTCCTAAAAGTGCAATTGCTTGGTTAAAGAATATGAACTTAAAAAAGCCTTTTGATATGTATTGCATTTTGGATAATACATTGAAAAAAATTTTTGTTATTATTTTAAAACAACAAACGTTCGTTGGTTTAAAAAAATCCCCCATGTGCCAGGCACCCATTCACGGGGACTGGCTGGCTGGTGTGATCTATACTCCCACACACTTCCGCTTCTTCCCAGTTGTAGTGGAGCAAATCGTCTACAAAGATTGAAGGATTTGGAGAAAATCTATCTTTGGATGAGAGACTCACCACCTTTCCTTTTCCAGATGGTGGCAACGGAGAGTTACCCAACGCTGCTGTTTGGATGCCTTATGCACTGGGGGCTGGTCATGGGGTGAATGTGTAATCCCACCCTGATCGCCCCTTCTCTGGATCCCCACTCTGCTTTTGCAGTTGGGAGAGAGAAACGATCACCCACGAGGATGACTCAGCCAGCCCCAGGCCATTTTGATCCAAAGCAGAATCCCCACAGACCCAAAGGCTTTGCTTCGACCATAAGTTTTCACTTACTTTTGATTCATCCCGTCCCAGACAGGCAGGAAATAGTTGGTAGTGCATGAATCATGTAGGAGGCTTTTTTCTGTGCCCTTCCATAATTTTTTTTTTAAAGATTTTACTTATTTATTTGACACAGAGAGAGAGATCACAAGTAGGCAGAGGCAGGTAGAGAGAGAGGGGAAAGCAGGATCCCCGCCGAGCAGAGAGCCCGATGCAGGGCTCCATCCCAGGACCCCGAGATCATGACCTGAGCCGAAGGCAGAGACTTTAACCCACTGAGCCACCCAGGCGCCCCATGCCCTTCCATTTCTACGTGGCTTCCTTGAACAATAACCCACCCCGGTGATGGGCAAACTCCCCCATGCTGTCTCATCTGGATGGGCACTGACATCTATGTCCTGGCTGGGCCACTGAGACTCGGGGTGGGAATGGTGACCTAGCCTTGTAAGCAGGAGTGCCTGCCAGGGTCAGTGCCTGCCTTTGTGGGCTGTTTCCAGTCTTTCCACCTCACACTGCATCTCAGAAAAGCTCCTCCCCGGAGAGGGGCTCCCTGTAGCCACCTGGAGGGGAAATGATGTCAAACACAGTCTTCAGGAGCGTAAAACCTCCTTCAGGGAGTTTGTGACATCGCCCTTCATGCAGGCTCTCAAATGAAAAACAGGATCATTGGGGCGCCTGGGTGGCTCAGTGGATTAAGCGTCTGCCTTGGCTCAGGTCATGATCTCAGGGTCCTGGGATTGAGCCCCACATCGGGCTCTCTGGTCAGTGGGGAGCCTGCTTTCCCCCTCTCTCTCTGCCTGCCTCTCTGCCTGCTTGTGATCTCTCTGTGTCGGTGCTTTGGACAAGCCTTGGAGCGAGAGAAGCTTTCCTGCCCCCACTGAGGTCAGCCCCATCCTTGGGTGCCCCAGCCGCCCAAAAAGTCGGAGGCGGATGCCCGGCCGCAAACCATCCCTCAACTCTGCTCAGGGAATGTTCCCCTGCGCCGGGGCCCCCGGGTGGGCTGCGTCGTCTTGGCAAAATCTTAAAGGAAAGAAAAACAGGCTCATCTTCACTCTCCCCCACTCCCCACAGCCTGGCATTTGTCACTGCCCTCCTTCACTTTCTCTCTCTGACATTTCAGAACTTGCAAACCCTCCAAACACAGCTCACATCTTTTGATTCTTCTGCATGCCTGTGTCCCACGCTGGCCTCTCTTACTTGGGGAGTGACATTCCCCTCTTAACTGTCGGTGGCTTCTTCTCTGTCTCTGCTGCAACCTATTCTCACAAAACAAGGCCGGAATGAGCTTTTAAAACCCACACCAGGTCTTCTCACCATTCTGCCTAAAATCCTTCAATGGCTATCTTCCCGTCATTTCAGCGTAGGTAAAATGCAAACTCCTCTCCTTACCCTCTGTCAGGGAAACTGGTTATTGCCTGGCCACATGTCTCAGCTGCACTTTTTGTTTTGTTTTGTTTTTAAGATTTTATTTATGTATTTGACAGAGAGAGAGGAAGAGAGAGAGAGAGCATGAGAAATACAAGCAGGGGGCGTAGCAGAGGGGAAAGGAGAACCAGCCTCCCCACTGAGCAGGGAGTCTAATGCGGGTCTCAAACCCAGGACCCTGAGATCATGACCTGAGCTGAAGACAGATGCTTAACCTACTGAGCCCCCCAGGTGCCTCTCAGCTGCACGTTGTTGCAGGCATGTTGGCTGTCTTTCATCTCCCATCATTAGCACTGTCTGTGCAGCCCCAGTCCATTTGCACCTGTGGCTTCCTCTGCCTGGACTATCATGAATCCGGTCCTTCTCATCCTTTAGGACTCTGGCGAAGTGACTGTGCCTCAGAGAGCCCTCCCTATCATCTGAGCAGATCATCCCTTCCCCTCCTTTTATTTTTATTTTTATTTATTTATTTTCTTTTTAAAGATCTTATTTGTTTATTTGACAGAGGGAGACACAGTAAGAGAGGGAACACAGGCAGGGGGAGTGGGAGAGGGAGAAGCAGGCTCCCTGCCGAGCAGGAAGCCCAATGTAGGGCTCGATCCCAGGACCCTGGGATCGTGACCCGAACCCAAGGCAGATACTTTAATGACGGAGCCACCCAGGTGCCCCTAGTGTCTTGTACCCTTAGTGTCCAGTTGTGTGTCTAACACATAGGAAATACCCACTAGGGAGTTTCAGGGAGTCTTACCAGCTTCAGCTCGTCTTGTGTTCCTTGCTCTGTGTCACATCTATTGTCCCTTCTCTGGCTCATCATCTCCCTGTCAATGACTAGAAGAACCTTCCATCAGTCCTCCTTGCTGCCTCACTTTTTGCCTTCTTTTTAACACAAATCTGATCTCCCTTTTCTACTTTATTTTTTTTAATTTTTTTTTTTTTAAAGATTTTATTTATTCATTTGACAGAGAGAGAGATCACAAGCAGGCAGGGAGGCAGGCAGAGAGAGAGGAGGAAGCAGACCCTCCGCGGAGCAGAGAGCCCGATGCGGGGCTCGATCCCAGGACCCTGGGATCATGACCTGAGCCGAAGGCAGAGGCTTTAACCCACTGAGCCACCCAGGCACCCCTCCCTTTTCTACTTTAAACCCTTTGTTCTTTCCCTATTACTCCCTGCCAGCTATTGGACCTCGGGCCTGTTCCATGAACTATCAGCCTTAGCCTTCATCTTCCCATCTGTGGAATGGGAGTAATAATTGCACCTACCTGACCAGCTGGATATGAAGAGTGAACGAGAATCAGCGCAAAGTGTGGAGCCCAGTGCCCAGCCCTGAGAGCCCACCCAGATGCTAGCTTTCGGGATTAATGTCAACTTTTTTTTCTTAAGATTATTTATTTATTTATTTATTTGATAGACAGATCACAAGTAGGCAGAGAGGCAGGCAGAGAGAGAGGAGGAAGCAGGCTCCCTGCTGAGCAGAGAGCCCGATGCGGGGTTTGATCCCAGGACCCCGGGATCATGACCCGAGCTGAAGGCAAGGCTTTAAACCACTGAGCCACCCAGGCGCCCCTTAATGTCAGTTTTTGTTTTGGATTGAGGCTAGAAGGCCAAGGCAAGGCAAAATGAGCCCTTTGTTAAGAGGGGAAAAAATCACATGTTCAAAGCTGGCTTGCCCAGCAACTGTTCAAAATGGTGAAGAAGCAGTTTGCCTAGCATCTTAGCTTGTTGAAGCTTGGAGAAGTTTGAAGCATGAGTGTGCCTGTCATTATATACACAAAACCAATACAGTAAGTGAAAAACTTAAAATAGGCTCACATTTATATTAAAATCATATAATTTGGCCCACAGACATAATCTTAGATATAGAAATATAGGGATTCATTTTAATCATGGCTTGGAATTGGTGTTCCTCATTTCTGAAAAAAACCTCTTAATCAGGAAATTTCAAAAAAAAATGTTTAAAATGCATGAGAACACATTTCAGAGCAATTCCAAAATTTAATGTGTGCAAATTATTCATATACTCATCATTTCATTATAGCACATCAGATTTGGGGACTCAAGTGCAGGGTAAAGAGAATATCCATTAGTTGCTTTAAAAAAAAAAAGCCCTTAAAAGCAATGAATTTAAATATTGTAACTATCGTCCTATTGGCTCAGAACTCTCCCCAAAGCATTAGCCATTTAATAAGATTGGTATTTCTCATTGATTTGAGACATTGGTGAGAAACCTTTCTTTTCAAGCAGTCAGGCTTCCTGTAGAATTGAACTGAGCTAGTATGCTTTGGTTAAGAGTCATGGAACCTGATAGGGGACTCGATCTCATGACCCTAAGAGCATGATCTGAGCTGAAACCAAGACTCTGATGCTCAACCAACGGTACCATCCAGGTGCTCCTTATTTGGGAAGTTTTTCTTTTTTTAGATTTTATTTATTTATTTATTTGAGAGAGAGAGAGTGGGGGGAGGGGCAGAAGGAGAGGGAGAAGCAGGCTCCTGAGACCGATGTGGGACTGGATCCCAGCATCCAGGGATCATGACCTGAACTGAATGCAGATGCTTAGTGGACAGCCACCCGGGCTCCCCTCCTTCCAGATATTTCTATGCATTTACAAACACACATGTACATATGGAAATGTACAGAGATAATGCCTGATTTCTAATTTGCATCTTTTAAAATTCAAAGTTATACATGCACACAGCCTAAAAACCAAATTGTTATACAAGACCGTTTACTGAGTCCTCAAGAGCGCCAGGTTCCGGGCTGCAGTGCCATTCCAAGTCAATTCTAAGTGGTAGCAGGAGGTAACTATTGCTACCTTTGTCCCTCGGGGTGCACCACACCCACCTCCTAGTCCCCAGCCCTGGTGTCTTCAGTATTATCTTTTTTTTTTTTTTAAAGATTTTATTTATTTTTTTGACAGAGAGAGAGCACAAGTAGGGAGAGAGGCAGGCAGAGAGAGAGGGGGAAGCAGGCTCCCCGCTGAGCAGAGACCCCCCGATGTGGGGCTTGATCCCAGCACCCTGAGATCATGACCTGAGCTGAAGGCAGAGGCTTTAACCCGCTGAGCCACCCCCGCACCCCTCTTCAGTATTATCTTATTTGATCTTCGCCACCACTCAAGTGATAGGTGCTCTCCTTATCGTCTGTCTTATACAGACTAAGCAGTCCAAGCTCTGACCAGTTAAAGAACTTTGACCAAAGCCACATGACCCATCACGGGCAGTTTACCAGAATCTCCAATCAGGCCATCTGTCTCCAGGATGCGATGCCACCAGAATGTCTCCTGTGGTCTGAAGTCGCTCTTGGGTCTACCTGAGGGCAACGCTGGGAGAAGAAATGTAGTGGAAGGTGAAGCAAAACCAGTGTGAAATGCTGCTTTGCATTCTGTGTCCCATGACACCTTGAATCGTGCCAGGACGTCACACGTCATCAGAGGCATCAGTCCTGCGGCTTTCTGTGCGGGGACAGCAAGCTGCCTGGAAGAGGGTCGTGCTGGAACAGCCATGCCCATGGCATCCCAGAACCCAGCCGCGCTGCTCGGACCTTGGTTCTTTCTCCTCTTAAGTAGTGGCCTCCTGCGTTTTGTTCTTGAATCTCCATCACGAGGAAAGTGAAGTGAGACAAGGGCGAGAGCCGCTCTTGCTTCAGACACTTGAATGATTTCACCACAAGAACTGAGGAACCCCGTTTCATTCTTCGAATCGATTCATCACGTCGCAAATGTGGGGATGTTTCCAAGTTATTTATGACTTAAGAAAGACCTTTTTTTAAAAAAAGATTTTATTTATTTATTTGACAGACAGAGATCACAAGTAGGCAGAGAGGCAGGCAGAGAGAGAGGGGAAAGCAGGGAGCAGAGAGCCCGATGTGGGGCCCGATCCCAGGTTTCTGGGATCATGACCTGAGCTGAAGGCAGAGGCTTAACCCACTGAGCCACCCAGGCACCCAAAAGCCTTTTTTTAAAAAAGCTTATTTATTAATTTGTTTTTCGTCATCTCAACGCCCAATGTGGGGGTCAAACTCACGTCCCTCCAGGTGGAGAGTCACACGCTCCACGGACTGAGCCAGCCGGGCGCTCTGTGTTTAATTGTATAAGAAACTGCCCAACTGTTTTCCAGAGCGACTGTATAAATTCTGCATTCCCACCAGCAGTGTATAAGAGTTTTATTTATTTACTTCCCTCACCAGAGCTTGATCTTGCCAACCAATATGCTTGGAATGAGAGCTCACTGTGGTTTTAATGTGCATTGCCCCAGATGGCTAATGATATCAGGTCACTTTCCATATGGTTATTTGCCTTTTAGGTGAAGTGTCTTTTCAAGTCTTTGTTTGGTTTTTAGAGAGGTGCGGAGGGGCTGAGGTAGAGGGAGAGAGAGAATCTCGAGCAGGCTCCACGTGCAGCAAGCAGGGTTCGATTAAGACATGGCCCCTTAACTAACTGAGTCACCAGGCACCCAAGTCTGCCCATTAAAAAAAATTTTTTTTAAGATTTTATTTATTTATTTGACAGACAGAGATCACAAATAGTCAGAGAGGCAGGCAGGGGGCTCCCCGCCGAGCAGAGAGCCCGATGCAGGGCTCGATCCCAGGACTCTGGGATCATGACCTAAGCCAAAGGCAGAGGCTTTGACCCACTGAGCCACCCAGGCGCCCCAAGTCTGTCCATTTTTAAATTGGGTTGTATGCTTTATTATTATATCAACTTGTTACTGTTGAGTTTTGAAAATTATGTGTTTTAAATACAAGTTCTTTCTTTATATATATATATATATATATATATATATATTTAAAGATCTTAGTTATTTATTTGCCAGAAAGAGAGTGAAAGAGCACAAGCAGGGGGAGAAGCAGACTTCCCGCTGAGCAGAGATCCTGATGCAGGGCTCCATTCCAGGACCCTGGGATCATGACCTGAGCCGAAGGCAGAGGCTTTAACTCACTGAGCCACCCAGGCACCCCCACAGCAAAACTTCTAATTGGAATGAGGTCCAGTGTATCCATATTTCCTTTTATGTTCTTTTGGTATACAGCCTAAGAACTCCTTGCTTAGCCTCAGGCCCCAAAGATTTTCTCCCACTTCCCCCCACCCCAGCTTCTGTAGGTTTACATTTTACATTTAAATCTGCGATCCATTTTGAATTAATTTTTGTATCCCATATAAGCTTTAGTTTGAGGTACATTCTTTTCTTGCATACGGATGTCCAATTTTTTCTACAATATGTTAAAAAAGACTCATTTCTCCACTGAATTTCTCTTATACCTTTATCAAAAATCAATTGTTTGGGGGGGCGCCTGGGTGGCTCAGCTCTCCTGAACCCTCCATGGCTGCCCCCTGACCTGGATCTGACTAGTTGCCCTAGGAGTCCTGGACACACCCCTGCAGCCAGGCCAACCAGCTAGAGGTGCGGAGTTTCTGGCTCCTCCTGTTATCCTCAGAGTCAGATGAAACTCCCCCCGCCCCATCCTACAGGGCTGCCAAAGGGGCAGCAGAAAGCAAACCAGCTCAGACTACTTAATACCCTGCGGAGAACACTTTGCATTCTGGGAAACGGGAAGTGGGACGAATTCCCTCTCTTTCCTCCCTCACGGTCCCAAAGACCGTTCAAATGTAGTTTCTCCTGCAGCCTGTATCGGTTTCCTGTGGCTGCCGTGACAAATTGTTCCAAAGGGAGTGGCCTGAAACAGCAGGAACTTATTCTCATAGTCCTGGAGGCCTGACGTCCTAAATCGTGTTGCTGACATGGCTGCCTTCCCTGGAAGGCTGCTGGGGAGAATCCTGCCTTGCCTCTTTCAGCTTCTGGTAGCCCCATGGCTTCATCCCTCCAGGGTTCCTCCATCTTTCCGTGGCCTCTTCTCTCTGTGTGTCCAAATCGTCCCCGCCTTTCTCTTAGACACTGCTCATTGGATTTTGGAGGTCCTGAGCTAATCAGATCTGCAAAGACCCTACCCTATTTCCGAATGAGGTCATGTCTGGGCTTCCAGGTGGAGATGAATTGGGGGGGACACTACTCAACCAATTACATAGCCCTCCTGGAGAAGTCCTGCATGTGGGACAGACAGCACATGCTTTGTCTCTCCACAGTTCACCCCGAATCAGTAGCTGTTGAGAAACTCGTGTATGGGTCTGTGAGGGCTGCCGCATTACACGTTATAGACCAAGGGCTTAAACTACAGAAGCTCCTCTTCTCACAGTTTTGCAGATGGCAAGTCCAAGACCAAAGCATCACAGATTTGGTTTCTCTCAAGTACCCTTTCCTGGGCTTGCAGGCAATTGTCTTCTTACGTGTCCTTATGGGGTCTTTCCTCGCTGTCCTGGTGGCTCTTTTTATATGGACACTGTTCAGATGGGATGAGGGTCCTACCCTGATGACCTCATTTTAACAGAATCACCTCTTAAAAGACCCCATCTCTAAATACAGTCGCAATCTGAGGTACAGGGTGGAGGGGTTGGGAGGGTCCCAACTCAGCCTATAACACTGATTACTCGCATTGCTTCACTCCCCTTGCCTCTCACCCTTGCTGGCTCATTGGCACGTCCCGAGTTCAGCATTAGCACCTTCATCCTTGCCTCCTGTTCTGTTTTCCAGGGAACTTAGGCCAATATAGCATCATTAGGAAAGAAGACAAAATCCTGCGGTTTAGCATCAAATCTATGTTCCCTGTCACATTGGACTTAGGTGTAATAGTTTCTGTGCTACATTGGATCAGAACACCACTTCCTGGGTAAATGCACCATTGACCTTCCCAATGACCTTGGTCTAAAACCCCCACTTCTACTCCTGCTGGACCCTGCCTGGTCTCTGCCCTGCTAACCTCCCTGTTCTCAACACCCACCCGTGCCATTTTTCAGGTCCTCCAGCTTGCCTGCCCCCTTCCTGGCCTATGGGGCATTGCCTTTTGTCTTCCTTTCCCCAGAAACATTGTCCCCAGGTGGCTTGCCCAGCTGCCTTCTCTCAATCTGGTGGGTCTCAAACGGAATATTACCTTTTATATCCATTTCCTAGGAATGCTATAACAAAGTGTCACAGACTTGGTTGCCTAAAGCAAAAGAAATTGATTGCAATGTTGTAGGTCCCAGTCCCCACAGGGTGTGAAGTGTTCATGGTGGTGGGGGGGTCATAAGCCATGCCAGGACACTTCGAACACCTGTGCCCAGACCAGCAGGAGAGAAGGGGCATCACCATACTAGTGCGGGTCATTGGCCCAGTTGACAGGAAGAGGCGTGGGTCCTTGACTGTAATGGGGGCGGGGAGGAATATGCATGTAACCAGGGGGTCTACTTGGGGGCACTCCCTTGTCTCCTCTGAAACTGGGAATGAACACATGCAGGGATCTGGGCCTGAGAAAGGTGTGAGTTGCCAAGAGTTCACACCTATCAGGAATTAAAGTTTGGGCCACATCACCATGTGAGCCCTTCAGAACAGCTCAGGTGATGGCCAAGGTAGGGAGCTGTAGGATGAGAAGTGGAGGGAAGAATGAGACCAGGTACAGTCCCAAGACCAACCGCAGTGACAAAGGCCTTCGTCTGAATCACTAACTTCCCTCAGGGAGAGAGGCCCATGGAAGTTGTGGCAGGCTGCTCCCGGAACATGCATGGCCGCCATGATAGTGACTCTGTGATGTCCAGTAGGGAACACAATTGATTGACGGTGCTGGCTGCTGTCACTCACTACTGCTTCGTTTATATGTATGTGTGTGTGTGTGTGTGTGTGTGTATTTATAATTACATATTTTAAGATTTTATTTAATTGAGAGAGAGAGAGAGAGAGATCATG
The DNA here is from genome assembly GCF_010015895.1 of Lontra canadensis. Classification (NCBI taxonomy): domain Eukaryota; kingdom Metazoa; phylum Chordata; class Mammalia; order Carnivora; family Mustelidae; genus Lontra; species Lontra canadensis. Next base: position 6,082,339 of record NW_022631085.1, on the reverse strand, counting down.
AGCAAGGATGAAGGGTAGAGGGAGAAGCAGACTCCCTGATGAGCAGGGAGCCTGATGAGGGACTTGATCCCAGGACCCTGGGATCATGACCTGAGCCGAAAGCAGGTGCTCAACCAACTGAGCCACCCAGGTGGCCCTATATAATTTTGTGTGTGTGTGGGGGGTGGGGGGATAGAGCACGAGCTGGGTAGGGGCAGAGGGAGAGAGAAAATCCCAAGCAGATTCCATGCCCAGGGCCAATCCTGACTTGGGGCTCCATCCCATGACCCTGAGACCACGATCTGAGCCAAAATCTGGAGTTGGATGCTTAACCAACGAAGCCACCCAGGCGCCCTGCCTTTATTAATTTTTGCTCTGTTTTCCCCACAAGACTGCAACCTCTGTTAGGGCAGGAACCCCACCGAAATGGAACTCACTCTAGCACCTGCTGCCTGGCACAGAGCCCAGCATGCTGTGGGCACGTGGTCTATCTTTATTGGATGGGAGGACTTCCTCTGCCACTCCCATCCCTCACCGAAGCCGATGGCACTCTCAGCGTACTCTGGGCCTTGTGGCTGTTGGTGTTTAAAGTAGGGACAAAAAAGCATCACAGGGAGGAGTCACTGATTTGAAAAACAAGAAATCCCCCTTCCCTGATGCCATGAGCCTGAGAATTCCAAGCAGCCAGGACCTTCTGGAAATCAGAGCGAAGCCACTTGGAGAAGTTCTAAAGAACTGACAGGATGTGGCACTTCTGAGAGCGTTGAGGGAAAGCAGGAGTCCAGAGGCAACCAACTCTTCAAAGGGAATCTGCACCGGCCTCCAGCCTTGGTCCCAAATCAAATTAGCCTTTTCATGTCCCCGAGCAAATAAGGCTTCTGAGTGATTTGCGGAGATCTGAGTGAGAGGAAGAGACGGAGGGAGGAGCATCTCTGCATTGGAATCTTCTGGTGCAGGGCTCCCTCCGGGGGTCTGCTGGGCTCTGAGCCCTTGAACCTCTTGCCTCTCCCCTCAGCGTGGGCCAGCTTCCCCCAGGCCCTGTTTCAAAGCGAGGAAGAAATGAAGCCATCGGGAGTTTGTGGGCACTCCATTGAGCCCATGATCATGGTTTGGGGTTTGCTGTTCCTTTACGTCTGTGTTAGTTTTGTGTGCTTTTTGGGGTTTCTTTCAGTTTGGATTGTACAACTTGAGAAAGGGGTGGTTAGGAACAGTAGGTCTCATGATGAAGGTGTTAGCGGCAGTGAAGAGGCACTTCTGCCTGGTGGTTAATCCCATGGCTTTCCACTCTGTATCAGTCAGGAGAGACGAAGCCATGTTGCCGTAACAAAGACACCCAAATCCCATTCATGCCATGCATCTGGCTTGGCTCCAGCTGCTGTAACGAGGTGTCATAGACTGGGCGGCTTCAACGACAGAAACTTATTTCTCACACTTCTGGAGGCTGGGGAGTCCAAGATCAAGTTGATGACAGACTTGGCATGTGGTGATAGTTCTCTTCCGATTTGTAGCTGGCTGCCTGCTTGCCGAGGGCTCCCATGGCACGAGATGGCTTGAGAGAGTATGTTCTTTGGTGTCTCTTCTTATAGGGGCACCAATCCCATCATGAGGGCTTCTGCTCATGACCTCATCTAAACTTAACCACCTCCCAAAGGCCCCACCTCCAAATACTATCCTCTTGGGGGTGAGGGCTTCTACAAATAAAGTTTGGGCCCATTGGGGTTTTGTCGTTTGGCATGGCAGAGGGAAGGGAAAGTGATGACTTGACCACAGCCTCTGTGTTCAAGTGACACATGTTTCTTCTGCTCGCATGTCCTTGATCAAAAGCAAGTTACATGTGTAACTTCAAGAGAGATATGGAAAATACAATCTGGTCTTGTCCTCAGAAGGAAAGAGCTGCATTATTGGCAACAGCTCTAATGATCACCAGAGTGACATGGTCTAGATGTTGTGGTGAGCCTAATTTTTAGATGTGACTAATATTTAAATCAACACACTTTGAATGAGGCTGATCACCCTCCATAATGTGGGTGGGCCTCATCTAATCAGTCGAAGGCCATAAGCCAGAGGTTTCTTGAAGGAAGAATTTGGCTTTAGGAATGCCACATAGAAACCCTGCTCGGGTTTCCAGACTGCTTGGCTTGCCCTCTGGGTTTTGGATTTGAGGCTGTAACAACACCAAGTCTTTTCTGAATTTTCAGCCTGCTGGCCTGTCCTGTGGATTTCAGACTTGCCAGCCCCCACGACTGTGGGAGCCAATTCCTTAAAATATCTGTCTTGGCTCTTTTTGGGTCTCAAGGCTGCCAGTTCTTAGACTGGAATTTACACCAACATTATGGATTCTCCTGGGTCTCCTGCTTGACAAGTGCAGATCTTAGCATTTCCCAGCCTCCGTCATTGTGTGAGTCTATTTCTTATAATACATCCCCCCTCTCTTTACCTATCTATCATCTATCTATCTATCTATCTATCTATCATCTATCTATATGAATAGATGCATATGTTTGTGTACACACACACATACACACACACACACACACACACACACACCCTGCTAGTTATGTTTCTCTGTAGAACCCTGACTAATACAGGTGTGGAGTTCTCCTCCCAAGTAAAAAAATCTACTAAAGCAATTTGAAGAAACTGTGTACTTTTATTTGGCCTTAAGAGCTAAAGGTCAAATGTTGTGCTGTGAAAACTTGATCATAGTTTGATAATGTGGGGAGAAGAATCTTCTGGTTGTATGGAATTTTTCTTGCAGAACATGCTGATGGCTTTGGATGTCTGAGGCAGCGTCTGCGTCTTCAGAGCCGTAAGCAGGTGCAGAAGCTTGGGGTTGACAGGGATTGGTTTTCCTCTTGTGTTTTACTGTGTTGAGTGAGGTCAGACCTAGCAGTGTTTTGCTGATTTTATTTCATTGACAAACTTGGTCGTGAAACTTTCAAAAATCCTTATTTTAAATGTTGCTCTGCTAAGTCCCCAAATTACAGTCTTTGAGACCTGTGGGGAAGTCATGGAGCTAATCTGGCCTCATTCTTCTCAAATTGTGTTCTGTGAAACATGCTCATAGGTGGTCCTTGAAAAAAGGGATTCCATGGCCAAGTAGGTTTGATAAAGACGACATATGCTCTCTCTAGGATAAGAATTTAACACATTCAAAACCACAGATGCAGATGAGATTACTCGGGAGAGGGCTTGGAAGGAAGAGGAATGTGTGAAGTCCTGAGGTCCTGCAGCTTTCTTGTAACCATGAGGGGAGCCTGAAGGCGACACCCAGAAGATGGCATTGCTGAATCAAATGACAGAGAGAAACCAGAATCCTAAGACAAAACTCAAGACACTGAAGCTGATTCTACGGATGGATTTCTCAATTGGATGCCAGTAAATTCCTTTTTTTTCTCTTCTTTTTTCTATAGAGGGAGGGAGAGGAGCAGGGGAGAGGCAGAAGAAGAGACAATCTTAAGCATGCTCCACACTGGGGCTTGATCCAATCCCCAATGTGGGGCTTGATCTCACCCTGAGATTATGAGCTGAAATCAAGAGTTAGACGTGTAACGGACTGAACCACGGTAAATTCTTTTTTTTTTAAGATTTTATTTATTTATTTGAAAGAAATAGAGAGTCTCTCTCTCTCTCTCTCTCACACACACACACACAGAAGGAGAGAGAGAGAGAGAGAGAGAATGAGTGAGAGGGGGGAGAGTCAGAAGGAGAAGGGGAAGCAAGTTCTCTGCTGAGCAGGGAGCCCGATGCGGGGCTCAATCCCAGGACTCTGGGATCATGACCAGAGCAGAAGGCAGACGCTTAACTGACTGAGCCACCCAGGCATCCCAGTAAATTCCTTTTTAGCTAAAATTTTATGTCATGTCTTTGGAAAAGAGTCCTGTCTTGTCTGACATCTCCCAACCTCTTCTCACTTATCTGTCTTCTCTTAGCGCGAGTTTCCTCATCTCCTTACCTGTCCTGCGGGAGAACCAGCTGACCCTAAGATTCAGAATTAATGAGTCACTCCCATCCCGAGGAGCAAAGGGAAAGGCGTGACACCCCCCCCACTCATGATCTGTTGTTGTCATTCGGGCGTGAGTTGCGCAATCAGCTAAACATCAGTTATGAGGTTCAAGATTTTATTTTTATTTTTGGATTGCTAGCAACCAACCCAAACTGACTCTGGTTCATGGAAGCCAGGAAGGGAGTTTACTGGAAGCATCACAGGCCTCCCGCCCGCAGAATCAAAGACAGAGCTGGGACAAGCTGAACACCGGAGCTGGCAAAGGTAAGAAAGCAGAGTTGTCCTGGGGAGCCTCTGCAGGCTCTCCTCGAAATCCTCTCTGGGCTGACCACCGACAGGGTGCACTCTCGGTGCCGGCTTGAAACGGCTGGGAGATGGGTTATGTTCTAAGAATGAGAGGGAAGTGAGATGAGCCTCTTGGCCCCGGTTCCTAGGGGGCCACCCTGCAAATCAGAGAGGCTTCGTAGCCTGCCGAAGAGGGTCTGCCAGACTTCTCTCAGGGTGGAGCAATCCCTGGGTGCCTCCAAGCTGCTCGAGGCCCCTAGGGGTTGAGGGACAACCTCTGCAGGGCTTCGCAGCTCTTCAGGCCCCGGGGGGAGCGGCAGAGAGGCTTCCCTGGGTGCTTTTGGCTTTCAGGACTTGCATCGGGCAGGACTCTGCCCATCAGGGATCTCTCTGACATCTTTAATCTTTCTCCCTTTTGCCGTGGTCTCTGCTGCTCATGCCTGTCACTCTGCTTTCTCTCCTCTTCCCAATGCCTCTTCTCCGACAGACTGAATATTTGCGTCTGCTGGAAGTTCATGTTGAGACCCAGTCCCCAGTGTGGCAGTTTTGGGACAGGGAGTTTTTGCCAGGTGAATTAGGTCATGAGGGTGAAGCTCTCTTGATCGGGATCCGTGTCCTTACAAAAGAGACTCTGGAGAGATCTCTTGCCCCTTCTGCCTTGGAGGATTGTAATAAAAAGGTGGTTGTCTCTCCACCCTCAACCCTCTTGGCATTTTAGCTTTTCCCTTAGACTTCCCTATTTCTGTCCGAATTCTGGGATTCTTCCTAGGTTCAGGAAGTGCACTCTCACCAGACCCTGAATCGCTGAGAAATATATTTCTGTTGTCTGTAACAGAATTATCTTCAGTCTGTAGTATTTTTTTTTAAAGATTTTATTTATTTACTTATTTGACAGACAGAGAGAGAGGCAGGCAGAGAGAGAGAGAAGCAGGCTCCCCGTTGAGCAGAGAGCCCTATGTGGGGCTTGATCCCAGGACCCTGAAATCATGACCTGAGTGGAAGGCAGAGGCTTTAACCCACTGAGCCACCCAGGAGTCCCCAGTCTGTAGTATTTTGTGTCACAGCCTGATTGGACTAAAACACCACCCTTAAAAAAAAAAAAGTGGGGCGCCTAGGTCCCTCAGAGGTCCACATCGGGCTCTCTGCTCAGAAAGCAGCCTGCTTCCTCCTCTCTGCCTCTCTGCCTGCCTCTCTGCCTACTTGTGATCTCTGTCTGTCATATAAATAAATAAAATCTTAAAAAAAAAAAAAAAAAAAGACCGGAGCTGGGACCTCCTACCCCACCCAGGCGCCCCCGCCTATTACTTTATTTGTAAAGACAGAAGAGCAGCTTACACACTTGCTTGGTGACAAGCATTTTCCACTCAGTGATGTATCGTGCACATCAGAACACAGCTGGTGCATTCTTTTTGATGGCTGCTAGTGTTCTACCGCAAGGCCCCATGGATGGATGGGCTTTTGTGAATACAGATGATGAGGCAGCAAACACCCTTGACCCCCGATGTCAGACACCCAAGCAAAGCACATCTGTCAGAAACAAGAGTGCTTTCTTTCCCAGGAGATAGCAAAGCTGTGTTCTTCCGGCAGACATCCTAGGCAGGGCCTACCTTGGCTGCTTTGCTCTCTCTTGACTCCTTAAGTACTTAGAATATGGCTTCTGCTCACGAACATACTCAAGGGGAACCAAGGACCTCCTTCCTCAGGGCATGGCCTCTGACTCTTCCGTAGAACTTGAGCTCACTGCCCACCCTGTCCTGAAACTCACCTTGCTTGGCTCTTACGGGGGATGATCTCTGTCTTCCCATTCTCTAAGCCTTGCTCTTCCTGTGACCTTTGTCTGCCTTATCACCGGGCAGGAGTTTGAGGGAGTGGAACCGGCTGGGTTAGCCCTTGGCCCACACCCATGTACCTCACTGCCTGGACCCCGGGAGGAGTGGGAGGTTTTGATCAATATCTGAATTCACGACCTGTACCCCTGGAGCAAATGATACATTGTATGTTAATAAAAAAAAAAAAATCTGAATTCACACTCTGTCTTTTAAGCTCAAACCCTTCATTAAATTAAAATAATAATGCTTTTAATTCCTGCATTTTATGTTATTATCATTATTTTATTATTTGCTATGTCTCATTTTAAAAATATGAAAAGGTGTGGGGGCATCTGGGTGGCTCATTTGGTTAAGCATCTGACTCTTGATACTGGCTCAGGTGTGGATCTCAAGTTTGTGAGTTCCAGCCCTGAGTTGGGCTCCATGCTGGGTGCTGGGCTTAAGAAAAACTACGAAAAGTGGTCAATAATAACAAAGAATAAAATGAAAGAGGCACAGAACAAGTACCAATGTATAAACCATTCTGCTTAATAAAATGTGACCGACACAAGCTGAAGTCTCTTTTGGACCCTGTCGGCACCCCAGAGGTAATCACTATACTGAATTTGGAGTTTGTCATTTTCTTGCATTTTAACTGAGTCCTGAATTTCTGAGGGACCTTTCTGGATATCTCTGTATGGGTATCCCACTTGGGTTAATGCAACGGTTAAATGCAAATGCAAGTGATTCCATTTATGTAAAAAGGAAAAATATGCGTGCCCTATCTTTCTATCTATCCTCAGAAAACCTTCCAGAAAGAACTATATTAGGGAGGGACCAAACAGAACACAGCAGCAAACCTGTTTGCAACTTCTGTGAGACATCAAAATTTAATTATTTTTGGAAGCTTGGACTAGGGATGGTTTTTCTATTTGCTCACTTGAGTTTTCTAAATTTTCAACGGTGGAGCATGGATTACTAATGCCCCAAACCTATCATGCCTGATGAAGTTCTAGAACCTAGGTGAGGTTCGGTGGGCTGAGGTCCAGAGCCGATGACCAAGAAAGAATTCTTGAGACATCTTTGGTGCAAAATGGTGGTTTATTAAAGCACGGGGACAGGACCATGGGTAGAAAGAGCGGCTGCCCTGGGTTGTGAGGGATGGCAGGTTAAGTACCCTGCGGTTGGGGGAAGGTGAGGGAAAAGGGGGGTTTCAACGGAGCTTTCATATGCTAAAGAGGGCCTACAAGGTGCAGGGATACCGGAAGCCTTGTGGCCTGATCAATGTTGTCTTTTGGCAAGCCATTAACATCAAGATAGTTGGGAGATTCCTGTCCTGAAGGATTGTGATCTCTGCAAGTTAACTATCTGTTTCTTGTTTATGGCAGTCAGGGGTCACACATATTACTGAAGGGAGCGGGTGGAGAGGGGGTGCAAGGTGCCAGCTTTTGCTTTGTCCTCAGTCAGCCTCCTGCTCCCTCATCATTGCCCTCTACCCTCTTACCAATTTAGCTTTTACCCTAGACATCCCTATTTCTGTTGGAATTCTGCTATTCTTCACAGGTCCGAAACCTGGGAGGCATGCCTGATGTCCCTTTCCATTTCACTTTCCGTTGGTTCTTACTACACCTGCAGCTGGGTGGATTTCTACCTCCTCTGTTAGATTTCAAGTTCTTAGGGGGGCACAGACCTTATCTGTTTCCCTGGGGGCTCCTCATGCAGCACAGCTCAGACACAGATGGTCCAGAAGTGGTTATCGAACCTCTCTGCCTGATGCCTCAGGCTTGCCTACACACCTTGCAAGTGTCACCTGGCTTATTTATAGAAATTTCCTCTATAAATAAGATGTTTCTGTTTCAGGTGTGGTTTGCCCTTCATATTTACACTCCATCTCTGACTCTACCCCAGCCTCAAACTTAGAAACCGGAATTGGAGCTGGTATTCAAATCCTTAGCCGCAGTACAAGCGGCCAGCCCCCCCGCCCCTCCCCGTAAGAGCTAAGTCATAGTGGTGAAGTTCGTTTTTTTCCCCTGGACATTCTAGCTGCTGTCAGTACCTTTGCTGGGGAGCGCTTGATGAGAGTTTACTTGTCCTTCCATGCTGTTCTTTCTGGGGTTTCCTTGTTTCTTTTTGTGATCAGCTTCCAGATGGCCCAGCAGTGCATCCAAAACGAGTATTTTGACAGATTGCTTACTGCTTGCAAACCGTGTCACCTTCGATGTTCTAACACCCCTCCTCCACCTTGTCAACATTATTGTGATGCAAGTAAGTAATACTGCTTAAACAATTAATTCATTGGGGTGACCTATTTTCTCTACATTGACTATTTATTCAAAGAATAGACATTCCGGAGGGGAAGAGGGTGAGATCTTTTCGAATAAAAAAAGAGAAAGGAAATAAGGCAAGTATTTAAATATTTAAATGCCAACCCAGCAAAGTAATTATTCAGAACTGAACTCAATTCTATTCAGTGCTATTAGCAACCGAGATTTTTATCAAGTCTTCTAATTCATTGTTATTTAGAATTTACAAGTCAGTGCTGATGAATTAGGGGAATTGGATGGCAAATAGCCTTTGTTTTGATCTGGATATTATGTTGTCAGTTCATGATCTCTCCAATACTCTTTTTAATTCAGTGAAAGGAACAAATGCGGTTCTCTGGACCTGTCTGGGCCTGAGCTTGATCGTTTCTTTGACGGTTTTTGTGTTGATGTTCTTGCTAAGGAAGATGAATCCGGAACCATCCAAGGACGAACATAAAAACACAGGTCGGTTTGATGGTCAGTCTTTGAAATCTGTTTCCGAGAGGGGGATGTTGTGAATTTCAGTTCCTTCAATCTCTCTCTCTATCTCGCCTTCCCCCCACCCCCGTCCTCCATGTTGAGTAATTCATTTGGTTAGCGCCCTTTTGGGTGTGTTAGAGGACAGTTGTGTTAAATGAACTTTTGGGAAGGAGGGAGCTGTCTTCTTTTTGGTTTGTCTCTTTGCAGGTGCCCCGCATTCTTTCCTCAGTAATTACTCTCCTGAGGTTCTGAGGTTTCTTTGGCAAACACCCATGTCTTTGACCAAAGTTAGCCCATTGATGAAACATCTTACTCTCAGAAACTGCTAGCCAGGTCTGCTGCTATCAGGAAAAATGTATTTGGCAAGGTCCACGTGTATATTTTTAATACAGTTGTAAATGCTGTTTGCTTGGCTGATTCTTGAATTCTCCAATTTATTCGTTGCTAGAGATGAATTACCAGGTGTTCCTGAATGGATTTGAGCCGTCATTTTAAAGATTATTATCTTTATTAAGCAGCAGAGACCTAGTCTTGGAGAAGTGAATGTTCTTCACCTTTTTTTTTAAAATTTTTTATAAGATTTTTTATGTATTTATTTAACAGAGAGAGATCACGAGCAGGCAGAGAGGCAGGCAGAGAGAGAGAGAGAGAGAGAGAGGAGGAAGCAGGCTCCCCGCTGAGCAGGGAGCCCAATGCGGAGCTCGATCCCAGGACCCTGAGATCATGACCCCAGCTGAAGGCAGAGGCTTTAAGCCACTGAGCCACCCAGGCGTCCCGTGAATGTTCTTCTTAAAGGGTTTTTAAGATAAAAATATTTTTGTAGCACCTTGGCCCATGATCTGATTCCTGAACACTCTGCAGCCATTGGCCTATTTCTTGATGCTTTTATTTTCCACGTACAATCTGTAAAGCACCTCATTTGCAGTAAAGTGAGGTAGATGACTGTTCCCCATAATTTACTCAAGTTTTTTTTTTTTTTTTTTTCTCTTGTGCCTGGGTTCTGAGAGACAGGTGGGGAGTGATTTTAAGTGTGACATTTTGGAAGATGGAGTTATTCTGTGGGAGGCTGGGGAAGTAGTAAAGTTTACCTTCACCAGCATATAAATAGGGACATAATAGAGGCTACTTCCTTATATGATCCTAAAAGATTCATTATAAAAAAATTTTGATTTGCTACCAAATGCTCTGTAAGGGAAGCATCTTTACTTTGAATTCTAAAGTGTCAGCCAAGGCTCATTTTGGTGTGCTGTAACATATGGTAGTGGGTCATTTCACGGGTGTGAAGTAGGGTCAGTACCTCAATGTCTCCAAGGGCCAAGAGGGTAACCAATGAGTGCAATGGGCCAGGGGGAGGTTTTAACAGTAGAGTAGCCAATGCCCTTTCTCAAGGAGACAAGTGCTAGTGATTCCAGTGAATTGTTTCCACGTAGGAATGTCACCTACAAGTTGCCACATTTTCTTTTTGTTTTTGTTGGTTTTGTTGTTGTTGTTTTGTTTTTAAAGAGGCCAATTGCCTCGATTTGCTGGTGAAATCCCTTGAATTTTAAAAAATCTCTTGATTTTTTTTTTTAAATGTGGGCCAACATAAAACATGTAAGCAAACACTTAAAAACACTGTAGGGGCCTAAACAAAGTCTATCTTCAAATCCAATGTGGTCTGTGGTCTGTCTGTGGGTGACCTCTCGTGTGGGACATACTCATTTGTTTTGTAGGAAGAGCCAGCCCCCCACCCCAACCCCGGTCTCTCGGAGCCCTAATGTGTACTGCTATGACTGTAAGGACCTCACCACCTGCAAGTTGAGGTTAATGGTTGTGTTTCTGTATGATCAGGCTTGGCTCTCCAGAACAAGGAGAATGCTGGCCAGGAGGAGGGCCGTGCTAGCAGGAATGGCGAGGAAGTTCTCTCGAGGAGCCTGGAATATACAGTGGAAGAATGCACCTGTGAAGACTGTGTCAATTCTGAATCAAAGGTTGATTCTGACCATTTCTTTCCACTCCCAGCTATGGAGGAGGGTGCAACTATTCTTGTCACCACGAAAACAACTGACTACTGTAATAGCCTGCTGGCTAGTGTCACAGAGATGGAGAAACCCATTTTTACCAGATAATTAACCATTTCAATGGTTGTAGAGCAGCTTTGAAAATCGTATGATGGAAGGATGATGATGTATCAGATCTCTTTAGGATGATTGTACGTATCGATTGTCGATAGAGCTTTTTGTCCTGTAATTCTAGAAAATCTTTATGTTATATGGACTTCACTACCTTATTGAAATTTCCTTGGTTTCATGATTAAATTCTTGACTCACCGAAAAAAAGCACTGCAGTGTGTAGAGCCCGTGGTCCCACATTTCTATGGCTAGTTCCCTGGTCTCCTATATACACACATAGATACTTCAGTCCAGATTGGGTTTTTCTCTCTCTAATGAAAGGAAATCAAGGTGATCCTATGTACTCCTGGAGATAGGAGATGCCTAGAGTCAGCCACACAAATTTAGCGTGCGATGCATGAGGCAAGGCTCCTGACCTTGTGAGTGTTTAGTTTAATGGAGACATCAGGCATTATCACTGTCCCATAAATAAATATGTAATTGCAAACCATGATAAAGGTATAGTACGTATCATTTTCAGATCCCAATGCAGGTAATAATAATGATAGCTAAAACTTAGTCTTACTAGGGGTGCCGAGGTGGCTCAGTTGGTTAAGTGTCTGACGCTTGATTTCAGCTCAGTTGGTCTCATGGGTGGTGGGATCAAGTCCTGTGACTCAGGCTCTGTGATCAACGGGGAGTCTGCTTAAGATTCTCTACCTCTCTCTCTCCCTCTGCCCACACCACCCCCCGCTCACACTTTCTTTCTCTCCTTCTCTAATAAATAAATACATCTTTAAAAAAAACAAACGAGGGGTGCCTAGATGGCTCAGTGGGTTAAGCCTCTGCCTTCAGCTCAGGTCATGATCTTGGGGTCCTGGGCTCAAGCCCCACATCAGGCTCTCTGCTCAGCAGGGAGCCTGCTTCCCCCCCTTCTCTCTGACTGCCTCTCTGCCTACTTGTGATTTCTGTCTGTCAAATAAATAAATAAAATCTTAAAAAAAAACCCAAAGCAACAAACGAAAAAACCCCTTAGCCTTACTTATGTGCCAGGATAGTTTTTTATTTATTTATTTATTTAATAAACATATAATGTATTTTTATCCCCAGGGGTACAGGTCTGTGAATCGCCAGGTTTACACACTTCACAGCACTCACCATAGCACATACCCTCCCCAATGTCCATAACCCCACCCCCCTCTCCCGAGCCCCCGACCCCAAGCAACCCTCAGTTTGTTTTGTGAGATTGAGTCACTTATGGTTTGTCTCTCTCCTGATCCCATCTTGTTTCATTTATTCTTCTCCTACACCCCTAACGCCCCAAGTTGCATCTCCACTTCCTCATACCAGGGAGATCATATGATAGTTGTCTTTCTCCGATTGACTTATTTTGCTAAGCATAATACCCTCTAGTTCCATCCACGTCATCGCAAGTGGCAAGATTTCATTTCTTTTGATGGCTGCATAGTATTCCATTGTATATATATACCACACCTTCTTTTTTTTTTTTTTTTAAGATTTTATTTATTTATTTGTCAGAGACAGAGGGAGAGAGAGCGAGCAAGCACAGGCAGACAGAGAGGCAGGCAGAGGCAGAGGGAGAAGCAGGCTCCCTGCTGAGCAAGGAGCCCGATGTGGGACTCGATCCTAGGATGCTGGGATCATGACCTGAGCCGAAGGAGCCGCTTAACCAACTGAGCCACCCAGGCGTCCCTATACCACACCTTCTTTATCCATTCATCTGTTGATGGACATCTAGGTTCTTTCCATAGTTTGGCTATTGTGGACATTGCTGCTATAAACATTCGGGTGCACGTGCCCCTTCGGATCACTATGTTTGTATCTTTAGGGTAAATACCCAGTAGTGCAATTATTGGGTCATAGGGTAGTTCTATTTTCAACTTTTTGAGGAACCTCCATGCTGTTTTCCAGAGTGGTTGCACCAGCTTGCATTCCCAACAGTGTAGGAGGGGTCCCCTTTCTCCGCATCCTCGCCAGCATCTGTAATTTCCTGACTTGTTAATTTTAGCCATTCTGACTGGTTGTGAGGTGATATCTCATTGTGGTTTTGATTTGTATTTCCCTGATGCCGAGTGATATGGAGCACTTTTTCATGTGTCTGTTGGCCATCTGGATGTCTTCTTTGCAGAAATGTCTGTTCATGTCTTCTGCCCATTTCTTGATTGGATTACTTGTTCTTTGCGTGTTGAGTTTGCTAAGTTCTTTATAGATTTTGGACACTAGCCCTTTATCTGATATGTCGTTTGCAAATATCTTCTCCCATTCTGTCAGTTGTCTTTTGATTTTGTTAACTGTTTCCTTTGCTGTGCAAAAGCTTTTGATCTTGATGAAATCCTAATAGTTCATTTTTTGTGCCAGGATAGTTCTATTGCTTTACCTGTACTAGGTCATTTAATGCATACAACAAATCACAAGGTAGGTGGACAATTATTACTTCCATTTTACAGATGATGGCAGAAATTGAGTCAGAGCAAGAACCAAAAACAAAAACCAGTAAATGGCAGAACCAGGATTTAAACCCAGACCTGTTTATTTATATTTTTTTCTATTTATTTTTTTCTTCTCACATCAGTTTAAGTTCATTTGAGTTCCCCATCTCTTTGGGCTACAATTTTAGTCATTAGTGGGGGAGATGGGGGTTCCCTTCCAGGGGTTGTGCAAAGGTCCTGAGGTGTTCCCTTTCTGGGGTTATGCAACAGGTGATGTTGCCCTCTGGTAATATGTTGACTTTGGTCATTGCTAAGATGCCCACTGACACCACAGCACAGACCTCCAAGTCTTCGGGCTTTGTGGCCTCTGTGTCAGGTCTGGGATATGGGAAAACTTCGTGAACCCTTTTTACTCATTGGGGGCCATTCCAAGGTTCCATTCCAGGCCCTGGAGGACCACAGGAAACAATAAAGTACTAGGGTTAAGGTATTGGCTCTTGGAGCCAGATTGCTTGGACTTAAATCTTGTCTTTGTACTACAAGTTAGAGACTTTGGGTGACTGTGAGAGTTACTTTATCACTTGTACCTCAGTTTCCCAACCTGTAGAATGGGAATAATAGTATCTACTTACAAGGTTATTTTAAGGATTAAATGAACACACACCGACACACCCATTTGCATACATACATGTGTATGTATATATATATATAAATTTTTTCATGAAAGTATCTGGTTCATAATAAATACTTTGAGTTACATTGCTGTAATGATTTTTATTAATCCACTTGAATTGTAGTCTGAAAGCAGACACACACTCCTTTCTTGTTCTACGGCTGTTACAAGAACGCCATATGGAATACTGCTCCTAGCTTCTCACATGCCCTTTTCCTGCTCCCCTCCCCTCCACTAGTATCTCTCCTCCTCCTCCAAACTAAACGAAAAAGTTCAGGTTTTTTTTTTTTAAAGATTTTATTTATTTATTTGATAGAGATCACAAGTAGGCAGAGAGGCAGGCAGAGAGAGAGGAGGAAGCAGGCTCCCCACTGAGCAGAGAGCCTGATGCGATGCTTGATCCCAGGACCCTGGGATCATGACCTGAGCTGAAGGCAGAGGCTTTAACCCACTGAGCCACCCAGGCGCCCCAAAAGTTCAGTTTTTTAAGGCTAACAAGAGCTGTAGACTTTCAGCTTTTGATTCTTATTCTTTGAGGACCAGGCGAAAATCTCAGAGAAAAGGAATTACAGTGTTTCAAGGGGGTGGTTAAGAGTAGAATAGGTAAAACAAGCTCGCAACACTCCATTTATCTTGCCTCAAGGGCCATGACGGAAAGGTACAGGACTTACAAAAAGGTAGAACACATTATCCTCGCAACAAGTCCATAAAGCAGGTGTGTGATACTCCACCAAGAGTCACAAGGCAGGAGGATCTAAACTAGGCTTCTGGGGGTGGGAGAGGCTGGGGGGGTCAATTTAGGCACATAGACTCTTTGAAGTAACAAATCAACAACAACTAGAGAGTATAATTTTGAAAATGGCAAAGAAAACCCACCAACTAAACACACAAATATTTTCATCTCTCCATTCTCTCAGTCCCTACACATGGCCATGTTTTGACATGATTGTAATCATGGCATACAGACCATTTTGCATGGGACTTTTTTTTGTACTTAATGCATTATCATTGGCCTTTCCCCATGTTTCCATCTTCATCATTAGCATTTTCAACTACTACAAGAGATTCCTTGTGAAGTGAGCAATGATTTGCTCAGCTCTTCTGTAGTTGGGCTGCGGTGCTGTCCAATCTTTCCGTCTCATAAATAACGCTGCTGGGCAGCCTTTTCCAAAGAGCTCTTGACTTCTGCTGTATCCAAAAGATACATTCACAGGGGGTCCAGAGGTTGCGTGTTGAGAGGCGGTGTAGTAGGAAGACCATGGGACTGTGGGTCACACAGAACTGGGCTGGAATTCTGGCTCCATTTCCCTGTGGGACCTGTTCCCCAATTCAGTGTTTTTGACTGCGGATCAAGACTTATTACCTGCATCAATCAACTGTCTCAGTTAGCACAAAGGAAAAAAAGAAAGAAAGAAAGAAAGAAAAATGGAAGAGAGTACATTACCCATGGAATTGTTTTGTTAAACATCTCCTTAAATATATGCATGTGTATACTGGGTTGTGATGTAAAATGTATTTTTTTTTACTCTTGCAGGCAAAATGCCCTTTCAACCTTTCTGGGTCCCCTCTCCCCCATGTAGAAAGTGGGACAGTAATCTGAGCTTCCTATTACGAACACGGGTTGGCAACATCATCCATCCACCTTCATCTCTAACGCCACCACCCTAGCCCCAAACGTGAGGCTTGCTGGGAAACTGACTGCAATGTCTCCCTAACCAGGTGCCCTTTCTCCACCCTGCCCCACTACAATTCATTCTGAACCCAGGAGGAGTGACGGTCTTAAGAGCTAATTCAGATCGTCTCATTCCTCTGTTTAAATTCTTGCAATGGCTTCCCATTTCCTTACCCCACCACCCTCACCAGGCCCACAAGGTCCTCCATCCAGCTCTCCTACCTCCCCTCTCTCACCCTCCCTCTGGCTCCGTCAAGCCCTGAGGGAGAGCCTTTGCCCTTGGTGTTCCTTCTGGCACGCCGTTCCTGCGCATCTTCCCGGGCCCGTCTCCCAGCCATGGTCCAGGTCTCAGCTCAAAGATCGTCTTCTTAAAGGCGCCCTCCGGTACTGTCCATCTCCCCGGTTTCCACGCTTTGGTCCATTACCCTTTTTTATTTTCCTTCTCAGCTCCTGCTGCTCTCTGGAACGGTGTTGGCTCATTTCTCGTGGCCCGTTCACGGCCTCCCCAATACAGCTGTGGACCCAGGAGCGCACAGAAACGTCCAGTTCGGTCCCGCCCAGGCCGAGCCCACCAGCCCCGCGAAGGTCTCGGTCCTGCCGCGCCGGCGCCCGTGTTTACCTTCCGGGTCGGGGGGCGGGTCCGTGGCGGCGGCGCTCCACTTCCGGGGCGGGGCGGGCGGGCGGGGCGGCGCGCTGTCTCCCGGCCTGTCTGGAGCCCGGCGGCGGCAGTGGCGGCAGTGGCGGCGGCGCGGCGCAGGCACCGGCCCGGGAGCGGCACCATGAGCGGTGAGTGGCGGCTTTGCCGCTGTCACCCGGCCCGGCTGCCCCGGCTCCCGCCGCTCCAGCTGCACACTCCGGCCCCCGAGTCGCGCTCGCTCGCAGACCCTGGTCGCGTCTCTTCGCAGACCCCCGGGACGCGCGGGAGCTGGCCCCCGGTCACCTGCACTTCTCTGGCGTCCCGAGTCCAGCCACTCCCCGTCCCCTGCGTCCTGTCCACCTCTTACCACCGGCTCCTGGACACCTGTCCGCAGACCCCCAGTCTCTCCCAGTCCTCTGACCCCCTCGCCGTGTCACCAGTCTCCGCGTCCTCAGACCTCCAGGCTCTCAGTCCCTCTTAACTCAGGGACACCCCCCTCCCCCAGTCCCAGGTCCAGTTCCGGGCCCCCCAGCTCCGCCGTCATTCCCATTTCCCAGGCCCCTGGTGTGCAGTCGCTCCAGCCTGCACACGGGCAGGGTGTCGTCTCTGGACACTCTGAGTTGGCTGACCCCTGAACCCCGTGTCCCCCGTGGCTCTCGGTCCCCAGAGGACGGTGGGTTCTCCAGCCTCTTTGTCTTCCCCGCCCCTCCCATTCCCTCGTGCCCTGTCCCCCGGTGCTTTGCTGTTCCAGTCACCAGTGGTTCCCAGTTACGCTCTCAGTGTCCCTCTCTGGTCCTTGCTTCTTAACATTTTGGTCCTTTTTTTCATACTCCCGCTCCTTTGAGTTCTTTTCCTAGCTCATTTGAGGTCTCCTTCGCCCAGTCCTGCACCCCTTCCCTCCTTGTTCCATACTGATCCCATCTGGGGACCATCGCGTGGCCCTTCCCGGCCCACCCTCCTCCCGCTCTCCGGGAGGGGTGTGGTCTTTGGTGGGGAGGCCGGGAGTGGGAGGGAGGTGGGTGTGGACAGCTTGTGCTCCGTGTTTCTGAAGTTTAGTCCCCAAACTTGGACGTGTATTCTCAGCCCTTCTCTGAAGCGATCTACGGGTGTTTTGGTGCTAAGTCATTCCTGGATGTTGTGTGTGTGTGCAGAGTGACTCCGGGAAGCCTCGCAGCCAGCCCTGACTGGGATCTGGATTTCCTTAGGAACACCCGCCTACCCTCACCCTGCCTGCTTTCCTCTTACTGTGGAGTAGCCTCTGAAGATTCCTTGCATCCAGCTCCCTTGGCCCTCGCCTTTCACCCAGACTCTTCTGGAGGTTGAGGAGGAGCGGGAGGGCAAGGCGAAGGGGCTGTGTCTCTCTTAATTTTTAACTTTTGAGTTATCTCCATGGATTTTTTTTTTTTTTTTAATTTACAAGTCATGCGCCTTTTGTTTTGATGTTCAAAGAGCAAGTTTTGTGAACTTTTTGGTCCTAATGAGGGAGCTGGGAAGGGGGTTTCCTGGGAGATAGTCCAGCTTTTGTTGTCAGAGCAAATGATTTTTGGCCTAATTAAATTTCTGGTCCTTGAACGTTAGTGATCCTGCAACAAAGAGGTAATGAGCTGGTTTCCACCCAAAAGGTCCTACAGCCTGGTTTAAATGCAGGCCTGGAGCCAGACAGCCTGAGTTCAGATCCTGACTCTGCTCTATAAAACTGTGTGATACCGAGTGAGTTACTTGACCATTCTGGAAATCCCAGCAAAGTGGGGGTAAATAGTCATACCTGTCACCTAGGCTTATTGCAGTGAATAAATAACTTTATTTAGGTAAAGTGCTTGGTACTGTGATTTTTACATGGTATGTACATAGGGACTTAGACCAGTTGGTGTTTCCTTAAGTACCCAGCTGCGGCTCAGGTGGGTTTGTTTTATGACTTAGCTCTGGGACAAGGGTTGGGGCTAAGTATTCCTAGAAAATTCCTTGCTTTTATTTTTTAAAAATCATTTAAATTCAGTTAATTAGCATATAGTGAATTATTAGTTTCAGAAGTAGAGTTTAGTGATTGCATATCACACCCAATGCTCATTCTATGAAGTGCCTTTTTTTTTTTTTTTTTTAAAGATTTTGTTTATTTATTTGACAGACAGAGAGGCAGGCAGAGAGAGAAGGGGGAAGCAGGCTCGCTGCTGAGCAGAGAGCCTGATGCGGGGTTCTATTCCAGGACCCTGGGATCATGACCTGAGCCCAAGGCAGAGGCTTTAACCCACTGAGCCACCCAAGTGCCCCAATGAAGTGCCTTCCTTAATGCCCATCACCCAGTTACCCCATCCCTCCACCCCCCACCTGCTTTGGCAACCCTCAGTTTGTTTCCTATAGTTAAGAGTCTCCTGGGGAAAATCTTTTGCTTTTTAATATGACCAAGGAGACTCTGCCTCAAGCTCAGGGTTCTGGACCATTCTCCTGCCTTGATCTTAGGAAGAAGTGAACTTGACAAGCCAAGGGAAATTGATCAACGCCTGCCTGCAGAGCCAACTGGATACCAACAATAACAAAATATTAAAATTTGACTTAAAAAATCATTATAAAAAAATCATTATGAAAGGAAACCAACAGATGGCTTTTTTAGGAAAAAGCGTTCAGGACGAAAGCCTTCTTTTGGAAAGTCTGTAATTGAGGCAGAAAAAGTGATTGCTGAGGACAGAAGGGAGGTCCAGGGTATTTTCAGTTTTTTCTTTCCCCCAGTTTTATTGAGAAGTAATTGACATGCATCACCATGTAAGTTTAAGGTGAACAGCGTGATTGACATATATTGTGAAATGATTCCCACAAAAGGCCCAGCTAACATCCTTCCTCTATGGATGCAATAAAAAGGAAAGAAAGAAGAAAGGAATGTAAGTTTTTTTCTTTGTGATGAGACCTCTTAGGATTTATTCTCTTAACTCCTGTGTTAGTCATCATGTTGTATGTGACATTGCTAGTGCTTATTTATTTTATAACTTGGAAGTTTGTGCCTTTTAAACTTTTTCCTCCAATTACCGCCTTAACGTGTCTTAATACAGTTGAAACAAGGTCTTCCCACCCTTGGGATTGATGATCAGCATACAATACAATAATGTTGCATGGAGGTATTTACTCTCTTTCCTCTGTCCTTT